>NC_056679.1:24887909-25637075 GCF_018350215.1 Panthera leo
AGTTCTATTTCAGGGGCCCCATAGCCACACGTGACGAGTGTTGGAAACACAGCTCAAGGAACTGTGCCTCCTGGAAGTTAGCACAGACTGGATCACGTTTCTATGTTCCTGAAATAGTGGTAGGAACAGTGGTTGTCTGGGGATGTCACAGGGGAGACAAGGAGGGATTTTATGATTTGGAGAAAAGCAAAGGGAGAAAAATCAGGATCGTTAGGGTTCCTCCCAGAATCTCATCTCTCTACACAGTAACTCCTTTTATTAGTAATTACCATGTCAATATGTTGTACGATTGGTCGTTCAGAATCTGACTCCTCTCCTAAACCATAAGCTCCAGAAGGGCGGGAAATGTGTCCCCCTTGTATTCATGTTACGGTGGTTGAGCCTAGCTCAGTGCCTGGTATAGCTCTCAGTACTGTCGAAACGGTAAGCGAAGAAATTACACTAAATCTCTGAAGGACACATAAGGTACATAGGATCCTGCTCACAAATAAACAAATCGGCCCCGAAGGAGAGTTATCATCATAGCCAGACTGGCAAAGTCAGCACGTAGCCTATAGTTTAGGCTGAAAACAACAAGTCCCAAATTGGGCTGAATGTTCTATTTTACAGATGAAGTCATCTGAGGTATTGGTAGGTGATGGTGACTTGGTAAGTCCTAAGTCCCCACAGAACCTGATGGGTTTCCGTTACCCATAACCCCGGGGCCCCTCTCCTTCCCACTAAGGTCCTGTTTTCTAGGTTCTTCTTTTATTTCCTCTAGAAATCATGGACAAGCAAGGTCAGACTTTTACTGAGCACTGGGGAAGAGCCACTTAACGGTGTTAAGTTTAGTTTGGGACTTAGAGGTGAGGGACAGAAACCGAAGCGGACTTCTTTCAACAGGGGGATTTACTGCAAAAGCGGGGCAATAAATCCTGGACAAGATTAGAACTAGGGTCACACACAGCCAGAACCAGGTTAGCTGCCTTGCCTCCCCTTTCTGTCCGTCCAAACTGGCTTCCTCTCCATTCTAAGCCACGTGTTAGTAAACACCCTGCCACCATAACCAAGTTTGAGAGCTTCAGTGTTCAACCACTGGAAGGAGGTTGGCACGAGCATCTTGGGTCCAAATTCCAGAATCTCACAGTGGGGACTTTCTGGTCTGGCTGGCCCAAGTGCCCAGCCCTGGACAAATCCACGTGGCCAGGCCTGGAAAACGATATGCTAATACAAAGGATGTCGAGACGCTTTTCTTGCCCTAGATTTGTTGAGTCCAGCTCTAGTAAAAAATATGAGGTGTTTATACTGCCACTTTGCAAAGAGTCACCTCCAGAGCGTGCCCAAGAGACTGCCAAACTGGCTAACCATCATGCCAGGTGGGCCCTCGCCAGCCAGTCTAACGTGACTGGAGTTGGGGGGGGGGGGCGGGGAGGGATGGTCATCTGAGTTAGTTTTAGACCTTGTGTGGAGGGAGTTGAGGTCACTATGTTGACACTGCAGCACCACGGCACCCATGATGAAGGGGTTCTGGCAGACTTGCCCACACCAGGAGAGGGTGTGACTCAGCCCCACATCCCAGACTTGGGCTCACAGGCACTCAAGCACCCTGCTGTTCTTGAGTCCTAGTGCCCCAGGAGAATGTGTGTCCCCTGAGACCTATGTCCCCACTGTTTAGAGTCCGGGGCTCTACATTCAGGAGGAGCTCGCTGAGCATGTAGGCTTACGGCCCCGTAGACCGCCTGGCTCCTGCATCATTTGATAGCAGTGCTTCTCCAACCTCAGCTCCAACACTGGGACCTCCTGCAGGAGGACCTGTTCACACATGCACACGCTGTTGGGCCCCATGCCTGCCGTTCTGGATCAGTAGGTCCGGGTGGAACCTGAGCGTTTACGCTCTCACACGTTTCCAGGGGACCACACTTTGAGAACCACCATGTTCAGGGCTTACTCCGGCTCTCGGAGCCACCTCCGCCACCAGAAGCAGTGACAGGTACTGACAGAGGCACCAGGTGGGTGAATGGTTCTTCTGGCCACAGGCCGGTACGCCCGGTGGGTAGGCACCAGCACAGCCTTTACCTCCCTCCCCAACCCCTGCCCAAGGCCAGGACTCCAGCCCTTTTCCAGCTGGAGTTGACAGCAGGGGTGGAATCAACAAGTTGACAGAGAGGCAGCTGCAGAGACCTGGTACCATCACCACTACCTAATTCCAGAAACTTTCAATCATCCCGAACAAAAATTCTATACCAAGTAACACCCCAACACCCCCCCCTCCAGCCACTGGGAACCTCCGTTTTCTAGCTCTATGAATTAGCCTATTCTAGATACCTCACATAAGTAGAAGCCCACTCTATTTGCCCTCTTAGGCTGGCTTATTTCACTTAGCATGTCCTCAAGGTTCACGCGTGTTGCAGCCTGCGTCAGAATTTCCTTCCTCTTCAAGGCTGCATAATATTCCATTGGGTGTCTACACCACGTTTGGTTTGCCCACTCAGTTTGAAGAGCATTTGGGTGTTTCTACCTTTTGGCTGTCGTGAATAGCACTGCTATGAACACTCTCGTACAAGTATTAGTCTCTGCTTTCCATTCTTTTGAGTATATACCCAGAAGTGGGATTATTATTATTACACGGCACTTGTATATTTAATTGTTTGAGGAGCTGCCACGTGGTTTTCCACAAACTTTGAATCAAATCTTCCACTTCGGAGTTGTTCACCAGAAACAGGGATGCTGAAAACCTCACCAGTATCCTCCAAGAGGGATCTCGTGCCAGCCTCTGCCAAAGGACTTATGGCTCTGAACCTTTGTGGTAAGAGGCTTAACTAACCTCCCCACTGATACACGCAGAAAGCTAACACCGGCAGGAACCGCACACTCTCATTCTAGGAGATGAGCAAGTTGTAGTCAAGAGAGGTGAGAGTGCTACATAGCTTTACTGGCTCGTCACTCCTCAGGGCTCAGTCCAAATGTCACCTCAAGGACCCTAACCATCCCCTTCCCTAATCACTCTCTAGCCTTATTTTCTGCACATTACAGTCTAAAAGGATAGTAGTTCTTTGTGTCTCTGTTTATTCTCTGTCTCCTCCAAATGGATGTGAGGGCAGGTGCAGGGATCCCTTGCTTTTTGAAAGTTTGCATTACACGGTGCTTTAACAAAAATACCTATATTAGTTCCTGCTTTCCACTAATTTAAAGATATCCAAAGAGGATTTTCATTTTCAGGAGAAAAGGCACATAGTGAGAACAGGGGTCAGCACCTGTTTTGCAACAAGCCCTTATAGAGGTGGCACACATCCTGAGCACCAAGACGGTACCGCCAAGCTCCTTCCCCAGGAACCACACTCAACATCTCAGCATCAAGCCACCACAGCTTTGAATGGTGTCTGTGAGTATGTGTGCTTTATCCCAACTTATTGTGTGAATCCATTGGCAAGATGTGTCCTAAAGGTATCAGGAAAGCCTAAGAGAGATTATTTTTTGGGTCTGGGGACACTCAACGTTTTTTTCCCATGTAAATTAATGATAATTGCTTCTTTACGCCATTTTAGCTTACAAAAGGTTTCATAGGAACACTCTGCTTTTGGATAGTGGGGGAATCCAGATAAGATTTTCTGCCTTAATCATGGCATGCCCACAGTATCTACAACTGTGTGTGGCATGTTGTAGGCACCCACGTATTTTCATTGAATGAATGAAATATAAATATCTTATTAAAATGTATTTACAACTCTGACATTTGCAAGAGATTCTGAGACTTGCACAATTCTCTCAAGTATATACTCTCCCATAAAATACAACCCGTTAGAAAAAAAAAAAAAAGACAAAACCACACTGAGATGCTAAGTGACAGACTCCAGCTCATCAGTTCTTACAATGAGTCTAAAGCTCAAATGTTAATTCCACAGATGCCAGGTCTCTACTCTTTCCACAGGTCTGAGATGAATGGGGAAGGGCTAATATTCCATTAGGGAGTCAAGGTCTTCGATTGTGATCACACTGATCATTTTCTTTCCATTAAGATGTTAAATCATGTGGCTGTTCTAAGGATGAAAGTAACACTTTTCTAAGTAATGGTCTCTCCTGGTATAAAAACACGGTCGGTAATGGGACAAAAAGACAAAAAAACCAGAGGGGCTTGGCCTCATTCCAGCTAGCTGTGTGTGTGTGTGCGCGCGCGCGCGCGCGCGCGCGCGCGCAAGAGATCGGTGTTGCTGTCCCTGGTCCTGAAGTTTTCATAAGAACCCTCCATAGAGCACAGCAGAACTTACAGGAATGCTAGATGTGGTTTTACTATTTTTAGTTCTACTGATTGAGAACTGAACAGAGCAAGGTGAGACCTTTTCCTGAACCTGAAATAGAGCTAATTGGGGTGGTCAAGGAGGCAAGGCCATGAGCCATACAACACAGACTCCGGGGTTCAAGAGTGAAAATTTCTTTTTTTTCTTTATTGTTTATTTAAAGAGAGAGAGAGAGAGATAGAGAGTGAGAGAGAGAGAGAGAGAGAGAGAGAGAGAGAGACACCAGGGGAGGGCTAGAGAAAGGGAGATAGAGAGTCCCAAGCAGGCTCTGCGCTGTCTGCACTGAATGTAGAGCCTGCTTAAGATGATTCTTTCTTTCTCTCCCCCCTTTGCCCCTCTCCCCTGTTCATATTCTCTGAAAAACATTTTTTTCCATGAAAGGTTCAACAGCAGACTAGATAAAGTGGAAGAAATGATCAGCAATGGAATTAAAAAACACAAATAATCCAATTAAAAATTGGGCAGAAGACATGAACAGACATTTCTCCAAAGAAGACATACAGATGGCCAACAGACACATGGCAAGATGCTGAACATCACTCAGAGAAATGCAAATCAAAACCTCAGTGAGGTATCACTTTATATCTGTTACAGTGGTTAAAATCAACACCACAAGAAACAACAAGTGTTGGTGAGGATGTGGGGTAACAGGAATCTTTGTGCATTTCTGGTGGGAATGCAAACTGGTATAGCCACTCTCGAAAACTGTAGGGGGCTTCCTTAAAAAGTTAAAAATAGCACTACCCTACAATGCAGTAATCGCCCTACTAGATACATACCCCTATAATTCAAAAACACTATTTCAAAAGAATACATGCACCCTTATGTTTATAACAGCATGATTTACAATACCCAAGATATGGAAGCAGCCCAAATGTCCACCAATAGATGAATGTATAAAGAAGATGTGATACACACACACACACACACACATTAGATTCAGAAAAATGTATCAACGATTTAGAAGACAGTGAAGTGGAAAGCACACAATTGAACAGCAGAAAATAATAAAAATTAAAAGTAAATTAAAACAAAATAAGGATACATTGAGATCTCTGGGACAACTTCAAGTGAACAAACCTTCTTATTATAGGGGTCCCAGAAGAAGAGAGAAAGAATGGTGTAAAAAAAAAAAAAAAAAAAAAAAAAAAAAAAAAAAAAAAAAAACAACAACAACAACAAAAAACTTATTTGAAGAAATCGTAACTGAAAATTTCCCCAACCTAGGGAAGGACTCTTTTGTTTGTTAGAATATGTTTGTACTGAGAGGGAGGTGGGAGATTAGGCAAAATGGGTGGATCGAAGAGGGAGGTACAGGCTTTCAGTTATAGAATTAGTAAGTCACGAGAATAAAAGGCACAGCACAGAGAGCACAGTCAATGAACCTGTAATAGTGATGTACCAGGACAGACGGGAGCTACACTTGTGGTGAGCATAGCATAATGTATAACCTTGTCAAATCAATAAGATGTACACCTGAAACTAACCTAACGTCATGTGTCAACTATACTGAAACAAAAAAACCGGTGTAGATGGTTTAAGAGACTTATGGGAGAATATCAAGAGAAATGTTTGTTTTATGGTGGTCCCAGAAGGAGAAGACAGCTTATTTGAAGAAGTAATGACTAAAACCTTCCCTAACCAGAGAGGAAAACAGACATCCAGATCCAGGAGGCCCAGAGTATGCCAAAGAAGATAAATCCAACAGACTCTTAACCAAGACACATTATAATTAAATTGCCAAAAGTTAAAGATAAGGAGAGAATCTTAAAAGCAGCAAGAGAAAAACTATTTGTTGGTTATAAAGAAACTACTTTAAGACTAACAGATTTTTTCAGCAGAAACTCTGTAGGCCAGAAGGGAGTGGCATTATGTATTCAAAGTTGTGAAAGTTCAAAAAACAGTCTACCCAGAAAACTATCCTTCAGAATTGGAGAAAAAAAAGTTTTCCAGAGAAGCAATAACTAAAGGAGTTAACACTGGACCAGTCTTACACAAAATGTTAAGGGAACTTGTTTAATCTAAAATAAAAGAGTGCTGATTAGTAATAGGAACACATATAAATGTGTAATTATCACTGGTTTTAGGTAAATATATACAGTACTTAAATTCAGAATAGTCTAATGTAATGGTGGTGGACAAATTAAAAATTTAGTATGAAGGTTAAGACAAAAATAGTAAAAATAACTACCATAATTTGTTAATGGATACCCATGATAAAAAGGTATAAATTGTGACATCAAAGACAAAAATATAAGCGTGTGTTGGGGGTGGGGGAGAATAAAAATGCTGAACTCTAGAATGCATTTAAACTTAAGTTATTATCAACTTAAAATAGACTTTATACCTCTAAGATGTTTTATATAAGCCTCATGGTAACCAGAAAACAAAAACCTACAGTGCATACACGAAGGAGAAATCTAAGCATAGCACTAAAGACAATCATCATATCACAAAGGAAGATAGCCAGAGAAGAAAAGAAACAAAAGGAATTATAAAACAGACAGAAAACCATGAACAAAACGGCAATAGTAAGTCCTTACCTATCAATAATTACTTTAAATGTAAATAGACAAAATTCTCCAAAAGACATCAAGTAGCTGGGTAGATACAGAATAAGACCCAACTACATGCCATCTACAAGAGACTCATCTCAGCTTTAACCATATGCTGTCTACAAGAGACACATATAGACATGAAGTGAAGGAATGGAAAAAGATATTCCAAGCAAATGGAAGCCAAAAGAAAGCTGAGATACCCATACTTCTATCTGATAAAATAGGCATTAAAACAAAGAAGGTAATTATGTAATGACCAAGTGGTTAATCCAACAAGGGGATAGAACATTTGTAAATATTTATGAAATCAACATAGAAGTACCTAAATAATAACAGACTCAAAGGAAGAAATATATAGTAATATAATAATAGCAGAGGACTTTAATACCCCACTTTCATCAATGGATAGATCATCCAGATAGAAAAATCAATGAGCAAACACTAGACTTAAACGACATGTTAGAGCAGATGGACATCATGTACATTTATAGAACATTCCATCCAAAAGCAGCACATTCTTCCCAGACACATATGGAACATTCTCCAGGACAGATCATATATTAGGCCACAAAACAAGTCAATACATTTAAGAAGATTGGAAGAGCATCAAGCATCTTTTCCAACCACAACGGTATGAGACTACTAATTACAAGAAAAAAACTGGAATATTTGAAAAATATGGAGATTAAAAAACATACTACTAAACTACTAATGGGTCAAAGACAAAAAGCAAAAAATATCTTGAGACAAATGAAAATAGAAATACGATATACCAACACCTAGGAAACGCAGCGAAAGCAGTTCTAAAAGGGAAGTTCACAGTGATAAAAGCCTACAATAAAGAAGAATGATCTCAAATAAAAAACCTAACTTTGTACCTCCAGAAACTAGAAAAACAAAATAAGCCCAAATTTAGAAGGAAGGAAATAGAGATTAGAGTGGAAATAAATGAAATAGAGACAAAAAGGCAATAGGAAAGATCCATAGCTCTCAGATAGAATAGCTTAGATCAAAAGCTCTTAGACTAAGTGCTGTTTTAGAAGATAAACAAAATAGACAAACCTTTAGCTCAACAAGAACAGACAAGAGAGGACTCAAAATTAGAAATGAAAGGGATGTTACAACCAATACCATAGAAATATAAAAAGATCATAAGAGACTACTATGAACAATTATCTCAACAAATGAGATAATCTAGAAGAAATGGATAAATTCCTAGAAACATACAACCTACCAGGACTGAATCAAGAAGAATAGGCAATCTGAACGTATCAGTTACTAGTAAGGAGATTGAAACAGTAATTAAAAACCTCCCAACAAACAAGTTCAGGACCAGATGGCTTCACTGGTAAATTCTACCAAACATCTGAAGAAGAATTAATACAAACTCTTCTCAAATTCCTTCAAGAAATAGAGGATGGGACACTTCTGAACTCATTTGAGTCCAGCATTAACCTGTTATCAAAACCAGACAAGGACACTACCAAAAAAAAAAAAAAAAATTACAGGGTAATCTCCATGATGAACATAGACACAAAAAAATTCTCAGCAAGACATTAGCAAACTGAATTCAACAATACATTAAAAAAATCATATACCATCACTAAGTGGGATTTATTCCAGGGTGTAAGGGTGGTTCAACATCTGTAAATCAATGTGATACACTACATTAACAAAGCAAAGGATAAAAATCCTATCGTCTTGACAGATGCAGAAAAAGCAGCATTTGACAAATTTAACATCCATTTATGATAAAAACTCACAAGAAACTGTGCATAGAGGTAAAGTATGTCAACATAATAAAGCCCCAATATGATAAGCCGACAAACAACATCATACTCAGTTGTAAAAAAATTGAAAGTTTGTCCAGTACGAATAAGGAGTAAGATAAAGATGCCCATTCTTGCTATGTTTATTCAACATAGTATTGGAAGTCCTAGCCAGAGCAATTAGATAAGAAAAATTTTTAAAGGCATCCAAACTGAAACAGAAGTAAAATTCCCTATTTACAGATGACATATTATATATAGAAAACCTTAAAGGCTCCACCAAAAAACTGTTAGTACTAATAAACAAATGAAGCTGTAGGATACAAAAATCAATATACAAAAATCTGTTGTACTACTTTACACTAGTAATGAATTCTCAGAGATATTATGAAAACAATTCCATTTATAACTGCATCAGAAACAATGAAACAAAATTTAAAGAGGTGAAAATCTGTACACTGAAAACTAAGACACTAATGGAAAAAAAATTGAAGACAATACACATAAAAAGATATTATGTACTCATGAGTTAGAATATTGTTATAATGTCCATATTATCCAAAACTATCTACAGATTCAACGCAATCCTTATAAAAATTCCAATAGAATTTTTTTTTTACATAGAGTGAACAATCCTAGAATTTGTATGGAACCACAAATGACTTAGAATAGCCAAATTAATCTTTTTTTTTTTTAACATTTATTTATTTTTGAGACAGAGCGCATGAACAGGGGAGGGTCAGAGAAAGAGGGAGACACAGAATCTGAAACAGGCTCCAGGTTCTGAGCCGTCAGCACAGAGCCAGACATGGGGCTCGAACCCACGGACTGCAAGATCATAACCTGAGCCGAAGTCGGCCGCTTAACCAACTGAGCCACCCAGGTGCCCCAATAGCCAAATTAATCTTCAGAAAAAAGAACAAAGCTGGAGGCATCACACTTGCCAATTTCAAAGTGTATTACAAAGGTATGGTAGTCAAAACAGTATGTGAGTGGCATAAAAACAGACACATAGATCAATGGAACAGAACAGAGAACACAGAAATAAACCCATACATATATGGTCAATTAATTTATTACAAAGGAGCCAAGATTATGCAATGAAGAAAGGATAGTTTTTTCAATAAATGGTCCTGGGAAAACTACACAGCCACATACAAAAAAAATATAATTGGACCACTATCCTATACCATGCACAAAAATTAGCTCAGAGTGGATTAAAGGCAAACAAATGTAAGACCTGAAATCATGCAACTCCTACAACGAAACATGGGGGTAAGCTCTTTGACATCAGTCTTGGCAGTAATTTTTCAGATTTCACACCAAAAGTAAAGGCAACAAAAGCAAAAACAAATGAGTAGGGCTATATCAGACTAAGCTTCTATATAGCAAAGGAAACTACCAACAAAATGAAGACAGCCTACCAATGGAAGAAAATATTTGCAAATTATATATCGGATATGGGGTTAATTTCAAAAAAAATATATATAAGGAACTCCTATAACTCCATAGCAAAACAAATCAACAAACAACGCTGTTTTTAAAATGTGGAGATGATGGGGCGCCTGGGTGGCTCAGTCGGTTAAGCGTCCGACTTCAGCTCAGGTCACGATCTCGCGGTCCGTGAGTTCGAGCCCCGTGTCGGGCTCTGGGCTGATGGCTCAGAGCCTGGAGCCTGCTTCTGATTCTGTGTCTCCCTCTCTCTCTGCCCCTCCCCCGTTCATGCTCTCTCTCTGTCTCAAAAATAAATAAACGTTAAAAAAAAATTTAAAAAAAATAAAATGTGGAGATGAACTGAATAGACGTTTTTCCAAAGACATCCAAATGGCAAATAGGTACATGAAAGATGTTCAACATCACTCGTTATCAGGCAAATGCAAATCAAAAAGGCAATGAGATATCACCTCACACCTGTTAGAAAGGCAATTACCAAAAAGACCAGTATTGGTAAGAATGTGGAGAAAAGAGAACCTTTGTACACTATTGGTGGGAATATCAATTGTAAATTGGAAAACAGTATGGAATTACCTCAAAAAAAAAAAAAGTATTAAATAGTACTACCATATAACTCAGCAATTCCACTTCTGGGTATTTGTCTGAAGGAAGTGAAATCACTATCTTGAAAAGATTTCTGGACTCTCATGTTCATATCAGCGTTATTTACAATAGCTAAGACCTGAAAACAAACTAAGTATCCACTGATGGTTGAATGGATAAAGAAAATGTGGTATATTTATAGAATGAAATATTGACCCCAAAAAGGAAGGAAATCCTACCATTTGTGACCACATAGATGGACCTTGAAGGCATTAGGTAAGTGAAATAAGTCAGACAAAGACAAAATAGTTTATGGTTTTACTTATATGTAGAGGTCTTAAAACAACCTGAACTCATAGATGCAGAAAACAGATTGGCAGTTGCCAGAAGCAGGGGTGGGGCTGAAATGAGTGAAGAAAGTCAAAAGGTACAAAGTTTCAGTTACAAGATGAGTAAGTCCAGGGAGTATAACGTACAGTATTGTGACTCCTGACTATATTTTTTCAATAAAAAAAAAAAGTCTCAGTTGAAGGGATGAGGAGAAAGAAAATGGTTAATTCAAGGAGTAACAAGGTTTGGGAAGGATTGGTTCCATTTATTCTTTTTAAGACAAGGTACAATTGACCAGTCTTTTTAGGCAAAGATGAATACAATAGGGTTGGTAAAACTGAAGAGTCCAGGGCACGAGTAATTAGTGAGAATGACCATGGCCACAGGCACAGATCAGTATCTGGAGAAGAGATGGTCTAAGAGGGAAAAGGGACCCTTCACTCCTGAGATGTTCCAAAGTAGAGAGGAAGGAGGGGAGAGGAGTCCAGAGTGGCCTCAATAAGGACCATATTCTTATCTGATGCAGAGCATGGGGCCCGTGACTGGTGTTGGGCTTGGTTTTAGGAGAGAGAGGAACACCTCACTTTTGTCTGCATCTCCACACCTGGGACCAGGATCCTTCTCGCCTTCTTACTAAATACATTCCAGGCACCCACATCTCTGTGCTCCTACTTTTCTCCCTTCCACAAAATCTTGCACAAGCAAGACATATGGATGCAGTAGGTTACTACTTGTAGGCATATTGCACATGGCAGGTGGCTCCTGGAACGTACGTACACAGAGGAATGGCATTTCCTCCTGGAAGCCACTACAACTCAGCTGGTCTGAAACTGAGATCATTGCCACCTGCCCAAGCCCGCTTCCTCTCACAGGAATTAAACCTTCTATTAAAAGGCATTGATGATCAGACACGGGGCTGAAAAACAGACCCATCTATGACACCTTCCTCCTCAAGTGTCCTCTTAACTCTTCCTAGTGGTTTCTCCTGTGCCAATCTCAGGAATATTCGCACCCCCACTGTCGGCCTCAGGTCCTGATCACCTCTTGGACGGATGACAAAAATACCTATCAGCTGGTCCATCTTCCTCCAGCCTATTCCCGTTGCCCCGGGCTCCTGCAACGCCTTGTTCTCCTTGGCTCAGAAGCCTTCAGTAATGCTGTTCTCTCCCAGTGAAATGCCCCTACTGCCTTTCTTGGTCAACTCCTACTCATCCTCCAGACTCAGCCCTGACCCTCCTACGTCCTGGCCCCAACCAGACCGTTGTGAGGACAGGAATGCTGTTCTACTTGTCATCCCCACCTCTAACCTGGTATCTACACTTACTAAGTGCTTGGTAAGTGTCTAATGAAGAAAGCGCTGAAGAAATGAGGGTTTCTCACTGCTTAGTCTTCTCCAGTTAAATGACGAGGGGACAGGAACTAACATTGTGCTAGGTCTACTCCAGCCAGGCATTGCACCAAATACGGTATCCCAAATGCTTTGAATATGCTATTTCAGTAAAATTTCTCTGCTGCCGACAAGGAAGCAGGCTGAGCAAGGAAAGGAGTTTACTCAAAAGCACCTAGATTGCACCACTGGCTCCAAAGTCCCTATAATCATGGGCTACGTATCATTACCTTCCATCTCCCCTCGCCCCGCAATTAGAGGCCCTTGTGATTGCAAAGCTTGGGGAACTAGAAAGTCACTCCTTAGCATAGCTTAGGGATTCTAACAAATAACTTATGTCATTCATGCATCTTTAAATATCTATTTCTTAACGTGACATCAAGCTAAGAGGTCCCCACAGGCAGGAACTGTGTCACATTGATCTTTGTACAACCTTTGGTTCTTGGCAAGTTGTAGGTATTTTGTAAATATTTACTGACTTGATTATCAATCAAATTATTTGTTGATTTATTAAGTGAAACTGTAAGGGTGAATTTTCTGGAGTCAGGGCAGGAAGTAGTTTTGAGCAGATGGCCCATTCTGGCACCCATCAAATTATACTAGATGGGTCATTTTCTAAGCATGGGGCCAGCCCTGGGGACGTAGCTAAAACAAATTTAGATTCATGATGAATTCATTAAAAATTCCAGGGTAAGAAATCTTTCAGGAGCACTAATGACATCCACATTTAAGACTACATTAATTCTGTATGGTTTAAATGTTATTGAAATGAAGTGCAAACAAACATAATGGTGACGAGGCACTGCTTCTGAAAAGGAATCCATTAAGAGACTCAAATCACCATAGCTTAGCTATTCTTTAGTACTGCTTGACATCTTCTGTGTTAGGTCATTTTTTTAAGTTTAGTTATTCAACACCTATTTACAGAGCACTTGTTCAAACAATGCAGGGAACTTGGAAAATTCAACAGAAATGGAAGGTGGGGTACTTGCCTGTGCCAGGTGTGGTCTGAGAACCAGCATGTGGAGACTTGAACCAAACTACTCCATGATATTTGCTGCCTCAGCATCCATTTGGTGTGGCCAAGCAGTCCGCAGGGACGAGGGACAGGTAATATCTTCTCGCACAAGCACGTGCCCCGGATAACAGCCCACAGAGGCACAGGTAAATTCAAGTTCCTGATACGACTTCTCCAACAGCCCTTGTGATAAACGTTCTCCCCTGCCGCCCAGGGCCTTCCCCCTTGGATGTCCCTGAGGACAAAACTTCCAAGAAGCTTACCGAAATTCCACTCTTTTCATTTGAATGGACTTATCACAGGAAGCCCAAAGCACTCCATCTACCAATCCAAAAGGCTTGGAAAACAGTGTGGAGGTTCCTCAAAAAGTTAAAAATAGATCTACCCTATGACCCAGCAATAGCACTGCTAGGAATTTACCCAAGGGATACAGGAGTGCTGATGCATAGGGGCACACGTACCCCCAATGTTTATAGCAGCACTTTCAACAACAGCCAAATGATGGAAAGAGCCTAAATGTCCATTGACTGATGAATGGATAAAGAAGATGTGGTTTACATATACATTGGAATACAACTTGGCAAGGATAAAGAATGAAATCCGGCCATTTGCAGTAACATGGATGGAACTGGAGGGTATTATGCTAAGTGAAATAAGTCGGGCAGAGAAAGACGGATACCATTTGTTTTCACTCATATGTAGATCCTGAGAAACTTAACACAAGACCATGGGGGAGAGGAATGGGGGGGAAAAGTTACAGAGAGGGAGGGAGGCAAACCATAAGAGACTCTTAAACACAGAGAACAAACTGAGGGTTGATGGGGGTGGGGAAGAGGGGAAAGTGGGTGATGGGCATTGTGGAAGGCACCTGTTGGGATGAGCACTGGGTGTCTTATGGACACCAATTTGACAATAAATTATACTTAAAATCAACAAACAGACAAAAGTCTTGTGCCCAAGGTCCTGGGGCTCTCTCTGCCTGCACCCTGCCTTGACCTCCCCACCTGTCCCCTCAAGGCATGCTGTGCACCTCCTGCCAGGACCTGTAATAGACCTATTTCAATTTCCTCTGTGGTCTCTCCTTGAACTTCTGCTCACCATCCCACACCTCAGTGCTCTACTTAACAAATGTTAATTTGATAAGGACACAACACAGCAGCAGCAACCTCTTGGAGCTTGTAGGATCTCATACCCCACCCCAGACCTCTGGAATTAGAATCCCCAGTTTAACAAGATGCCCGGGTGATTGGGAAGGCCACAATGTTTGAGAAGCACTGTAGAAATCTCTAGGATCCAGCTGGTCATGTAGGATTGTCAAAAGATAGAATTTCTGGACAAAAAAACAATCTTAATAAGGTCTACCCTATACAGACATCAAGTCATTTTGTTTTACACTTTAAACTTATATAGTGTTATGTTAGTTATAGCTCAATAAAGCTAGAGGAAAAAAGGACTACCCTGATGCTATTTACTTCTACAATGTGAATCCCTTACCCCAATGGCCCACATAATCTCCTTACCCTGATCTACTTTTCCCCGTGACACTTATCACCTTCTAACATGTTATATTATACCTTTGTCGTATATGTTGTTCACACTGTCTCCTGCTAGAATTGAAGTCCATAAAGGAAGGGATCTTGGTCTGCTTTGCTCACTAATATACTCCAAGCGTTACAGATTTGAGCTCTGCAACGGCATGGATACTTCTGATGTTCCTCTAGCCCCCAGCTCAGCCAGAGGTTAAGTACAGAAAGAATCTTTCTTAACAAATGGAGGAAAAGGGGCGCCTGGGTGGCTCAGTTGGTTGAGCGTCCAACTCCCGATTTCAGCTCAGGTCATGATCCCAGGGTCGTGGGATGGAGCTCCCCATCAGGTTCCACACTTAGCGGGAGCCTGCTTGAGATGCTTTCTCGCTCTCTCTCGCCCCCCCCCCTTTGCTCCCCCTCATGCGCTCACTCTCTCCCTAAAATAAAATTAAAATAAATAAAAAATAATTGGAAGAAGAAATAAATGTCTGGTTGCTCCCAGGGCCCAAAGACCCTTCCCTCGTGTAAGACTTCCAGCCTTTTTGTTTCAACTCAGTGAAGAGAAACCTAGAGTCTCCATACCCTATGTGTAGAAGGACAAGGTCATTCAAACTGGAATGCCTTGGAGATTACAGGAGGGTGGCATTAATCTGCAGGTACAACAGGTGTATGTGAGGACTGTCTCAAGAAGCTAGGGTCTTACTTATGGGACCCACTTTGTTCTCTACAATCCAGCTCCAGGAAGATGGATTGGAAAGTTGTCTCCATGTGAGTTCTTCTCAAATACACTCAGATAGTAATAATTTGTGGCAAAATAGTGCCACATTTCCCACTGACATTCCCCTATGAAATAAAGTAGGTCATCTAGATTGTCAACTTGTATCTTTGTTTCTATGGAGTGCAATAATGCTACTTTTTGTTTCAAAGAGGGAAAATGTAAACATGTATTTTTCCCAAACTGGCTTTTCTGCAGAAAACGTTGTATATCCCAATGTGCAAGAAAACAGCCAGTGCAAAAATGCAAAGGGGTGTGTGGTGGGAGGCAGGCCCCGCAGATTTCCCTTTTGCTTCTTACCCAAACACACCCTGGGCCTCGGTCTCAAAATAAAAATCAAAACAAACAATCTGCCCCCAACATTCCTTTCCTTCCTTCCCTCCCAAGTCCCAAATACATAAACATAATTTTTTTTTGAAGGAAGCACATTTTTTTTCCATGTGTGTTTAACAAGCTGCCGTGAAAGAGATACCTGTATTATGTTCCCTTCAGGAAAACGAAGGCTGACAAAGAATCCTGTCACTGGAACACACCACCTGCCTTAATAAAGATATCACATAATGCTTGGTGTTAACATACATGGTCCTGACCCTTAACTGAGTTCTAAGCTTGCTACAGAGGGGATCAGGTCATAGATTTTTGCCTCCGTGTGGAATCATTTGATTGTAAAATAAAAAAAAAAAAAAAAAAAAACGATTGAAATGAGGTCAAGTTAAAAAGTGTTTTCTTGAGAGGTTATAGGGACAGCTCACAGAACCAAGTGTAGGAATTCTAGCCAGGCCTGAGTGCCATGGGGAAGGTATGAGGCATGGAGGTACAAGGCTTGCCATCCCTCAGGGCCAGTGGTCCCCTTCATCACTGTTTCTATCTCCTGTCACTGTGCTGGCTTACTAACCATGCCTGTGCCCCCAACACCCTAAGAAATTCTTCCTTGGAGATCATGTCTTTGCAGTGAAAACATCATTGGCAACTTGGATGGGGCGATTCATTGAGCTATGGTCTTGTGCATAGCTGGAGATTCAGCATTCTCTGCCCTTGCCCAATGAATGCTAGTAAGGTCTCCTCACAAATTCATTGTCACAACCTAAAATACCTCCATGCATTTTCCAATGTCCCCAACTATGTGATAACAGAGGTGAGCTTGCAACACCGTGTCTTAACTCACATTCCCAGGAGAGAAATCGATTGATCAGTCTATAGCCATTAAATTGGACCCCAGTCCACTCAGCCGTGACTAGAAGTGTGAATTTCAGTCCATCACAATCACAGGATACACCCAAGTCTGCCAAGACCTGCTTCTTCCATGGGAGCTAAGGGCAGGGATAATCCCAGAGAGGGGACTATGACTAAGAAACTAATAGTCTAAATTGACTAACGCATGGGACCAATGGAAAGAGTTCTCCGAGATAATTACATTTGCTCAGGGGGCCCCACCATAGTGCTCAGAATCTTGCCATGCTTTTGGAATCAATGCCTACAGGTCATCTAATTTCCCTTTCCTTCTCCCTTGAATGCCACTTTACTCCCACTTTTTATTTTCTCTACATCTCCTACAACCATTTAGGTCCACAAACATGTGATCTTAGTGGTTCTGGCTTCTCTTGCATACCAGATAACACAACATTTATTTACTTAGACTTGAATGAACTATTTTGTAGGCCTAAGAACATAATGCCCTAATTTACCCCCCAAATTAACATACTTTTGCTTATGCGTTTGCCTTGCACAGCTGTTCACCATTTGAAGAGGCCATCACAGTGCTCAAAAGATAATCAAAGAAGCTACTTAAGAATAACATGCTGCCTTTTTCAAAAACCAATGCCCATGCTGAACTCAGAATGGTAATCAGATCAGGCAAGAACCCAACTGAGACCTCCGTGGCCAACCCACCCAGCTGGGATATTTGCATTTTATACAAACCATTTTATGAGGCTATAAATTTCACATTTTTACAGTTACAGGTCTTAATCATCACGAATACCATTTCTGCACGCATCTTTGGTAGACAGAATTAAAATTTCCACATGATCTGAAGATGCTGAATTGTTAATAGCTTCGCTAGGGCTTTGTGGCTTTTTCTGACCTCTTTGATGATTTCATCATTGTTTATGCATATAAAAATCATGATTTAGGCTCATGAGCCTAATGTAAATCTCCAGGCATTTTTTCCAGTTTTTGCCACTTTTCAATATTCTTCAAGCTAGAGGACTGGTGCTTGAAAAGCAGGGAGTGTATTGAGACTTACAAATGCCTTTCTCAAACCAAGTTAGGTTATAAGCAAATGGAGTACAAAATAATGGAGACACCAGTTTTTAACCCCAGCATATATTATAAACACAACTGTCATCTATTTTCACACTTTAAAGTATTTGTTCATGACATGCGATCATATCATTTTTGGTTGTTTCATTCAGTATTTGGCTCTTAAGCCAATCTGCTTTTCCATTTATAATGTTTTTCCTAGAGGGTGCTTTAACTGCATTCATTTGGGGTTTTGAAACTGCTATATCTATATTTACCTACTTTTTAAAGTCACAAAGCTGTTTGAAGCAGACTCAAATTTCTTAGGTCTAAGTAAGCATTTGATTTAAAAATTATCTTTGAGCTGTTTAGTAACTATTTGTGAGCATTGTATGCTATTCTACAGGAACTCAGAAGAGTTTTTGATTCACTTGTGTTTATCAGTTCTGTATGTGTGGGGATCATAGAGAATGTGTTCAAGACAATAAATTTAACATGCTGTTTTTTTTTTTAGGTCTACTTATTAATTTTTGAGAGAGAGAACACAAGCAGGGGAGGGGCAAGAGAGAAAGGGAGACACAGAATCCGAAGCAGATTCCAGGCTCGGAGCTGTCAGCACAGAGCCTGACGCGGGGCTCGAACCGTGAAGTCATGACCTGAGCCAAAGTTGGACGCTCAACAGACTGAGCCACATAGGCACCCCAACAAGCTGTTTTTGATTTAACCGTGAAATGAAAGCTTGTGCTTCCTTGAAAACATCTTTTGCACGAAGTAAAGGTGTTGATTCTTTCTATTGTTATCACCTGCCAAAGTTGACCAACAAATACTTGGTACATACTAAGCACACTGGCTCAAGATTCAGGTCTTCGTCCACCATGTGATCGTGAGGATGGGGGCCTTAAAAAGCCATCATTGTATTATTAACTGAGGCTGACAAACCCCTCTTCACACTGAGTGTGGTTGACGGAACAACAGGCAATAGAAAGAGCACGAAGTTTCCAGGGGGAATAAATGCAAACTGAAGGACTTGGACACATTTGTAAAGGGTCTGATGAGTCCAGCCTGTGTGTCTGCCAAAGTCATCTTGCCTTCCAGTATCAGGCCTTCAGAGATGCCGGGTCTGTCTTTTAAATTAATCTAAGAATACCCTAGCTAATCCTGCCAGCTTCAACTTCATAACACCGCCCCTCGTTTATCCTTCTCAAATGCAAATGTAATCCTATTCCATCCCCTTTTAAACTCTTCAAAGTTTTTCTATGGCTTGCAGGGAAAACATACAAATGAGCTGGCAAGACGTCTAAAGCTAGCATCATTTGGCCTCTGGCCACATCTCCATACACTTGCCATTTGTCCATTTCATTCCAGCCGTGGGGAACTGCATGGAGCCCCAGCCACGAGCCATTTGACCTTTAAGGCGTCCATTTCTGTCTCAAGGAATCTCCCATCCCATCCAGCTTTCACCTGGCCCGGCAGCCCCGTAGCCAACTCCTATTCCACCCTTCAAGACCCGGTTCAAGCATTACCTTGCTCAGGCTTTCCCTGACCACCAACCCCCTTCCAACAACTCAGTTCGGAGTTCCCTCCTTGCAGACACAGCTCAGCGCTCAGGCCTCTATTCCAGCACTTAACCACATAGGGTTGTAACTATTCCCCCCCCCCCCCCCCAAAAGGCCAGCAATTCCCTCCTTGATTACACAAAGGTCAACCGGGAAGAGGATACCTATTGTTATGTTGCATCCTTGAATCCTTAAAGATTCTAATTTAATGGGTGGGGAAAGGCCCAGGAATTTTTTTTTTTTTAAGTGCTCCAGGCAATTCTGATGTGCCTGTCTGAGAACCCCCACACCGAACTGTGAGTTCTGGGCAGGCCAGGACTGGATCTTGTTTATCTCTGACCTACAGCAGAATGGCATTTAGACTTTCAGTCAACATGCAATGAGAAAAAGAAAAAAAACAGAGTGGGGGGGGGGCGGGCAGAGGGGCAAAGCACAGGTCTTCTAGGCTTCTTGGGAGAATGGTACCCTGTGGGGGAAAATACTGCAATACCGGAGTTTTGCGAAAAGAAACTTCCTGATTTAGCTCTAAGGATCAGATCTGCTTCTCAAGAAGATAGGAGCCAGGAGGTCGATACACTGAGAAAGACGCACTGGTACCTGGGAAGTGTGTGGGCACAGAAAAACCACCGAAGTTATTCCTGGTCTTATAAGCACCAATGTCAACCATCCATAGAAAACACATCAATCAGCCTCTTGAACTTTGCCTGCGGTACCTCAGGTCTCGGGTAGTCTGACATCCAGCTTAAAGGATCTTCCACCTCTGTGATACACAAATTACTCCCAAGCCTTGCCAGGTGTTCCTCTGCTCAAGCCAAGTTTTTGGCAATCAGGCTGCTTCATGCTGTTCTGCAGAATGCTGGGATCAGCGTTCTAATCCACTGGCCAACAACCCCTGCCCCTCCACCCGCCCCGTCCCAGCCCCCAGCCCCAGCCTGGCGGACTCATTCTGATGTCAAGAGATCTGCACTTGGATGGCATTTTGTAGAAGAGGATTAGACAGGCAAGAGGACACCCTGGAGTGGAGTTGGAAAGAGATCTTCGCACCTCATGGGGAGTTTTCCAGCTGCAAAGAACACTGCCACTAGTTTTCCCTATACTGAATACCAGGAAATGGGGTTAAGCACCATGCAAAAATCAGCCACCCACTCCCATCCCAAGGCTGCCAGACTGGGGCAAAAAAAAAAAACCAGATCCTTCTCAACCTCTGGAAGAACGCTTTTAACGTTCTGGTTTTCCTGATCGCTGGAAAACAGGCCTCAGGATTTTAGCAGCCAAGAGGCCCGGTATGATTAGTCTGGTCAGAACGGACTGGAATTGCTAACGACCGCAGGTTTTTGTTTTTAAATACATGCAGTGGTCAGGGAAGGAAAGCCCATCGTGCAGGGTGCAGCATTTCAAGCACAAAACGTGATGAGGAAGGGTTATGATTGGAGCAAGCATAGCGCGACTCCACTTTGGGGCTCTGCCAGAGCTCCCATAAAACCCTCCTTTTTCTTGAGTCTACGCCATGCGCTCTGATGTGATCAATTTAAGAGGCTTTTATGAGATGCCAGAGCGCGTTACTTAAAGCACTCCCATTTATTTCTCTTTACTTTATGTTTTTATTACGTAGCATTTGAATTAAATCCATCTGGCAACGTTTTACCATGGAGGGAGGTGGGGCCCATCAGGAAGAGAAAAGAAATTTGTTGACGAGGGAAAAGCTCCTGTGGTCAGGGCTGCTTGGACCTCAGTGGGGTGAGCACCCTCCCCCCAGTTGAACCCCCAGGTTCCATGTGAGGACAGATCTTAGATGACGAATATACAATCTGCCTCCACAATTTGATTTAGGTTTCCACCCCCCCCCCCTTTTCTTGCTTCTTCCCCTCCGGCTAACCATGAGCTATTTCCTGTTTATGCCTCCTACTAACCAGCCTTCAAGTCCTACTGGACGGTCAGGGCCCAGACATAATGTCATCTCTGCCTCACCATGTCACTTAATCCTTCTGGAAGGAAGTAGCTGGTTTCAGCTCTGAACGCCTATGGCATTTTATCTGGACTTCTGTAGGAAAGTTATCACTTTTTATCTTGACTCCTACAGAGGCGCGTTTTAGTTTTCAAAATTATGAGTCTAGAGCCTGAATGTTTTATCTTCGAATCATGCTCAGCACCCACTGCAATGACTTGAACATCCGAGGGACCCAATAAATATGTTTTGAGTAGTTATGTACATGCCGACTCCAAAAAGCAATTTTAGAACTAGGAAGCAGTTGTCACTTACCTATAAGTGAGCCACAAGGACTTGTTTTAGAGGCAGCTCTTAAAGTCACAGCTACTCAGAGGTCACGCCTGGCAACTGGCCTCAGGTCCCACCGGCCAGCTCAGAGCCACGGCCAGGCTGACTCGTTCTGAGATCAGGGAGCTATGCTCGGATGGCATCTTATGGGAGGGTACCGATGAGCCGGATTGGGATCATCTGTTTGCAATAAAGACCATCCTGCTCAGCCGGCACTATTAAAACAGGCTTCATCTTGAGGATCCACGTGGAGCTGTAATCAGGTCAAACCTCTGAGGACGCACCTGGAGCCTGGACCTTCACCTTGGCCCTCCACTCTGGTCAGGGCTGGCCACACGCGCCTCCCATCTGCTCCTTTCTGCTGGACCGCCAGCGGCCCCTCCATCCTGGCCAGTTGCCCCCACGGCCACCTTCTCTGTGTGACCCTTCAGTGGTAGCAGTTGCAAACAGTGGGTAAATGTGCTGTCTGTAGTTTTTGTTTTGGTTTGGTTTGGTTTGTTTCAGTGTGGATTTCTGAACAAAGGAAGTTGATTGGTTCAGCCATCCCTGGAAGCCAGATGACTATAGTTCTTGGGTCAGGCACCTCCCTCCGGGTCCCAGGGCCAGGGTGCAGGGACACGCGTGCACCTGTGGGTGTGTGCCCTGGAAACCGTCGGTCAGCAACCACTGCACACCTGCGGAGCATTGCTGCCTGCCCTCCGTGAGGACCCTGCAGCTAGGGACAGGGCTCGGGGGAGGCCTCTGCTCCCTGTCAGAGCAGCGAGAGAAACGCAGCAACCAGAAGCTGGGGGTGACTAATTCACCCAGGTGTCCAGACTCTGGCGCACTGCAGGAGTGTCGAGTGGGGAAAATGAAGTAATTGCAGGCGATCGCAGATTGGTTGGGAACAAACAGTAAAAACACTACACAAGGGAGAAAGGAGGGGGGAAAGCAAGTATTTTAAACCCCCTGATGAGCAGCTGAAGCCAGAGGACAGTCTTCTGAATGGAGTGATACACTCAACACCTCATTAGAACCTCCGAGTTCATTGGGTCCTCCGGTATTTTAGACTCCTGGTCTGTCCTGGGTCCTCATCTTTAAGGCATTTGAGGTTTGGCTTTGGATATTTAAAAAAGAAAAAAAAAACATCATAAGCTATTGCCTGATTAATGCCTAAGACACAGCAGTTTCTGATGCTCATTGCAAGCTTTGCCTCTTAGAAGTGGCTAACGCTGGTTCAGTTCTTAACAAGCTCCCCGTTCTCACGTCTCTCACGACTTTATAATCACAGATGGAGAGCCCTGATTAGCTGCTCAATCTGGTGACCAGAAGCGCTAGTCCTTTCTTTTAGCAGATTCAGGCAATCGCCCTCCTGTATCTCTGAGAAAAGAGTCTAAGATTTGATTACGGGGTGCTAACGATCACAGGGTGGGGCTGGGGGTTGGAGGGTGACACGGCCCCCTCCCCTGTGCTCTAGGAGCTTCTTTCTCTGTCTCCCTTCAGGAATGCTCCAGCTGGGAGGACGAATCCAATCATGATCATAAGAGCCAATGTCTACTGAATGCTTAATATGTCCCAGGCACCCTTGTGAGCCCATCCCATAATTACCTCACTGAATTCTCACGACAGCCTTTTGAGAAGGGCGCCACGCGTATCTTTAATTTACAGATAGGCTCTGTCTTCAGAGGGGGCTTCTGAAACAGAGCAGGCAACCTTTTTTGGGGGGTGGGGGTGGGAGGGACGGGAGGGTGGGTGAGGGGTATTGAGGAGGGCACCTGTTGGGATGAGCACTGGGTGTTGTATGGAAACCAATTTGACAGTAAATTTCGTATTTAAAAAAATAATGATAAATAAATAAATAAAACTCTTAAAAAAAAAAATGAAACAGACTTTAGCCTGCCCAAAGTCACAGCCCAGGCAGGAGGATGCCACCCAGGCAGACCTCCACTTAACTTCTGTGCTCCTCCCAGGCTGGGAGACGTTAACTCACACCTCGAATAAACGAACATTTCCACGAATGGAGGTTTTAAGTATTGCCATCATGTTAGCACTCCCCGCCCCGGGGTTATCTGTGGCCCCTCCCGGAAGGGCCTTGCTTCCTGGGGCGACTACCATAGCAGGAAGCCATCTAAATGGTTGATTTCCAAAGAGATGTACAAGAGGGATGCTTTCTAAGGGTGGGATTTCTGGACCTACCACAAGGTGACAAAGCAGGTTGTGGCGCAGAACGCTCGTTTATTTAATTTGCACCACTCCTGAAATAATAGACGCTCTCATCCTCCTGTAAAAGGTGGGGGAACAGACACAATGAGATTCATCAACTTGCCCAACATCAAAATTGGGTGAATGGAAGAGCCAACATTCCAACCTGGCCCCGCACCAGTAGCTTCCCCATCTCTCAGCAACGAAAGAGCCCTGCTGGACGGGAATGTACCCTACTGGGATCTGCATTTGCTCAAAGGGCCTCCGGTCTTTTGGGTTTGGTTTTGTTTTTCCCATCAGGCAAACCTGCTGCCTCCCGCTCCTGAAACTGCACGTCCTGGCATGAAGCCCCGCCCACCTGCTCTGCAGGCGCACCTCCCGCTGGGTGGGCGCTCCATTCCCCCCCCCACTCCGGCCTCACCCCACCCCACACACAACACAAAATGACAGGGGAAAGAAAAATATCCCTCGTGTGGCCTGGAAGACTTAGCCTGAGGCATTACTCCTGCTTTAGCACCAAGACAACAGAAATACGCGATGATTCCTGGGTACCTTTGTCAATGGATTTTTAATTTCACCTTATTTGTCATTTACTTTCTTAGGAAGAATTCTACAGTCTCCTTCTCTGTCCCGTGGGTGGATGTCTTGGGATCGCTCTCATGTCCCTCTTATTAATTTTACTTTTATGCTCTCTGAAAAGACATTTTTTTCACTTTGTCATTCCTTGGGGCTGGCGTGCAGCCCAGAGCCTCAGTTTGCTCCCTGGTGGTGTTAAAGGTGACACCTGAGTTCTGAGCTTCACCTGACCTCTGCCATGGCGTTTCTCCTCTCCTCACAGCCAAGCCTGGGAACACCTCCTCTTCCCTCTCTTTCCCCAAATCCGCCCACAAAATCTGCTACTTTTTGGGGAAGACACAAGTGGGGAGACTTAACCTCCGAAGCCCTGTCTCGATCTGAGCGCAGAGGGGCAGCTTGGCTGAGATGAGTTCAACATTCGTTCATTGCCTTTTTGTCAGACAGCTGTGGTGCTTTTCAAACAAAAACTTCAGCAGTTATTTTCCTGTCCTGAAAAAGAATTCAACTTCGTCAAATTCACATCGTGTTTTGTTCTCTCAATAGATAGGTCTGGGCAGTTTTGCCCCGGGCATTTCAAACTGAAGCCAATGCCATTTCATACATAACTTCCTCAAAGATAGGAGACCCTCAGCCAATCGAATTGGGAGGCTTCACCGGCCTCCTGCCTGAAAGCACTTTCACTCAGGGGGCGGGACAATGGGCATGCTTTGCACTTCTCCTGTCTTGAGGGAGGAAAAGCAGAGGCCTCCTACCCCAGAATCTTTGAGAAATTCATTGCTCAACATGGAGAGCACCTCCTCTGTGCCAGGCATGTACTAGGCGCAGGGATAGAAAACAGACACTACCGTGGGTCTACAAAAGAAAGATATTATCCTTCTGTTTCCAGTTTCTAAGTTCAAAACCAGTGGATAGACATACTCAAGAGTGAGACAGGTGGAGATGAAAATATCAGCCTTAGCACTGGCAAAAGCCAGACTGGAGGGCACAGCGTAGATACGAAGGTTCCTATTACTTTCCACACGTGTCCAGCCCACCGCTGCAGAGCCGGACCACGCCAGCCTCCCCCAAAGGGTGGAGCGTGCCCCCGGGGGCTCACTGCCAGGCTGAGAGCGGGTAGGCATCCCCAGCTCCCCCACCGGGGCCAGACGGAGAGAGAAAGGAAGGGGAGAGCCCAGAGGACTCTGGGCTGGTTTACCGAGCACCCTGGTTCCCCATGCCCGTTACCCCTCTGCAGAGAAGCAAGGAGTGAGGATGGGAACGGGGCCAGGAAGGGTGTGCTGACTGGAGCCCCTCCACCTGCCAGCACAGGGGACTAGAGACGCCCCCTAAGGGACACATTCCCTCCCCTCACAGAGAGGGCGGCCCTGCGGTAGGGAGACCAGAGAGGAATTGTAAAAGAATAAGTGCTTTCCAGAGCAGGTGGTCTCTGAGCTGAGGCCAGGACGAGCAGGGCCCTTGCCAGCTGGATGAGTTGCGGAAGGACCAGGATACGCCAGGGCCCGGAGCCTAATAGAAAGAGGGTGACTGCGAGGCCAGGCAGACTTGCAGGAAGCCACCAAGGTGCACTTTGTCCCTCTGGCCCTCAGGACCAGCTTCCTCCACCTCCATCTGGCTTGCAGTCAAGGACTAAGGAACTGAGCACAGGACCCTGAAGGCAGGTGCTCCGCGGGGCAAAGACTGGCGCCTGTCACAGGTGGCTGCTCAGCAAATATTTGTTCTTTGGACCCACATCACATCCCTCTGGCCGCCTGGAACAGGCCACTTTTCCTTCATGCCTCTTGCCGTAACTGCAGAGACCCCACTCCGAGTCACCTTCTCACTTCCCTGAGCCCCTGTGATGATCCTTCCAGAAGTGATGTTTGCACAAGCCCGAATGCTCTCGGAAGCACGGCTCTCTGTAAATACAGAGTTTTATTATTAGAAGATGATGAATTTTTAAAATGCCAATTCTGGCCTTTTCGCCGTGACAGAGTGTGACTCAAGTCTGCATACATTTGGCTCCTTCTTCGCCAGAAACCTCACGGGTCTCAGCTCCACGCCGAGGACGTGACTTTGTGCAGCGGTCGAGGCTACGATGCCCAGGGGGGATCAGGGACATCCTGTGAATGATGGAGCCCACGCAGCCACCCAACTCCTGGGAATGCTCAGGAATATTCATCCAGCATGGCTTGTCAAGAAAAAGCAGAAAAATCTGTATTTTGTGTAAAATGTCCTGAATGTTAAATATCGGCCTCCAATTCAAAAGTTAAAAAAGAACACTGTGAGGCCCTAACATGACACATCAGAGGGGCAGGTTCACTCTCCTCCCACTCCCCCTGCCAGCTGGCTTCTGATCTACGGCAACTTTGCCCTAATGTCCAGTTCAGCACTTGGACTGGATTGCTGGAAGGAGAGCTATGGTCTCGAGGAAGTGAGCCTTGGCCACCCAGGGGAGGGCAAGGTCTGTGCTGTGCATATTTTATTTTATTTTTAATTTTTTTAATGTTTATTTATTTTTGAGAGAAAGAGAGAGAGACAGAGTGTGAATGGGAGAGAGGCAGAGAGAGAGAGGGAGACACAGAATCCGAAGCAGGCTCCAGGCTCTGAGCTGTCAGCACAGAGCCCGACGTGGGGCTCGAACCCACGAACCATGAGATCACGACCTGAGCCGAAGTCGGGTGCTCAACCGACCGAGCCACCCAGGCACCTCTGTGCGTATTTTAAACTACTGCTTCTTAGCATTTTCAGCTTCACATAATTTTTCCTTTAATGTTTTCAGTCGTAGGGCTTGTCCCAATTCAGGCTTATGCTCTATGGCCCGACTCTTCGCCAGACAGGAAGACTGTGGTTGAGACCACACACGGAGCCTGTGCAGTGCCACAGGTCTGGGGTCAAATCCCGACCCGTCACTTCTTGGCCGTGTGATTTGGACAAATCACTGAACCTTTCTGGGCCTCGTGGGCAAATGAGGGATGGCTACCACCCCTATTTCAAAGGGCAACTATGAGAAATACTTGTAGGTAAAGCACCGAGCACCTGTCCGGCAGAGTGAAACCCCGGCTACAGGATCTCCATGTCCTCAGTGCCTCCTGCTCCTAACACACAACCCCAGGGCGTGTGGAAAGCCGGGTGGACGACCCTCGGAGAGCGAAAAGTAAAAGACCAGAATCAGCCGGCATTTTGGGCACATCCACAATGCTCAGCGGATTGCTGATCGAACCTAGAAACAATTTGCCACATGCCTTACTGGCCTCTTTTACCGACGGGATCAAATACGCTTACGAAGACAAAGTTTGGGGCATGGAGCCCCCATAACCATCGGGCCCTGTGTGGGCATCAAGTGATTCCTTCTCTTGGGTGGAGATTGTTTCCTTTCTGCCCGCTGGGCTTGCACCAGAGAGCTTGACGGGACCCTTTCCCATGGTGCACATTGTTCCTCCTCAGCTCACAGTAGTCTGCAGACGTTAGAATATACGCTGGTTGGACAGCGGGCAGCCCATCATCTGGCTCATCCTTGGACCTCCTTCCTCCTCATCAGCCTGCCCCGTGGCTGCCAAGTGGTCATGCGAAAACAAACAAACAAACAAACAAACAACAACAACAACAACAAAAAACACCCCTCCAGAAACAAGAAGCTACTAATTGAAGCCTGGGCCAAGGTGCATTAACACCGTCATACCCACACTCTCTCCCAATCCCACTCTAGCCGTTGTCCACTGATAGTTTTCCTGTCCTTCTCCACTTGGAAGCTCTCAGTGATATCAATGATTGCCTCCAGTGTCAGATTATCATCTGTCTTCCTCATTACATTATAGATTCCTTGGGTGCCCATAAAACTTTCAACATGAAACTTTGGAAATCAGGGACTGTGAGGAATAGGAACTGGGTATTTATTTGAGAGAGAGAGAGAGAGAGAGAGAGAGAGAGAGAGAGAGCATGCACGAACCAGACAGAGGGGCAGAGGAGAGAGAGAGACTCTCAACCAAGCTCCACAGTCAGGATGGAGGGCTCAATCCCACGCCCCTGGGATCATGATCCCAGAATCCAGAGCCAGATGCTCAACTGGCTGAGCCACCCAGGTGCCCCGAGAGACTGGGCTGCTTGTGTTGTAGATGTTCCTCAGCTCCTATAGAAATCCAGGGAAAAAAACCCAGAAGGTCTAAGACGGGAAAAGACCTTCGCGTTTGCTGCACGCCTGCACCAAGAGCCCAGAGAGCAGGGCCCGAACGTGCTGGGATGCCAGCGCCACTGAGTCAGGTCTGCTGGCAGTGACGGGCATTGGGCTGGCTCTTTCGGGGGCAGGGGGAGGGGGCAGCAAGCTGACGTGGAGTCAGGGACCGGAAGCTGTGAACAGAACACCCGCCGGCCCTGGAACAAGAGCACCGCCGGGGCCGTCACCGCGGGGAGAAAAGCTGGGCGAGCGCTGGCCTTTTCCGTGGTACCCGAACAAACTGGAACTATTTTCAAGGTGTTTGTGGGACTCTAAAGTATGTTCTGGCTGATGACATCTTTCGAAGTATAACGAATTGCACGGTTCTGTTGCTAGAGTGTGACTTTCTGGGTGTGTGCTATGGAGAGCTTCCGAGAACCAGTGATCTCACGTTCATGCATTCAGTCATCAACCATGTGAGGCGCTGTGCTCCGTAGTACAGGAATACTAAGAGGAGCTTAAAGTCAATGGGGGGGGGGGGGGGGGGAGTGGGGGGGGAGGGACGCAATTTGGTCTTAAAGATTGAATAGGACTTTACCAGATAGACATGAGTTGGGGAGAGGAAGGCACAGGACTGAAAGTCAAACTCTGAAGAGATGGAAAGATATGACAGAAGCACAAGGATCTTAAAGTTCAGATAATGCAGTTATTAATTTTAAAACATTTCAGATGGAGCACCTCATTCAGGCAGTTAAGCTTCCGACTTCGGCTCAGGTCATGATCTCTTGCTTTATGGGTTCGAGCCCCATGTCGGGCTCTGTGCTGACGGCTCAGGGCCTGGAGCCTGCTTCGGATTCCGTGTCTCCCTTGCTCTCGGCCCCTCCCCCATTCGCACTCTGTCTCTCAAAAATAAATACGTTAAACATTTTTAAAAAACATTTGAGATGATCTATAATTGGGCAGTATTTGAACAGAGTGCTTCTGGAGTAAATATCGTTTTTTTACTTCTAATTTATAATACAGTAGTTATCGGCCAATGCTCAAAAAGTAACTGGAGTGATTTACAATGTGAAGTCTTTATTCTCAGCGTCAGAGAAGGTGTCATTATCTGATGTAGCAGCAGAAGCTGTTGGCAGTCCAGCCACGGCCCTCCCCATTCCTGCACTTAGCCCCTTCCCACTGTCCCTTCTACGGCTCTGCTGGTGGGCTTTCAGCCAATGAAAGAAAACAGGGGATAAATCCCCTAACTTCCTCGGGTATGACAGCTCGGAGATGCATTTGACACTGTCTCCTGGAGTCCCCCAACAACATCGACCCCCAACTGCCCACAACAGCATCTTGCTCATTAATGCCCTCTGTATTGGCCTCCTTCCCTTCTCCTCCTCACTTCTCCACTTACCTCCTGCGATCCCCTCAAACGTAACCTATCTGCATTCAAATCTTTGTCTCGGGGTCTGTTTCGGGAGGGACTCCCATGTTGCGGATTGAACTGTGTCTCCCCAAATCGCATGCTGAAGTTCTGATCTCTGCTCCCCCATCTCTGCATGCGACCTTTTTTTGGAAATAGGATCTTTGCAAATGAAATCAAGTTACGCTGAGGTCGCCCTGGATCAGGGTAGGGCCCTCAAGACTGGCTCCTTACAAGAAGAGAAGAGTCACAGACACACACAGGGAGACGGCCGTGTGAAGACAGAGACAGAGACCGGAGTGATGCATGCGTGTGCCCAGGAACACTAAGGATTGTCAGTAGTCATCAGAAACTACAATAAATGCACACACAGGATTGTCTGAGGATTTCCCCCAAGGAACCAGTTCTGCCAACACCCCAAGTTTGGACTTCTGGTCTTGTGAACTATGAGAGAATAAATTCCTGTTCATTTAATACATCCAGTTTGTGGTCTTCTGTTAGAGCTCCCTAGGAAACTAATACACTGACCCATGATAAAAGTGAATGTTTCCTTCTTCTGGATTTTCTACGAGTCTGGGGCTCTTTGGCTATGTGCTTCAGAGTCTCTTACTGCAGGAATCCACGCTGTTCCTGGTCAGGGGGTCAGACTGTGATGTCAGGAGAGATCGGGCAGATAGGAATGGAAGAAAGGGATGAATGGACTCTTCTGAGTCCTCCTGGGTGATTACAGCCCCTGAAAATAATAATGTGACCATATTTTACAACCAGAAAGATCTGGAAATGGCTGGTGCTCCTGCAACATTCGTGGATCTCCTCTACCCACTCACATAATCAAGCTTGCACAGCTTTTAAGTGCTAAGGTATGTTGTTCCCCATCTTTAGGCGGATCACAGCACTAATTAAATACTGGCATAGGAGTCTGTATAACTTTGAACTTGCTTGTCACAAATTATACATTCCAAATCTTCTGGCTGTGTGCATTTCTATTCCATTTCTAGAAAGAAAAAGAAAGAGAGAGAGAGAGAGAGAGAGAGAGAGAAAGAAGAAAGAAGGAAGGAAGGAAGGAAGGAAGGAAGGAAAGAGAAGAACGAAAGAAAGAAAAAGAAAGAAAAAAGAAAGAAGGAAGGAAAGAAAGAAGAAGGAAGGAAGGAAAGAAAGAGAAAGAAAAAAGGAAAGAAAGAAAAAAAGAAAGAAGGAAGGAAGGAAAGAAAGAAGAAGGAAGGAAGGAAGGAGAAGAAAGAAAGAAAGAAAAAGAAAGAAAAAAAGAAAGAAGGAAGGAAAGAAAGAAGGAAGGAAGGAAGGAAGGAAATAAAGAGAAAGAAAAAAGGAAAGAAAGAAAAAAAGAACGAAGGAAGGAAAGAAAGAAGGAAGGAAGGAAGGAGAAGAAAGAAAGAAAGAAAGAAAGAAAGAAAGAAAGAAAGAAAGAAAAAGAAAGAAAAAAAGAAGGAAGAAAGAAGGAAGGAAGGAAAGAAAGAAAAAGAAAAAAGGAAAGAAAGAAAAAGAAAGAAGGAAGGAAAGAGAAGAAAAAAGGAAAGAAAGAAAGAAAAAAGGAAGGAAAGGAAGAAGGAAGGAAGGAAAAAGGAAGGAAGAAAGAAAGAAGGAAAGAAAGAGAAGAAAGAAAAAAGAAAAGAAAGAAAGAAAGAAAGAAAGAAAGAAAGAAAGAAAGAAAAAGAAAGGAAGGGAGGGAAGGAGGAAGGAAGAAAGAAAGAGCAAGTCACTGAGTCTCTTGAAAATTATCTCAATCTTTTATCAAAACCCAATCCCAGTTTTCAAACCTTCAGAGGTTTCTATCTTCTTTTATCCCACTTTATTGAGCCAGCTGCCTCCTCCCTAACTTGCATGTCAGTCTTTTTCTGTAAGAAATAAATCTACCTCTAAGGGTTTGACCTTGAGCCTGGAAGATGGAGGAAGCACAGAGGGAAATAAGTACAGCCTGACAGAGACGATGCAAACCCACTCCTGAGGCTCCGGGAGAAGGAGGGGGGAGCGCCTCGTGTGTTTTGGTACCACTGAGTTTTTCTCCCGGACTTTCACCCCCTAGGCCGGAGTCATCAGCTGGGTACCCAAAGCAAAACCCTGTGTGGGCCTGTGGCTGAAAGTGGCCACACCAATTTGGAAGTCTCTTTTAGAGATCTGATCCTGCCATGCTGCAGACAAGGGTTGCCATGGTAACTCTCCAGGGGGCATTTTCAACCAGACAGAGACATTCCAACATGCAGAGACGGGTGGTTAAGAAAATCTATCGTGACATCGAGTTGGCGTTTTAATTTGAGGCAGAGTCAGAAACTCTGCCTGCAGCTCGGAGTGACCCTCTGAGCGGGAGAAGGCAAGTGATCAAAGTAATCTGTCATGTCTGTAATCAGACCCCCAAAGCGGGGAGGGCGCTGTCTGGAAGCCCTCTGGGGGAGGTCTCTCCACAAGAGTGAAGCCCAGCCAGCTATAGCCTCTGCAAGTACTGTTAAGAGCCCAAGTCGATGATGTTCTTCCCGGCCAGGGAGGCCAGCATGGTCTTTCTTTTCCTGACTCGCTTACCCTCCCCGTCTCCCTCCCAGAAATCTTCCTGCCTTTCCAGGTTCTTTCTCTCTTGGCTGATCTGCCATATCGGATTTCGGATGCATTTGGCCATGGACTTCAGTCCTAGCCGCGGGACCTTGTTCACTCACCCCTCTGGGCCACAACTTCTGCGCCCGTGGTGGTGGACACTATTGTAAACAGCGAATAGGGAGACATCTGTAAACAGCTTAACACAAAAGGAGCACAGAGCTACCCAACAAACGGCTGCTTCTCCTCTTACAACTTTTCCTTAGTCTTTGTGCGAAGAAGAGTGACTCTAAATTAGAGAAGAATATGTCCCTCTAGTTCTGTGGGTACTTGGCTAAGATAGACGAGTTCGATGGTAGTACTTTTCAGTTGGAGGAGGGACTCTCCTAGGATAAAGGCACAACATCCCAAGAAAGCTGGAAAGGGACAGGCAGAAATAACACTCAACAGGGGCACCGGGGTGGCCCTGTTGCTTGAGTGTCCGACACTTGATTTTGGCTCAGGTCGTGATCTCGTGGTTTGTGAGATTGAGCCCCTCGCCCCCCCCCCCCCCCCAACACCTCAGGCTTGCGCTGACCGCACGGAACCTGCTTGGGATTCTCTCTCTCTGCCCGTCACCTCCTCTCGCATGCAGACACGTGCGTGTGCTCGCTCTCAGAAAGAAATGAACTTAAAAAAATATATATATCACTGAACAAAATCTTGCTATGACCCTTTCTAGTGAGTCTGGGGCACTGGGGGTGGGGGTAGGAGGAAGTGCAAGTGTCCCCGGTAACACAACAACGTGAATGCACCAGAGGCCACTGGACTGTATGCTTAAAAATGATGAAGCTGGCAAATTTCATGTTATGTGTATTTTTAACCATAATTTTAAAAAGATGTGTCACAAGTGATTTCCTGAGCGTTTTATTCCAGACTTGGTTTTTTTTTTTTTTTAAGTAATGCAATTAACGCATTAAGCTAAGGGGAAAAAAAAAATCCATTTAGGTTTTTTTTTTTTTTTTTGTGGTTAATGACAGCAGTGGCATCCTTAATGCAGGTGGATTCACAAAGAAAAAGGCACTGTAAACTTTGAAAAGCCAGTGAAAGAATGAAAAGTTATTAAATCCCCTAAATCAAAACCTCTTTTCTGATCCCTTTGAACTTGGATCTTAGGCTACCTTGAAAACACGGGGTTTGGTTTCCTTTCTGTGTCCATATTTCGCCCCCAAAGGTAAATTTAATCTGCATGAAATTGCAGTCATTACCCAGCCGTGTGTCTGATGGGGTTGGCTTCTGTCGGGGCTGGAAAACATTCGAGGGCTTCTGGCTTCTCCTGCTACCCAGGCATCCACTCCAGGGAACGCAGCCACCTTCCCAAAGAAGGCGGAAAATTTCTGTCATAAAGGTGGCTCGAAGGGTGGCTGTATTAAATTACCCCTTAAAATGGCAGGTGCAGTAAATTATTTAATGAATCTTCCGCTGCAGCGTTTGGGCTTTTGTTTTCTTCAAATTAAAAATGAAGGGGGGGGGGGCGGGTGGAAAAAGCAATTTCAGTGAGACGCTGCTCAATGTTTTTCAAGCCTGTGGAATTTCACTGACACCTCCACCCCCAGAAACAAGCATGTCAGTCACAGACTCAGGAGCTGAGAGGGGAAGAGCTTTCCAGAGCGGCTCTGACCCAAGGCGTGCGGACAGGCGCTGGCAGTCACCAAAGGGGTGTCTGCTGTTCTGGGAGCCAAAGAGGCCAGATGTTTGAGGCCACTCATGGGCGCAGAAAGGGACGGTGAACACTGACCCTGTGAGCAAGGGTGAGGCTGTTCCTGCCCCCTGGCTCAGCGGCTCCCTGGAAGGGGGGAGGAAAGAGCACTTCTCCGCGTCCTATGCGTGACGCGTCGTCCTTGTACCTTACCTGTGAGTTTTCACATCAGCCTCGGGCAGAAGGTACCCACAAGTAGAAAATGGCTCAGAGTGAACGAGCAACTTACCGAAGTGGTGATTCCTCATGGTAGACTTTGGGACCGGGAGGACTCCAGAGCGCTCCCTCCTTCCATCAGACAAGAAGTTCCGTTCTGCAACCTGGGAGGAGGGGGTGATCAGTTTAGGGAGGACGATACGGGGCAAAAAGCAGCAAGGAGATGCAGTGCTGCTAAAAAAAAAAAAAAGCAAGAACCCCATGAAGGCCAAGTTTGGGCGGGAGGAGAGGGGGCTTGAGTTTAGGGTGAGGCTTCCTGCTTGTGTTGAGTAATTAATTAATGGGGAGCCACTGAGGATGTATGAGAAAGGGAGTGCCCATGCCAGATCTTCAGGAGGTTCCTTCAGCCACAGTCTAGGGGGCAGACTCACATGGAAGGACTTCAGAAGGATGTCAGTGGTTTGGCGGTCAGTTGGCTTCAGGGTGTGGACTTTCTCTGTTTTCTTTTTTTTTTTTTAATTTTTTTTTTAATGTTTATTTATTTTTGACAGGGAGAAAGGCAGAGCATGAGCGGGGGAGGGGCAGAGAGAGAGGGAGACACAGAATCCCAAGCAGGCTCCAGGCTCTGAGCCGTCAGCCCAGAGCCCGACGCGGGGCTCGAACTCACGGACCGTGAGGTCGTGACCTGAGCCCAAGTCGGACGCTCAACCGACTGAGCCACCCAGGCGCCCCAATGTTTTCTGAGCGGTTACACTTTCTCCCTTCTGCACACATCCCTCCGGAGAAGGAGGCAGCATAGCGAGCTGGTCACAAGCTCGGCCTCTTTTTTGCTGTGTGAGTTGGAACAAAGTCCTTCCCTTCTCTGGGTTTACTTTCCTCTTCTAGAAAACGGGAAAAATAAGACGTGCTTCACAGGGCTACCGTGAAAGATACAGGAGAATAAAGTTATTTAACACTTGGCAGCATGATATACATTTATAACTGACTGCCGTTATTATCGCTCTTACGCATAGATAGCAGCCCTTTGCACTTTGGCAAGCAGGCCTGATCAGAATGGAAACCGTAAAGTAAGTGAAATTAACCTTTGGTCCTTTCCACCCCTTCCCCCCAGACCCCCAAGCTCCCAAAACTCATTTGGTGGCAAAATCGGACGTGAAGTCAAGGGAGCCTAGCGACAGACTTCATCTGAGTGTGAAACTCATCCAATGTTGCTGCTGAAGTTCCATGTGTGTGATGTGGGGGCCTAGGTGCCCAGGTGTTTGGTCAATCACTAGTCTCGAAGTTGCTGTGAAGGTAAATTTAATATGATTAATGCCGGCAATCAGCTGTTTTTTTCTATTTACTTATTTATGTATTTAATGTGTATCTATTTTTGAGAGAAAGAGAGAGTGGGGGAAGGGCAGAGAGAGGGGGCAGAGGATCCGAAGCAGGCTCTGCACTCACGGCAGAGAGCCTGATGCGGGGCTCTCGAACTCATGAACCATGAGATCATGATCTGAGCCTAAAGTCAGATGCTTAACACACTGGGCCACCCAGGCGCCCCGTTATTTTTAATTACTTATTTTAAAATTTTCTTTTTTTTTTTTTTAATTTTGTTTTTGAGAGAGGGAATGAGAGAGCGAGAGAGAGAGACAGAACGTGAGCAGGGGAGGGGCAGAGAGAAAGAGGGAGACACAGAATCCGAAGCAGGCTCCAGGCTCTGAGCCATCAGCACAGAGCCCGATGCAGGGCCCAAACCCACAAACTGTGAGATCGCAACTACAGCCGAAGTCAGGCGCTTAACCAACTGAGCCACCCTGGTGCCCCTGAGATTTTCATTTTAAGTAAACTCCATGCCACATGTGGGGCTCGAACTCACAACCCCGAGATCAAGAGTCATATGCTCTACCGACTGAGCCGGCCAGGCACCCCTCAGCTGACTTTAAATCAAGGAGATTGCAATCAATAATACGGGTGGGCCTCTGAACTGTTGTGCTCAGGCTGCCACGGTAAAAGACCACAGACCGGGGAGCCTCAGCAGCAGAAATTTATTTCTCAAGGCTCGAAACCCAAGATCGAGGGGTCAATAGGTTTGGTTTCTCCTGAGGCCTCTCTCCTTGGCTCGCAGATGGCCTCCCTCTTCCTGAGTCCTCACATGGCCTTTTCTCTGTGCATCCCTCCCTGGTGTTCCTTCCTTTTCCAATAAGGATGCCAGTCCGGTTGGATGAGGGCCCCAACCCTGTGACCTCATCTAATCTGAATTCCGTCTTGAGAGTTCCTATTTCCAAATACAGTTAGACCCTAAACAGAAGCATTCTGGGAGGACACAATTCAGTCCACGTCATTCTCCCCCAGTCAGTTGAAGGCCTTAAGAGGAAATATCAAGGATTCTCGAAGAAGATGGAATTTTGCCTCCAGACTACAACATAGCAATCCTGCCTCAGTTTCCAGCCTTCCATCCTGTGCTGCAAATTTTGGACTTACCAGCCCCTACAATCCCATAAACCAAGTCCTTAAATCCAATCTCTTTATGTCTGTCTGTCTCGATCTATCTACCTACCTACCTACCTATCTCACACGTATGCGGTATATAACTCAGGGTAGAATGGACTGGGGCTGAATGTGGGCCAATGTTGACTCTCCAGAGTAGCTCACTGAACAGAAGTCCTTAATCAGTAGGGCCTGTCTTTTGAAAGTGAGCCCCATTTGAGCCAGTGGAAACCCTTCTGTATAATTTGCCTAGAAAACACATTTTCTCAGTCTTTGGTGATCAGTCCTTCCTGCCACTTTCTCTTGTCCGTGGGACTTCCAAATGATCTCAATTGTAACTCCGAGCTACTAATTAAGTCCGTTAAACACAGTGAGTTTTCTGCCTCCAGCAGTGCTATAGAAATCGAGGGTTTTGCTGGTAAGTGACTAATCTGCCTGAATATATTAATTGTTGCATGAACTGCTAGAGCTTTGAGAACAGTCTAAAAACATCCTAAGAATACCTTGATAATGAAACATCTCCTCCGTGATTGCCCTTTTCATGGTCAGAAGAACGTGTCATACCCAAAAGAAAGCCTCCACCTGTATCAACACAAGCGTATCAAAAACAGAATGCATGGGTGTGCTTTCGTATTTGTCTCTGTGAGGACTGGCTGGGGTGTCTTACAGCAGTGACCTCCCCCCAATCCCCAAAAGTGCCCGGTGAATGTCCAGTGAATGAACAAACGAATGTCCTTCCTCTCCCCTCCCCTCCATCCTTGATTTTGTTTTGAAAGAAGGGGAATAGCTCCTTGGCTACAGGTAGTGCCCTTAGGTCTTGTGAGAAAAGTTTGGGGGAGCCGTTTAAGAAAGAGTCCGGAAGAACTCCTGCTGGGGCAGCCACTCAGACACCCCATTTTGCCAACTGAAAACCCCGCCCCATGCCGCCCTGGCAATCTGTGGCCAAGGTCAGAACAGGAGTTCTTCCTTGCAAACGTTCAAGTGATGTAGGCTTCGCCATTAGGAGCAGTTTGAGGGGGAGCTAAAACTCACCTCCCTGGGTGGGAGCAGACACATGAAAACTTTCAGAGAGGAAAGGTCAAGCCGGTCCTCCAGCAAGAGGGCACCATCTAGAGACAGAGACAGTGAGAGACCAAGGAGCCAGTGACTGGCAAGAGCCGTCTAAGCATCGGGCGGAATGGTGAGCTGTTCAGGTCCTGGCATCTGGAGGGCAGGTGTGAGCTGGGCAGGGGGCAAAGGACACTCTGTGGAAGATCTGAAGTCCTGGGATGAACTGCGCCTCTCTCACAGTGATTTGGAGGCAATCCTGGGCCAAGGTCATGTGCCAGTGAGGCAGGGAAGTACAACCTGCAGAGGCAGGGGCCTTGGGAAGAGCACCTGAGGTGGGAAAAGTGGTCAGGTGGCTTTGGAGACCGATAGGCCTGGGTTCAAATTCCAGTTCCAGCATATTTCTTGCCATATGGCTCTGGGTGCGTTCCTTACTTTCTTTGAACCTCTGTTCTACCGAGTGGGATTTAACCACGTCTCACAAGGCTGGTGTGAAGATTTAGGAGAAAATACGTGCAAACTGGTAAAGCGCTGTGCTCGGTGCATGGTGGGTAACAAGTGCTCACAACGTGAGTGTCCTTTCATCCTTTCTCCTGCTCTGATTTCCTCCAGGCTCACCTACACACACACACACACACACACACACACACACACGACAATGAAAAAATTCTTAGTTTTAAAGAAGTACCATTCTTACCTTAGGAGCCTTCAGACATGTCTTCCAACTTTTTTGGTTACAGACCACAGTCAGAAATACATCTGAACAAAACCACGTGTGGGCTGGTGGTGGAGAATGGGTGCAAGCACCGAGCTGCACCCCGTCACGTAGAACATGCAGGAATCACAGATCCAACAGCCCTGTCCTGTGTGCCAGAGAAACCCCTCTGTAGGCATGCCAGGGAAATGAGGGAGAAGGTTCCGGAGCAGCACTGTTTGTAAACACCCAATCTGGAATGACTTTCGTGTCCACCAGCCCCAGGATGGTGCCGGTATCATGGTACAATCCTACGAAGAAAGCTACACGCCAGTGAAATGCTTGAGCTACAAGTGAACGTGCGGACGAGAGAAAAATCTCAGGAACACAGCCTTGAGGGGAAGAAGCAAATCCCAGGAGAACCCTTAGGAAGAGCTCAAAGGCAGACCAAACTCAGTGTTCTTCCTGATGTAGATGTGGAGGGCAAAACTGTGACCAAAGCCAGGGGATGATTACTGTAAAAGTCAGGAGTGTGGCTGCTTCTGGGGGCCGGGAAGGGGAATGAGGTGAGGAGGGTCAGACAGACAGTTTCTTTTTAAATTTTTTATGTTTATTTATTTTTGAGAGCAAGAGAGACAGAGCACGAGCGGGGAGGGGCAGAGAGAGAGAGGGAGACAGAATCTGAAACAGGCTCCAAGCTCTGAGCTGTCAGCAGAGTCCGACACGGGGCTTGAACTCACAGACCGCAAGATCACGACGTGAGCCAAGTTGGACGCTTAACCGACTGAGCCGCCCAGGTGCCCCCAGACAGATGGTTTCTAAGGTCTCAGCTCTGTCCTCGTTCTCAGTCATAGTGGGGGAAACTCAGGAGTTAGTCTAATGAGTCTTTAAAATAGAAATTGTATATATGCTGCTGGGGGTTTAATACTACGTCACAGTTAAAATAAAGGTTAAAAAATAAACAGAAATACATTCGTGCCCCCACATCAGTACACATGTTTATGTATCTATGTGCGTGTGTTTATACCAAAATGAAAATTTCACAAAGAAACCAACCTTTTTACGGGCTGTGTACTCCTGTACGTCTACTCTATTCTCTTTGGTTCGATTCTATTTTCTAATGCAGTTGTAACCTACTAAACTGATTTCAGAAGCCCCTAGTGGATCATGACCACAGTTTAAGAACATTGCCTCAGCCTGATGACACATACCAACATTCCCCCTTGCCCAGATGCGAAAGGCCGTTTGAAATATTTGGCAAAGCCCAAAGTGGCAAAGACAGACCTTGTTCTTGGAAGGGATTTACAGCTTTTGATCAGCCATTTGCATTTCAACGGCACAGCTTTTCCTCTGGGAAGCCTTGGGGGGCCGGGTGCGGGGAAGTGACTGCTGGTTATGGTGCTGTCGAATCAGTCACCCTTGTCATGGGATTCGAACAGCCGAGGAAAGAGAAGGCTGAATGCAACAGTTTGGAGGCTGCGTCCCTGGGGTGCAATAACAGTGTTTCCAAGAGACAAACCAAAGTGCATCATCAGGAAATACACAATGGACGCTACGTACCTAGGCAGCGGGGAGTGAGAATTGCAGCAGCGCATCTAAAGGACAGGAATGCTGAGATAAAAATGGAGTGGAACAGGGCATCCCCTAGAAGAGCATTTTGTTCAGTCGCTGCCCTGTGGTGGCTGGCAAATCATGTGGAGGGAGCAGCTTGCGGGGGAGGGAGCTGCTCGCTGGCCAGATAACAGAGCGGCAGTAGGAACAATCGACAGACAACCGGTGAGCACTCCTTTAGTGTCCGAATGACTCGGAATGTTCCTCTCCAGTGCTTCAGCGTCAGCGCTGCTTTTAAGGTTGAGCGTGACCCTGGACAGAACAAGCCAGCGCCCACAGCTCAGATCCACGTGAATCAAGCATTTGCTCTAAGAGACCAAACACCTGCTTCGAAGAGCTCACGCTTTCCGGGACCCCTGAAAGGGTTCCGCCTTCTGGCTTTCCTGGAGACTCCGAAGCTCAGCAAATGGTGACGTCCTCGCAGGTTCTAGAACCCAGACTAGAGTGGGAGCTGGGAGCCAACGGGGTGCTGTCCCCGGGGGCCCCAGCCCATCTAGCAAAATCCCATATGGGCTATTTCAGATGGTCTCTGCCGTGGGCGAGTATCAGGCCCCTTCTCCAGAGATTGGCCAGAGTTGGTTAGGCTCCGGGGGCATGTAAGTTCTTTGGGACATTCTGTTTAAGCCTTGAGAAGATAAGTGGATGGAACATACAGGTGTTACTATGGGAGAGGTCAGAGTTAACTGCTGCCCTGTCCCCACCCTGAACCTCGAGAAGCCAGAGCAGAGATTCTGATAAATACCTGGCTGAGAGATAGGATCAGAACTGCCAGGAGGCAAGGAAATCATGTGGGCTCCAAATGATCTCTGTAGTGCTGTCAGGGTGGTCCGAGTCCCCCCTAATCATAGGGGTGGGTTGCGGTAAGACGAGGGCAGGAATGAGAGAAAATGAGAAAGAAGAAATGACAGAGCTCTCACGTTCCTCTCTTTTCTTGACAATCACTGAAAATTGCTAGCCAGAACAATAAAACGTAGGTTCCCAGATCCTTTTCATCCCAGCACTTCTCCCCCTAAGGAGGAAGGAGAAATGTTCTGCAATATTATTGGCGCTGTATGCACACTGTATCATCTTACGTGCAGAGGACAAGACCATCCCCAGGTGAAGTCAGTCCACATGTACTCAGGGCCTTCCTTTTGCATCAGGGTATATGGCAATGCAGGAACTTCAGAACCTTCTGTCCTCTGCAAGAAACCATGAGGGAGGATCTGCTGAGATGCTTGGAAAAGTATCGCCTCCATCCCTAGAAAATTGTTAATGCTTCTTTGTTTGTGTGGTGGATAGAAGGCTGCAATATTGCAGCTGTGTGTGTGTGTGCGTGTGTGTGTGTGTGTGTGTGTGTGTGTGTGCATCTGCTTGCATGCACGTGTGTTTGTCCACAAACTGGAGACAGAGAGAGTACACTTCTGAGAAAGACCAGAAAGGAATGGAAACATAGTCTGTTAAGCAAATGTTGACATAACCAAGAGCCAGAAATCACCTTGCAGCTTTTAGCTCGGGGGGGGGGGGGGGGGGCCCTCTCCCCAATAGCTCGGGCTCTTGGCTCTTCGCCCAGTCTCTTGATCAGTCAAGCCTGCTTCTAACCTACTTCATATAAAAGACACATATATACATTTTAGGTGGCCCCTACAAAGGAAAATTAAGGTTTGAGAAGCTTTATGAAACAAAGACAATGTTTCACAGTAAGTACACATTTCTTGATCATAACAGAAATTAAGCTGCTGTGGGTTTTCCTTATCCTACTTGTAAATGCATCCAGAGGGTAATAAGCCATGAGCACATCCAATAACTCTAATAATTGCATAATAAATAAGCATCGAGTCAGCACAGACTGTGTGAGGGAGCGAGGCCAACAGGCTGGAGCAGCACTTCCCCGTGTGGCACACAGGCAGGTTGATACAGATCAAGGAGGAAGTGTTAGGACAGCCCTCTATAGATTTCCTGACCTTGGCATTTGTCCAGGACGCGCAGCTGCAAACAAACTCCTAAATGCACACGTAGCACACGCCGCCGACCTCCTTGCAGCTCTAAATGAGCCTGCTGAAAATGTGCTTGTTTTCGCGTGGGCTTAAGACAGCCACTGGCAGCTTCAGGGCAATTGCCTGGAGTACTTAGACCATCACAAAATTGGATGGCTTCTGACTTCAGCATCAATCAGCTTCTTCCCTGGATTAAAAAAAAAAAAAAAAAAAAAAAAAAGTGTGTGTATGGCAGGGGGAAGGGGCGGTGGTGGAATTAAGTTATTGGGTTAGAAGAATTAGCATAATGGAAGGAAATGAGCTACACAAAGCGTATGAATTCACCGCCATATATAACTCACTCCCGGAAATTTTTTTTTTCCTTTATGATTCCTGGCAGATTTGGCCCGATGATTTGGGGCATGTCTGAGGCTCCATTTGAATCTGAGGTAAGGGAGAGTGGAGTTCCTTCACTAAAGAAAGATCTACAGGGAGTCTGCGAGTTGGGAAGGCATAGCCCGTACGTGTGATGGAATGCGTAGCTCACGCTTGTTGGGGGAACCCAAGGAGGGGGTCCTACCTAATCACGGGGCCAGCCTCCCTCTCCCAGGAGCTGCCAGCAGGGAGACCATGGCCCCTTTAATAAAAACACCTAGAACTTACCTGTGCCTGTGCTCCTTGGGAGCCTACAAGAGGGAAAGAGGCATGGGGCCTGCAAATTATTGTACATTCTATTAATGTTACTAGCATGTCCTTCAAAGGAGGGACAGAGCACCAGGATATCATTAGAAATGGAAGGCGTAGTTTCTGTTTGAGTCCACAATGTAAAACTATACTATGAAAACAGTTCTATGGATATGCATATATTGATCTAACAGTTCCCTGTATTCATTTTAAAAATTTTTTAATGTTTGTTTATTTTTGAAGGAGAGAGAGACAGAGAGCGAATGGGGGAGGGGCAGAAAGAGAGGGAGACACGGAATCTGAAGCAGGCTCCAGGCTCTGAGCTGGCAGCACAGAACCTGACACGGGGATTGAACTCACGAAGCTGCAACATCATGACCTGAGCTGAAATCAAGAGTCAGAGGCTTAACCGACTGAGCCACTCACATGCCCCTAGCCTGACTACTTTTGAGATCACAAGATTCTTGATATAATCCACTCTTCTTATTCTCTCTTGTGGTTTTTTTTTTCCTTCTTTTTTTAATCTTTGTTTATTTTTGAGAGAGAGACAGAGTGTGTACTGGGGAGGGGCAGAGAGAGAGGGAGACACAGAATCCGAAGCAGGCTCCAGGCTCTGAGCTGTCAGCACACAGCCTGACGTGGGGCTTGAACTCATGAGTTGTGAGATCATGACCTGGGCCGAAGTCGGACGCTTAACCGGCTGAGTCACCCAGGCGCCCCTTCCTTGTATTCATTTTACACACTCAGCATAGTACTATGTACACAGGGCCTTTGGCTGATGATTGGAGGAAGAGGAGAAGGAGAAAGGGGAGGAAGAGATGTTGATGATGATGATGCCTTGGAACGGCTTGGTGCAATCTTCTGTAAAAGGGAGGGATTAAATGATCTATGCTAGATATTGTAATCTATGAAAAAACACTTTACTGTTCAGTCCAAAAACTCTAGGAGTATTGTGCCTTGCAGTGTTGGGAGTGTAATAGTTGAATAACAAATACCTATGGGTTGATCTTATGAATCCATTTAATAGGTTGTAAGTGGAAAGATTAAGTCTGCTCCACTGTCAGCTTATTACCAGTGAGGGTCAGAGAGAAACTGACTAGGCAGAGTCCCAGAATAATGGCAGGTCCTTGAATGAATCCATTGGATTCCTAGCTAAATTCACCTTTTCTACCATGAGGGGAAGAGTAAAGCATCAAAGCAGTGACGTCAAGGATACCAGAGCCAACTCCTTCCTTGAGAAGGGGGAATCACACACATCCATTAAACCATTGGGAGATTGAACATCAACTTTCTTTTTTGAGAGCTCCAACTTCTTGTTCTCTCTGTCAGTGGAAATGAGTAAATGTGGAATGCCTACTGTTCATTCATCCATTCATGCATTTGTTCATTCAATGATTTTTTTTTTAATATATACTGAACATCTGCTGGGTACCGTCCATGATCAATGCCAACCCAATTGAGAAACTGTCAGTGCCCTCGGGGAACTCGCAAGCTAGTAAGAGTTTAAGAAGTATTCATATATAACTACAACACGAGGCAAGATAAGGTGACCGTCTTGAGAGAGACAATAAAGGCTAGTCGATGCTCTGGGAGGGTAGAGATATGGCAAGAGAACAATCTATGACCTCCATTGTTGTATGAGAGTGGGGACAGGGAAGAGGCCCTTCAGGAAGCTGGAGCCAACCTGACACTGCAGATAAATGGATGGCATGTCATCCTTCCTCCCCACAGCCTCCTTGTCTACCCATCCTGACTCACTAGTTGTTGCCTTTTTGTGAAACAGAGTGGCGTTTGTGATCCTGCTTTGTGTTTCGGGATCTAGAAGCCGGAGGCTACCTCAAGGGGTCTTAACATTTGTGCAGTCAGGAGACAAAAATCTCTCATTACAGCTCAACAGCCCAAAAGAAGGGCAGGGTAACATGATTACATGCTGATTTTCTGCCACAGTATCCAACCTGCTAAGTGTTTTCTGGGTTACCTACACAGGCACTCAAGGTGAACTGTCCCCGCGTTATCGAGAAGTAACATCATTTCAAGCCCTGCCATGGCATACACTAAAAATATCAGATCTCATGATCCGCCCAAAGGAAGAAAACTATCAGCCCTCCTTATGGAAGTACATACCCACCTGTCAAGGTTTTCTCAGTGTTACCTTGGGTTCTATTTCTGACTTCAGGTTTTAGCATTAACCCCAGAACCTTCTTGATGAGTTCATGTTAGCAAACCTCCAAGAATTACAGTCCTTATGATAATACAGGTGCCAGGGTGCCTTTGGGGGTATCAGGTAAGTGGCTGCTCTACCTTGCAATGGCTCACAATCTAGATTCTTCAGAAAGAGCTGTCCAGGGTTGGCATCTGCTAATAGTTTCTTTTTTACAGAAGAGTGAAAATCAATCTGAGGGGATACACTCAGCACTGATGTCAAAATGCCAATGGAAGGTGAAAAATAACAGAAGTAATGTTGAGGACAATTTTCCTCCCCAGATGTCATGATGATCCTCTAGAATTCACAGCACTCCCCCTTCTAATCAAGAACGGGCAAATTGCAGAGCGGTAAATATTATCTAAGGAAGGCATTTCCCCCCTTATTTTTTCAGGTATACAAGTAATCATATGTTCAGTGTAGAAAAATAGAAAACACAGATAAGTAAGAAGAAATAAAACAACCAGCCAAAATTCTACTACCCAGAGAAAATCACTGTAAATATTTTGGTGTATATCCACTGCTATCAATCGAAAATTTATGTCCCCCCCACCCCCACTCCAGGTCCAAATTCATATGTTGAAACCCTAACCTCCAGTGTGATTAGGAGGTAGGGCCTTTGGGAAATGATAAGGCCATGAGGGTGGAACCCTCATGAATGAGATGAGCGCCCTTATAGAACAGACCCCAGAGCTCCCTCCTCTCTTCCCCCATGTGAGGACACCGGAAAAAGACTACCATCTATGAATCAGGAAGTGGGTCCTTGCTAGACAATGAACTTGCTCATGCCTTGATCTTGGACTTCCCAGCCTTTGGAACCATGAGAAAAACATTTCTGTGGTTGATTAAGTCACCTCGTCTATGGTATTCTACCATAAAAGCCCGAATGTACTAAGACATCTCATCAAAACTTTTCCATATGTTTGTGTGTGTTTATTTTTTAATGGAATTAATGCTATATTTAATACTTACTGATTCACTGGGGCACCTGCGTGGCTCTGTCGGGTTAAGCTTCCGACTTTGGCTCAGGTCATGATCTCATGGTTCACGAGTTTAGAGCCCCATGTTGTGTTCCACGCCGACAGCTCAGAGCCTGGAGCCTGCTTCAGATTCTGTGTCTCCCTCTCTCTCTGCCCCTTTCCTGCTCACACTCTGTCTCTCTCTGTGTGTCTCAAAAATAAATAAAAACATTAAAAAATACTAGTGATCTACTTGTCCTAATATATTATGAATATCTTTATATATTTTTATATGCACACATGTACATCATTTTATTATCTTTAATGGTTAAATAATTCTATTTTCTTTCTTTTTAAAAAAAATTTTGTATGTTTATTTATTTTTGAGGGAGAGGAAGACAGAGCACAAGCAGAGGGAGGGGCAGAGAGAGAGGGAGACTCAGAATCTGAAGCAGGCTCCAGGCTCTAAGCTGTCAGCATAGAGCCTGACGTGGGGCTCAAACCCATGAGTTGTGAGATCATGACCTGAGCCGAAGTTGGACACTTAGCTGACTAAGCCACCCAGGTGCCCCTAAATAATTCTATTTTTTTTTTTTAATTTTTTAATGTTTCTTTATTTTTGAGGTAGGGGAGGAACACACACACACACACACACACACACACACACACAGAATCTGAAGCAGGCTCCAAGCTCCAAGCTGTCAGCACAGAGCCCGACGTGGGGTTTGAACCCAGGAGCTGTGAGATATGACCTGAGCCAAAGTTGGCCCCTTAACCAACTGAGCCACCCAGTGCCCCAAATAATTCTATTTTTAAGATGAACTGTAATTCATTTATTCAATCCTGTATACCTTTGGACATTTAGGTTACTTACAGCCATTCATTGTTAAAAGAGTATCCTTTGTATGTTTCACATACTTATCTGTTACTTTCTTAGGATAAACTTCTTAGACCAGAAATACACACTTTTGAGGCAGTTGCTCTGTATTTCCCAACTGTACTCCAGGACATCATACTGATTTACACTTTTAGCAACAGCGTCTAAGAAATCCTCTTTCCCTAGACCCATGAAAGGCACCTTTTAAAGTCCTGTAGGTCATCTTTGCCCTTGGACTCCCAACACTCCCTGACAGCAGCTTACAGAAAGAGCTCTGCACCACTCGTGTGCACCAAACAAAGGAAGATGGGCAGGAAGCCATAAACTGGAAGACTAACTGAGAAGCGCTGTCAAAACATAGTGAAATTTTGCTTAAGAGAAAGAAGAAAGAGAAGAACAAGGTGTCAGCCTGAGATATGTGGCTTGGTTCCCTCTTGCCTTCCCTTCTGTTTTAAAAGCAGCAATGTTTTCTGTTTATACAGCTCTTCTGAGAAAGTTAGATTACCCCCGGCAAGGTTTCAGCTTTCAACCCTTTTCCAGATTTGAGTAGAGTTGATATCTGTGTGCTTTTACATAGATTATTATAGCAAATCCTCCCTACGGCTACATTTTTTGGTGCAGGTATAAACATCCACTTTGCTAGGGTTTAGAACCTCTGGTCCCCAGTCTAGTGCTCCCTTTATTTTTTATTTTACTTTTCTAAGGTTTTATTATTTATTTTGAGAGACAGAGAGAGAGAGAGAGAGAGAAAGGACCCAAAGCAGGCTCTGCACCACCAGGGCGAGCCCAATGCGGGGCTCGAACTCATGAACCGTGAGATCAAGACTTGAGCCGAAGTCAGACATTTAACTGACTGAGCCACCCAGGCGCCCCCAGTGTTCCCTTTAAATATTCCACTCTTTCACTTAAGATTTAAGACATTGGAATAAATACATATTATTAGCCCCAGGATCTATGGCAAAAATTGCCATTTTTACATATTTCCTGCTATCAACTTTGGTCACGCTTTGACTTTTTCCTGAGGAAGGGTACAGCACAGATCATGAAAACAGTGAAATCTGGTCCCAGCTATTCTACAGATGCCATGACATTAAGTGTATTAATGGGACCCTCTTCACTGTGTGAGTGACTCTCTAGGGTCACGGTTACTGATTCGTGAGGAGATACCAAAGTTCGGACAGGGCTCTAAGGGCCCTGCGATGGTTAATTTTTCTGTCAACTTGGCTAGGCCACGGTACTCAGATATTTGGTCAAACATTATTCTAGATATTTCTGTGAAAGTGATTTTTTTCCCCAGTGAGTTAACATTTATATCGGCAGACTCTGAGTGAAGCAAATTACTCTTCACAAGGTGGGCAGGCATCATCTACCCAACCAAAGGGCTTAACAGGAAAAAAACGACCTCCCCGGAGAATGAGGAAATTCTGCCTCCGGACTGCGTTTGGACTTGAACTGCATCAAATCTTCCCTGCACCTGCAGGCTGCTGGTCTGCCCTGCAGATTTTGAACTTGCAGCCTCTACAACTATGTGAGCCAATTGTCAGCAATTGTCAACAATGTGTCCATTGTCAACTCGTGACAGAGCTTTCTGGTCAGGGTTTCCACCTTATCTAGTGTCACTCCCAAAGTCAAGAAGCAAGCATAGATAAACTAACTCCATTCCATCCTACTTTTCAAAGACAAGTTCAAATGACAATGATGAAATAGTAACGTCCCAGGTGCTGTGCCAAATTCACAACCCAACACTAGGGGGTTGGCCTTGGGCCCACATTGACTGAAGAGGAAGCTGAGGCCTGGGGAGGCTGAGTTCCCCGCGGTTAACCTTGTCAACGTGACTCCAACCAAATAGTATGAGCAGCTCCAGGTGGCGGGCCTGGGGTTCAGATCCAGGTTCGGCTGGCCTGCCTGACTCCCAAGTTCAGGCTTTCGACCTCTATGCCACCCTGCATTGTTGTAAAAGTGGTTTGGCATTTGAAAAAACATTCAGTACCAACTGGGCAGGAGCAGGGCTCTAAATTCTCTTTACTTGAGCGCACGTGAAAACCAACCAAACATTGTCCCAGGTTCTGAGCACACGAAATGAGGTTCTGGAGGGAAGAGAGTCTTTCCCGGAGCCGGTGCGTTCAGAGCGTCTCCACCTGGAGAACGACTGAGATGCTCCACATGTCCCACTGATCGTTTCCAAACCTCTGTCTTCATGTCCAACTCTGACCCCTCCCTCATTACCTGCAGAGCTGGGCTCCTGACTCAGCTCCTCCCAGGCTCCCGGTGACCCCAGGGGGCCGCCTTCTGGCCAGGTAGCCTGCTGGCTGCACTACCCGTTGGCTGAAAATATCTCTAGCACATTCCCCGGACCTGCTGTTCTCGCTCTCTTCTCACTGCCACACTCTCCTTCCTTGATCTTCTTCCTCTGCAGCTAAAAAGAACGGAAGCAGGAGTGAGGGGGAGGAGAAGAGGAGGGGAAAGACCGAAGTATCCCTTTCCTCTCTTCTTCCCACTCAAGTCCAGACATAGTGAAAACCTAATAAGCATCTTTCAGCCTTGTGAATAGATGCCGCCGTAACTGTCACAAGAAAACGTCAATGTGTTTTAACACTCAAGGGGACGGAGCTCTAAGAAGGCCCCGTCTACCGCTGTTTGGAGCCATGGAAGGGAAGATGACAGGATGACAACAGGCACCAGACTCCTATTGGGGTCCAGGCAGATTAGAATATGAAACACACCATTTGCCCTTCCTTTTACTGATGACGCTTCATGTGTTATGGTAGTACGTTCACCCAGAGAATATTCAATATTTTATAGCATCCGTCCCTATTTCCCTAGGAAAGATTTACGGAATCATTCTGCTTCTTCATTTCCACTGCTTTTCCCCTCCCCCACCCGCCGCCACAGAAGCAGCTGCTGTTGCCTTGGCAACGTTACAGAATAAACTTGTTGCTTTTGGACCATCTGTACCCAACCTGAGCTACGTTGAGGCTGTTTGTTTCCTCTTCCTGTTCGTCATCCACCAAAAGTCAGACTTCGTAATTCACACGCTGAATTACAGACCTGTCTCAAAGCTAGAAGGGCCAATTCATTCCTCTGGTTTCGGGTTTTCCCGTAGGACCCTTAGTCAAACATATGCGGCTGCCAGGGAGTCAGGACCCCCCCAGCACATTACAACCCAACGGGGTTAGTCCATGTTATGGCAGAAAACAGAATCTCCATGGATGGAATCACAGGGCTACCGTGTGAAAAAACAAGTACTTTAGATTTATAAGCATTTTTGCTGACTCTAGACATATGTTGACTAATTTATCTACTTGTCCTATTCCAACAAAGAGATAATGTACCGATTATAAAAATAATATTTGTATCTTAAAGCAGATTGGGAAAATATAGAACAATATTTAAATACCACCAGCAACCCTGCTGCCCACAGACACCGTTACGATTTTTTACATTTTTTTTCTTTTGTGCCATATGTTACTTTTAAAACATAAGATGGATTTATTTTATAAATGCAATTTTATATCCTGATTTGCCTAATTCAATATACACCAGGCACCTCTGCATGTTATAAAAACTATTTGAAACATGCACTTTCTCTCTCTCTCTCTCTCTCTCTCTGTCTCCCATCCTTCTCTCTCTCTGTCTCTGCAATGTCTGTGTTATTGGTTAAAGAACCCGGTCATTTATCCAACCTGGAATTTGCTACTCAGGTCCCCATGTTGCCATTTAGCACGTTCCTCTGTCCCCTACATTTCCTAAAAATTGGTAGCTAAACCTGGAAGTGTGATCAATGTGCATTTGTCACTTTGGCAAGAATGCTTTGCAAACAGTGCTGTAGACCTCCCCGATGGCACGCAGTGCCTGCCTGGCTATCTTCCTCTGATATCCAGATCCATTAGGAATTTCAAAAAAGTAGATTCTCATTTCACCATTATTTCTTCATCTGTGAACTGGAGTCCTTCTACAGACAGAAACAACTTCTCGTTGCCTATTTAATTATACTCAGGTACAGTTCATAGAAGAAAGGTAGGATAAAGGCCTAATTTATTCCTTGTATTCACTAGCTATCACGATAATGAACTGAGTGCCAAGTACGATCCAAAGGGAACTAATAAGTTTTTCTAGTATCATTCTGAATTCATTTAAACATATTTGATATGTTTTAATCCATTACAGTTATTATTCTTAATCATGCTTCAATTGTCCCATCTTTGGCCAGTAGGGGCCTCTTTGCATTGCTTTCTGAATCCTTAAGAAGACTCTAGCATTTTTTCTAGTTTTTTGTTTTTTGGGTTTTTTTTTTTTATCGCCTCGTTACTTTTTGGTGTGATGAGATGCTCCAGGCTCATCTGAAACATTTTCTGCTCCAGATCTGGAACTAGCCATTTCTTCATAAATATCTAGTTTGTTGGTTTTCCAGGGGGAAAATTTATATAGAAGCTGCAATCTGGGTTTTAAGGTACTCATTTTTCAAGGTCTTTTCTGTGGATAGAATTAACAAACTTTGCTTTTGCTCTCCCTTTCCTCCTCTTCTTCCTCCTTCTCCTCTGGCTGCTCCTTAACATAAAATATCCCATTGCAATTACTGCCATTTGACTTTAAGCCTACAGTATTTTTTAAACCTTATCAATCTTAAGCCTGTGGGTCCTTTCTCTTACCCCAATGACACCAACACAATTATCCATTTGTTTCATCAACAATGCACACACATCAATCTACTCCAAAACTTAATGGCGTGAAGCCACAATAAACACTAGCGATGTCACAGTGTCAAGGAAGCAGCAAATCAGAAGCAGCTTGGCTGCCCAGTTCTGGGTCAGAGTCTCTCATGATATTGCAGAAGAACGTTAGCCAGGGCTGTGGTCATGTGAAGGCACGACTGGGGCTGAGAGAACGGTTTCCAAGGGGACCTACTTACATGGCCACCAAGCTGATGCTGGATGTTGACAGAAGACTTCAGTTGTTCTCAGAGGGCTGTTGGAGGGTCCTCACAGCATGATTTCTGGCTTCCCCTAAAGTGAGTACTCAAGACAGCAAGGTGTAAATGGCAATGACTTTCACGGTCTCAGCTCAAAAATCATACATTGTCATGTCTATCACATTCTATTGTTATAAGTGAATCACCATGTCTGCTCATATTCAAAGGGAGGAAAATGACTCTCCACCCATTGAAAGAACAATGTCAAAGTATGTGTAGGCATGTTTCTTTCTAGTCTCTGGCTTACTGATTTACACTGCAAATGTTAAAATACACTTGGCTTTCCAAAGACTCCCCAAAACTCATTCTTTTACGGCATCAGCTTGAAGTCTAGGATCTTGTTACCTAAATCAGGTCCAGGTGTGGAGAAAACACCTCAGGATTCCTAGAGTATAGCTCCTCGAGTACAGTTTCTCAAAACATGAAGACCTACGACCCAGAAAGAAAAGTTACATCCTACAATCTATCAACTGCACCACAAGGCATTCAGCCAAAGGACACAAAAATGCTGATTCAAAGGAACACACGCACCCCAATGTTTATGGCAGCATTAGCAACAACAGCAGATTATGGAAAGAGCCCCAAATGTCCATCCACTGGATGGATAAAGAGATGGATAAAGAAGATGTGGAATATTACTCAACAATCAAGAAGAACAAAATCGGGCCATTTGCAACAACGTGAATGGAACTAGAGTGTATTATGCTAAGTGAAATACGTCAGTCAGAGAAAGATAAAACCCATACGATTTCACTCATATGTGGAATTTAAGAAACCAAGTAGATGAACATAGGGAAAGGGAAGGAAAAGTAAGATAAAAACAGAGAGGGAGGCAACCATAAGAGACTCTTAAATACAGAGAACAAACTGAGGGTTTCTGGGGGGGGAGTTGGTTGGGGGCTGGGGCTAAATGGGCAATGGGTACTAAGGAGGGCACTTGTTGGCATGAGGACTGGGTGTTATATGTAAGTCATTGTTCACTACATTCTACTCCTGAAACCATTACTACACTGTATGTTAACCAGCTTGGATTTAAATAAAATTAAAAATAAATAAAGAAGTAAACAAACAAATAAATAAATAGAAAATATTTGCCACCTCTTTGCATATACACACACTTAACATACAACAGTGGGACAGGCATAGGGTAACTACTATGGACCAGCCCCACCCCCAACACACACACACACACACACACACACACACACACACCATAGAGGAAAACAGGAGACACAAAGAAGCCTCTGATCCATAGCAAAACCCACAGGGGCAAATGTTGGAAGTTCCTTGACTAGGACTCAATGCCTGAAAGTGAGTCTCCCTAGCTCTCAGCTCCAGCCTCTCTTCTCTTTACTCCACCCTCTAGGTCACCCTCATCTCATCGAGAAAGGCAGCCCAGGTCTTTTGCAGAAGAGTTTTAGCTTGCTTCCCTGCCTGCAGAAGCTTCAGGGTCCTAAGGCCTCTTATCATTTTATACTGTTTCTGCCACCTTTCAATCCAAGCTTGTGGGACTTCTGCCAATTTACTTCTCTTAAAAACCTCTTGGATCTCCTGTGATTCTGGTTGTGGCCCACTCGGACAAGACCACACTCACAAACTCTTCCAAAAATCAGCCCTCCTTGATCATGGGCTTCTACAAACAGTCCTTTCAAGAACCTCTAAGCCTTTTTAATACGTTCCACCTCCGTCCATGGCCTACTTCCGAAGCTACTCTTAAACTTGAGGGTTTTGTAACGGCAGCACCCTACTCCTGGCACAAATTCTGTAGTCATCTATTGCTGCATGATCAATTATCCTAAAACTTGGTGGCTTAAAGCAACACTACACAGGGATTATGCCACAGTTTCTGTAGAGTAAGAATTTGAGAGCCACTCTGCTGGCTAGTTCTGGTGGGGATTTTCCCATAAAGCTGCAGGAAGGAATGTGTCCTGGGCTGAGGTTACCTGAAGGTGTGGCCCAGGCTGAGGGATCTGCTTCCAAGGTATCTCGTTTTCACGGTTGGCAAAGTAGTACTGGCTGCTGGCAGGAGACATAAGTGCCTCTCTGTATGGGTCTCTCTGGAAGGCTAATGAAATGTCCTCATGGCATGAAGGCTGGCCCCAGAGCAGGAGATCCACCAGAACCATGGAGAAAACGCCATTCCTTTGATGATCTAGCTTCAGAAGTCACACATCAACATTCCCACACTTTTCACTAGAAGCAAGTCACTAATGAGCGTCTCACGTTCGTGCGGAGGAAGATCAGGGTCTTTCTGTAGGTGGTATTATATTTTTAAACCACTACAAACACTATCGTCAACAATATGATTTCTAAGTGTAGCTGAACATTTAACTTATTTTTGTCCTTAGGGTGTATTTCACTAAAGATTTACAGTCACATGATCATGTTCCAAAGTCGCCTAAAATTGTCCTTTCTTGGTGCCTATCCCATCAACTTGAAAAACTGTTGATTTATCTCATCTCGCTTCTAACTTTTGGGGATTTCTTTTTAGTTTTTGTTTCACAATTTTATAAAATAACCTCAAGGTTTCAAAGTCAAACCACAGAATAAGTGAATTCAGAGAAGTGTGGCTTCATTTCTGCCTTCTCTCTCTTCCCTCTTCTCCCCTATCACTATCCTTGTTTTTAGTTTATTATTTATTCTTCCACTTTTAAAACATAAATAACAAATACAAATCCCCCATTCGAAGATAAACATCTGCATTTTATGCATAAGACTCTTCACATTAATACCACCTGAATTCATTCCATAACAGTATTTAGAGATAACTGTCATTTCTTTTTAAGGCTAATAGCCACTATTATATAGATGCATATAGTTTATTTCAACCAGTCCCCTACAGAGGGATAATGTGGAGGTTTCGCATTTATACGTTTGTCATTATTAGTCTTACCGCCACCAACAGATGAGAATGTCAGTCTCATGGAAGATCCATCAGTGCTGGATAGTATTGTTTAAAAATAAAAAAGTGCTAATTTGACGAGTAAAAGATGCTACCTTGTCTTAATTGGCATTTCTTGGAGTTCTAGTTCTATTAAACATTTTCCACTTATTAATATTTTTTTTCTTTTGTGTAATCTGTTTATATTTTGCATCTATTTTTTCTATATGATTTTAGTTCTTTAGAATGTATATACAAGGCTTCTTTATCAGGAATACAAATCTTTTGCTGTTGGGGGATGCAAATATATCCCCCAGCGTGTTGGTTGCTCTGGTTTTTGTTTTCAATTTCGGTTGTTAGACATTATTTCACAGAGTTTAACATTTTACATAATCAAGTATTTCCCTTATTACTTCAATAGGCTTTTTAAATCTTAATGGAGTTCTTTACTATTTCAAAATGCAATTATGTGCTCATCCACATGTTACTTTAGTATTAGTTGGAGCATTTATCTTACATGCAAGAAAGGTGCCTTGCTGGTAAGTTCAGGGCCTGAAGAATTTCCACGAAATAGTCGTAATCGTTGTTAGTTAGCTAGGATCGTTAGCTAGAAGTACGACAACCCAGGTGGCTTAAACAACCGAAATCAACTGTGTCACAGTTCTGGAGAAGAGAGATCTGAGATCAAAATGTCAGCAGGATTGGTTCCTTCTGGAGGCTGTGAGGGAGAATCTGTTCCATGCCCTCCCCCAAGCTTCTGGGGGTTTGCTGGTCAGCCTATGTGCTCCTTGTCTTGGAGATACATCGCCCCAGTCTCTGCCGTTGACCTCCTCACGGTATTCTCCCTGTGTGCATGCCTCTGTATCCAAATTCTCCCTTTTTATAAGAACTCTGGTGATAGTGGATTACGGCTCGCACTAATGACCTCATGTTAACTCGATTACCGCTGTAATGACCCTATTTCCACCTAAGGTCACATTCTGAGGTACTGGCCGTCAGGACTTCGGCAAATCTGTTTCTAGGGAAACAATTCAACCCACAACAGTCACAAAACTAGAGCACGGATCAAGAAACAGAGCACACCTAGCTTTCTAAAACCTACCTTGCGTTCTCTTCAGCCACAAGCCCTTGCCAAGGTTACCGCAGCCCTGTCTCCGACGCCGTAGATTACCTTTTCTATGTTCTTCAACGACACATGAACGGAATCACGCGACATGTACTCTTCTGTATCACATCTGTGCCTCAAAATCGTATCTGTGAGATCCACGTTCCTGCATGGCTGCAGGTAGCAAAGAATTCACATCTTCGTGTCTAGGTAGTTATTTGCAAAAGGAGGACTAAATGGGGTAATTTACCCAGTTTCTTGTTGATATTTAGGCTGTGCCCAGTTTTCAACCGCTGTGGATATAGCTGCAATGTTGCAGTGAAAATCCTGGCGCAAGTCTTCTGCTCAGCACGTGTTCACACAGCTGTTGGGCACGTGCAGTGGGCTTTCTGGGCCGCAGACAGGGTATCGATACGCTTAGCTTTAGTAGATGATCCCCAACAGTTTTCCAAAGTGGTTTCCAGCCGTGCACAAAATTTTTTCGTTGTTCCACATCTTCACTAACACTTTGGGGTGACTTGGACAAAAATATTTTTGATGAGAAGAGGAGGAGGAGGAGGAGAATAGCTTCTCGTTGAAGTTATTATGAAAACCAGGCACTGGCCTGGTCATTTTACCTCTATTATCTCATTTAATCTGTACGCTACTTTTTAGGGGGAAATTATTAGCTTCATTTCACAAGACAACAAAACCAAGCATCAGTGAAATAAAGCAATTTGCCCAAAGTAACAGGAAGTAGCAATATAGGGTTTGAATTAAAATTTGTCAGGACTTTCTAGTCCAGATAAAATATAAATCTGGTTGCTGTGGAGGTGAAGGGAAGCCCTGAACATCATGGTGTAACATGAGGCGGGGCGGGGCGGGGGCGGGGGGGGGGGGTTGGCGTGGCTATGGCAGAGGACCGGACTTAGTGGTAAACAGTGACATAGCTCTAAATCTCTATTTGAAGGTTGGTTTATGCCACCCTATTTTGGAGACATTAAGCATGAACATCTGCTGTTAGGGTTAACTCCAAACGTTTTCCAACGGATGAGTTTTGTGAGAACTGATTCTGAGGACAGATGATGTGCTTAATACCCTAAACTAGCGTAACGGAAACCAGTTTTCGGGTAGAGAGAGCAAGGGCTCACGTCCGGAACTAAATAAAAACATCCAGCAGAGCAGGTCTGGGGTGCTGCCCCCACTGCTCATGTCACCATGCATTCCTCAGCCCCTGGGTCCTGACTCCTAGGCCTGGTCTCCAGCCCTCAATGGTGGCCTCCAGCTCATATCGGGAATACCTATCCTTAAGAACACAGCAGGAGCAAAGTCCACTGTTTCCGTGCCCTCTGCTTGTGTGGCCCTCAGTGGTAGGGTGAATCTCCACAGGGAAAAATATTTCAGGGAGCAGGAAGAAAATACATACCTGCAAATAATCACCCTTCTGCCAGAGCTATGCAGTAGACTCAAGACTTGGGAGCCTGCTTTGAATCGGGCACTGTGCAGGGTACTTACAGATACATCAACTTAGTCTTCACAACGACCCGGAGAAGCAAATAAATTTCTGTTATCCCCACGTTACAAGTGTGGGAACCAAGCCTCAGTGAGATTAAGAAACCTGTCTGAGGTTATACAATCTCTGTTTGTTTGTTTAAGTGAGGCAGTGCAAGAACACTGAATGCTTTCCTGCTGAACTCCCGAAAGCTGCTTCTGGAGAATGAAAACTTCAGAAAGCAAATTCCAGGGTCGTGGTCTAGCAACCCTGATTTATGAACCATATAATGAGAGGGTCTAGGAACTCATGTCCTATAGCACGCATCACGGCGTGTGAGTTTCTAACCGGTTCAAATGTTGTCACCTTCTAGTTTTGTGTGAGTGCAGTCATTTTTAGAAAGTACAAAGTTTCCACTAATGAACATGGAAGCAACAATTCAGTGTTTGGCGTGTTTCTTAAAGCATCGGTGTGGTTTTAAATTCGGGTCAAAACGAATCCCTGCCTTCGTCCTGGTTTCAGTAAACCTGTACCTTCTCCCCCCTATAGTTTAATCTGTTGTTGGCTGAACTGGTCTGACCAGGTCACAGACGTGGGTGTCCCAGGCGTGTGTAGGCTTTGCCTACGTTACAACACAAGCACTGTCGCCCCAGCAGAGTGAGGGCCAATCAGGAAGGAACTTGGGCTCACACTCCAGGTGCAATTCGCATACAAGGCTGATCCAACTCACCCCCAGGTGCTGAAACAACAAAAGACACCTAACTCTGCTGTGTTAGTCACAAACACTTGACTAAGCCATCGGAACTAGTCCCCAGATACCCTAGGACACTTGGGTGTGCCGTGCATGAGCCTCTTTTCCGGAACCAGGGAGTGGGCTCAGTGCCCCCGCCAGCCCCACTCTGGAGAGGGAGTGTCGTCAGGAGCCTAGAATGCCCTCTGCCTGCTCCCGCAGAAATGTGCCGCTGGCATTCCCGGAGACCAGCAAACAATGTGGTATGTGCACTTCCTAATCCCTATTTTAATGTCTCCAACAATCTAGTGGTTAATTAGCAATTTGCTGCCCACCAATATGCAAATGAATGACAAGCAAAGACCCTCCACATCTGTAATTATTTTGCTGCTTTACAAGCCACTTTCCTCTCTGTGTAGGTTTTTCTGTGTGTGTGTGTGTGTGTGTGTGTGTGTGTGCATTCACGCATCAGGGATTTCATTATTTTTAGCAGCAGATCCCGTGCATCTTTATGCTTTAATATTTTCAGGCTTCAGTAATTACAGTATATATATGTATCCCCCCACCTCCCAACTGCAAATGCTTTTATTTGTTAGGGATTCTTTTCTTTGATAAAGATTGGAAAGTAAGATTTATCAGGGGGCTGAAATCCAAATCGCAGAGCGCACAAGATTGAAAGATGCATGTTTCCATGCTGCCAAATCCTTATCTGGAATCGGAGTCTTGTAATATTTGATTTTCTCCCAAGCAGCTCTGGTGTGTCGAGCCACGATCTGCGTTATCCATCTGCCTACTTTGGAGCAGGGTGCTTTACTATTTGGCGGTTTAAATGCTTTACGTTTTTGCCAGCGCGTTGAGAAAGGCTCTCGTGTTAAATTAAGTCAATTAATAAATGGAGACACATTAAGCAATCAATTTTGTCAGCCTATCTCCCCAGCATTATGTATGGTTGGCTGTAATCACAAGATAAATGCAATGTGCTGATCTATGGTAATGTTCAATAATACATTCTCCGCCAGGCTCAATTCATCAGGGAGTTTCGGTAGGGGAGGCATTTGTTATTGGCTGTCTCTGCACCTCAAGGATAACATTTCTGTCCTTTTGATTGGCCGCCTCACTGCTGCAAGATTCTAACCGTCTTATTTTGATGATGAATATGAAGGCACGCTAAGCCGGGCTGGAGCGGAGTGTCTCAGAGGCTGTGCTCCTTCCAGAGCCCAAGGACTTACCAGCTTCTTCCTGCTGCCTTCCTGTGCCAACAACCCCCCCAAAAGTTGTGATGCTTTTCTTTACCCAGTGCTTTGGGGCTGTGTTAGATCTCATTCACCTCCGCTTTCAGCACTACAAGGCTAAACGGGTTTTCTCCGCCGCTGGGCAACTTGTCTGCGTTGTAAACCCCACGCACAACCTAAAGGTGAGTTGCTATCATTTTCTATTCCCGCGGCTCGGGTTCCAGTCCTTTCTCCTGGCTGGTCGGTGACCCTCCGCGTGCTCCTGGAGCTCCTGGCAAAGGCTCTCTGGCTAGCGCTAGGACGCGCTTGGTACCCGGAGGGGTTGCCTCGGCTCCTTCTCGCTTTCTAGGTGTCTCTCGTGCTCTCGGTGACAGCGTGTTGTTTCCCCGACTGGCAGAACAACTGGAGTGAGAGTCCAGTCTCTTTCCCCGGAGCTGTCAGTCTAAGAGCGGGGTCGGAAGGGAGGGTGGCGGAGGGGGAAGGGGGCGTCCTCTTCTAGCTCCCAAATATTTGTGGGCAAGCGTTCAGGAGACAGGATGTGAAAAGTTACCCAAATTGCACACTGTCCCATGTGTTTGGAAAGGCAGGCAGGCACATGGATTGCGGAAGCCCCCTTCTGCTGGCTGCCGTTGAAGTGGCCACGGGCGGGGGCGCGCAACCCCCAGACCCTGACCTGGGAGCGGATGAGGGGGGCTCTCTCTGCAAAGTGGTTTGCCTTTTGCTCAGACTCGGCGTGTGTGTGCATGTGCGTGCGTGTGCGTGTGTGTGTGCGCGTGTGTGTGCGTGTGTGTGTGTGTGTGTGTGTGTGTGGAAGAGAGAGATTGAAAGATCAGGAGGAGTTAGTCTTTGCTCCTGTGAGCTGCTGCGCCCCTTGCGCGCTGGGGACCGGAGGGGGCGGGATTTGCTTCAGTTGTATAATAATGAAACCGGCTGGGAGCTGCGGGTGTGTGAATCACCACCGGCTGCCGGGCTGCGTCTGGCGCCACCGCCTCTGCATTTGTGTCTTCGGGCCAAAGCCCTTTACAAGAACAGCCCAAATCTGGGGTCTGGGAAGACCGCTCCACATCACAGCCGCGACCCACAGGGAAATGAACGAAGAACCGTTGGCTAGGGGTGGTGGGGGCGGAGACAAGACAGGGCAGTAGAGAGTGGGAGGGTGGGGGGCTCGGCTGAAGTCCCCGATATGAAACTCCGAGCCACCTTGGCTCTGTTTTAAGATAAACGATGAACTCACTGGGAGTTGCTTTCCTGTCTACCTCACCATGCGCAGGGCTGAGTGACAGGGAGGAGGGCAGGTCTGCAGGGGAGTGCTGGAACAGCCTGGCAGGGTAGATCTCTCATTCTGACCACTGCTCTTGGGTAGGGAAAGTGTTGCTCGTCCCTCATCACTGTATAAACTCCTATAAAGAGTCAGACTCTCCTCGGCCCTGCAGGTCAGGACTGATGGGTGCCTCTCCCCTCCCGCCGCCCCGATTCCTGGAAGTCCCTAGGAGGGACAGCTGCCTGGAGTGCCTGTGGCAGTAGAGGCGGCCAGTCCTGGGCAGAGGGGTGCTGGACTGCTCCAGGATTGCTACGGTGCACAGACCTAGGAACTAGGTCTCGGAAGTACCCAGTCTGTGACTAGCACCAGCTCCATGACCTGCATTTGCTCTCTCCGTCCTATGCTCTCTCTTTCTGGCTCTAGCTCTCCTGCCCCTCGTTCCACTGGCTCCTTTTGCATTCGTGGCTTAGTTTTACAAATGACAGTCCACTGCCAGTCATCCTTGGCAAAGCAAGTGCATGGCGGACATACTAAAACGTGATTCTGAATTCCACGTTACCGCCACTTTGGAGACCGCATTCAAACTCCCATTATTTTGTCACTTTACATTAGTTACTTCCCCGTGGCAAGACGTTTTGTTTACTTCTGTTTTGCATTTTAATGCCTTTAAAAATTGTGTCTGAGACCAAAGTTTGCATTTATATGGTTCGCTGGCTGCAGCTGATGACGGGAGGAGACGCTCAGATCTGGGGTGGGGTGGGGTGAGCTGGGGTGAGACGCATCTGTGTGTATTTTTTAGCGAGGTCTGCCTGGACATTGGTTAGTAAGTAGTCCTGCTGCCCGAAACCCAGGAGTTCAGAGTCAGGGTTGGAGGCTCTGGGTCAGCTCTGACCAGCTGTGCGCCCTCAAAAGATTCAACCTCTCTGAGCCTTCCCTTCTCCACCTTCGAAATGGACATATGAATGAGTATATCCATGGCTCTGTGAGGCTAAAAAGAGTTACAAGGGGTGGCCGTGCCTCGTGGCACTCTCCCCCAAAAAGAATTGTTATGGCACATAATGTGGGGGGTTCCGGTAGGAACTTTAAAAGTTGTCACTCAAAGCCTTTAGCCCACTTAGAAACCATATAAGCAGTAACATAAAAATCTCTGACATATGCTTTGGGAGACTATTTTCCATGGCTCGCTTTTTCGTTCTCACTTGGCTTTTTTAATTTCCCATAAAAAAACCACTTAGGGATTTTGCCCAGACAAGCATCCCCGGAGTTAAACAAAGCAAGTTGAGGGCTGTGAATGCCACCGGGGGGGGGGGGGGGGGGGGGGGGGCCGGCAGAGAAGACAGGAGTCACAGGGGCTGTGCCAGGCAGAAAGACCTCTACAGCCCAGACCACCTTTATGGAGGTCCAGGTGGCCCATCAGGTAAGTTTTACCTGCTTTGCAAACCTGGGGGCTAACAGCCATTTGCAGAGCTTTTGAAGGAACAGTTCGATCTGAGCACTGCCGGCCGCTTCACTTACATTAAAAAGTGAGTGAACAAAACCTCAAAGAAAAGGTGCTCCTACTAAGCATGAATTTCCATAGACCGCAGAGATATGTCTTGGATATAATCAGCTGTGATCTACACGGAGGAAAAAATTCTTTTTTTAAAGGAAAAAAAAAGGGGGGGCTGTGGCAACGTTAACCCAGAATAGCTATTGATCTGTGGTGCTTCCGTGCACTTTGTATGACAGGCTGGAACGTGAAATGGTGACCAAGGACAGAGAGACTGCAAGCTCGCTTTCAATTTTCTAGGTTGTGTGTAGCTACAAAGAGGGCTGGGAAGCCTGTGTTTTTCTTTGTGGAAGCATTTTTTGCGCTTCGTCCCTTCCCAGGCTTTCCAGAGAATGCTAACAGTATTTTAGGACCTGAGGCAAGTGCTGAGTTATAATCAAAATTCACTTACTGAGCAGAGAAAATCGTGTATTTACCATGCTTCCCTAGGTCACCTTCATCCTCAATCTTATTATGGCGATTACTCCGTAACCTGGGATTCCTTCAAGCAAGCAGATTCCTTTCCTTCTACGTGGGAGGCAGAAGCCTTCCTGGCAATGCAGACACCCTGGATAAAGCCACGACACCCCTTAAGCCCACCCTAATTAAAAGGGGGCATTTAGAGTAGCTGTACTGGAACACAGGAGATCAGAACCCGGGGGACCTCTGCTTTAGGCAAGGGGCAAGCAGAGAAGAATCCGGTGCAGCGCCCTCTCCATGGGGCGCAAATGACACTCCGTGTGTCCCTGTGTCTGTCTCCTTGCACATATAAGGATTCCAGATGATGCCCCCACATTTCTCCTTCCCACTTTATAAAGGGTCACCAGCAAGAAGCCAGCGTTCTTGGCTTGCTGCCCTCTCCGTCTTCATTCACAGAGGTTACAGAAATGTGGTCAGCAGGCTTCGGGCCGGCCCTGGTGAGGGCGCCAGGTCCTGGTCCTGACTCGGCACTCCTTTCGCCCTCGTGCTTTTTGCTTGTTTTCAAACCAAGAAAGCCTTTCTGCTCTGGCTCCTCTCCCATTGGCACTGGCCACTTCTATAATGCCCTGTCCTGGGTAGCCTTCCCCTCTCCCGCCCTGTCTCTGGAGATGCCAGGGCCCCTCTAGGGCCAGTCCTCCGAGCTTTCCAAGCAGACAGTACCTGAGCTGAGGCTGGCTGGACGACTTCCTCCTCTTAACCACAGCCCTTGATAAACTGGTTTCGGAAAGACCAGCAGAGAGCTTTCTGGCAAACTTCTGAAGGCCCTAGCCAGTACCAAAGTCCCTGCTGAATACCCCAGTGCCCTCACCAGCATCTAGAACAGAGGGTGTAACGTCCCCACTTGTCCTGGAAGGCCACTCATACCTCCATCTAGCTGGTCCTAAACCTCTTTATTTTAACCTGTTAACCTTGGGCTTACAGACTGAAATACACACACATACATACACACGCGCGTGGCTTTCAGTGCCTGACTAACACTACATCTAAAATCTGGGCATCTCAGCACCATTACTTGAAGCATCCACACGCCTTTTATTCTAAGACCAACCTGAGCCCGTGTGGATGAATGTGTGTTGAGTGACAGGTGATGGGGAGGGGGGGGGGGGACTGCAAGGCAGAGGAGGGGGATCACCAAAGGAGGGGACCGAGGAGATATGTGTGGCAAAGCCAGACATCACCTCTCCTGTTTGTGGGTAATCTTTGGAAATCCCGTTCTCACCCCGGGGCTTTCCCTAACTCTGCCTGACATGGCTCGGCAGGCAGCCGAATGAGAGCTAAAGACCTGAACATTGTTTTTAGGGATTTAGAGGCGGCCTTTGGAGCGTTCATCCTGAATATCTGTTTTAAAGCACTTGAAGGCTTCCGCCAAGACTGGTTAACAGCCAGAGTGTGGGTTACCCGGCTCTGGTTGACATAACCCACCCCTGAGGAACCCCGGGTCCCATCCTCTGGAAGTGTCACCATCTTCCTTTTGCTGGCCTCTCTTGTGCCTCCGCACAGTTCATTAGCACCTTGGAGGGGCTCGGAGAGGATAAGAGAGGAGCTGAAACTGGTGGGGGTCGCTCTCTGGGCCTTATTCTAAAAGCTCCCCGTGCAGACTCTTCCAGCCCTTGATTTCCCGTGGATATTGTAGGACACTCAACTCCACGGGCACCGAGCGGCTGTGCAGCTTTTCTGGTTAATGGTGATTGCAAACGAGGCTCCCGAGTCCCGTAAGTAAAGGCCCGGGGCCCCGAGCAGTCATTTGGCGAGCTGGTGATGGAGTTGCAGGGAGGCCGAAGCTGGCACCGAGGCGAGGTGAGCCGATTACCTCTGTCCCCCACGTATCCAGAGGCGCCAGAGCAGATTTCATGTAACTCTCTTAACCACGGTCCCCTCGAGCTGCAGACTCTGTGACAGAAATGAGAAAACCGGTACTGCGAGCTTTCCCTGAAGTCCACAGAGAGGTCAGAGCTATTTGGATGACTTCCCCAGGGTGAGGCAGAGTATTTTTCTAGCAATTAACAAGGGGGGGGGGGGGGAATAACCGTCTGTGAAGGTATTTTACCCTGAAAGTCATCTTGAATCAAATAGCTCTGTTTCTCAAAGGCGAAAGTTGACCTGTTTAGATGCTAATTGTTACACGGAAGGGGTCAGTCTGGGGAGTGGACACCTGTCCTCCACAGGGGCCTGGGACTCAGGGAATGACAGGGAGTCATTGAATGCAATGGAAGGTCAAACCTTCTTTTTTTTAAAGTTCATTTATTTTGAGAGAGAGAGAGAGAACGAGAGTGCACACATGAGCTGGAGAGGGGCAGAGAGAGAGAGAGAGAGAGAGAGAGAGAGAGAGAGAAGGAGAGAGAATCCCAAGAAGGCTCCCCACTGTCGGCACAGAGCCAGATGTGGGACTCGAACTCACCAACCGTGAGATCGTGACCTGAGCTGAAATCAAGAGTTGGACGCTTAACCGACTGAGCCACCCAGGTGCCCCTAAAGCTTCTTATTTTATAGTTGAGGAAACTGAGGCCAGAGAGGGGGAAGTGATGTACATCCATTTCCCAGCATTGCTGTAACACACTGCCACAAACTGGGGGCTTAAACAGAAACGCATTCCCTCGCGGTTCGGGAGGTGAGATGTCCAAAATCAAGGTTTCAGCAGCACCCTGCCCACTCTAAGGCTCGCCAGGGAAGACTCTGCTCCTTGCCTCATCCAGCTTCTGGTGGCTCCATGTGTTCCTTGGCTTGTGGCCACATCCCTCCAATGTCTGCCTCTGTGGTGTCCCACCGTCCCTTTCTCTCCTCCGCCTGTCCTCTCCTCTGTGTGGCTATCTTACACGGATATGTGGGATTGCATTTAAGGCCTCCCTGGTTCATCCGGGATAAGCTTCTCCTCTCGAGACCCTTAATTCAATCCTACCTTTGGGTCATGTCATATTCACTCTCTTGCCACGTAAAGTGATACTCATAGGTTCCAGGGGATGTGAACATGTCATCGTGTGGGCCGCCATTCAACCCTCTACACAACTTTTGCAAATGTCAACCCATCCGGCGACAGAAATGGAAGCGTTAAGTTACGTCTCCTAATCCCAGACCCATATCCCCTGCGCTGTCCCAGGCTGCCTTGAAGTTAGCCCCCAACGAAATGTCCCTCGTGCAGGTGCGTGCCGTCAGAGCAGAAAATTACAGGGACCCCCGTCCTGCACCCCATCAGCCCTGGGCCAGCAGTATGACCCCGCGGGTTGCACCACGCACCTATCATCCCCCTTTACCAAACCTGCATTCTGCATGCACATTGTGTTTTTTAAATCAAGTAGTAAAGAGACACATAGTCAAAAGCATAGCCCTTTACACCCACCAGGTCAATACGGGGAGAAGCAGTGGGTGTCGGGGGGGAGGGGCGGGGAAACACGGGCTTTGGGGGAGCCAGGCCTGAAGTCAAATCCAGAGTGTGCCACGTGTAGACGTGTGACTTTGAACAAATGTTTGAGCCCCCCGGAGGCTCCATTTCCTCATCTTTAAAACCGAGAAAACAGTGCCCACCTGCTAGGGTGGCCTTGAGGCTGAACTGAGCGCCTACGAGGAAAATGTCTGCCGCGGAGGAGAGTCGGTAAACAGCAGCAGTTACTGTCAACAATGGTCATTACGATGAAAGCAGCTCCTTGGAAGCCCGCGTCCACTCTCTGCAGCCCCACCGGGCTGTCTTTCTCTGCCCTCCCGCCCTCTCTGCAAGCCTCCTGCTTGCTGCTCTTTGGTATTCGTGAATCGCCCTTGGCCTTGAAGGGAATTTTGAGTAGCACAATTTCTCGCCTTATATTAAAGTAAGATTTGTCCTTAAGGCATCGCTTCCATACAACACTGGATGCTGCCTGGGTCCTGAGGCCGTTCATCCAATGGGACAGGGCCCGGGTCTCGGGACACAGGTGCCTGTCACGGGACGGGGGCTGATCAGCCGGGTGCCCTGTCATTCACAGAGCCAGGAGGCGTGCAGATACGTCCCCATCTCCACCCATCCTGAAACTTGCCCCTCATGACTTATGCATGACGTCTTTTCATTAGCAGCAGCTGAGTAAGCACATGGGTAAGTGGCTGTGTGAGGGGCATCGGATCTGGAGGGTGTGGATCCGAGCTGGGTGACACCACTGAGAGATTCAGCAGGGTGGGGAGACGTCCGTGCGCAAACGCTGCACGCTCCCTGGGAGACTGGACGTTTTCTCTCTGCCCTTCGCTTCACTCTGCTTTGAGAAGCAGCCTCACTCTCAGCAGGGCAAGGATGAAGGGGGGTGTGGCTGGGTCCAGGCTGCAGGGACCCTGCGGGTCCCTGCCCCGCAAGGGAGGGGGCGGCGAGAGAGATGCTCTGACCTTTCTGAGCCAGGAAAGAATTCCTGGATCCCACTGTTATCAGAGAACTTTCTAAAAGTACTAAGCAAGTCCACAGACCTGGGTCTCCTGCCCTCCAGCCTGAGTTTCTAAACACACACTCACAGGGGCACCTGGGTGGCTCAGTCGGTGAAGTGTCTGGCTTCAGCTCAGGTCATGATCTCACGGTCCATGAGTTCGAGCCCGCGTCGGGCTCTGTGCTGACAGCTCAGGGCCCGGAGCCTGCTTCGGATTCTGTGTCTCCCTCTCTCTCTGCCCCTCCCCCGCTCATGCTCTGTCTCTCTCTGTCTCAAAAATATATAAACATTAAAAAAAAATTTTAAACACACACTCAACTCACGCTCACTCGCACAATTGATGGTAATTCTGAGGATGCCGACCTCTGGGGACCCTGCGTGGTCTCTGAATAGCAGTCCAAGACCACAGGATGCAAAGCCCAGTGGAGGGGGAGAGCCGACCCCCAGGACTGCGGAAGAAAGAATAAGAGGGAGATGGACAAGACACGTCTCTCCTGTCCAATCTGCGACTGACCACTGCAGCCTCAGGAAGGAGGTCAAGGGAGAAAGAAAGTGTTGGGAAAGAAAGGAGCAACATTCTGGTTGAGGCCTTAAAGTACAGACAGATCTGGGTTTGTATCCAGTGCTGTTCTTCTGTTGTTCCTTGACTAATTTCTCTGGCCTCCCCGAGCCTGAATTTCCTCACCTGTAAAATGATTGTTGCAAGGATGGAATAATGTCACGTACGTCAAGTGCTTAGCACAGCACCTAGCCCATAGTAAATACTCCATCAATGGGAGCTACCGTTACTCTTTAAAAAAAATTTTTTTTTAATAATTTTTTTTTAAAACGTTTTATTTATTTTTGAGACAGGGAGAGGAAGAGCATGAACGGGGGAGGGTCAGAGAGAGGGAGACACAGAATCTGAAGTAGGCTCCAGGCTCTGAGCTGTCAGCACAGAGCCTGACGTGGGGCTCGAACTCACGGACCGCGAGATCATGACCTGAGCTGAAGTCGGCCGCTTAACTGACTGAGCCACCCAGGCGCCCCTAAAAAAATTTTTTTAACATTTATTTATTTTTGAGAGACACAGACAGAGCATGAGCAGGGGAGGGGCAGAGAGAGAGGGAGACACAGAATCCGAAGCAGGCTCCGAGCTGTCAGCACAGAGCCCGACACGGGGCTCGAACCCACAGACCGTGGGATCATGACCTGAGCCGAAGTGGGACGCTCAACCGAGTGAGCCACCCACGCGCCCCAAGGGAGCCATCATTACTCTTAAGCTGTGTCCCGTAGGGATATTACTCGGGGCACAAGAGGTGAGCAAGCTTCTCTTGCCCAACTTGTGTGGGTGACCGAACTCCTCTTCCTCCAAATGAACGGAGGGAGGGGGCAGCAGTAACATGACCTGTCTGTCCAGTGGCCAAGATTTTGAAGCACAGTCTGTTCAAGATAAGAGAGCCAGAGTGATGCTGTAGTTTCAGGTCCTGGTCTGAGAAACAAGGATGATAAAGGGATGAAGGGACTTGCCCAAGGTCAGAGCTGATGACGGGCACAGCCCACTGCTCTGTGACCCCACGCTGCTGGAGGAGGAGAGCGCTGGTTAAGGACACTGCCTCTCTAATAATAGGACCCTGTGGCAATGCTGGATGTCTTCCCAGGGGGTCCTTGTCCTCAGGACAAGGTGCCAGGTGTAAACCAGCCAGGCGACAGTGGGGCATTAAAAAGGTCAATGTTCCTTGGGTCTCTGGTACTGGCTCAAATACACAGCAGACGGAAGATGAGCCTCCAAATGGCTTCACCAAAGCCACGAAGCAATAACCCCAGACTTTCAGACAGTAGACGGATCAAGGTCTGGTACAAAAAGCTACATTTGCATCTTACCCCCGGGGCCCCAGGTGAAAATGCCCTCAGAAAGCAGATCCGAAACCAGCCTAATGTTTTTAGCCATCGAACAGGGTCCTTGGGGCTAAGTGAGAATTGTGATCTAACCGGAAATGTCAGTTTGACTCTCTTAATAATTTCTCGGTCCTTTAATGTATTTTTAATCACAAATTTGTGATGAGGAGGGAGCTGTGTGCTGCAGGGCTGTCTCCAGCCGAGGCCCCAGGAACTCCAGCTAGGAGAGAGTGGCCTGGGGAAGGAGCAAGGCTGGGCCTCTCATCACAAGACTGGAGAATGTCTTCTATGGAGGAGCAAGGCCATTACAGACCACATTTGGAAAGGGAAGAGGGGGTTCGCTGGGCATTAGGAAGGCAGAACCGCATGCAGGTCAATAACAGATTTTGTGAGACTGGCCAGTCAGTCTCATCATCTGCTCAGCTTTGCAGCCAGACACCAGGGCCCCCCAGATCTAACTCCTACGACGTCACCAAAGATGTGCCAGGAAGGCCAACGCAAGTAGCCACCCGGAACCTCGGGTTTCCTTTCTGTAAGTCCGGGGTGTATTATGACTTGCACGAAGCTAAGCCAGCTACACATCCTGCAACCATCAGACAATTGTTTTCCGCTGTCGGGTACGCACACAGTGATAACAATAATGACAATGACAGCCACACGGTGGCTGCCATTTGTGGAAGGCATGCTATGTCCAGGAACTGTGGGAAATGCTGTGCGTTTAGTTCTCGCCGGGAAATGGTCCGCGATTCTCCTCCTCTGTGCTACAGAATAACAAAGCAGAAAACACTGGAAGAGCTTGTTCACTGGGGTGGAGCCTTCTTAAACTCAAATCCTGTGCTTTTAAGCACTTCTTGACTTGTCGTCCATTAATGCTCTCTTTTCACAACAACCGAGCCAGAGGACGAGGACCGAGTGGACTAGATTTCATTTAGAAACGCCGAGGTGGGATCCTGTCTTATTCACCCTTATGTATATACGTCAAACACACACGTAGCTGCCCCAGCTCTTGGCGGGCGGTCCTGGGAGGCATTCTCCAGGCTTCTCTGTGCCGCCTGGTAGAATCAAGCCCCTGTGGCCTACAGCAGTGACTTTCCTCCTCCCTCCTGCTTCCTGGAACCACCTTCCAAATAAACTCCTGCATCCAAATCTTTCTCTCAGGCTCTATTTTTGGAGAACCCAAGTTGAGACTATGGATACGCTCGTGCTTTTTAAAATTATTATTATTGGCTGATGTTTATTGAGCACTTACAAACTGCCAACTGCTGTGCCAAGTGATTTACCTGAACTGCCTGTACCATCCTCAGAACAATGCCATCAGTGTATCCCCAATTCACACAAGAGGAAACTAAGGCACAGAGAGATTAAGTAACCTGTCCAAGGATGCGTTCAATGAGCAGTACAGGTTAGCCGGTGCTTTTAACCTCTATCTAAAGCTGTGTCTCCCTCTTGATAACACAATTGCTTGTCTGGAAACTTCTACAAAGAGCATAGCCCTCCAAATTCAGGCTCAATAAAAACTATGATTTGCATAAGATGCTTCAGGGGAAACTTGGCAACGACTTTACCTACACGCTCAACTCCAAATTACCCTGCATAAAAGGAAATCTGTGCTCCGTGACCACTTTTGTTTAAAAATGGGTACATAGCAAAGGAAACTGGCAAAAAGAAAAAAAAAGACAAAGAAAAAAGGAAAAAGAAAAGAAAAGGCAACCTCCTGAAGGGGAGAAAATATTTGCAAAACATACATCTGATGAGGGGTTAACATCCAAACATATAAAGAACTTGACTCAGAAAAAATAACAACAAATCCAATTCAAAAATGGGGAGAGGATCTAAACAGACATTGTTCTAAAGAAGACAGGCTCACAAATAAATGTTCCACATCACTCATCGCACAAACCAAAACCACAACGAGATACGATCTCACACCTGTCGGAACAGCTATTATCAAAAAGACAAGTAATAACAAGCGTTGGCAAGGATATGGTGAAAAAGGAACATCTGTGTACTATTGGTGGGAATGTAAATTAGTACAGCCACTATGGAAGATAGTATGGAAGTGTCTCAAAAAATTAAAAGCAGGGGCACCCGGATGGCTCAGTCGGTTAAGCAACAGACTCTTGATTTCGACTCAGGTCATGATCTCAGGGTTGTGAGATCGAACCCCGCATCAGTCTCTGTGCTGAATGCACAGTCTGCTTAAGATTTTCTCCGTCTCTCCCTCTCTCTGCCCTTTGCTCGCGCGCTCTCTCTCTTTCTCAAATAAATCAATAAGAAAAAAAAAATCTTAAAAAAATTAAAAGTACATCTACTACCTGACCCGGCTATTCCACTTCTGGGTATTTATCTGAAGAAAATGAAAACCCTCATTCAAACAGATATATGGGCTCCTCTGTTCACCGCAGCATTATTTACAATAGCCAAGATAAGGAAACAGCCTAAGTACCCATCAACGGAAGAGTAGATAAAGAAAATGTGATATATATCTACATATCTTTAGACAGATATAGAGATAGATATATATCACACAATGGAATATTACCCAGTCATAAAAAAAAGAGGGAAATCTTGTCATTTGTGAAAACATGGATGTGCTCTGAGGGCCTCATGCTAAATGAAATAAATCAGACAGAGAAAGACAGATGTCGTACGATGTTACTTATATGTGGAATCTAAAAAACAAAACAAAACAAAACAAAACTCCCGGACGCAAAGAACAGACTGGTGGTTACCAGAAGGGAGGGGGCGGGCGAAAGGGTGATCGGGGTCAATTGTGTGGGGACAGACGTTACTGGGCTCATTGTGGCAATCACCCTGCAGTGTATACAAATACCGAATTACTATGTTGTGCACCTGAAGCCAATATAATGTTATCTGCCAGTTTTACTTCGATATACGTAAATAAATAATTGGTTACAGGTGTTGTCAGGCGAAGGGATGTCTGAGTCGGCAGCTACATTGATTGCTAATTTTTTTTTTCTAAAATCAACGAGAAATGAAATATCGATGACCATTTTCTACCTAATCTAACTCAGCGTCCACCTGGATCTCTGGTAAACCTTCCCCCTAATTCCTTTCAAACGTTTTCTCTTTCCCAAACGGCTGTGGGAAGAACTGAGGGAGGGAGGGAGGCATCCGTCTGCGAGGTGAGCTTGTCAGAGGAAAAGTGGAACGACGTGGACGAGCTTTGTGTCCAGTGTGCAAGCTGGAGAAATGCAGAGGAGTGTTTACACTGACTTTGGAGGGCGGGAGCAAAACGCTCAGCCGGGAGCTGCCGAGGGCAGATCACCAAAGTAAATCCCAGGCGCCTCCTCCAGCAGCCCTGACATCTGGGGACAGTCCCGGAGAGCCACACAGGGCTCACGGGGGACCCTGACGTGGAAGGGATGATGGCGCGTCTGTGAGGAAAGTGCCCCTGGCACCAGTGCCATGACCATCCAGCCCCCGTGACACCTGCTCCTCCCAGCGCCCCTCGGGGTGGGGGTGGGGGGTGGCTGGCGCCCCGGGCCCCCTGTGCCACCCCCGTGCCCGCCCGGCCTCCCCGTAAGCAGGAGGGCTGATGAGCACATCAAGAACCAACCTCACTGAAGCCAAAGTGATACATCTGTTTATGGTAATTAAATAAATGCCAGCTGGACCCTTCTCGGCGCGCTTACTGAAGCACGTGCCAGATTCACGAGGCTCTCCAAGAATCCGAGAGAAATCAGAGGCGGGAAAGCGAGCTCTCAGCCACTTACCACCCACTTCTTGAGAATCCTTGGCTGAGGAGGTTTTCTCAGAACCGAGAGCCTGGCTTCGGTCCCACCGGGTCTTGAGCAAGTCATTTCACCTTGGCTTCTCCATCTGTCAGGTGAGACGGTGACACTTGCTCTGTGCCTCCCTTCAAAGTGACCTTGGCTAGAGGTTGGCCCTTCCTCATTGTCCCCATCTACATGCTGCCTCTTTTCAAAGGAGGTTTGAGGCAGTTTAGAACCACAGGGTGCGGTGACAGGGGAAATAAACTGGAAGGAAGACGGTGAACGCACGCGGGTTCGTTGTATGATTTGTACCCATTGTACCCGTTCAGAGTGAGTGGCAGAAATTATAAGGATCGTGGCCTTTGGAGTCAGATGTGGCTTCAACTCCAATGTTCCTGGGTGACCCTTGGCAAGGGACTTAACCACTCTGAGCTTCGTTTTCCTTGTTTAAAATAAGGCAGGCAGTGTAAGGCCAATGGAGGATTAAATGTGGCAAATATACAGAAAAGCACTTTGACCAGTGCCAAGCACATAGTGGTGCCCTTATAAACACTGGTTTCTTTTCCTTGCCTGCCGTCTCTCCTTCCTTCCTCTACTCCTTCTTTCCTTCCTTCCTTTCTCCTTCCTTGCTTGTTTCTCTTCATTTGTCTTTCCACGTTAAATAAGAAAGTCTCCAGGAAATGCTTCTGTCATAATTGGACTAATGGGTGAGAAGGGACTCTGTGGGGATGGGAAAGAATTTGGAATTATGAAGGAAAGAAATCCCTGACGTGCAAGGAAGGGAAAATTTTAAAGATGGGGTATGATTCACTGAACTTATCCAAAGTCACCAGGTGACTTATTTTTGCATCTAATTTTTGTTATCTGGGTGATGAATTAGTAAGAGGGGTCCCCTCAGGTGCCCCAGATCTCTCCAAGGGATCTAGAGTAGGAGGTATGCTGGGAGGACGTTCATTCCACATGGAGTCGGGAAGACCAGGGACGGACGGGGCTGCCGTTATGGCGGGCACGACTCCAGACAGACGTCAAGCGTCACAACAGCAGGATGGCCAGGTGGTCCAGGGGGCGCTAGAACCTACCATCCCCCTGCCTGGAGCAGGTGCTGGGACAGCAGATGTCTGCACATTTTCCTCCAACCAATTAGAAAATAGAGGTGACAAATGCAATTCTTTCTTACCCTCTGAGGTCACATGGGTATGTCCAGGCAGGCGGGATGAAGAGACAGCCTGCAAAGAGACAGGCAGCGAGAATTCTAGGCAACAGGCTGGCATCAGCGGGGTGTGGCAGCAGGAAGGAGCCCCTGCTACCTGTTCTGTGAAGCCTTTCCTGGTAACCGCTTTCTCCATCTATCTCACGGATGCTGCGCTGATTTTAATCACAGCCCTCAGACTCGTTCGCTCCATGCAGCTGTCTGCATGTCTGTGTCCCTATCAGATGGTGAGCCCCATGTCCTCAGCCTTAGCATAAATGAATGAATGGCACATAGTAGGTGCTTAGTAAATGTAGGTCTAATTAATAAGTAGAAGGCTCAGGATGGTAAGAACAAGGCAAGGAAGCAGGAGAACTGAGAGTGTTACCAAGACAGAGATTCAAGATGGGCGCCTGGGTGGCTCAGTCGGTTGAGCGTCCAACTTCGGCTCAGGTCATGATCTCGTGGTTCGTGAGTTCGAGCCCCGCGTCGGGCTCTCTGCTGTCAGCGCGGAGCCTGCTGCGGATCCTCTGTCCCTCTCTCTCTCTGCGCCTCCCCCACTCACACTCTCTCTCAAAAATAAAATATTCTTAAAAAAAGATAGAGCCTGTATCCTGAAGCCTGCTCTACGCTATGAACTCAGTATGAAGAGGGCAGTCATAAGGCCAGAGCTAGACAAACAGTGAGACCTGGTCCAACCTCCCAGATCCTTCCTGCCTAAGGATAGGATTGGGTTTCTGAGCCTGGGCTGGATCTAGGCTCATGGTTGAGGTCGATGATACAGGAAAATGTAGTATGATGCTAAGTGATGCACTCCGGAGCCACACTACCTGGGTTCAATGACTGTCTCCACAGCTATCAGCCCTGTGACTTTGGACTTCTAACTTAGTTTATCTTATACCTCAGTTTTCCCACCTGTAAAATGGGAATAACAATAGTACCTGCATTGTAGGGTTGCCGTAAGGACTAAATGAGTTAATATGATGAAGTGCTTGGCACAGAGTGAATGTTACACAGGTGCCAGCTACTATTATTGCCATTGGTGATGGTGTCGTCATTACCAGACGTTGAGGGGGTTGGGGCGGGGGGCATGCACGGTCCATAGGTCCCGACGGTGATACAGTAAAAGGAGAGAGGAATCTCATGGGTTCTGGCTTCCATCTACTGTATTACAACTGCCCCAACTTTACCTGGTTAGGGGTTGATCATCTGAAGATTAGTTCTCTATGTGCTGCTGGGAAATGTTTCAGGTTCCGCTTTTTGAGACCTGGGACAGTCCCTACCACCGCGGCGCCACAGGTTGACTTTGAAAAGAACACGGGTGTGAGGTTTGATTGCCGGTATACTCAAGTGAATCAGGGGTTTTTGTGGCTTGAGGGATGGGGGACCAAGCTTTCTCTTTCTGTCTTTATGCTGTCTTGTGGGCTCTCAGGCCTAAAGGGGATGAAAGAACATTAAAACCCGTTCAATTCTTAAGGGAAGTTCTTGCTTATTTGTTTTTAAACACCTACTTGTAAAGCACTTACTATGTGCCAGGCACACTATTCTAATTACAAATACTAACACAATCTCCAACATAACCCTGTAAAATAGAGCAATCTTTGTCACTACTTTACAGGTGAGGAAGGAGGCACAGAGAGGGTAAGCAATGTGCTCACAAGCTCACAGCAGGGACCAATGAGGCCAGGCTCATGAACACAGGCGCCCGGTCCCAGAGCTGGTCGTGTGTCTCCTATTATGCCACCTTGCCGGAAGGCCTAAGTTTGGGTAAATGCACGAGAAGGTAAGCTGGCCTTTCCCAGCCCAGGGTGAGTTCAACTGCCAGCTACCCCAGAGTCTCCCACTCAGAGCAGCCCTGCCTTCCCCGATGGAAGGAAAGAGAAATCCCATAGACTCCACCAGAGTCCCAGATTCCTGCTGACTCTGGGAGCCCAGCTTTGGAAGGAAGGTTTTGTGCCCCAAAGACTCCTCCCATATGGCCGAAGACACTGTCTAGCCTGAGACCCCTCCACCGCCTCTTCCCCTTGGTTTTCTATTACTTCGCAGACACCCCCCAGTCTGAGAACAGGTAGGGCCTGGGGCCTGGGGGACTTCTTCCCTCTTTTCCAAGCAAAGGGAAGAAGCCCCAGGGAGCCTGCGGATGTCAGTAAACAGGTCTGTGTGATCGCTGGGCCTTCACAATTGGACAGCCTTTTCTTTCCCCTGATAGAGATAAATGTTGATAACTCAATGATGATGAAAACATTGTAAAGTGCCACGCACAGCATGTTTAGTTACAAAAGCCAGGAATAATTGCTTCAGCCTTCCTGCTAAGAAAACCAGTTGTTGAGTCCAGGATAATTCTAGTAAGAAATTGGCATTCGGGGATTAATTGTTTAGAATGTAATGACTGCTACAACCCAAACTAATGAGAACAGAAGGCGGCTTCCAATTTGAATTTCAGGAATGAAATCGGCTTTGCCAGGCTGGCTGGTGCAGAAAAAGAGAATGGAAGGGCTTTTTTTTTTTGACCTCAGTTCTGATTGGGCGAAAAAATAAGAAAGCATTTTGCAAGAACAGCTTCTGAGAAGACTAGCCAAAAGTCTGTGCAGACGCCTCAGGGAAATTCTTGATTGATTATTAAAAGCCTGGCTGAGCTTTTCCTTGGGGCCCTGAGCAGGTGCGGGGGCAGCAAGGCAGGGGTGAGTCACGGACTGCGCTGGGCCGGGGTGGGGGGAGCGGGCACTGGGCATGGAGTCCCACCCGTCCCTGCCACTTCCGCTCTGACCTTCAGCAGGTCACCTGTCCTTTCCGAATCTGTCCTCCTGCAAACAGCACTCACCCTGCCAACTTCAGTGGCTTATGGTGAGGCTCAGGTGAGAAAATAGCTAGCAAAGTGCACTGCGATCTTTATATCACAATGTGGGTGGAGAGTGTTATTTGGATAAGTTACCCCTTCCTCCTTCTTTTATTTGTTTGCTTAGCCCTAAAAGGGACTCAAGGCAACCTGCCTATTCTTCTCTAATTTCTAGCATCGCTGTGAGCAGCGTGTTGAATAACTATCAAGGCAGGCAGTGGTTCAGTGCCAGAAAAGACCAGAAAAGACCCAAGAAGGTTGGTAGGGTCCACTGGACAGGAGCCTGAGGGCCCCTGAGGGAGTAGAACCCTTGCTGGCTCTTCAAAAGGCACTACAGATAAGAGGTGAGGGAGAAAAGGAAATAGGAGCGGCCCACTCATTCAAGTGTCTATTTGTTGGGTTCTGGCTATGAAGATATATTTATTTACTGAGGGACTGTTAGGGGAGTGGCATCACGATAAAGAGATTAAAAGGACCCTCACAAGACCTACTTGACTCATGGGAGAGGCCGCAAATTCTCCACCAGTGTCCAACTCTTACCCAGTTTTCTTTCCCAGTTTCCTCCCATCTCCATCCCTGCCTTCTAGCTGACGTTGGTAATCGAGATGCTGAGCAGTATTCCCTGGAATTCTTTCAACTGGAAAGCATCCTCATCAAAGTCCTACCATAAGTGAGGACTCCTCAGACTGCCTGCCCAACGTGAGGTCAGAGAAGGTTTTCAGAGAGGATTTAGATGTGATGCTCTTAGGGTAAAGGCAAAGGCATTGGAAAGTCACAAGTGTTGGCCAAGGATGTGGAGAAACCAGAAACCTTGCACACTGTTGGTGAGAATGTGAAATGGTGCAGCTCCTGTAAAAAACAAAAAACAAAAACCAAAAAAACAGGAGTTTTTTGTACGGAGGTCCCTTGCGACATTTAATACAGAATTACCGTGTGGCCCCGCAATTCCATGTCAAAGAGTTGAAAATGGGCTCAAACAGGTATTTGTACCCTAATGTTCACAGCAGCATCATTTGCAATAGCCAAAAGGTGGAAACAACCCAAGAATCCATCAACAGATGAATGGATAAGCAAAATACGGTCTGTACCTACAATGGAATATCACTCGGCTACAAAAATCAATAAAATTCTGACACATGCTACAACACGGATGAACCTTGAAAACACGGTGCTAAGTGCAATAAGCCAGGCACAAAAGGACAAAGATCGCATGATTCCACTCATACGAACTATCTCACATAGGCAAGTTGACAGAGACAAAAGGTAGATTCAAGATTACCAGGGGCTGAGGGGAAGTGGAGAGTTATTGCTTAAGGGTCACGCTTTTCTGTCTGGAATGGCAAAAAAAGTTCTGGAAGTAAGATAGTGGTGGTGGTCATACAACATTATGACTGTAATTAATGCCACTGGATTGTACACTTAAAATAGCAAAAATGGCAAATTTTGTGTTTTAAGATTTTATCATAGTAAAAATATATAATTCGCTTAAAAATGAAGGCAAAGTTCCTGGACAAAGTTGGGCAGGGCAGAGCTCTTGCTTGCCCAGGGCGGGGTTCCCCCCCCCCCACCCCCAAGCCTGTCTTCCCTGCCTCTCTAGCCGCTTGGCACCAGTTCAGCCATAGCGCTCACCTTGCCCCCCCCCCCCCCCCCCCCCCAGCAAGCCTTCAGGTTCCTTGGTTAAACTCGACCCATGCTCCTTCTTCAAAGTACAGGCTCCAATGATGGAATATTCGAATCATGTCTGGCTCTCCCATGAGACATAAATGCCGTGGTAACAGGGACCGTGTCTGTTTACTCTCTCCGTGTTAGTGCTACTGCCCCTCGGAGGTCCTCGGTAAATGAATACATTCTAGGGGCGCCTGGGTGGCTCAGTAGGTTAAGTGTCGGACTTTGGCTCAGGTCACGATCTCATAGTTCATGAGTTCAAGCCCTGCACTGGGCTCCGTGCTGACGATGCGGAGCCTGCTTGGGATGCTCTCCTTCCCTCTCTCTCTGCCCCTCCCTAGCTTGCACGCATGTGCACGCTCTCTCTCTCTCTCTCTCTCTCTCTCTCTCAAATAAATAAGCTTTAATACATACATCCATACATCCACACATCCATTCTGGATGAACAAACACATGTACAAATGAGCTACTCCATCTTTCCGCCCCCCCCCCCCGCCGTCTCCCCTCTATCATCTCTATCCCCATATTCATTAACCATAGCACTTGCATCTGTAGAAATAATTTGAAGTATTTATTTCTTTATGTATCCACAGTGTCCTTGCCTTCTCATTATACTGTAAACCCCTTGAGAACAGGGACTTTTTCTGCCTTGCCCCCTGTGGTACCCCCAGTATACAACAATGCCTGGCGTATCATAGGGCTCAGTAGGTATCTATCGAATCAATGAATAAGCGGACCTCATTAACTCCTGCCCGGATTATCTTCTACTCAATTTCATGGTCTCCATAGGCGCGCCAGTCATGTCACTACACGGACAAATTGTCAATGTGTCCTTGTCCCGTTGCTGCTCTAAGCCTCCACCGCTCCCCCAGGGCCTGGAGGAATAGTCCGTGCTCCTGGTAGAGCCTACGCTGGCCTCTCCTGACACTCCCCATCCCACCCCTCAAACCCTTCCACACTCACTAGATAGACCATTCTTAACTCATGCCGTTCTCCCTCCCCAGAATACCCTCCCCCACTTCCTTGTCTGGTGAGTACTTCCTCACCCTTCAAGACGGCTCAGATGTCATCCCCTTCCAGAAGCCCTTCCCTGAAAGTGTGTGTTCCTATTGTGATGCAAAACTGCTAACTGCCGGGCTCTCCCACTAGACTTGCCGCCCCAGAGAGCTGGGAGCAAGTTCCATCCATCGCGGTGCGTGGCTCATTGCCTGACATATGGCAAGCGCTCGCTGAAGACGGGTTTAACCAAACTGAGCTCTTCAGAGTGAATCTGAGAATAAAGAGGATGGTCTCTTGATGGAGACACAGGATCTCAGTTCTGTGGAGTCACCACCCTGACACCTGACAAGATGGCTCCCTAAACCCTGTGCTCCGCAAGTCTCTCCTGGCCCTCCTCAGGCCGAGTCCCACCTGTGGGCTGAGGAATCTGCAGCCACAAGTGAATGTTCCCGCCTGGAGCTTGCACCTTCCCTTCCAGGCCTCTCCCTGGGTATCCAGAGCTTATCTTCTACAGCTCTACCCTCCCAAGGGCACACCGTGCCACCAGTATGCATGCCCCTAGGCCCGGCTTCCTTTTTGTGGAGACCGTGGACAGAGCCAAGACGTACAGGCCGGGGTGGCCACGGACGTACATCAGGTATGGGACAGGGACGGAGATGGGAAGAAAAGAGAGGCGGGCTGCCCATGGCCAACTCTCTCTCTCCACCACCACGTTCTGGGACTCTGAGGAGTCTGGGCCCTCTAAATTTAAGGCTGGCCTTCTGATCTGTTGTGAAGGTGTTTATCTATTAAGATAGGAAGAAAAGACGTATTTTATTTTATTTATTTATTTTTTTAATTTATTTTTTTAATTTTTTTTAACGTGTATTTATTTTTGAGACAGAGAGAGAGCATGAACAGGGGAGGGTCAGAGAGAGAGGGAGACACAGAATCTGAAATAGGCTCCAGGCTCTGAGCTGTCAGCACAGAGCCCGACGCGGGGCTCGAACTCACGGACCGCGAGATCGTGACCTGAGCCGAAGTCGGACGCCTAACCGACTGAGCCACCCAGGTGCCCCGAAAACACGTATTTTATTTAACAGTCTCTGGCTTAGTATGTAACTCTGAAACATCTATCTAAACGGCTTGTGAGCCTCTATCTGACCCTTGCCCTGGGTCTTGTTAATGCTGAGGGTGGGCCTGGACCTCAGCCGGAAAGAAGGGCATCCCTATCACAAGGAGAGGGGATCGTGAGATATGGTTCTCATGTCCTGAACAAAAAAATACAAGGAAATTGCTACACTAAATAGGTCTTTTTCAATAAGCGAGTTTGTGCTCTCGTTTCCCTTCGGTTACATTGTAGTGTCTGATGGTGAAGGGAAAACCTTAAAGACGTGTGTGTGTGTGTGTGTGTGTGTGTGTATGTGTGTGTGTGTGTGTGTGATTTATTCACAGACCTGAGAGAGAGGAGGAAGGGACAAGCAAGATTGTTTTGTCTCGAACTATCTGCCAGATGTCAGGAAAAGGGTTACCTGGAGGCGGGTACAGGCAGGGGGACTGACTGAGAAGGGGCTTGAAAGACGTTCCCAGGACGCAGGAAGCGTCCACCGTCTTGATCGGAGTGGTGGTTACTGGGTCACGCAGACTGAAAATTCACCAAGCTGCACACCTGAGATCAATGCACTTTACACACAAGTCAGCTTGGGCTTGCCAGCTCAATGCCCTTGAGCGAGTTACTTGTCCTCTTAAACCTCAATTTACTTAATACGTAGTGGGTAAGATCAACACGTCTACCTCGCGGTGCTGCGGGAAAGGCAGAAGCAGTGAGAACTCAGTCAGCCGTGGTTCTTTATTATATTAGCTGCATTAACTACTATTGCATTAGCTATGTAAGCTGTTGCTTCTTTAAAGGCTTGAAACTTTGAGACGTATGGGTTTTTTAAGGTAGTTTTTCTTAGAAAAACAACAACAAAAATGAGTTGGCTCTATCCAAAACTCTTCTCTCTTCTAACTAGTTTGTCGATACCACTCATTTTCACAGCCTGATTTCTTGTAAACCACACTCGGTCTAGGTGTCGACTTTACTGCATGGTAAGCAGGTTTCCCTTCATCATCAGGCATTACAATGCGACAGAATTCAATCCGAAGGGAAACGAGAGCAGGCTGCTGAGACTGGCTTATTGAAAAAGACCTTTACTGCTGTCACGGGGGACTTCACCTTGGCCCCGGGAGAGCCCTCATCCTGGCTCCAGCTGAGTCCCCCTGTGTGATGCCCTCGCTCTTGTCTCATTCCACACTGGAAGCTCAGCGTGGGTGGCGGGGAGATTTTGGTTGTTCTTAGATTAGGTAAGCTGGGATGGCCATTTTTGAGTCTCCAAAATGTTGAACACGCCCTCCTTATTATACTGCTATTAAAATATGCTGTTCCCTAAATTCACACTCACGAGGAGAAGTGGGCTTTGAGAGAGTTCTAGGAGCTTCAAGAGTAGTATTTGTACATTCACCAAACCTTTCCTAGTGCCCACCAAGGACAAGGGGCCATCCCAGGCACCTGGGAGAAATAAAGAGGGTCTTGGGCCCCAGAGAGCTTAACTGGCCCTCCTCTAGATGAGGCTCTGAGAACGTGAACTTCAGCCATGCAGATGCTAATCTCATTATGAATCGGGCAGAAATACGTACTCAAGGGAAGGCGGCTGAACAGAGTGCGCACAGTGGGGCTGCTTTGCTCATGACCCCTCATGTAGCCCTCCCGACAACCCCGCCGAGCAATTTTCATTATTCTCATTTTACAGACGAGGACACTGAGGCTCAGAGAAGCCAAGACATGGCCTGAAGTCACAAAGTTCATAAATGGAGGCAGGACTGGCTACATCATTTGTGGGCAACAGTGCAAAGTGAAAATAAGGGGCCTTGGTTGAAAAAATCAAGAATTTAATGGTGGTGTCAGTAATCCATTAAATCAAGCCTGGGACCCTTCTAAGCTCGGGGCCCTGTGCAGCTGCACAGGTTGGTTGCTACTCTGGTTTCCTATAGATGGACACAAGGCTACCCTAGTGACCTTTCTAACCAGAGCCAGATGCAGCCAGGAGCCCAGGTATCTCCTGAAACCTATGGGACCGAGGAGTCTGTCCCAGGCACAAGCCGCCTGTACCGAAGGTGGGAAGGAATCCAGTCCTTAGCTTCATTCTCTGCTGTCTGGAACTTTCTCAGTCCCTCTATGAACTCTGTGGCCTCTGGTCCAGCTCCAGGCCTGGGACTGGCCATGTCAGCATAATTCCCCATCAATTAAGAATAAGAGGGGCGCCTGGGTGGCTCAGTCAGTTAAGCGTCCGACTTCAGCTCACGTCATGATCTCACGGTCCGTGAGTTTGAGCCCCGCGTCGGGCTCTGGGCTGATGGCTCAGAGCCTGGAGCCTGCTTCGGATTCTGTGTCTCCCTCTCTCTCTGCCCCTCCCCGTTCATGCTCTGTCTCTCTCTCTGTCTCAAAAAGAAATAAACGTTAAAAAAAAAAAATAATAAGATTGGTTGCAAAGAACAGAGTGATGAAGCATCAGTGGCTTGAACAAATACAGGTTTCTTTGTCTCACAGAACAAAGACCAGGAATAGAGAGTTTCTAGCGTTAGTTCAGGTGCTCAAAATGTCAAGATTGGCCACTCTGTGACTTTCCTGCTCTTTCCTTCAGGGTATCAATGTTGTAGTTGCAAGATGCTCACTGTGGCTCTAGCCATCTTGACTGCGTTCAAGAGTAACAGAAGGCGAAGGGTGACCCTGGTCTCAAAAAGGAAAGCAAAATCTTCCTCAGGGTCCCTACCTCCAAAGGATACCCCTGAAGTTTCACTGCCCCAAACTGGGTCACACGGCCACCCAGAACTGCTAAGAAGGGCTGGGAAAACAAAGAACAGTGACTCAGTGGCTCAGACCAGGAAGTGGTCACTAAGCTGCCATGAACAAAACTGAAATACTGGTAACCATGACGGGGGAGAAAAGAGCTGGTACTGAGTAAGAGCTTAAGACTGCTGGTTACTCTATGGACACCTCTTGTGCCCTGAGTTCGTCCCAGTCCAGTCATATGCCTCCCAGCAACAGTCCTGGGGGATCCTGAGATCACACGGGTGCCTGGGGATGCCTGGGGGTACCTGTCACCCCAGGAATGTGGGAAGCTGGCAGCCCACGTCGCTTCCTCTCTTCCCTTACAACTCACACAGAGAGTTAAGGTCTTTCCAAGCATGCCCTCCCTCTCCTGTGGGATCATAGGCTCCTGGGGGGCAAGCCCATGTTCAGCGTGAAGAAAGGTACTTAATGATGTCAACTGTGTGAGGCACCGCGATGTTGCGACAACCCATTAACGTGCAATAAAGCCTACAACACAGACCTGAGGGGAATAAGAGGAGAAGGCACAGAGTGTCTTTAATAGCATAGCTTGGAGAGTCAAGGAGGGCTTGCAGGGAAGGCTACTGATCCACCCATCTATTCATTCATTCAATCATTCAATCATTCGGGGCGCCTGGGTGGCTCAGTCGGTGAAGCAGCCGACTTCGGCTCAGGTCACGATCTCGCGGTCCGTGAGTTCGAGCCCCACGTCGGGCTCTGTGCTGACAGCTCAGAACCTGGAGCCTGTTTCAGAGTCTGTGTCTCCCTCTCTCTGACCCTCCCCCGTTCATGCTCTGTCTCTCTCTGTCTCAAAAATAAATAAACGTTAAAAAAAAATCATTCAAATATTTATTTAGCACCTACTCTATGCCAAACACTGTCCTAGGCACTGGGGATGCATTAGTGAATGAGGTAAACAGGTCCCTGGCCTCACGGGCTTGATCTCCATCTAGTCCAGACAGGAAGTAAAAAAAAAAAAAAAACCCCAAGTAAATATGTCAGGTAATGTTAAATGCTCTACAGAGAATTAAAACAAGCTTCTATGGACTGAGTCATCTAGGAAAGCCTTCTCTTAAAAAAGTGACACGTGACCTAGAATCTGAAGGAAAAGAACATTCCTAGGCCGAGCCCTTCAAGGCTCAGGGGAAAACATCTGCTGGGCAGGGGCTAAGGAGAAAGCAAGAAACAAAGCTGCAGGGCTGGGGCACTGAGGGCCAGAGAGAGGAAGTCAGAGCCTCATGAATGCTGAGGGTCCTGGGCTTCCTCTGTGTGCGTTGCGGGCGTAGGGGGGTGTCTAGAAGCAAGGTGGGGACTTCCAGGATGAATCCAGGGAGCGAGAAGAGAGCAGGAAGAAGGGCCATCCTGCAGCCAAAGCAGGATAATGACAAAGGTCCAGAGAGCGTGTGTCACTGGAGCAGGTGTGACATCGGAGAAGGAGAAGGGTCCCTGTGCTCGACCCTTGGGAACTCCTCGGTGGGGGATTAAGAGGGAGAGGTGTCTTCAGCATGTTAGTAGCAATGACCGCCTTGGGGAAGGATGGATGGGAGGCCCATTAGAGGTGTCACGACATCCAGAAATGACCAGGATCCACGCTGCGGAGGGGGCTGGGCGGTGGGAAACACAGAGGTGACGGGGGAGACAGGCAGAATGGAGAAGCTTCTATCTAGAAGCTTCTAGCCTGGATAGAACCAGGCTTCTATCTCTGGTTGCCCCGCAGGGTCCACCTGGCGCCTTGCCACTGACGGGTGCCAGGTGAGTACCCATGTTTGCGGAACAAACGAACACACGAGACAGCTCGGAAGCCTGGGAAAGCAGCACGCGGGCAGACAGGTGCAGCCGCAGAAAGCACTGCCTCCCGTGTCACCTCTCGGTCACCAAGACGTGTCCTAAGAGACATGGGCTTTCTTACTTTCCCCAACTGGTACCTTCGGCAGAAAAGCGAGCTGGGAGAAGTGGGTCATCTGGAGCAGTAATTTACAAAGAAGTGAAAAGGTCAGTTCAGATCTAAGCCCCTCCCTGGTGATGAGGCGATGCTGAGCACCTCCCTTCCCGGTTGGGAGCGGGGGGCCCCCCCCCCCCCGCCCCCGGCTTTGGTTTGGGGCCATCGGTTTCCCTCCCGGTGATTTGTGGTGGGGAGTGTGGCAGGAGGGAGGCTCCGGGCGTGGAGGCCGCTGTGCCTTCCCTGCGTTTTCTCCTGCATCTTCACTCCCGTTTATTAGTGTGATGCTCCCGGCGTCGAGATAATGATTTAAAAGCTCTAATTTTGTTACATCCTGAAGCCTGCCTGCCATCAAGCCTGATTGTAATGAGATTTGGGAAGGAGCTGGGCTCTTAGCTGGGGTCAATTCATCTCTGGGAGAAAGTGCTACCATCAAAACGCCCAGGAATTATTAGCACTTAGAGGATGGCTGAAGAGGCCCTATTAATGTGAGATGCCCGGGGAGTCCTGAAGTGTGAGGTGCAATTATATTTCTTCTTTATTTCCCCCGGCTTCATATTTAAGGGTGAAGAAAAGATGGGTAAGTAAGAGCTTGTGAAAAATCAATAAATATTTATTAAGCGCCTAGAACACGGTCCTACCACCTTACCTGTCTGCACAACATTCCAGCCTCACGAACGTGAGCACAGGAGCCCACACGGTAACTCTCTTACTCGCCTCTCAGCCCTCCCCTGAGACAGCACAGCATGGCCTGCTTTCCTATTTTTGTTTCCTAATAAATGAGGAATCCGAGGCACAGAGAGAATACATCCCTGTCTCTCAGGATCTAAGTCTGGATTGGCCAATTCCAGTCCACTGTGTCCCCAAACCACGGAGCACCTCTTTGTGTGCCAGGCTCCGTGGCGTGGGTGGGGTGGGCAGGGGCTGCAGAGAAAGCCAGCACCTGCTCTGACAGTGGTTCTCAGCTCGGCCCGCACGTTGGGCCCATCTAAGAAGCTTTAAAAAAAAAAAAAAAGTAAAAAATGCCAAACCTGGGTCCCACCCCCAGAGACTCTGCTCTAGTCACATGAGAGCAGGCTTAGACCTTTGGAGCTTCTCGAGTGTGGGAGAGTGCGGTGTGCCAATCTCAGCCTATCAATAACCAAGGTTGTGATCGGACTGGCCTTTGTGGTCCTACTAGGACTGCAAGATGCCCGTAGCTATAACCATCAGGAAACTGAAAAACTAAAGGTTTATCACCTATAGGACCTGGAAATTACATAGCACTCTGGGACCACACAGCGGGTCACGTAGAGGGAGAGAGGGAGGGGGAGGGAGACCTTAGCCCAAGGTCTGCTTGGGTCCTGCTTTTACTGAGGTTGTTCAAGTGGGGTCTAGGGTTTCAGGACTCACTCTTAATTACTGATTTTAAAACACAAAAGCAGGAACTTAAAGCATGGGAAGACAAAAAACAAGTGGTCCAAATGGTCAGTCATCAAAATCAACAACTTTTAATGATAGAGAACAAACTGAGGGTTTGACGGAGAAAGGTGGGTGGGGGATGGGCTAGATGGGGGATGGGTACTAAGGAGGGCACTTGTGATGAGCACTGGGTGTTGTGTGTATGTGACTAGAATCACTGAATTCTACTCGCGAAACCAGTATTGCCCTGTATGTTAACTAACTAAAATTTAAAAAAAAAAAAAAAAAAAAATCAAGATTTCTAAAACAAAGGGGCCTCCGAGGGGCAGGTGGCCTGGCCGGTTATCTGGTTGTTTGGCTGGCAATGTGTTTATCTGAAATAGTCATCTTTGAAGCGAATGCTTAGGCAATGAAAGCTACAGTCAGGTGCTTGCATTACAAAATACAAAACAAAAACCAACACTCAAGATTTACAGAGGGAAGGAAGAATATGGTAAGAGACAGGTGAGTGGCAGGGGGCCTGTCCTTACTCTATTTTTATTAATAGCAACACTTTATTGACAAAACGACAGGCAGGTCCCCTGCCTGCTGCCTGGCCTTATCACATTCAATCCTACTAACAACCCTGTAGGGCTGGGGACATTATTGACACTTTTAGGGAACTTAACATGGCGTAGTGAAACAAATAAAGGGTTTGGAACTAATAGGAATTGACTTCAAAACCAAGGTCTGTCGCTTGCTATTTGTGTGATTTTGAACGAGTCACTTAAATGTCCTTAAGTCAAATTTGCCTAGTTGGTAAAATGGGATGTAAAAATTTGCCCCGACTTAGGTTGTGTGACGACCGCAGGGATGAAAGTATATCTTTGAACTTTGTAGAGTTTACTCTGTGAGCCATAAAACATCATCCCCGTGTTACGACGGAGGAGAAAACTGAAGCTCAACACCAGTAAGCAATTTGCCCAAGGTCACAGGTCGGGACCCAGGCCTCGGGTGAGACAGGCCCACTCCTTCTGTTATGATTCAGCACCACTCACTATACTGTCTTAGGATGTCTCTAGGATGAAGCCACCAGATGGTCACTTTCACAGTCCCTGCCTCCCCAGAACACATTCACGTCTTTTGGCCTCTGCCTAAAAGGGACGGTAGGACAATTCTGGGTGGTCAGAAGCTGGAAAGGCTTCCCATTGTCTTTGGGTAGCGAAGATTTTGAGACCAAAATGTTTCCAGGGCTTTGGGAATCACAGAAGAGACCAAGCTCTCTAGAGTCAAGAGTCTACATCCAGATAATTGAAGAATTTTAAAGCTGGAAGGCATATCAATCATAGCTTCCGCGGAAAAGAAAAAAAAAGGAAAGAAAGAAAATTGGAAAAACTCCAGAGGTAGAATGAGATTTAAGGTTTCTCAAGGAGTGCCTATAAAAAGACTTGCCAGGGAAACTAGAGCAGACTCGCCTTGCCGACAGCGGCCCCAAGAATCAGCTGAAATGGTGGACAAGTGATTTAAAAACTCGGAAGCAGTGATTTTCAGCAGTGGCTGTGTATCAGAGTCGCTGGGGAGCTTTTGCATGATTCCAAAAGCGGTGCCCACCCCAGACCAATTAAGTCAGTACTCTGGGGTTACGGCTGGGCTGGCAAAGCTCCTCAGACAATTCAATTGTGCAGTTTGAGCTGGGAAACCGCCACTCTGAAGCATCATGCAAATATGAGTTGTCATTCTATTATGCAAGTAGACCCAGGGCTACTATGGAATAAGGTACCCGCAGTCTACTGAGGTTCAAATAAGGACTGACCGCTGTAATTTTTTTTTAATGCTTATTTATTTTTGAGAGAGACAGAGACGGAGTGTGAGCAGGGGAGAGGCAGAGAGAGAGGGAGACACAGAATCCAAAGCAGGCTCCAGGCTCTGAGCTGTCAGCACAGAGCCCCATGCGGGGCTCGAACTCAGGAACCCTAAGATCATGACCTGAGCTGAAGTCAGATGCTTAAACGGCTGAGCCACCCAGGCGCCCCAGGACTAACCACTTTAATCTATAGCAGAAGGGACCAGTTAAACCAAATTTGCTGACTGTCCAGAGGGGGATTAAGAGAGTCCCCAGTGCCTCTCCAGGGTGACCCAAGTGTAGACTGCCATGGAGGACCCATGACCTCCAGTCTTCCTCTGTACTTTAATAAAAGAAATTAATAGGGGTGCCTGGGTGACTCAGTTGAGCGTCCGACTTTGACTCAGGTCATGATCTCACAGATCATGAGTTCAAGTCCTACATCGGACTCTGTGCTGACAGCTCAGAGCCTGGAGCCTACTTTAGATTTTGTGTCTTCCTCTCTCTCTGCCTCTCCACCGCCTTCTCTCTCTCTTGCAAAAATAAATAAACATTAAAAAAATTTTTTAAAAACCATGTTAATTTTCAAAATTTGGAAAATAAAAATATAAAAAAATTTGTATCACCCATAATCTCATGGTCCAGGGGTAATCATTATTGATTGCCTTTTAAAATTTATCATTATTTTAATTTATTATTTACCATTTATTATTTTATTATTTATTTGTTATTTATTATTTTTGCCTTTTTTCCTAGTTATCATACGTATATTTGGCAATGAAAACTGAAGCTCGCTTTCTCAAGGCACTGATCACTGTTGAGTAGTAATTCAGAGCTGCAGCTTAGCTCAGAAAAGATTCACATTCAAATGCAGCTTATTTAATGACAAGATAATTCCTTTTAGCACAGTGTGTTTTTACATGACCCAGTATGCTGCCTACTATACTTAAAAAAATAATGAATTACTGGAGAAATATATTCACCTCTCAGGTCTCAGGACTAGCTCTGGGAGTTTGGACCAGGAGCCCCTGGAGCCGGACTCCTCTGAGACGCCCTGGGTTCCGCTTGTCGCTTGCGGTGGGGAACACGTGTCCCCAGAGCAAAGGCGTGTAGTCTGAGCCAGGAACACACGGCTATGATGCATTCCCTGGAACCGCCGCCGAGGGCCCCATAAATCACTCCTGGCTCTTCCCCAGGCCCTCAGCCCCGCTTCGTGGCGGGTGGTGCTGCGAGATAAGCACCCGAAATCGATTCAGTGCGTGGAAAAGAACGTCCAGGTGTATCACAGTGAACGAGGGTCCGGGCTCTCTCTTCCCACCCAGCTTGCAAAATGGAATTCCTCCCCCCACCCCCGCCTCACTGCTTTTCTGCCTCATACTCGTAGATCAGCAAAGCAAAACTCAGGAACAGGTATTTCCCGGGGGGCCATAACTAGGTGATGAGACGATTAAGAGGGCCACAGAGTCATTGAAAGAACACTCGCTTCTAATTTGCATCTGTTGTGGTTAATCAGGATGACGGTTAAAGTTCTCTCCAGTACTTTTGCACTTTGAAGTCAAATTGTTCTTATGGCACCAATGTATTTTTGACTGCCTACTATATGCCAGGCACTGTGCTAGGTCCTGGGACACTGTGGTTTGGGCCCTTAGGAAGCTGACAGCTTAGACGGGGAGACAAGAAATCAAATCGATGTCGCATGCTGTGTTTGGGCAACTAGTCCCTGTATTCCAGAACAAAGTACGACAAATCGGGTGGCTTTGACAGCAGAAATGTGTGGTCTCACAGTTCTGGAGGCTGGGAGTCCCAGATCAAGAGGTCCCCAGGGCTGGTTTTTCCCGAGGGCTGTGAGGGAGAATCTGTCCTATGCCTCTCTCCTAGTTTCTGGTGGCCTCAGGAGTTCCTTGGCCTGTAAATGGTGCTTTCCCTGTGTCTTCACATCATCTTCCCTCTGTAGAGGTCTGTCTCTGTGTCCAAAAATTCCCCTTTTTATAAGGACACCAAGTCATATTGGATTAGGGCCCATCTTAATGACCACGTTTTAACTCGATCACCTTCCAAAACCCTATTTCCAATAAGGTCACACTCACAGGCACCTGGGGTTAGAACTTCAACATCTTTTTCAGGAACACAATTCAACCCATAATTGCACGCATATATATTTACGAAGCAGAGAGGGGACCACAGGGGAGGGACCACAGATCGTGGTGGGAGAGTCCCAGGAGGAGAGAGAGAAGGCCCGGAGGGAGGGGTTAGCCTCCTAGAAAACTAGATCAACAGTCACACGACAGGAATAAGCCCCACAGCTGAGCTGTTCCCTGCTAAGTCTACTCCAAGGGCCCCAGCATCAGGGCAAGAAGCCCCAGGAAACCCAGAGACTCCCAGGCGGAGTCTGCTCTCTGCAGCAGGGTAATTTTGATATTGGCAGAGGGGATGGAGGAGGTAGTGGGGGCAGGGCACTGTTGCCGCTCAGAAGTACTCTGGAATCATTCACGCTGTCATTCTGAGCAGGCCAGCCCCCGATATTTGTGAGGCCCGGGGCATAGGGAAGCCCTCATATCATATGTCTCCGCACTTTGAAGTCGTAAATCAAACTATCACGCTGTTAGACAAAATATGTTCTATTTTCCCACCTTTCCACACATGACCTTGTGACAACCTGGAAGCCCAAGCTCAAGTTCACGATTCCTGGACTCCGAGGAGCTCCTCACCAGAATGTAGTTGCGGGAGGGAGGGGAGGCCGCCCCTGGCCCAAAGCCCACACCCCTTCTCAACCTACCCCCGGCTTCATCCCATACCGCAGGGGCCACTCCTGCGTAGGTGTGGACGCCCAGCCCACACATGGAAGCTTCATCCACCCCGCCCCTCTGCCCCCACAAACAGAGCCTCCTGACCACCCCCTTTGGCTTAAGGTTTGTACTGGTGGCATGATATGTTCTTGAGTGGGGGCCCTGCAGGGTGCAGGCCCTGTGGACTCTGCCCTGTGGGTGGGTGCAGCCCGGGGCGGGCCTCTGAAATGCAGGCCCAGGCAGGGGCTCTGCTGACTGGATATAAGGCCTGTTTCACCCTTGAACACACAGCGGCCAACTGTGTGGCCACCTGAGAAATAACTTTCTCCTGAATACCAACTTCTGGGAAATTCTCTCTTATCTAATTTTCCTCAGTCCCCCCCTCCAAAGTTCCCTTTTGCTACTTTTTTCTTAAATTTGGAATTATGGATTTCCTGTAGAGGCCCTCGGTCGCCCGACTCTTCCCCGACGGCCACCTCTCCCCACACACGCCCCCATCCCAGCCATGCCCCCCAGACACGCCCACTTCCTCCTGCCTCTGTGAATTGGTGCCCACTGTCCTTCCTTTCTTCCTGACATGCTCTTCCCACCTTGGGTCTGTTGGAAATCAAGTGCAAACAGCAAACGGTAACAACAACAAAACAGCGGCTCACGTACGACTGGTCGTGTTGCTATGTTAAAGCAGGCTGGAGGCAGGCAGGCAGGCCCACGATAGCATGGTAACCACACAGGCCCTCGGGGGCCGGCCTTCTAAGCCTTCCTATGCCGGCCTCTCACTTCCTTTCTCAGTGTTGCAGAAGATCAACAGCTGGCCCTGGCAGCCTGAGCCATCACATGCACACGGCAGTAAGAAGGAAGGACAAGGGTTAAGGGCACATGCACTGAGGTTGCTTTCCCTTAAAGAGCTTTCCAGAAATCCAACCATCAGCCTCCACTTACATCTCGATGGCCACCCCCATCTATATGGTAGGCAGGAAATATGTACTATTTGGCCAAGCACTTGACGGCCCCCGACAAAACTCAGGCACACTTCTGAAGGAAGACAGGGAGATTGGGTGCTGAATGGTCACTGGCAGTTTCTGTTCTGCAGGTGCCTATCCTCAGGGTTTGGCTCAAGGGGCACCTCCTCCAAGAAGCCCTCCACGCCTTGCACAGGCTCAGTCATGTGCCCTTCTCTTTGATCTCTCCGTGCCCTTTTCACGGCTCTGGTTTAGCATTTACCTAGTGCCCTGGAAAGGTGGGGTTTCTTGTCCATCTCTCCTTAGAATATGAGCACCCAGGGGGAAAGGCTTGCTTTATTCATCTCTGCATCCGTAGTACCTGCACCTGACAGGGACTAAGAGTAAAACTCTTTTGCATGAATTACTATTTTATTGTCGTGGGCTGATAATGGACCCCAGAGGTGTCTGCATCCTAATCCCTGGATCCTGTGAATGCTACCTTCTATGGCAAAGTCTTTCCGGTGTGATTAGGTTAAGGCTCCTGAGATGGGGAGATTGTGTGGCGTTACTGGGTAGGCCCTAGATGCAATCACATGTATCTTTAGAAGACAGAGGCCAGGAGAGATTCGGCACAGACACACAGAGGAGAAGATGATACAAAGGCAAAGCGAGGAGAGAGTCGAACACACTGGCTTTGGAGACTGGACTGACCCAGCCCCAAGCCAGGGGATGCCAGCAGCCACCAGAAGCTGGAAGAAGCAGGGACAGATTGTCCCCCAGAGCCTCCGGAGGGACATGGCCCTGCTGACAGCTCGGCTTAGTGTCACTAACTCCAGATTTCTGACCTCCAGGACCGTGAGAGAATAAGCTTCTGCTGTTTTAAACCACCGAGTCTGTGGTAGTTTAAATTTGTTACACCAGCCTTGGGAAAATAATACACTTATTTGCCGCTTTAAAAAAACATCATTATTTAATGTAACTACAGACATAAACATAACAAATACATCTACGTGTGTATATGTGTGTTAGTTGAGGATCCCCAGAAACCAACCCTGAGACAAGGACACAAACAGAGGTAGTTTATCTGGGAGGTAAACTGAGGGAAGTGAGACCGTGAGCCACAAACGGAAGGCAGCCACATAAGGTGCACAGATGAGCAAGTTACCGCCGTCGGCACCTGGGGCGCAGTCACCCTGGGGACCCACTGGGAGACGTGGGACACGCCTCAGAGTTACCCGTTAAGAAGGAGGAATCTGGGTATTTCCCCCCAATTTCTGGTCATCACGTGTCAACAGCTGCCCCTGGGGCAGGGTCGCAGACACTCGCCGGGTAAGGCACCAGCGTGTGTGGGAAGGGTGCGTGGCCAGGGAACGCGGGCCGGGCACCTGCAGCAGGTGAGTAGCACACATGCTGTGTTCCCTACACACACGCAGGAGACGCCCACGGGGCACAGCGCGTGAGGGCGGGGGCTCGGGGCTCTGACCGCCCCCACATCGTGTTCTCATCTCTAACATGGGAATAGCGATGCTGCCTGACTCATGCCATAGGAGGAGTAAAAAATACATATAAACACAAAGCCACATATAAAATATTAATATACGTTATATATATATATAAAAGGGCTAACCGTGATCCAGACGCTATTTTAAGTGTCTTCTGTAAATGACTCATTTAATCCTCAGTAATACTAAGAGGCTGGTGGGATTATTATTCCTATTTGCCTATGAGGAAACTAAGGCACTAGCTAGGAAGTAGCCGGGAAGGGGATTTGGTCGTCTAGTGCAAATTCAGTGCCAATCCTAATCATCAGGTAGTACTGCCTTCTTTCAATGGATTTATATTACGATCCAATGCAATGATTACCTGGTCGGTAATAAGCTCTCACAACATTGTTGTTGTTGTTGTTGTTGTGATCACCAGTGCCTACTGCTGCTACCTAAAGGCACAGGTGGTTCCCACAGACACTCGGCGATCTTCTCCAGCCACATTGGGTTGGCTGTCCCAGGGCAGGTGAGAAGCAGTTCCACGCAGGGGCTCTTCCCGAAGTGAAAAGAGCCCCCTGCGGAACTCACGTGATGTCAGAGAGCAGTCCCCTGACCCTCCACCTTCCTGGAGGACAGGCGGGCGAAAGTGAGCAATGCACTTTGTTGGTGCTCTACCCTGGAGCACGCGACCAAAGGAGCAGAGTAGTTCCGGGGCGTGGCCACGAGTGGGGCTGCTTGCCTAGGGCTGTACTGATATTTACATTCAGATGAATGCTAAATCCTCAAGGGTTTTGTGACTCAACGTTCTAATTTATAATGAGACTTGCAAAGACAGGTGCATATGCATAGTTTTCCAGGCCACGTGTTAGTGGAAATAAGCAGCTGTAAACACCTCTCTTCTTTAGGTGGGATATGAACAGGTGTCTCTGGTTGAACCTCACTTCACTGTCTTTATTCCAGTCTCGGCATCAGGATCCTAAAGTGAGGAGGCCAGCAGAAACAGGGCCACCAGTTTGCCAGACAGCCGTGCACCAGTCCCTGCAGTCTGTGTGAAAGCAGAGGGCCCCCTGGAGTTGTGCAATGGCATGGCATGGAAGAGAAACAAATTAGATGCAGCTTCTGGTCTCAGTCCAGGCCCCGCACACTGGGAGAGCAGGAGAGCCCAGCCTGGCTGCCTCAGCTTCATGAGAACCTGGGCGATACAGCTAAGCTTCTCCGTGCCTCAGTTTTCTCATCTCTAGAGTGGGGCTGCTGATAATTCCTCACATACGACTGTGCTGTGAGGATTCAATGAGACAGTGCGTGTAATGTGAGTCCTGGTTTTTGAAAATGTTACATAAATAGTATCTCTTATCCTTTTACTACAAGCATCCCCACCCCCACCCCACTGCCATGTCACCTTAACAGCTTCTGTCAGTTGTGTGACAGATGAAGAAATGACTCCTAGGAAGTTAATCAGCTTGTCTGGGCTCTGGAGTCTCACTCCAAACTGGGGCAAGAATGGAATTCAGGGGTGTTTTTTCTACCCAGCCCTTTGAGATCATAGTATGAATACCTGTAATCAGTCGGAAAAGCCAGAAAGTTTGGTCTTTCCTGGTGGATAAGATGTAATGCTTTCAAATGAATCAGGCAACCTAAGATGCCAGGGCTTACCCAGTGTATTAGTCAGGGTTCTTTGAGGACAGAACCAATAGGATCTATTTTCCAAAAGAGAGAGAGAGAGAGAGAGAGAGAGAGATTTATTTTAAGCAACTGGCTCATGCAATTGTGGGAGCTGTCAAGTCCAAAGTCTGCAAGGCAGGTGGCAGGCTGGAAACCCAGGAAAGAATTGATGTTGTGGCTTGAATCTAAAGACAATTTGCAGGCAGAATTCCCTCCTCCTCATGGGAGGTCAGTCTGTTTTCATTTAAGACCTTCAACTGATTGGATGAGGCCCACTCACATTATGAAGAGTAATCTGCCCTTCTCAAAGTCTATTGATTTAAATTTTAATCTTATCCAAAAAGAAAGAAAAGAAAAGAAGAGGCTCCTGGGTGGCTCAGTCGGTTGAGCATCCGACATCAACTCAGGTCATGATTTCACAGTCCGTGAGTTCGAGCCCCGCATCAGGCTCTGTGCTGACAGCTCAGAGCCTGGAGCCTGCTTTGGATTCTGTGTCTCCCTCCCTCTCTTCCCTCTCCCACTCAGGCTCTATCTCTCTCTCTCTCTCTCTCTCTCTCTCTCAAAAATAAACATTAAAAAACTAAAAACAAACAAAAAAACAAACAAAAAAACCCCCAAATACTTTCCCAGCAATATCTGCACTGGTATTTGACCAAACATCTGAGTACTCTGGCCTAGCCAAGTTGACACCTGAAATCAACCATTACAACCATTACATCCAAAAAGATGAAATACATCAGTACAACCCCTCCCTGGCAAGCACCCACAGTGACAGATTTTTATTTCTGCTAGATCTTTGTGAGCAAATACGCTTGGAACTTCCTCCAGCAGCCTGGAACACTCTGAGCAGCATGGTGCTGTGGGGAGAAGCTGAGATCTGGGGAGGTGAGAGAGAATGAAGGCTACAGGTTGCAACCCTACCTTTGCACGTGCTATTCCCCATGCCGGCAAGTCTGCTCCCCTGTTTCTCCTTGCTTTCCCAGTTCTTGCTCATTCTCAGGGAGGTCACTTCTTCTGGGAAGCCTTCCCTACCACCCCAAGATGATGTTGGTTTCCCTGTCAAATATCCTCTGGCACCCAGCGCCTCCCCCATGCCATGGCACCTCCCCCGTGTAACGTACTTGCTTAACAACTTGTCGGTTTCTCCCACTGAACTCTCAGTTCACTTCTGCACGGACGGATGAGTGTTAGGGAATGCACGGTTGTACCTCCACCCCAAACTTGCACATTGAAACCATAACCTCCAATGGGGTGGCATCGGGAGGCGGGGCCTTTGGGGTGGAGCCCCCACGATGGGATTAGTGTCCTCACAGGGGAGAGTGTAGCGCCCCCACTGCCATATGAGGATACAACAAGACGGCCACCCGCAAACCAGCAAGAGGGCTCTCACCAGACACCAGTCCTGCCACACCTGGATCGCGGACGTCTCAGGCTCCGGGACTGTTGAGAAACAGATTGCTGCTTAAGCCACCCAGTTTATGGCATCCTGTGACGGCAGCCTGAGTGAACCACGATAAGCAAATGAGAGGAGTGGCTCTGTAAGACTGAGGAGACGGGCTTGTCATCAGGAAGCTGGCGGAAGGGGCCTCCGATGCAAGACCCAGGAACACTGTGCTCCAGTGTCTTAGTCTATTCGGGCTCCTATAACAGAGTACGACAGACAGGGCATCTGAGCAACAGCAGCAACTTATTACAGTTCTAGAGGCTGGAAGCCAAGGTCGGGGTGCCGGCGTGATCAGATGAGGGCCCTCTTCTGGGTCATGGGTCCTCACATGGCATAGGGGGCATGGGAGCTCTTCAGAGCCTCCTTCATAAGACAGTAATCCCACACATGATGGTTCCACTCGCGACTTAAACACCTCCCAAAGGCCCCACCTCCTAACACCGTCACACTGAGCATTAGGATTTCAACATACGAATTTGGAGGGGACAAAAACATTCAGACCATAACATTCGGGTTCCCTGGCACCAGGTCTGGGGCTTTGTCTCTTGCTCCCAAACAGCCTCCTTCCCACACTCTACCTCTGCCCTTCTCACCTGCATGACAGCGTCACCAAGTAAAGAGCTGAGGCCAGCAGTGTGCCAGGACCTGGTCCTGGGGGGTGGGGGGGGGGGTGGGCAGGCTCACATGCTCCGTCTGGGTCTAGCCAATCTGCTTCTGAGAGCGGAAGGTACCGACAGCAAGGCCCGGGGGCTCTCTTACTTCCCAGCCGCCCCTACAGGAGCCTGGAAGGCATGGGTGGGCCTCCGTACACAGTTTTCCTTTACTCCCCAGAACAGTCTGTGGCCTTACATTTCCCGCCCGGGAGAGGCGCAGCATGTTTATTTGCTACCTGCAGTCGAGCCTGTGACGACCCCCAAAACTTTCTCCGATTGTGTCCACGCCCTGTGTTGTGTCATCTGCAAAGGCTTTTGTATCACTGGAGCATCAGAAAAAATCCCAGGGCATTCCTGCTTCCGAGTCCTGGGGCCTCAGGCCTCGTTCTTAGCACTTAGCTGTCTCGCCAGGTTGCTCTTTAGCGTAGGGGTGTATGTGTGGTGCTGAGGGGGGTGTGGGTGCACGCGGGTATATATGTATGTATGTGTATGTACGTACACATGCGTGTCACAGAGAAGCGTGGCATTAAGGAAGCCATACCCCGGTCCTAGTGATCCCGTATCATGATAACGATCGGTATAATCATGATAATGTTAGCCACCCGCTGCTCCAGAATGCCTGTAAGGATTAATGGCAGGCTGTGAACAAAGTGCCACGGGTTCTTGGGGAAAGCTCTTTAGCAACTACTGGTTTGAACCTCTTTCGGGGGCGGGGGGGAGGGGAGAGAAAAGTATAAACTAGGAACGGAGCCACAACTTGGCCACCACCCTGCCCTGTCTTAGCTGTGGGGCCTTGGGCCAGTCTTACCACCTCTCCGATTCTGTTTTCTCATCCATCACATAGCCTCGCAGGGCTTAGACCTCTCTCCGGGGGCTGGGGGAGAACGAAAACGAGATCACGCGAGTGAACACCCTATGGAAACCAGCAAGTGGCACAGATTCCGAGGCTTGGTCCTGCCTTGTGAGCGATCAGGCCACGTTTCTTGGGGATCTGCCAGCAGCTCCGTCTCACGAGTGCCTGTGTTGGCTCACACGTGACTCACTTCTGTCTCCGTCTGCACGGGTGACGGGAGGTGTCCTCTGGAGGAGAGGCTCTGGGCTAAAAGGAGCACACGGGGAGAGTGTGGCCCTGTTCTCTGAATGTGTCCTCGGCGTCCACGCCCGGGTGACGTGTCCCTCCCACGTTGATAGCTAAGAACTCTCCTGAAAGTCCAGATGGTACCTTCCCACGGGGCTCTAGCGTGGAGGCGCCCTCGGGCCCCGAAGCCTCTGGCAGCGGGACAGGCTGAACGCCCTCTGGTTCCCCGGAGACAGAATCGGCTGCCCTTTGGAAGACTTTCTCCAAGATGACTTCTGAGCCCTTCTGAGGTCAGTAGGGGTTGATGCACACGAGGAGCAGGAGTAAAGCCCCAAAGCAGCCAGCTCCCGGAGAGGAAGGGCTTGGGAGCCCTTGGGAAGAGAAACCTGCGCGACAACAGAAGGCAGTCATCTCCTGTCCCACGCGGTGGCTTCACAGCCCTGAGATCCCCAAGCCGTTTCCCGAGGCACAAAGAAAATGTCCCCCACAAGGTTTCACTTAAAGGACATTAGAAGTACCTTTCCGGAACGTCTGTCTGTGCGTCTGTGCTATCAACAGAGCCTAATTACAGTTTTCAAGATCTAGTTAGGCTGAAAACATTCATTTCCCTTAAGAAATGGTCACTGCCCCCCGCCCCCGCCATGGTCAGATTACATGTACACAGTACAGTTCTACCTCCATCCCTTCCAACTATCCTGCTTCACTAAGTTCAGAGAATCAGCATCATCGTCACTACCACTAACACTGATTAGCAACGACTCTATACCAGGCAAGGTGCTAAGGTCCCTGAATCTCTCTTTTAATTATTAAAATTGCCCTATGACAGAAGTTTTATTATTGGCCTAATTTTACAGGTGAAGCTCAGAGAGGTTACGTAGCTTGCCCAAGGTGGCACAGCATATGAGCAGCTCCACTGGGATTCGAACCCCCATGCTCTTAACTTCTTCCCTATCTTACTTCTCTTGGGCATAACCAGAATAGTTCTTTACCCATATTCTCGTGGAAGCCAGCCAGAAGGATATGAGCACGCCAGTCGTGCATTCCCTTTCTTTCTGACTCCGTGCCTGATTTCTGGAAAGTCTTTCCCAGGCCCTTTCAGGTGCTGTACGTGCAGACCCTCGTTTTAACTAAAAGTTCCATGGAGACCATGAACCGGAGGGCCCAGGGGAAATTTGTTGCCTCTTATCTCCAGAGCTGCCTGCAACTGAATCAGCAGTGACAATGATGGCCAAATTTCAGCAGTAGAATTTGTTCAAAGCAACCATTCTCGCCGATTATCAATTCTAGACTCCCAGCAGTCACAGAGTATAGCAGCATATTATTTCTCTAAGGGGCTGCCTCTGACTTCAAGCTTAGAAATGGAGAAATCAACTAGCTCCAGGCAAATGCTGGGCTCAAATTCCAGTCCTTCATTGGCCCATGTCACAGCATTTTTCTATTTCCAGAGGGTGATTTGCTCTGATTCCAGGGCACATCAAAACCCCACGTCTAAGCCACTAAACACCAGCTGCTGGTAGCAGAGTTTGAAAAATGCCTCCCAGATTTTAAGTATCCAGAGTGGTTTGTGGCAGCACTATATCAGCTCGGTAACACACACAAGAGTCGAGACAGATGTGAGCTCCTGGTGCAAACCATTCCTCACCCAGGTGCTGTTGACTCCGGAGCGAAGCAGAAGTTCATCCATCCATTCAGCCGACTGGCCGTTATGGAGCAACCCCACGCACCCTAGACAGGGCTGGGCCTGCCCGTCTCTCACCTCCCCTGGAAGGTGGACATGGGGCTAGCAAGTGGGGGACCCCGGCGTCTCCCGGGAGGACGCACAGCTCAGTCTCCTGGGAAGGTCCAGAACACTAGCCATCATGAGCTAAGCTGAAGGCTTCTCAGCCGCCCCTGCTGAATTATGCCTTCAGCCGCTGCCCCAGGATTCCGCACTGGCTTGAGCACTTTGGGTGCTGTGGGTCAGGACCAGCTCAGGTAGGGAGCCCTGGGCTTGGCTGCCGACAGAAGCTGTAAATGGAAGTGCTTTTGGTTTTGTTCTTGCTGTACTTCCCCTCCATCCCTCCCTCCTTCTCTCTCTCTCTCTCTCACACACACACACACAGACACACACATTATTTTTAAAATAACATTTTTCTAATTACAAACCCAGTACATATAGAAAACCACTAAGAAAAAGGTTACCCATAATCCCACCCAGAGATAGACACAATTAATATTCTGGTATCTGTACTTCTAGTATATTTTCAATGCAAAATATGTGACTCTATTTTTCTATAAGAAGAGCATTAAATAGTGATATGCAGATACAGTCTTACCTGTTTGGTTTTTTTTTCACAGACAGCATGCATGAATCAGGGACAAGGACAGAGGGGGAGAGAGACAGAGACAGAGAGAGACAGAGAGAGTGAGTCTCAATCAGGCTCTACACTCAGCACAGAGCCAACACAGGGCTGGATCCCACCACCCTGGGATCCTGACCCACGCTGAAATCAAGAGTCAGATGCTCAACCAACTGAACCACCCAGGCACCCCTGATTTTTTTTAATAACATAAACAGTTTACAAGATCAGTCCACAGGTACGACCTTCCTGCGTAAGCAGTTTGGGCACCTTTCAGCCCCTGTATTCCCCGATTCAAGTCTCAGCCAGGCTACAAGAAGATGGGCCAAATTACTGATACTCTCCTCACAATCACGAAGCCGCTGATTCTGCCCTTGGTCAGGACTCACGCCTGGAAATTTCTCCATGAGGCACAGCTCTCAATCTTCAGCGGGCATATACTATTTATCTGGGGTGTTTGTTACAATGTCAAGAGATACTCATTTCCTAGATCTACAGGCGCAAAAAAACATGTCTAGGGCCTGCAAAGATTCCCAGACCATAGTCTATAAATTTCCAGTGTAGCCTTAAGTGTGGAATGAGAATTATGGGGTCCATTTAAAGGTCTCGGTTCTGCGGAGCCCCCAACATGCCCATTCTCCCACCCTAATGCCCGGCAGCTCAGCCAATTATTTTAAGGCAACAGCCACTAAAAGGTCAGAGGTTATACAGGGTAGTCTCAGGATTTATGTCCACTTCAGGACTCATTGACCCTCATCGACTTCTTTTATGAGTCAGGAGCAGGAAGGGACCATCAATATTGTCACAAGTGGGTTGGAAGCCCCCTCATTCACCATGTGGGACATACCACTGGAGGTGTAGACAGAGGACACTCTGGCTTCAGAGGACCCTTACTCAACTAGGCTCTTTCAGATGAGAAACGGTTAGAAATCTTAAACATATTCATAATCTGAGGTGTGTAATAACTGTAACTGAACTTAATACATATTTTAGGTTCCCATTCCATCAAGAGTGGAAAGTTAACGTTAGCCAACCTAAAGATTCCCTGCTTTTGCCCACAATTGTGTCCAAGTTTTGAGGGGCCAACGAAGTGATATTCTGGTAGATATTTAACAAGCAGCTCTTGTGGAGGGGGGAGAAGCCTGCATACACATATGTACACAGGTTTAGTAACATAAAGGATGCGTGACACAATTTTAATACAATAATAAAATATGCAATAGTTCTAGTTGTAAATTCCACACAGCCGAGCAGAATGCCTTCGCAGGGTTTGCTGAATTCTTGTACCCCTAGGCAACCTATGGGTGCAATTCAGCCACTACTTAATAAAATCAGATTACAATGAGAAGCCACCACACCACTGATGAATACGTGTGATTTCCATATGACTGTTGGTTGACAGTTGCTTTTATGTTAATGAGACGCAAGTGAAACCACAAAGGTAAATGTCAGAATATCACTCACTCATCAGTGACGGGAACAACCTCCTGGCTGAACTGAATAATGATTTTAGAGTACTAAACTTCCCAACACTGTGTGCTATCCCACACAAAGTAACACAACGCACTTTTAAGTTTACTTTGCCTTATTAACATTTTCTCCATCGATTTCTTTAGTCTAGACAATCAAAAACCCAGAAAATTGAGCCCTGGTTTCCAGCATTTGCCAATTTCCATGGTATAAATGCCCCCACCGTAGTTAATTTCAAGCTACCAATGTGTCATTTTTCATGAAGCTGGGAGAGGATGTTTACCATTATTTCGTATTTCCACCATACAAAGATACAAATACAGATCTATTGATATGTGAATGACCTCAAGAATACATGTAAGCAAAATAATCAGGAAGTGATGAGTTTGGAGTATTTATTACCTTTGTTCTTTTTTTTTTCTTAAGTTTTATTTATTTTGAGAGAGAGAGAGAGCGTGGGGGGGAGGAGCAGAGAGAGAGAGAGAGAGAGAGAGAGAGAGAGAGGGAGGGAGAGAACCCCAACCAGGTTCCACACCGCCAGCGCAGAGCCCAATGCAGGATTGATCTCAGGAACCACGAGATCACAACCTGAGCCAAAATCAGAGGCGGATGCTTAACCAACTGAGCCACCCAACTGTCCCGTATTACCATTGTCCTTAATATAATTTATTTAATTATTTTACATAATTTAATTTTAACAATGGGTGCACTTCATAATCAGCTCACAAGATTCTTGAAATTTTAATAATTAGCCTTTGTGAGCTGATACACAGAAAACCTGTGTGCCGTCGATGGTTGGATCTGGCGGGCATCCTTTCTAGTTGTTTTCATCTATCCATAATGACACAACTATTAAGAATTCTTGCTGCCGGGGCACCTGGGTGGCTCAGTCGGTTAAGCGTCCGACTTCAGCCAGGTCACGATCTCGCGGTCCGTGAGTTCGAGCCCTGCGTCGGGCTCTGGGCTGATGGCTCGGAGCCTGGAGCCTGCTTCCGACTCTGTGTCTCCCTCTCTCTCTGCCCCTCCCCTGTTCATGCTCTGTCTCTCTCTGTCTCAAAAGTAAATAAACGTTAAAAAAAAATTTTTTTTAATAAAATAAAAAAAAAAGAGTTCTTGCTGCCATGTGGCATCTGGCCAACGGCCTAAGCAGGTCACTGCCATGTCCTGACTTTTCTACACACACTATCTTCCCCAGGTCCATATCAACCATATGGTCCATATGCTCTCTCTCAGCTCACTTCTGTGGATCAACGGAGATGCAGATTTTAAAACTCATTAGGAGAGCTGGAGAGTCTTTTCTCTAATGATATGCAGTGGTGACTTTCTGTTCTACTAAGTGTACTAAATAGACCCATATCTATTTGAGTGTATTTTTGAACTCTGTGCTGTTCCACTGGCCTATTTGTTTTGTCACACAGCAGAACCACATTGCTTCCATTACTGTAACTCATTCTTGGTTTTAAAACAAGTCGGTCAGCTAGTCTCGTTCACTGCCACTCACTTTTCCGTAATGTCCTGACTATAGTCGCGTGCTTTTTTTTTTTTTATATATATAAACTTTTCAAATCAACTTGTTTGGTTGTGTTTAACCTATTTTAACCCAATCACGCATTTGTGATGGTCTTCTTAAATTTATGGAATGTCAACATGTTTGTCATAGTGAACCATCCTATTGAATAGATCATATTTTTTATTTATTCAATTCTTTGCGTCCTTCAGTAGCATTTTAAACTTTTTTTTCCCTTATAGCTTGTGAATGTTTCTCGTAAACTGTATTCCTAGGTATTGTTTTTAATGTGTATAACTAGTTTGTGTTTGAACATATGAAAACTATTAATTTATATTTATTAAACCTGTGCTTTACTGAGTTCTTTACTGTTTACGGTAATTTTCCAGTTAGTCCTTTCCTTTCCGAATCTTTATACCTCTCATTTTTTCTCCTGTCAAATTGCTTTGGCTACTTGCTGTGGAATCTTAAAGAATAAGAGTACAGTGAGCATTCTTGATCTGCTCCAGGTTTCAGTGATGTTTCCCGAGGTTGCCCATTATAAATGATACCGGCCTACTCGTTAAGGAAGTTTCTGTCTGGTTCTATTGCTTATAAGTCTTATTAAGATAGACTTCATACACCTTCGAAAGTGTATAATTCAGTTGGTTTTCATATCTTCAGAGAGTTGCACAACCATTACCACAAGCTAATTTTAGAACATTCTCATCACCCTCAAAAGAAGCCCCATACCCATTAGAGAGCCCTGAATTCCCTTCTCCCCCCAGCCCCCCAGCCCCCGGAAGCCACTAATCGACTTTGTAGGATTTGCCTACTCTGGACATTTCATACAAATGGAATCATACAAGTTGTGTCTTTGGTGACTGGCATCTTTCAGTTAGGATAATGTTTTCAAGATTCATCTATGTTGGAACATGTTAATACTCCATTCCTTTTGTTGTCAAATAATATTCCTTGAGTGGATATATACGACATTTCGTGTATTTATTTGTCAGTTGATGGGCATTTGCTTTTTTCCAGCCTTCAGCTATTATGAATGATACTGCTATAAACATTTTTGTAAAAGTCTTTGTGTGAACGTAAGTTTTCACTTCTCTTGGGTATGTACTTAGTGGGTTATAGGGTAACTCCGTGTTTAACCTTCTGTCAGAATGTCATCCAAAGCAATTGCACCATTTTATATCTCCACCAGCAGTGTATGAGGGTTCCAATTTCCCCGTATCCTCACCAATGCTTATCATCTTTTTTACTGTACCCATCCTAGGGGGTGTGGTTTCTTATTGTGGTTTTGAATTGCATCTCCCTAAGAGCTAGTGATGCTGAGCATCTTTTTACGTGCCTGTTGGCCATTTATATATCTTCTCTTGAGAAATGCACCTTCCAATCCTTTACCCATTTTTTTAAGTTTCTATGTAAATTCTGCTTGATTAGCATACAGCGTAATATTAGTTTCAGCCGTACCATATAGTGATTCAACACTTCTCCTTTGTCCATTTTTAAATTGGGTTAGCTGCCTTTTTGTTGACGAGTTGTAAGAGTTCTTTACGTATTCTGGATGTGAGTCCCTTAACCAGATACATGATTTAGATACTTTTCTCTCATTTTTCACTTTATCAAATGTCTCTTCAACATCAAGGAAGATCTTTTTGACCTATTTAAATGGTGAATCATTTCATAGCTTTCTAAATATTGAAACATCCTTACATTCCTGATATGAACCCTTTCTGGCCTAGGGATATAATTCTTTCCACATGCTGCTGCTATAGACGACCTGCTACCATTTTATTCAGATTTTTACAATGATACTCATGAGATTAGCCTAGGGTTTTCTTTTTGTGTTATCTTCATTAAATTTTATTATTTTATTTAAGCAGGATGAAGGTCATTTGTTTGGTAAAGATCTTGGTAAAGAATCCCTCTGAAACCATCTGGCCCAGTGGTTGCATCCTGGGAGAGCTCTGGGAGAGGAGGGAGTGACCACGATGTCTGTTGCTTCTTAGCAACTCATGTGTTCGGATTTTCTACTTTTCTGAGATTCCTTTTGTTCATTCATCGTTTTTAGAGAAAGCAGACACGTATTCATACGGGCTGAAGCAAAGTACTGTTTATAATTTCTACCAATTTCCCCTCTGTCCGCGCTGATTCTCTTTTCACATTTTCACACTGTCCTTTAATAATGGCTCCAGTCGGTCTGTGGGATGGCAGCGTGCGGAATACAGAACAGGAAGGACCCGGAGGGTTTCGCGAGGCTCACCAAGGCTTCTGATCTCCGTTTTAGAATACTGCATTATCCCACAGCATCCCCCCTCCCCTGCCTATTTCAAGACATGAACTGTGGCTCCTCGTAATAGCAAAAGTGGCCTCCCTGGCTAGTGTACGAATGCCTTTGTTGAGAATTATCCTAACAGTCCGGAAGCTTTCGCTACTCTTCTTTCTGCCCAAGGACTGTACTCAACAATCCAAAAGATCTAGCCCTATAAACCTTACTGTCATCAGGTCAGGGCCCAGTGGCTAGAAGAAACTAGGCTCCTATAACCCTGCCACTTTATTGAATTTTCTTACTCTTTGTACTAATTCTCTGGTTGATTCTCCTGCATGATATCCCAATCTCTAGGAAAAGCATTTTCCCTTCCTGCTGCCTGTATCTTCCAGAGTCAGCATGGACAGGCACAATTTCCACTGAAACTCAGCCTTGCTGTCCTTTAACGTTTTCATCTGCTGGCCTAGACCAATGCCTGGAACATAGGGAATACCGGCCAGCAAATGTCATCAACTGGGCGACTGGGTGACCTTACCTGTGCTCAAGATTACCTGAAACACTAGGTATGAGAACACTTTTAAAAATGCTAGTGATGGGGCGCCTGGGTGGCTCAGTCGGTTGAGCGTCCGACTTCGGCTCAGGTCATGATCTCGCGGTCCGTGAGTTCAAGCCCTGCGTTGGGCTCTGTGCTGACTGCTCAGAGCCTGGAGCCTGCTTCAGATTCTGTGTCTCCCTCTCTCTCTGACCCTCCCCCGTTCATGCTGTGTCTCTCTCTGTCTCAAAAATAAATAAACATTGAAAAAATTTTTAAAAAATGCTAGTGATGATTCAAGGCCATAGCTCTTGACTGGAAAGAGGGCATAAGGATGACTAGTTTAACATGTTACTAAAATACCTGTTGAGCCCCTGTTGTGTGCATCTGCTCTATACACACACATATGACAATTATGACAATTTGTCATCATTTTAGATACTCATATTAAAAGGCATTCAATAGAGCCTTGGTATCATGGTCATATATCCAGGATATGGAACAGATTGAAAGTGTTGTGAAACCCTCTGCCACCATGTCTGCCCCCACCCCGGTCTTGCTTTCAGAGCTCTCAGTAATCAGATTGTACGGTTCCTGCCCGGCCTTATTTCTCGTTCCTCTGCTGAGGCCTCATCAGTTGGCGAAGACTAGCTCCTGTCCGTGGTCAAGCTCTTCTCCATCCTCCAGGAGCACTTTCCTCTCATCTGTCCACCACCCAGTCCTCATCTATTGTTTCTGGCCCATTTCAAGAGTCACCCCCTGCACAAGCCTTTTCCTACAACTCAAGCCATTTGATACTGAAGAGAGCACAGCCTGCTTCTCTCCATGAACTCTTCTATTGCAGAAACATATGGCTTCACATATGGCAGGTTCTGGTGAGCTCCCTGATGGCCAAAACAGCAAAGTCAATGGCCATGTCCCCTCAACACGTCACACAGAATCCAGCCTATTCTAATTGCTTTACAGGCATATGCTAATTATTAAGGACCCTGGGCTAAAATGGCTCTGAACCTACAATCAAAAGTGGACACAGGCAGAATCTGCCCTTCTCAGGGGATAGGGGGACAGTCATGGTGGGTGAGGCTCCATCCCCCTCCCCGCCAGGAACATGGCACTAGGAGAGGTCACCCCCAAAGACGATGTTCTCATTACCAATTCAGTCCCCGTGGAAAGCCTCACCAGGGCCCTTAATTTCATGTGTTAAAACAACAAACGAGGTGACCCCAGCACCGTCTCTAATAGGTAGCGCGGGTCAACAATTATTCATTTGTTCTAGTGCTTTTCGCATGACGGGCTGAGATGAAAATTTGTCCTCTTCCTGGCAAGAGCTATAAATTAGTTTTATGCTACTGTTAAACCCAGAGGCCAAAAAGAAAAAAAATAAAGGGAAGGGACTGGAAGTGGGGGAGGGTTAGCAAATAAGACCTGACCACTTCCAGTGACAAAGCTACTTCTTAGCCTGTGTAGGCAAGGAAGGAGGGGACCGCAGAAGACAATGAAATTGGGCCAGACAAAAACATCGATGCAGAGTCTCTGACACGAGACCATGGACTCTTCAGGGATCCGAACTGAATCTCATTTTTCTTTTTATCCCAACATCTGGCAGGTTTGCTGAATGAATGAGCTAGGAAATGATGGGAGGTAGGTGGCAATCGTGACTCTCATAGCCGGATCTGAATGAAACCAATTACGCCACATCCCTATGAGTTCTCCTTGAGTTCTCGAAGGCCAAATGGAGCCAATTAAAATGATGGTGTTCATCAATGTTTCTGACACGTATTTTTCCATATGATATGAAGTGGAAAAAAGCAGCTTATAAGAATTCACATATAGTATTTAGGTATTTGTGTTTAAAAGGCACCGAAAAAAGTACCCACTGAAATGGTTAAGAGTGTTCTTTGTTAGCATGCTGGCGTTGTGAGTTTTCTCTTCTTCATAGTACGCACAATTTCCTAAAAGTTGTGCGATGAGAACACATTCCCTTCTAATTAGAAAAAAAAAAGTTGTTTTTTTTTTTTTTAAATCTATCATCATCCCATAGTTATCTGCTAGAAAAGGAGAACAGTGGTGTAGATCATCTAGGAGATGGGAAAAATTACCCATGCTTGACTTTGGAGTCTGTTACATACATTTTTCCCCCCAGAAGATTTATCTTCCTAATTATGCTTTGCTCTTTACTTAATATTAGGATTAGTTCTAAGTCCCCGAGCCCCCTGCCAACTAATGAGCTGGATTGCATGGCAGGAAAAGTCAGCTTGGAATGGAATGAAAAAGCTACAGATAATCCACAGGCAGATAATTGAGCTTTGGCTGCGCGCACAGAGAGGGGGTGGGAAGCCCAAGGGGGGTGGGAGGGGCTCGGCTCCCATGCTCAAAAGCCAGACTCCTGAGGGTCAAACCCCAGTTCCGCTATCGCTAACCCCAAGGTCTTGGGAAAGACCCTTATCCTTTTCTGTGCTCTCATTTCTTCGTTTGCAAACTGCTGGTGACCGTGGCATCCACCTCCGGGAGCCCAGAGGAGGATTAAATGACACGATGTGTGTGATGTGGTTAGCACAGGCCCTCAGCAGGTGTGAGTCAGGACAGCTGTGTGTTTGGGGGCATGCCTTTCCATGATTTGCATCCATATAATACCTCCCTCCAAATGCACTTCACTCTTTACAGCACATTTTAACACATTCCTCAGTCTCCCGTAGGAGGGGAGGCAAGTATTCGTGTTCTCATTTTACAGTTATGAACACCAAGTCCTGGAAAGGTGAAAAGAGCTGCTCTTGGTTTCATAAGAAGTGGAAGGACAGAGACCACATCTCCTTTCTCCATGAGCCTCCTTTCCATGTGCCCCTGCCCTGTCCCCGTCACACACACTCTCTGCCTCCACTCCCTTTCTTAGCCAACACGAGGAAATGTAGGTTGTATCCTGAGGTCTGTTCATCAAGCCTTGCGACGATGAGCCAGGGAATGACTGTTAAGCGCTTGGCCAAGATCAAGTGCTGTGCAAATACTGAATTCTAGTAATGCGGAGAAATTGAGGAAAATTCCTCTCATGTTGGCTTCCTGTCATGAGGTTGGTACATTAGCAGGGCGAGGATTGAGGACTTGTCACTCCTGTGTTTTATGGAGGAACGCTTTCGTGCCATTAGCAATTTATCTTCCTTCTGAAATATTCTCCACTATTGGATTCATGGAAGAATCTTTTGACAGTGGTGGCATAGGGGAAGGGATGGGGAGGAAGATGAAGTTCCTTCCAAACTCCGCCCTCCTTACAGGTAATTTACACAGAGCTCAGTCACTTTCTTGACTCTAAAGTAGATCCTAGCTCCTTCCTCACCCCTCATCCAAGGCTTCCTTCTTTTCCCTCTGCCCTTCCCTCTCCTCCCGCTGGGTTCGACATTAAGAGAAGAGAAAGCGAGGGGCACCTGGGTGGCTCAGTCGGTTAAGTGTCCAACTCTGATTTCAGTTCAGGTCATGACCTCAGGGTTGTGAGATCAAGCCCCCTGTGAGGCTCGGCACTGACAGTGAAGAGCCTGCGTGGGATTTTCTCTCCCTGTCTCTCTCTCAAAATAAACAAACATTTTTTAAGAAATAGAAGAGAAAGCAAAAAAGGACAGGGCAACTTGCACTCAATCCTCTGCCAGAAACTGGAGAGGAAGCCACCCTGACCATTCTCTACAAAGGCCTTCCTGACCTCTGAAAGCATCTGCTGTCCTTACTAGAAAAACCTGCTTTGTGACAACAGGGACCCTGTTTGCTTTGTTCACCATTTTATCCCCACCACCCCCCCCCCCCACCAACAGCACATAGTTGCTGCTCAATACATATTTGTGAAATAAACGAATGAGGGAATGAACGAATGAATTCACCATGTAACAGCAGAACAGTGTGGGACTCGATGGATGCCGCTGAAGAGAGTGATGTTTGTTTATGTATTACTCCTTAAAACGAAGAGGAGGAAGCTGCTTTGAACTTCTGAACGTGAAAACCCAATTTAACTAAATAGTAGGAAACTGCAGGCAGCCGTAAAAGTAAAGGACTTATTAATTAAAGCTAAGCTCTCTGAAAGAATGACTTTAAATACAGTGAAAAGAAAGAAGATAAACCACCTTCCCATTCTGTGCTTAAAAATTCCCTCGGAGTTTTGCTTCCTTCCTTCCCCTCCTGTGAAGTCAGTCTGTGCTCCAAGCTCTGGGCACGGGGACCGTGAGGACTGACAAACGAAACAGTGTCTTGTGTGGAATCGGGCAGCCGATTCCGGGAAGGTACTCTGGAACCTGCGAGGGTTGGAGGTTGTTAAAGTGTCAGAGTTAAGAGGAATGTCTGCGGTCGTTAAGAATCCTCTATCTGATTCCAAAAGGGATGCCCGGCAGGCCGTAAGTGGGCAGAGAAGAGCCGGTCTGGCTCCCCCTCCTCCAAGTGGAGTCTGTGCCCCAGCAGCGCTGACACGCAGGCTGGTTAGAAATGCAGCACGTCAGCCCCGGCCCAGACCTGCTGAATCAGAGTCTGCGCTTGCACAGGACGCCCAGGGGGGTCGTGTGCACACTGCAGTGTTTCAGGCGCGCCGGTCTAGCCCGCTGTGAAAGGAGCTTTGCAGTTTGTGAAACTACGAGAGATGCTCTGGGATTTATACACGTGCAGGGCACAAAAGCAGGTGCTTTGGATCGCTCAGAGCTCCACAAATGCCTTCCCTTCTACAACATTCCCCTAGAGCATGGGGAAAAGCAGACTGATGATAGGAGGCAAGCCCAGCCCCTGGGGTGATCCTAGATGTAACCCAAGCTGCAGGCGTTGTGCAGGTTGCAAGAATCCTAGGCCGCAGGTGGATTCTCAGTCTCCTTCCCCTTGGGCCGGCTGGAGAGTCTGGGACAACAGTAGAAAGTGAGCACCCTCCACTGGGGACTATGGGAGAAATACGAACACAACAGGCCCAACGTGGAAAGGCAGCCATGGAGAAATCTGGAAAGAAATGCACTTACGGGAACAATGTCAGTTGCCTTGAAGTACGTCGGGCTAATTATCTTAGTGGACACTAATAAACGTGTTCCTTAGAGACACATGGTGACTGTAATAACTTAAAAGATGAATATTGGATGAATGAGTTATTAGGGACTGGCCAGACTGCTAACCTCCCAAGCCCAGAGGGCAACCGTTCTCCCTTCTGCCTTCCCATGTCTTCCCCCGAAGCCTAAGATTTTTATTAAATATGTACCCAGCTACTGAGAAAGCTTTAGAGTCAATAAAACACCTGCCCCCTCGCTTACGGGGATTTACTCAGAGCTGTCAGCCGCTTCTCAACGGGGCGGGGCGGTGGTGCTGGTCCTCAACTGGGGTGAGGAGAACCACACTGCAGAGAGGGAGGGAGCCTGTATTCAGCCCACAGTTAGCCTCCGCTAACCCACTGACATGCTGTGGTACAAGTTTCAGTCCTCAGCCCCTTAATCTAGGCTCAGAGAGGGGGCTTCTGCCCTAGAACCAAAGGGCTGGGCCTGCACCACTCCAGGCATGACTGTGAATACCTTCAACTGCTTTTCCTCCGGGTTCGAGGCCCTGCGTCGCCCTAGGAATGGCAGCCGCAAGCCCACCTGCTGAGTCCAGGGCCCGTCCCTGCTGTGACTCCCATCCCCAGCTTCCAATCCCCTAGCTATTAGCGTCACGGGCAACCAGACCAATCCATGGGTCAAATGAGCACCTGGAGAAATGAAAGAAAAGGTTTCTAGAGCTCTCCCTTAAACTTTGTACAATGTGCCCGTTTAACAGTGACCTAGAGACAATGGCCACATGCACCACTCCCTTCTTTCCTTTGTTCGTTTGTCCACGTAGAGTATACAGCGAAGTGCACAGACCTTTAGCAATATCTTGGTGGATTTATACGTGCGTGTGTGTGTGTGCATCCATAGAACCACCGCCTAGATCGAGAGTTAAAATGTGCACAGCCCAAGAGAGTGTCCCGCACGTCTGTTCCCAGTCAACAGGCCCCCACACAAAGCTAACCGCTGTTCAAGCCTCTGTCACCATAGTTTTGCACGCTTTTGAACTTCTTACAAATAGAATTATTACGTGTGTCCTCTCCTGTGTCTAGTTTTTCTTTATCCAACTTATTTTTGAAGTTTATTCCTATTGTTGTGTGCTGCGGAAATCATTGTCTTGCTATAGCTGTGTAGCATTCCATTGTGTGAATGTACCATAATGTAGCCATTTAAAGGGCATTTAGGTGGTTTTTATTTTATTTTTAATTTTCATTTAATTGGTTTTTTAAACTTACATCCAAGTTAGCATAGAGTGCAACAATGATTTCAGGAGTAGATTCCTTAATGCCCCTTACCCATTCAGCCCATCCCCCCTCCCCTCCAGTAACCCTCAGTTTGTTCTCCATATTTATGAGTCTCTTCTGTTTTGTCCCCCTCCCTGTGTTTATATTATTTTTGCTTCCCTTCCCTTATGTTCATCTGTTTTGTCTCTGAAAGTCCTCATGTGAGTGAAGTCATATGATTTTTGTCTTTCTCTAACTTCACTTAGCATGATACACTCCAGTTCCATCCACATAGTTGCAAATGGCAAGATTTCACTCTTTTTGATTGCCAAGTAATACTCCATTGTGTGTGTGTGTGTGTGTGTGTGTGTGTGTGTGTATATATATATATATATATATATATATATATATATACCACATCTTCTTTATCCATTCATCCATCGATGGACATTTGGGTTCTTTCCATTCTTTGGCTGTTGTTGATAGTGCTGCTATAAACATAGGGGTGCATGTGTCCCTTCGAAACAGCACACCTGTATCCCATGGATAAATGCCTAGTAGTGCAATTGCTGGGTCACAGGGTAGTTCTATTTTTAGTTTTTTGAGGAACCTCCATACTGTTTTCCAGAGTGGCTGCACCAGCTTGCATTCCCACCAGCAGTGCAAAAGAGATCCTCTTTCTCGGCATCCTCGCCAACATCTGTTGTTGCCTGAGTTGTTAATGTTAGTCATTCTGACAGGTGTAAGGTGGTATCTCATTGTGGTTTTGATTTGTATTCCCTGATGATGAGTGATTGTTGAGCATTTTTTTCATGTGTCGGTTGGCCATCTGGATGTCTACTTTGGAGAAGTGTCTATTCATGTCTTTTGCCCATTTCTTCACTGGATTATCTGTTTTTTGGGTGTTGAGTTTGAGAAGTTCTTTATAGATTTTGGATACTAACCCTGATATGTTAGTATCTGATATGTCGTTTGCAAATAAATATCTTCTCCCATTCTGTTGGTTGCCTTTTAGTTTTGCTGATTGTTTCCTTTGCTGTGCAGAAGCTTTTTATTTTGATGAGGTCCCAGTAGTTCATTTTTACTTTTGTTTCCCTTGCCTCTGGAGATGTGCTGAGTAGGAAGTTGCTGCGGGCAAGATCAAAGAGGTTTTTGCCTACTTTCTTCTCGAGGATTTTGATGGCTTCCTGTCTTACATTGAGATCTTTCAACGATTTTGAGTTTACCTTTGTGTATGGTGTAAGAAAGTGGTTCAGGTTCATTGTTCTGCATGTTGCTGTCCAGTTTTCCCAGCACCACTTGCTGAAGAGACTGTCTTAAGGCATTCACATTTTTGCACCAGTTCTTTGAAACTCAATTCCCACAGGGTTATGCAGAGAGGGCCAGATGAGGTCTGCACACACAGTATGTTGCATTATTACAAAAGCTTAGGGAACCCAAGTCTCTTAAAATGTACAGCAAACACACCTGCCCTCAATCCCGAAAGAAGATATGCTATCTGTGTCCCAAGGCTATAAGCAAACTGGCCCTTCACTCCAAAGAATCACTAACTCTATATTTCAAGGCTGTTCACTATAAAAACATCCTTGAAAACATAGTCTGGAATAAAGGACATTCAGTGCTTCACTTGCAAGATATGCAAAAAATGGAAGAGATCAATGAAGAATTGTTTCCCCACACGTATATGCCCAGGGGTGGGATTGCTGAGTCAAAGGAGCTGGCACAGATTTAGCTTCAACGGATACTGAAAAAAAAAAAAAAAAATTCCCCAAGTGATTGTATCATTGTACACGCCCATGAGCAGGTGTATGAGAGTTTCAATTGCTCCGCACCCTTGCCAACACTTGGTACTGTTGGTCTGTTTCATTTGAGCCATTGTGGTGTGGCCATACCTTTGTCCCTTTCAGGGACTCTTCCACATATCAGGCCTGCTTAGGTGTTATAATGATGGTACAAACCATCATGAATATCACTGCCATGGGCAGCGTGGATCGGAGGCTCTGGGGAAACAGAAAGACACACAGGGCAAACTTCCCTCAGGAAACAGGCTTTAAAGATATAGAAAGTATGAGATCGCTCCTAGGCAGGGAGCTGGTCTCAAGGGAAGGCACAACCTACCCAGTGCCATTCAGGCCGTGCCAGCACGGTGACGGGCCTCAAAAAGAGACCCTCAGTGGAGCAAAGAGGGATGAGCAGGTGGGAAAGGTGGGAGGACCAAGGGCCAGACCTGCTTGTAGGATTAAACTTTGTAGCAGCATTGCATTGACCAAAATGCTAGCGGATGACGACGATGATGAAGGTGACAGTAATCATTTACTGAGGTCCACCGATGTTCCAAGCACTAAGCTGGGCTCTTTACACACATTAAACCTCTCTCTACGTTGCAACCAGCATCCATTGGCCAGTGATGAGATGGAAATAGTAAAAGGCTTTTGCTAGTGAAAACACCGGTCTCAGGTGAGAATTTTCAGGGAGCTTTACAGGAGATTTGGAAGGGCTTTGGTGTTTTTACGACTTCATCTAACTCAGCTATGGGCCTAGGAATTACGCAGAGTGAATTTCCTTAGCTCACATCTCCATCCACTAGCCAGATAAAGATAATAGTAGTGAACACAATGATAACTTAGGTAAGGATATCTCCTTACTTGGGGGCAGATACTATACAATGTACTTTGCATCTCATTCAGTCCTCACTTCAACCCTATGGCATCATAATCCCCACCTTATAAAGAAACTGAAGGACAGGGAGGTTAATTAACGAGTCCACAGTCTCACGGGTTTTAGTAGCAAAGCCAGGATTCATTTCCAAGTTTGTCAGGCTTCAAATATGTTTTCTTTCCACTCTGTAGCACCAACTTGCCATCTACTCTTGATCAAATGACACAGTTCCTATTTTAAGGACAAGCTTATAGGGAGGCCTAATCTGCTAAAGATCATTATTTGGGAATTTAGCCTGCTGTCAAAAGATGGTCTTTTGTGTGAAACGACCTGGTCCTCTGCTCTAGATCTGTGCATTTCTGGTATTAGCGTATGGATTGTGAGTTGACGATCATCCCGGAAGGACTAGAGGCCATATCCATGCCTGTGTGTAGACAGTGTTCCCTGACAGTGAAGCAGTTCCCAGTCTTAATCATCCAGGAAAGAGGCGAGTTCTCAGGGAGGAAACCAGAATTCCTAGTTCTGGGGGTCCTAGGCATGCAGAGAACCTCTGCTTCTCTCACAGCCTGGACATGATGGGCCTAGAAGCCTTTGAGGAGGACAGTGTGCGGGCGTGAATTCATCAGTGGTGGGAAATCTGGAGGCTGGGAGCCAGGATGGACGGGCCAGGAAGTCCTGGAGGACAGGCCTAACATTATGCACAGTAAGCTAGGCCTGACCCTAAGCATGAGCCCACTTTGAAAGTTAGAGTGAGCTCAGGAATGCTTCTGGTACATCTTACTCTGAATCTGCAAATCAGTAGTTCAGAGATACTACTGATGCAGGGATCAAGGACACACACGAACGAATGCCTCTCTCCATTGCCTTCCTAGTTCCCTGCAGACACGAGAAGTTCCACGGTTTCAGCAGCCACAGGTTGGGAGAAACCCAGCAAGTCACAGCTGCCCAAAACTCTGACGGGGAGACCGGGGCAGGGTGTCAGGAATGACGACAGTCACATCGACATTCCAGTGACAGGGACACTTCACTCGGGTCCTCTAAGGTGGAAGAGCTTAAGACCAAGAGGAAATTATTCATTCATTTGAAGAAAAAAAAAATTGCTGTTCTCTTTTAGGTACCAGATAATGTTCTAGAGATACAGTAGTTAACCAAGATAGCCAAGTTCCTAGTCCCAAGAAACTTACATTACAGTAGAGAAGACAGTACAGTGCGCACGCGTAGATATATGACCTATACTATATGTACATTATAGTTCCATAGTGTTGATAAATGCCATGGAGCAAAATAAATTAGAGTAAGAGGATGGAGAGAGGTTTTTTGTAAGTGAAGGGGAGGGAAGGCAGCCTCAGATTGAAGGTATTTGCGGAGCAGCGCTGCAAATGAAGTGGGAGAGAGACCCAGCATGGGTATCTGATAGTGTTCTAAACAAAGAGATCATGCAAAGGCCCTGTGACAGGTGTAGACAGCACGTTTAACGCACAAAAAGTGGTAAATTGTTTAGAGCAAAGGGAGCAAGGAGGATATGGGTGGGAAAAAGGCGAGGCCAGGGAGTTAGCTGGGAGCCAGAGTGTGTCAGCTCTTGGTGGCCATGATAGGGATCTTTGGCTTTATTCGGAATGGGATGGAAACCCATTAAGATACTTGGTGAGACAAATTACAGTCCGAATGAGGCAAGAACGGACACAGGGAGACTCATGTATTAGTTTCCCAGGGCTACCATACAATTATCACCGGCTTGATGGCTCAAAATAACAGAAAATTTCTCACACCGTTCTGGAGGCCAAAATTCTGAAGGAAGGTGTTTTGGTCTTTTGGGTGAAATGACCTGGTCACTTCCCCTCTGAAGGGCCACATCCTCTCTGAAGGCTCTAAGAGAAAATCCTTCACTGCTTCTTCTGGTTCTGGTGGCTCCAGGCATTCCTCCTTGGCTTGCGGCCACATCATTCCAACTTCTTCCCTGATCTTTACATGGTCTTCTCCTCTGCGGCTTTCTCTTCCGCCTACGTCTCCTCTTCCATCGCTTCTAAGAATGCTTGCCGTTAGACTGAGGGCCTATCTGGATAATCCAGGATGATTTCATCTCAAGATCTTGAACTTATTTACATCAGCAAAGCCCCCTTTTGCTCAGATAAAGTCACATTCACAGGTTCCAGAAGTTAGGAGGTTGACCTATTTTGGGGGTCCACCTTTCAGCCCCACGACAACTAGTCAGGAGGCTCTGGTAAAGCCCTGAGAGGTAATGAGGGAGATTTGCCCTAGGAGAGTAGCAGCCAGATGGTGAAAAGTGGTCAGATTATGCTAGTATAACAGGTCAATGGGGAGGGGTCGTTCATTCATCTTCTCCAAAAATGTTTCTGGGGAACCTACCACGTTCCTACGCTACTGTCACTGGGGATACAGCGGGGTTAACACAGATATAATGCCTGCCCACCTGGAGCTTACCTCATGGTCTAACAGGAAACCTGGACCTTGAATAAGCGTGTTGTGTGTTACAAAGGAAATATACCAGCAACAGACCAACCTATTGAGAGTTTGGAACGCGCCGAGGAGGAATACAACTTAGCCAGGACAAAGGGTGCTCCAGGCGAAAAGGATGAGGAAGGTACGGAGCTCTGGCAGAGCAGGCTGAATCTGTGGGGTCCCTGGAGACCAGGGGAGCAGCCTGGCCACCAGAAGGTCCGAGAACACCGAGGACACACCTCTGCCCCTCACAACTTGTGACGTCGGCCTGTGGGCACGTAGCCATTTTCAGCAAGAGGCCCCCGTCCCAGGTTCCGGCACTGGCTCCTACTGTACCCATAACCCTGAGCGGCACTGATGCCCGCAGCCTGAGCTTGTGCAGACTGGGCGAAGTGGTTCTCCCAGCAGGCTGGGCACACCCCCCTTGCGTCACTCCCTCCTTCCTTCTAAGGAGATGCTCACGTTCACGGGGCTTCGATTCATTTATTTTTAACCTTTATTTTTATTATTGTTATTATTTTTTTAATGTTTATTTATTTTTGAGACAGAGACAGAGCATGAACAGGGGAGGGGCAGAGAGAGAGGGAGACACAGAATCGGAAGCAGGCTCCAGGCTCTGAGCTGTCAGCACAGAGCCCAACGCGGGGCTCGAACCCACAAACCGAGAGATCATGACCTGAGCGGAAGTCGGCCGCTTAACCGACTGAGCCACCCAGGGGCCCCTATTTTTAACCTTTAAACGGCTCACCCAGGCACCGGGTTTCGCTTGCCAAATGCAGATATAAAAATGTCACTACACGAAAAGTTGCTTTTAAGAAAAAGCCCTTTCATCTGCAAGATTCAAAATACTCATTAGCAGGCTCAAAATCTCGCAGATGAAAGGCAGAGCCAGAGAGTAAATGAAGACGGACAGGCACTCCTCCGACTACGTGGTGGGACTGCAGGCCCACCCCTGACGTTTGCAGGGCTCAAGGCCAAAGTGCAGATGGAGGTCCACACGCTTCCAAGTTCAGATACTTATGAGTACAAATCAAGGTAAGAGACTCTTAAAATATGTTCTATCCTCCCCCTTTAGGAATTCCCCCTTCGGAGTGATCTGCATGGCCACGACCCCCAGCCAGTGGCCTGTGTCGCTTTCTTCATCATGAGGCTTAGTCTGGCACTGTGACAGGTCCCAGGCAAAGGCAAATGAACCTCCACAGGCCATACATCCCAACTCTGTGCATATCCCCCGAAATAGTCATCCATGGGCCATATCTCATGTCTAACGGTCCACCTTCTGGATGTTGGGTCCCAGAAATAGCACAGCTACAGGACGTTGACTTAGAGCCATTTGGTAGGGAATACAGGATCTCCTTTATCTGGAGTGTGGTCTCCACGGGTCGGTTCAAGGGCTCCGGGCAGGCACAACCCATTAGTGCCTCACCTCAAGAGGAGGGGTATAGCCGGAAGAGTATATGGGTGCATTCAGCCTTTTGCTACATCAGCGGTCTTGCCGAGGTATGGGAGGGGAAAGTGGGTCTAGATCAGTCTAGCAAGTGGACAGATTTCCTGGGTTGATCGAGCAGCCTGTCCTTCTCAAACAACTTGTAAAGAGCAATCTGCTATTAATAAAAGGAATGTCTGAGGCTTAGAGTAATCTCTGTAAAAAAAGTAAAAGCAAATAAAGTACCCCTCTGACATGAAAAGTTTGTTCCTCAAGTCTTTTATTTTATAGCCTACGACAGCAGCTGAGCACTGTCCTCAGTGTCCTCCTCCTGGCCAGAGCCCCGCGCCTACTCTGCGTCCCATCACCGCTGGGTTCTGGGTAAGGGGCTGCCAGGAGACCTTCCCGATAAGCCCACAGCCGTGGACTCACAAGGACACACACACACCCCTACGCACTCCTGAGAATGTAGCAGCCGAAAATAAAAGGCACAGGACAGGGCCTCCACCTGAAAACAAACAGCCTTTCCAAGGATACGGTCCAGAACAGGGTTCCATTTATACATCATTCACGCATTCGTTTACTCCAGCAACAAAAGCTGATGGAGAGTTTACCCGATGCCAGATACGTCCAAGTGCTGGATTTGCCCATCACTGGGCTAGGCACTGGGCAAACTAAATACGGCCCCTGCCCTCAATGGCGTCCACCCCAGCTGAGGAGAGAAGGCCGCGAGCTAGTAATTTCAGCGTGAGCTGGACAGGTCTTAACTGCCACTTGACTCCACAGGGCAGAGAGAGAGAGGCGGCATCCACCTTACAGAGGCTTATTGGTCTCAGACAACATCAGTCGGGACTGTGGCTGAGCCACCTAAATGCTACAAAGGACAAGAGCCAACATGATCCTCGTACGTGAAGGTGTCACTAATAGCCCGATGGATGGCACAAATACGTATCAAGCATCTATCGCGTGTCAGGCACCATGTGAGCAGTGAGGACGTGTGAGCAACAAGTCCCCATCCTGAAGGCTCTCAAAAGGCAGGAAACTATGTATAAATCAACCAGCCCCGGGCAGCCAAGAGCCAGGGCCTAGGAACTAAAGAAGGGCCCTGAGGGCTCAAGATCTGAGTCCTAGGTTTTGTTCTCAAAATGTCACCCACATATTCCTTCCCCGCTCCTCACAGAGTGAGACTGTCCTGGATGTATACCTGACCAGGCGGGTCAAGAGGCTTTCGAAATCATAGGACTGGTGTGCGTACAGACGCGTGTATGGACCCCTCTCACTGCTCTTTGCCCATGGACCTTGGTTCTTAAAAAGTTTGGTTCAGGGGCGCCTGGGTGGCTCAGTCGGTTGAGCGTCCGACTTCGGCTCAGGTCATGATCTCATGGTCCGTGGGTTCCAGCCCCGCGTCGGGCTCTGTGCTGATGGCTGATAGCCTGGAGCCTGTTTCAGATTCTGTGTCTCCCTCTCTCTCTGACCCTCCCCCGTTCATGCTCTGTCTCTCTCTGTCTCAAAAATAAATAAATGTTAAAAAAAAAAAATTAAAAAAAAAAAAAAGTTTGGTTCAGCAAAATTTTCATTTTCATTGTCCTCTTTTCCAATTAGTTAACGGCATACATATACCCAAGGCCCAAGCCTTCTGTGTGTCTGCTAACCCATGTCTCCCTGCTGAATTTACATAATTTTGCTCATTGGTAAAAGAAACTGTGTGTGCAGTGATGTAACGGAGGCAAGAACCAGGTATTCTTAGAGATGGGCCTTGACTCGGTGGCCAGATACAGCAATGTTTAGGGAATAAGCTTCCAGGCCCACCCCTACAGTGAAGGATCTCTGTGCAATACTTAAACCGATCTTCATGGCTTGAAAACCACGAATTTCATACAGGCAAGTCCATTTCTAGCCTTTGTTATTCTGACTAACTAACCACCAATTTCACCAACGAAAGCCTCTGCGAAATGTTAATTAGCAGCATCTGGTGTGGATCAGAAATATGGATACTGAGGCAATGGCAGTTGTCATCTCTGGAGTGTGGCCTTCCTGCTAAAGTGTTGGACGATCACCTCAAAGAGTGACTTCCTGATTAGGGAACTGATAGCCTCTACAGTCTGGTTAAAAAGGTACACGTTTATACCACATCCCTCCCACTAAAATATTTCAAAGAAAATCATGGACATTACCATGCTGTCCACAGGAAGATCTCATCCATCTGTGTCCCAAGTATAACTAAGTCTGGGGGAAATGGAGCATGGGACACATTCTCTAATGAAGATGTTCTATCCCAGGTGACAAGAGTCCCGCTGTTGTTTTCTGCTCTCAGCTTATTTTTTGACTGCTTGGAAGGCATTCCAGAGTCCTCCTGGGTTTTGTGGGCACGTCTACAGTCACGGTACGTTTTGACAAAAAGAGGGGAAGGGCCAAGGTGTCCGGGGAAAATAGAACAGGCAACGCTCAGCCTTCAGCCTTGACTGTCCCTCCTGGAAAGAGCGAGAATTTTTAGGCACTGCAGAGTGGGACCTAGGGGTAGCTAACAATTATTCCCTCTTCTTAGCAGCCCTGATTACAAACTTGGTGCAGGCCTTGACGTTATCCCCAAACTCTGATACCTACCCTGAAATTTTACCCCCTCTCCCACCTGCTTTTCGGCCCTGGGTGTGAAACGCACTGATAAGCATGTTGCTCTCCCCTCCCCTACAACCCCCCTTAAGTTGCTCTCATAAAAGAGACTTTGCGTGAGCAAAGTCTAAGCAAATGCCTGTCATTTGAAATTGGGTGCAAACCCTCCCCCAGCTGAAATACAGTAGCAAGCAGGGCTTGCTGGCCACAGAGAGCAGAAAGGGTCATGAGATTTTCCAGGGGCAGTTGTCCTCTTTGGAGGCCAGGATTTGGAGAGAGAGCCATTACCAACCATAGGAGTGTGGCTGATCAAATTAAGGAAGGCGTTTTTTAAATTCAATTACACCCTCAGTGGAAATGGTCTCACTAATGCTTGGGGAAAGAATTATACCCAGTCCATAAAGCCTAACACTTCTAAACCCAATTTTACACATTATTCTAAAGGTTAATTCAAGATCTCTCTTCCAAATGGGAAGTTAAATACAGCCAATGGGAGGAAGGCATCTGCTGACTGACTGAGGAGTTTATCAGCCTGTAAGAGTTCATTAGTTTTAATTAGCGTAATCACTAATGTTGCATTAACAGTTTAGTGAAGGAAAGTAATTACTCACACATCCACTGTATTAGATGGGAAGATTAGAATTCATTTTCCAAAACGATTAGCATTTGCCAATTAAAAGAATCCTTTCTCCCTGCCAGAAACCCTGTGACCTCACTCACCCGAAGATCGTTTAAACGAAACATATTTTGCATCAGAAAATGGAGCAGGAAGAAGGGGAAGAATTAAGGCTGGGTTTATTCCTAGAGCCTTCTTGGCGCACAGCGATTGCAGGGGCTCCCTGAGTTGATAGTGTCCTACTCTATTTGCATAGTCATTCACTTCAGTGGCTTCAGATTGTGCCCTGGGCTTTGTCACCCAGCAGCAATTAAAAAATGAAAAGGCTAGTGGAAGATGAGGCCGAAGGAAGCAAGGAAGCAAGGTGGAAGGGCCGTTGCTAAGGTCCTCTGGTTGGACAAGAGTGGGACTTACCACCGGCCCCATCCTGAGCGCGCAGGAGCGCTCTACCGCAGGAAGCTGTGTCTCTTGGGCCCCTTAATGACTTCCCCTGAGCACCGGTGATATCTTGCCGCCTCTGGCTGCTCTCCGGCACCACGGCCACCTCTTCTCCATCTCTGCCAGGACCCCCAGAGACCCATTTCTGCGATGGGAATTTCAGGATGTTCTGCCATCATGGGTCTGTGTTGGGACAGGAGGCCCCAGGCCAAGTGCAATGTTGGGGTTTCCAGGCCCTTATGTTGGCCTGTGTTCAGTCCAGAGTGCTGCCCAAGTGCAAAGATCATCTGGCCAGGACAGACACAGGCAGGCATGGACTGAGGCAGAAGGCCACCGGAAGTAATCACCCAAATCCACATCTAAAGGGAAATGCCATCTTGATGTAATACTTAATAACAAGTATTGCAATACTTGTAATAATTTGATGTAGTTATTAAAGCTGTCTCACAAGCATTATTTCCTTCGATCCCCAAACAACCCTCTGAGATAAATATTTTGTTGATAGGGAAACTGACTTAATCAGGGCTACGGGACAAATAAACAGTGAAACAGAATAGAGTCTGCCGACATCCAGCCTGTGATCATCACAGACTCTGATCTCTGTCACCTTTGACTGATCTGGGCTCTGTTCCCAGTGGCATCCCTTATGAGTCACGTCACCTTGGGCAAGAGACTCAACATCTCTAGGTTTCTTCATCTGCAAGACAAATATAATATGTTTCTCTAGTGATTGTTGTAAAGACAAAGTGAGAGAGAGGAGCTTCTCAGAGGCTGGGAGAGGGGACCGCGTCTGGGGCTTTCCGTGAGAGGCCGAGACCGGTCCTCTTGAGCCCAGCAGACGAACCCCACTGCCAGGCCTGAGTCTGTTGGAAAGACCTGGGGGGACCCTGGCATGTGGCCGACAGTGTGCGAGCCCTGGGCTTTTGTACGTTCCCAAGGGATATGAGAAACTCCCCTTCTCCTACTGACTGAATGGTACATGCCACCAGCAGGCAGGTAGGAGCTAAGCCAGATTTAAGTTTTTCATTTGTTTTTTAAAGAGGAATTGATCGGGGCGCCTGGGTGGCTCGGTTGGTTAAGCGTCCGACATCCACTCAGGTCACGATCTCACGGTCCATGAGTTCGAGCCCCGCATCGGGCTCTGTGCTGACAGCTCAGAGCCTGGAGCCTGTTTCGGATTCTGTGTCTCCCTCTCTCTCTGACCCTCCCCTGTTCATGCTCTATCTCTCTCTGTCTCAAAAATAAATAAACGTTAAAAAAAATTAAAAAAATAAAGAGGAATTGATCTTTCCTGTGAAAAATTAAATGAAGTAATTATGCAAAAAAATACCAACTTTCCAAGTGCCTAATTCTTAGCAGAGGTTACCTACTAGTCAGTCCCCTTTCCTATATTTAACACGAAAGAGGAAGTCAGACCCATCACTAGCAGGATTCTGGAACACAGCCCCCCTCTTGGGCCTGGCAGGGGTGCAGGATGGGTGACGGCACGCTGCCCCTCCGCTTCCGCCCAGGAACACCGCAGGAACCACGGAAAGGCCCCTGTGGCGCACGCCCCAGGTCGGCTGCCGTCCCCGGGCAGGGCACAGAAACTGGCAGCTGGAGCTAACAACCCCAGAGCAGAGCTGGTGCAATGCCCGCCTCTAAGTCACCCGGGCCACAGGGCAACCCGCACACCATGTGGGGGGTGTATACGCAGTGGAGGGGGGTGGGGCCCAGGATACCCTAAAGAAAGGGAAGCCAGCCAGGTCTCCACCATTAGCCATCCTCGAGCCCAGGGAGATGGGCACCCTGGCAGCCACAGTGGCACGAGTCAGAAGGCAGACCTTCACCCTCAAACTCTCCACATTGGGGATGAAAGGAACCGAGAGGAGGAGGCAAGGGTCCAAAGGCACCTGCAGTCCTGATAGGGCTTGGAGACCCAGGGCACAAGGGACATGGTGCCTGAGTTCCGCCCAGAGGCCGGCTGCCCGGGGATGGCCTCGTGCCCTGAGCGCCCCACGAGGTGCCACCTCACTGCACGGCCCCGGTCCCGCAGGCTAATTCAAGGAACCCGAGCTGGAACTCCAGGAATGGAGGAGGAGCTGGAAGCAGGGAGAGCTTCAGGGAGGGAGAAGGGGGGGGAGCAGGGCTGCCGTGTTCAGAGTCAGGGGGGTGTCAAAACGGCCAAGCTTTGTAACCTTGGGCACGCTACCACGGAAGCCGGTTTCTTCAACTGAAAAATAGGAACCATAGTCCTCGGGTCACAGGGAGGACCCTTGCGAAAATCACAATTAATGAGGCGCACGCTGATGTCTCTGCCACCCACAGCCAGAAACACAGTTCATCCTGCTCACAGCTGATCCCCCTAAGCACCCTCACGGTCCAGCCAGAGAAGGTATTCAATCAGTGTTTACTGATACCTGATCAGAAAGAGCCATCACAGCTCCTGGGGCAGGGGCGGGTGTTTGTGGACACACTGCCACGAGGAACAAAGGATCGGGAGAGTCTCGGGGTGGAGGCTTCCTCGCATTGAGCCCCTGGGAAGCTGCTCTGGAGCAGTGAGCCTGGAACAGGGCAGAAATGTGCTCGCTGGGGGGGGGGGGGGGGGGCGGGCGATCGGGGGTAAGGGCGAAGTCCCGGGAGTCACAGATGAGGCTCCCTCCCTGGGAACTGTGGCCCAAGTTGCACATCATCAGCTCTGCATCCCTCCTGAGGACCCAGGGGAGGGCACCCAACACGGCACAACCCCTGAGGACCCAGGGGAGGGCACCCAACACAGCACAACCCCTGAGGACCCAGGGGAGGGCACCCAAGACGGCACAACCCCTGGCAGCACTGGAAGGACAAACAGGCACTTACCGCAGCGTTGTTCTAATAAGAATAGCAATGGGGGCGCCTGGGTGGCTCAGTCGGTTAGGCGGCCGGCTCATGATTTCAGCTCTGGTCATGATCTCACAGTTCGTGAGTTCGAGCCCCACGTCGGGCTCTGTGCCGACAGTGCGGAGCCGCCTGGGATTGTCTCTCTCCCTCTCTCTCTCTCTCTCTCTCTCTCTCAAAATAAATAATTAAACGTAAAAAAATATAATAATATCAATGATAAGAAAGGGAGGGGAGGAATTCCATTGGCTTCTAATGCCTGCACAAAAATATTAGCGGTATTAAAAAAGCAAAAAAAAAAATTGCTTTTTGTCTTTATGACTAATGACCATCATAATGCACGTTGAAGGGGGAAATTGCCTATTTGTTTCAGTATTTTGTTAAGGAATCAGAAAGACATAAATATTGTCTTTTCTTGGACTGAAGTTTCAGAATCTCAACCACCCAAGGCATCTACCTCATTTTTTTTTTTAGGGGTTTGTTTTTGTTTTTTTTTTTTTTAACATGCTGTTAGCTTTGGAAAATATCTTCTTCGCGAAAGGAATTTTTCGCGGGAGCTTCCGTTTTTAATTGGCACAATTTAGATCCTATACCAAAATGACACGACGTGGAGAAGATCTAACAATGTCTCAGCACCTAGATCTGGCAAGACCTTCAGAACAAGTTAACTGTGCCTCATGAAAGCATCTGTCAAATCGGATAATCACAAGTGTTGGCGAGGACGGGGAGACACTGGAATCCTCTTACCCGGCCGACGGGAATATAAAACGGTGCTGCCACTTTGGAGAACAGGCTGGCAGTTTCCCCTCGTTTCTGGTGGGGTGGTGGTTTTAATATTTATTTATTTTGAGAAAGAGAGAAAGAGAGAGAACGCATGGTGTGCTCAGGGGAGCAGCGAAGGCATGCAGAGAGGGAGACAGGGAATCCCCAGCAGGCGCTGCACGGCCAGCCCAACGTGGGGCTCGAACTCACGAACTGTGAGATGGTGACCGGAGCCGAAATCAAGAGTCGGATGTTCAACCGACCCAGCCACCCGGGGAAGCCCCCGCCCCTTGGTTTTTTTGTTTTTTTTTTTTTTTTTTAAGAAACAAAGCTTTCGCCGCCTGCTTTCCACTCTTGGCAGAACCTGGGGAGCCTCAGCCAGGCTGAGGGACTGGCCTCAGCCACTAACACTCTCCTCTCTCCCGCAGTATGTGTCCAGCCGACGCGCCGTCACTCAGAGCGCACCAGAGCAAGGCGGCTTCCCCCCTCACCACCTCACCCACCACCACCGCCCCCACCGCCCCCACCACCACCTCCGCCACCACGCCCGCCCCCACCACCTCCGCCACCAGGAGGCGGGGCTGCACGCCGCCCAGGTGACACCCTGCATGTGCCCCTTGTTCTCCTGCCAGTGGGAAGGCCACCTGGAGGTGGTGGTGCCCCACCTGCGGCAGATGCACAGGGTTGACATCCTTCAGGGAGCGGAGATAGTCTTCCTGGCCACGGACATGCACCTCCCCGCCCCAGCCGACTGGATCATCATGCACTCCTGCCTCGGCCACCACTTCCTGCTGGTGCTCAGGAAACAGGAGAGGCACGAAGGGCACCCCCAGTTCTTTGCCACCATGATGCTGATCGGGACCCCCACCCAGGCCGACTGCTTCACCTACCGCCTGGAGCTCAACAGAAACCACCGGCGTCTCAAGTGGGAGGCCACCCCCCGGTCCGTGCTCGAGTGCGTGGACTCGGTGATCACCGATGGGGACTGCCTCGTCCTCAACACCTCCCTGGCCCAGCTCTTCTCCGACAACGGCAGCCTCGCCATCGGCATCGCCATCACCGCCGCCAAGGTCTGCTCCGCAGAAGTCGAGGTGTGAAGCCAGAGGCCAACGGACGTTCCCACACGGCCCCCCCTCCGCCAAGACACTCTGCCTGTGGCCCTGGGATCCCGGGTTGCCGGGACCCCAGGCTCCTTTTTATTCTTCTCCCTCCTTCCCTCCCTTCTTTTTTTTTGTCTCAGGTACTTTGTGGTACTTAGTCTTTGTCTGCCATGGGCATTTTAGTAGGTAAACATCCTGTGATTCAAGACCTTGGTGTGATGTTTGTCCTGATTTGTTGCTAGAGTTTTCTAGAGCATTTCTAATCCACTTTGATCAGGAGGGTTATTTCCTGCCACCCCCAGGTCCCTCCTCCGCTGCTCCCCCATTGAGCGAAAGCCACCGAGACCGCAAAGCGGACCGTTGGGGTTGAAAGGAGATTTGGTGTCCCAATCATTTCTTCCTTCTCTTTTCAGTCTATTTTGGACCAAGCCAGCCCTGAACTGTGTGAGGACAGCAGGTTGGGGAAGGGGACCTGGCCAGCTCTGAGGTGTATTCCAGACCAACCAGACGCAACTCTGACAGCTTCCCAGGAACCTTAGGGTCAGGGCTAAGCTGCCTGGACACGAGGACGTGGCATCACCTCTGAAGGCCAGGGAACCGGGCTGGAGGTACCACGACGCCATGAGCCCTCCGGTTTGATCCTGGGGCTCGAGGGGGTGCACAGATGCTGAACCCTCTGTTGGGCGGGCTGCTGTGGGCTTCCTGTCGGCCTGGGCCATGGTTTCTTGCTCTGGAATCAAAGTCCTCTTGGTTTTTGTGATTTTGTGAAAACCTCTTTGCCCTCTGTGGAGCGAGTAGGAAAGAAGAATAGGCAAGATGCAAGGGAAGGGAAGCAGCTGAGAAAACAAAAGATAAAATTAATCGCCCAGCTCGGGGAGGGCGTTCTCTCTGTAGAGAGTTTTATTATCAAATTGTAAAATCCATTGATCTTTTCACTAGGGTAGAACACTTTGGTATCGTGCAAAGGACCCACTTGACTCTTGATAGTCAGTAAGGCGGAACCACGACTTAGCATCAAACATAAGGAATTTGGAGGGTGTGCAGGGGACCTCTGACTTCCGGGGGTCAGAGGTCACTCGTACGCCTAGGGCAGGGGAAAAGGGGTCCTCTTTCCTTACTTTCAAAGTGCTCCAAGGGCCCCGTTCGGCACACAAACGTTGTCACTGGTCAACTATTATTCAGCGCCCTGTGGCAGCGTGAATGAAAAGGTGACAAAATCCATCTTGCTTGTTACTGCTTTCTCTTATTTGCTTTCTCTTATTGCTTGCTTGTAGACTGCTTTCTCTTATTTGGCTGTCGCAACAACTCAGCACCTTCTTGTGGAAGTCTCTCTCGTGTAGTTGAAGAAAGTACGCGTGTTTAATCGACTTTGTCTCTTCTGTCCAAAGGTGAATACCTTTCGGCCTTCCCAGTGGGCCTCTTCTCCCCGCTGTTGGCTGTTTTGTTCTCTCCTTGGCTACTCTCCAGTCGCTGAAAAGCATGGCGCCCAAACCCCACACAACGCTCATTAGAACCGAGCGGGCCTTGGGCCGCCCAGAGGTTGCTCTTTGCCCTGTTCCCTCGGCGTCTTGGCTGCATCCGAGCCGGCCTCCAAACGAGTCCTTCGTTTCAGACGGCTTGGCCTGGCATCAGCAAGTCTTTCCCTCACCAAAAGTGTTGGATCCTGAGACACAACACCCTTCTCCCCCCAAGTCGGTATTCCTCCAGTCACCTATTCTGCCAACCCACACCGCGAGCACCGGGCAGTAGATTTCATAATCCAACCCCCTCTAGTCACACAGCAACCGCTCAGACCCTGGGGCCAGACTTTTGTTAGGTTAGACCCCAAGGGGGCCCGTAAACATCATGTCGCTGGCTGAGGCAAACATCAGGTCACAGTCCCAAGGAAAGGGTTGTAACCTGTTTGCTCTATCAGAAGATCCTTCCAGGACACCAGCTCTCCCCTCGTGCCACACAGCCCAGGAATCAAGCTGAGGCTGGTTGGCCGGTGCTGGGAGAGACTAGCCCGCTTGGCTCCTTCCTTTATTCCCAGGTCCTTCCTCCAAACCTCAGATCCCCTTGCCTGTAAGTTTGACACCTCGGGAAGCCACAGTCCCTCCCCGGGTTTCCGATACTCAACTACTCTGAAACATTTATTGTAGCCTCACAGGTGCCCCAGGTACACAAACAAACAAAACCTCAACAAGAATATAATTTCAGTTCACAGGGGCCTTAGGATTCCTGCAAACATCACCTCTGCCTTCTTGTCGTGCTGTTACCTGAGCCAGACTAGGAATAACTTCAGGTGATTATTACTGCACACAAGACTGTATTATGAATAAGTGACCCCAGATAGGAACTGGTATCTGGGTTCCTAGGAATGTTTAGAATTAAGGGTAGAAATGTTTTATTTGCATCCATCTATGGTGCTCCCAAGAAGGCCTGCCTCTCCATATCCAGATGTTGAGGAATTGAAAAGAGAGCAAACAAAAAGATAATAGAGAATTGAAAACGATACGAACAAAGTGTGTGGTGTGGAGCTTTATAACCACAAAGGGCCCCCTCGTTTGAATCTCGGGTTAATCCTTATTGGCATCCTCGATAGACTAGAAAAAATGAGAGATTCTGAGACACGAAATGACCTTCCCAAGGTCACACGTCAAGTGGGTGGGACCGTGACTAGAACCTAGCCAACTGCCTACAGATTTGGTATTCTTGAAAAAGGAAGACCGACCCCAAATATTCAGCAGTATTCCCGCCTCATCAGTGGACTGTGGGCCTGAGGGTCAACTGGGTCTTTGATCCCTGAGGGATCAGGGAGAGAGAGACTGGAGTGGATTTGCTTTTAGATGGCAGCTCAACTTGAAGAAGCGGTCAACCTGGAAGCAGGGGATGGGGTGGCGGGAGTGAGAACTAGCTGTGGAGTCTTCGGGATCATTACCTACTCCAGGGTCCTCTTTCTTAGATTTCCAGGAATCTGTCCAGTGAATAGCCCAGGGATCCCATTGCCTCATTGACACCCAGGTGCTGACTTAATGACTCAACCTGCTAAGGAGTGTCTGTATTTTAAAAGCCTAGGGAGAAAGCCACACTTACAGCTAGAAATGAGTTACTGGTATTTAAATTTCAGGCATTTGTGAGAATGATTTTTTCAGGAGGTGTGGACATTCCTCCCCTTGAGGGAGGCCTACATAAATGGTGGATGCTGAAATGGAGGTCAGGCCATACAAAGCAGATTGTCTTTCACAGTCTTTGCCTGAATCTGCATCTGAGATAGATCCCATCACTACCCACGGCTACCTGGGACATTTTAAATGTTTTTATTTATTTTTGAAGGAGAGAGACAGAGAGACGGAGCATGAAGAGGGGAGGAACAGGGAGAGAGGGAGACACAGAATCAGAAGCAGGCTCCAGGCTCCAAGCTGTCAGCACAGAGCCCGAGGCGGGGCTCGAACCCACAGACTGTGAGATCATGACCTGAGCCGAAGCCGGACACTCAGCGGACTGAGCCACCCAGGCGCCTACCTGGGACATTTTAGAAAGGGGCCAGGTTAATAACAGTGCCCATGGCTACCATTGATTGGGGGTTTGTGACCCAGTAGGTTGACTATGTTGAATATAGTATCTCCTTTCATCCCATAACAGCCTTACGAAATGGGTACCGTTATTGCACCCATGAGAAATTTAAAGCTGAGAGAGTTAGGACCTTGTTTAAGGCCACACGGCTAGCAAGTGGTAGAGCTGGGTCTGGAGCCCACGGGTCTTGCTCCCACGTCCAGGCTGCTTCTGATGAATAACAACTTGTGTTATTTGTAGGAATTCTCGGACCCAAGGGTCAGAAACTCTGAATGGCAGAGAGGCCTTTTAGTACTAATTGTGCCCTTTGATTTCTCCTTTTCCCCCTGCTTTTCCCAGCCCAAGACAGGCTGGTGTGCTTGAGCTGCTTTGGATACCAGTTGTCACACGGTTTAGGAATTCTGCGAGCTGATTAAGCACGGCCATTACTAAAAATTAAATCGTCAATGTATAATTGGTTATATTAAAAACAGAAGTTAACAAATACTAAAAACTCAGCACTTCCTAATTATTTCAGGACTCCATTATTTTCTGTGCTCTTTAGATATGTAGATGTATAGATTCTTGACATCTGTCGTAATTGTATGGTGAACATAGTACACACTGACGTGCTACCAACCCCCCCTCAACCAAGTGACGTCACAGCCATAGCTTGAAATTGGCCGTGGTGGTAGTGTTGACACCACTGGCAACTGTCAAGAGCTATAAGCCAGGACCTTTCCCCCTAGGAGAACTAGATGTTAAACATTTACCAGCCCACCATTGCCAAGACATCTCGGATGCACACGGCATTGTGGAGGAGAGGGGACTTTGCAAGGAGAAGCAAAATCCTATTGGCCACACCGACAGAGACCCAGGTTACGGTCAAGCTAGCCGAACAGCCAATTATTGGGAAAACACAAAATATTCTGCAGAAGGGAGTCTGGGGCTTCTAAGCAACTTCAAGCACATTCCCTGCCCTACCTACTCCAGACCTTGCACTATTGCTCTTGGTGCAGGAAGTCCTACCTGATGAATTTCATGGAAAAGTCATGGCTCCTCAGAACTAGCCTATTGGCCGCCCCAATCTGCAAAATGAAATCAAGCTCTAAGAGACTGGAATGTCCTGTTGCTTGTTCTTACGGGTCATGTTTCTTATCTCCACCTGTGGACTAAAACCTCATCGAAAGCAATAGTTTGCTTTGAAACACACACACACACACACATACATATATTGAAATTAGTGATTGGAAATATCCTACATCTGAGGTGGGCACCGTGAGCAGTGGTTTCAAACGTCACATAAAGTCTGTTACCGTCAAAATAGGACCCTTGCACAGCATAGCACAAAGCTGAGAGACAGAAAAGGTAACGAGTCAAGGGATACCACGTGAAGAACAGAGAGCCCCCAGCACCTTACTTTCCTGCTCTGTTTCTCTCCACTGCATCCCAGCAAAGGATCCTGTTCACAATCTACAGCCTACTCTAACCAATACTCTTTCCAAATTAAAGGCATGGTTCCCGCTAGGATAAAAGTCACAGGGAACTCCAGGCTGAGTGTCTGGAAGCAGGCAGAATGTCAAGGTCAACAGGGAGTCAGTTACACTGATTCCAGTGATTTCGGCGTGAGGGATGGAAGAAATGAGGGTTGCTGAAGCTTCCACCTGGATCCAACTTCTGGTGGAAAGGGAAGGGACTATGGACCAAACATCACAAAACTATGCTTCGATTAAAAGGTCAGCTACAAATAGCATCGAAAGTAGAGTCTCCCAACAGATTGCTAGGCTTTCAGATTATTTGTTCTGAAGATCTGCTCCAAGAACTAGTGAGTTCTCTGTTGTGCTCACCTGGAGAATGGCCAGCTAAAAAAAAACCTCACTGAAAAGAGATCCAAGAGATCTGTTGGAGATAAGCATTGATTTTATATTCCTTCCCACATCAGGTTATCACATGGGTGGGTTATCTATATAGGTTAGAGTTTGTCTTTTCCAATACTGTATGAAAATATTTTACCTTGAGTACTATACAATACACACTCCCCTCTCTTTTTTTTTTAACCTTTTTTTACGGCATTGAGATAAGAAAGAGAAATTGAGAATCATTTTACTTACCCTGAATTGATGTATACATATACTTTTCTAGGCTTTCTTATGGTGTTAAAGACAGCAAGAAGCAAACGTAGAATGAACGTTACTTTATCTCTACCCTGTCTCCCATGAAACGTGTCATTAAATTGCATTTGATACTGTTTCCTTGATCCTTTGGAGTTGTTTTTTGTTGATGGTGGTGGGTTTTTTGTTTTTTGTTTTTTTTTCTCCCCACAGGCTACTGTGCAACATGCGGGGACAGAAACGAAATGCTACAAGGGAAAGTAATTATCAGAAATTCACCAGCTGCCATATTTGACTTATGTTTCATTATCTCCACCCCCCCTTTTCATTTTTGCCTCGATGTTAAAGTCATAATTGGATGTAAGGAAGACAGCGCTCCTAGAGGTGAATAAAAGCCCTGGCAACAAAGTTGCCCCCAACGCTATTTCAATGTATCGGGCAGCCCTGAGGGGACCAAAGCCTCCCTCACTGGACTCCAAAGAAAGAGACAGGCTTTCACTCCCCTTCCCTTCCACCCAGGGCCCCTTCTCTTAGCTCTTCCCTCCTTCTGCCTGACAACAGTGTTCCTGAAATTTACTTCTGGGCCTATCAGATCAGTTGTCAAGGGAGCCTTCATGGTTTGATTCTTTAATTTCAGGCCACTGTTACTTACTCGCAAGATCAGGACTGGGCAAGAGTACTAATCCTATTGCCTGTCAATTCATGTTAACTTCTATCTTCTTCCCTACCTCCTTATTCCCAGAACCTGTTTCCTGCTCCCACATGGGCTTACAGACACCGCCTTGATTGATCTAAGTGATCAAACTGACCCCGTGGCCAGCATGAATATTCACAAGGCAGGCCCTCATTCATCTCAGGCCACGTCCCCTCTTGGGACATTCCCGCATCCCACAGTGTCCCAGATGTTTGCCCCTTCCTTCCAAATACCCTCAAAGCCATGCAGTAAGTTTTCTTAGTGCTAGGGCGAGACTCCACCAAAAGGAAGGAGAAACTCAGCCACCTGGCCTTTGCTCTCACCCCACAGACAAGGCTTCCACGCATCTTAGCTCTGAGCTGCCACAGAAAGCATCCCGATAATCCACATTCCCCAGGGAGGACCCTGAAATGGTGACCCTGCTCTGGCATTGTGGGGAGATTCGACAGGCCCAACCCTGGCCCCACTCTGGGATCTGGAGTTTTAATTCCCAAACTTCAGCGTCCTCAGGAAATAATCTGGAGAACTTAATTTCTGGGCCCCAGAACCAGAGATTCTGATTAGAAAGGTCCAGAGTGAAGCCGAGGATTCTGATTTTTAAGTTTATTTATTTTGACAGAGAGAGTGTGTAGGGGAGGGGTAGAGAGAGAGGGACAGAGGGAGGGAGAGAGAATCCCAAGCAGGGTCTCCATGTCAGTATGGAGCCCGATGTGGAGCCCGAACCCATGAACTGGGAGACAATTACCCAAACTGGAATCAAGAGTTGGACGCTTAACTGACTGAGCCACCCAGGTGCCCCGGGATTCTGTTTTTTAACACTCTCTTCCATGGGATTCCGTGAAGGGAATGGCTGATCATTCACTTCTCAAATCCAGAGCAGAGCTCACTGGTGGAAAAGAGAGCCACAGAAAACAAAGGAGCAGATGAAGTGACCTGAAGAAGCTGGTCCTTCTGTAAGAAGGGAGGAAGGCAGCGGGCACCTGGGTGGCTCAGTCAGTCAAGCGTCCGCCTTCAGCTCAGGGCATGATCTCCCTGTTCATGGGTTCAAGCCCCGCGTCCGGCTCTGTGCTGACAGCTCAGAGCCTGGAGCCTGCCTTGGATTCTGTGTCTCCCTCTCCTCTCTCTGGCCCTTCCCCACTTGTGCTCTTTCTCTCAAAAGTAAACAAACACTAAAAAAAATTTTTTTATTGGGGAAACAAAAAGGAGGAAGGCAGGAAAAGAGGTGCTGGGGAAGTGGCCACAGTTCCATTTGGATGGAGAAGCAAGGAAACACAAAATGGAGATCAAAAAGGATATGAGAAGAGAATTAGGTAGGAGTTCCCTGTAAGCAAGTAATAGAGGGAAGTACTCTTCTATCACTCTGGGATGGAAACAGGGGGCTGCGGGGACAGAGGAGGGAGAGAAGCCATCACCCATGGCCAGGGCCGCTGCTGGAAGCCAGCGCAGAACGATCCCTAGCGCTGAGGGTCACCCAGCGACAGCCCCCGCAGCCTGGCGCCCGGTGAAAGGACTGTGCGAATCTTCCCATGAACACAGAAGGGGCTCGTCTGTAAATCCCTGCCAGGCTGGAATGGTAACTCATTTTTAAATCTCTGCCCCCAGCGCTGACAGGGAGTTACCTAGCAAATCCCCAGAGAGGCGTTTATTTATCCTGCAAATCTCCCCAAGATGCCAGAGAAGGGTCACCATTTCAGGGTCCTCCCGGGGGAATGTGGATTATCGGGACGCTTTCTGCGGCAGCTCAGAGCTAAGCCCCATGTAAGCCTTGCCTGTGGGGTGAGAGAAAAGGAAATCACTGAACTGGTTTCTTATTAGCCTAGAGCAAGACAAGATATACTCTGCACGCCCTCTGCAAGGGAGTCAATGGGAAAAGCCTCTCTTAAGGATCAAAGTTGGGGGTGTGGATTACCACCCGTCTGGGGGGTGAGTGTATCTCCCACTCTCTCTGCCCCCTCCAGGGCCCCAGTTCAGCTTTCATTAAGACACAGGAGAGGGACACATTGTGATTTTTTTCACACTGGACCCGACAGACAATTCTGGGGATGACAGAGGTTAAAAATAAAACAATCAAACAGGAAATCAAGCACCCCCAAAATATCGAAATGCTTCCAGATCATTCGAAAGGCAAGGCCACCTGCCACCCCGTGGTCCTGCTTTCTGCAAACAGTGACAGGAGGACCAGGCTGCCGGGCAAAACCCAAAGGCTGGTTCTTTCCCTAACCATCCAGCTCTGCGTATTCACCAACCCAGGAAAGTCGCTCTGTAGATAAGGAGACTCAGAAAAACTCTGATCACTGGGGCTGGTTTAGAGAAGGGGCCACACCCTGAGGAAGAGGCTGGGTTGCAGAATGGGCTCCAGTGGGGAGACAGCAGATAGTAGGGCTGTTTAATAAAATACAGACCACCCAGTTACATTTGAATTCCAGATAAACAACAGCGACAAAACAATTTAGTATCTCTTTTAGAATCCTCGCAATATATGATGCACACACTTATACTAAAAAAGTCCTTGTTGTTTATCTGAAAATCAAATATAACTGGGTGGCCTGGATTTTTATTTGCTAAGTCCGGCCAGCCTAGGAGGGAAAGAGCCCTCCTGAATCAACTGCATGCATTTTATTGTGGGGGGAGGATGATATCTACAGCAAGCACTCGGGAGAGAGGGTTCCCTTTGGTAACTTTGCCCCTGATCTGGGGAGTCACGTCTGTGACCAATTCTCTCTGGCCACAGGGCTGGGTTTGGACAGTTTATTATTCACAGCAATAGCAACCTTTTGGTCCAGGTTCCCTGACCAAATTCCAAAAAAACGGTGCAATGAGGGCCAGGTGTTGCCTGCACACAGAGTGGTGGGGTACATCATAGGAGGGAAACCCTGAGATTAGGAGACCATCCTCCCCTCTGGAGAGAGAAATTATTTTCATTATTCTGGAATGGAAGCAAATCTCTCTTAGAAGGGAATACCTCTTTCTTTACTATCCAGGAATGTAAACAAATTTGCTCTAGAAGGAGTTCCTCTCTCCATGCATTACTGAAATTCCTGAAAAGATGGTTCTGGAGCAAATTGGTTGTTCACACCTAGACTTGTAAAAACACGAGAGATTCATAGACAGTTTACCAATAGCAACACGCAGCTTTATATAATGAAGAGTCAATGAAATGATTAAGGTTTAAACTGGTGTGGTGTGAGAAAGAGCTTGATGGCAGCTAAAATGATTAAAGAATGCTTCGTGGAAAAAGAACTTGAAATTGTCCCTGAAGAACTTACAGATAATATCCAAGACCACCAGCCCATTTTATCTACCAGAAAAAAGGGTTGGCAAACTCTTTCTAGAAAGGGCCAGATAACAGATATTTCAGGTTCTGCACACCATATACCCTCCACTGCAACTATTCAATTCTGCCATTGTAATATGAAAGCAGCCACAGACAATACCTAAATAACTGAGTGTGGCTGTGTTCTAATAAAACTTTATTTACAGAAACAGGCAGCAGAATGACTTTGTCCCAGGGGCTATAGTTTGTTGATTTCTACACGAGAACACATGACAATTAACATTCAGACAGATGCGGTGGGATGATCAATTGTTGGAAATGCTAGAAGGGATTCATTCAAAGGGAAAAGAGTTGGATGAAGTACTGAATGAGGAAAAGAATAGGAGAGGAAATAAGCACACAAAGTAACTCGTAGGGTTCTTTTTTAATTTTTTTTTTAACGTTTATTTATTTTTGAGACAGAGCATGAATGGGGGAGGGGCAGAGAGAGAGGGAGACACAGAACCGGAAGCAGGCTCCAGGCTCCGAGCCATCAGCCCAGAGCCCGACGCGGGGCTCGAACTCACGGACCGCGAGATCGTGACCTGAGCTGAAGTCGGACGCTCAACCAACTGAGCCACCCAGGCGCCCCTCGTAGGGTTCTTTATCACTCAGCAATTCCCTGTTTGGGGATTTGGTAGAATAACTAGAAACTACACAGGCATTTTGAGCTTTCTTCCAAATGTAAGGATGAAGTTAGAGAGCTGTTAGAATCTGTATATATATATTCATCTCTAAGATTCTAGAAGACCTAGAAGATTCTAGAAAGCCACAGGCAGCCTTGCTCATATGATATGATAGCTGCTGGGTTCCCTGAAATAAGTGACAAAGGGGACTTTGAATATGATGGTCAGTAATCTGTCCCTAACACTGGGATTCGGCTTCATTCTAACAATGAGGGGGACTGCATGGACGGATACTTCTGCAAGGAACTTCCCCGAAGCAGAAATCAGTCAAAATACAAAGGTTCTGTCTTGGGAAATCCAGTTCATCATAAAAGAAAAGATTATGAAATATTATAGTATGTAGTACTGCTCAAATATCCTCTTTCCCAGTTTTTAAAGATGTACCAGGATTTTTTGTTAACTGGGTGTGGTAAAAGAACAGCATGGGAACAACTTCCTTTGAAAGAAAAAATTATTACTCACAATTCCCAAGAGAAGGGGGCACACCAGGCCATGCAGGGCCACACAAGGTGGCACCAGGGTTGACCAGGAGGCAGAAGGATTAGGGAAAGCATGGGCAAAAGCTTTTAATGTGGTTTTAAGGGAAATGAATGGGTGTGGCCGAGTAAACATTTCAGCAGGTATAGAACTGGATAGTTTGAATCATTTCAGCGGACTCTATGCTCCCAAGGTGGTCTTGAATTTATCTGGTACTTGGCCCTGGGGCGATTTAGGGCAGGGAGACAGTGCTAGACTGGAAGTGCCAGATAAAAGAAACAGCATAGGGGTGTGGATTCGGGATTGGCAGGTTTGCATGCCGAAGGCATGTTCCTAGGCAGGTTGTTTGCTATCTCTAGGAATTAGCTAACGTGGGGAGGAACAGTCCCTCACCACGTGGTCAAGGCCTCAAGGCATCATAAATTGCAAAAAAAACAGAACATGATTAATATGTCCAGCCTAAAAGAGTTTTAATCTCTTGGAGAAGGTCATGTGGGCTGAAAGAGTTGTAATCTCTATAGAGAATTCTCCCTTCACGCTGGGGAGGCAGCTAATGCACAAGTGGTGGAGTGAGATCCAAACTAAGGCAGCGGGAGCTGCAGAGTTCAGGGATAGGCAACAGGCTTTCAAGAAGACAGCAATTCATAACGCAAAGTTGTTCAGCCTATGTGAATGGTGCCCTCTGGAGTTGTGCAGTGCACAATCTGAACAGCTGTACACAGTAGCCTTGAGTGTGAACCACCCAGGGCACACAGGGAAGGGAGAGTACATCAGCCAAGTTGTAGACTATAAAATCTACTCGAGCTAGTTTAAACAGAAGTGTATTAGGAAATTCACAGGAGATCCAAAGAGTCATACAGTCAGAAACAGAGCCAGCCAGAGAAAACTCTCGGCTATGTACAGCATTCTTCTGGCAGAAATACCACTGCTGTTGCCTTCTGCTGCTTGACCACCTTGATGCTAGAGACCAAACACTAGGCTCGGAAACTATCACAGCTGCCCCAGAAGAAGGAAGGGTAGCAAAAAATGCCTGTGGGAGTTCAGGAGAAGCACCCCCCCCCCAAAATATGCCACTTTGATATACTGACATTTTGAGCTGTAGGTGCTCAAAAAAGAGCAAACGCAGGGAGATGCTTTCTCTGAACTCCCTCTATCTGTCTAAAGATACGTCCTCCAACAGGAACTCGGTTGTCATAAATGTCCCCCCCAGAATGTCATCAATGGGGGCAGACTGACTTTGACCATGGAGAGGAGACTTCAAGGCAACATCACACTCAGACAAACTTTGTCACAAACTATACCTCCCTCCTGTTTTTCTAATGGTTCCTTCACCTTTCTGAAAAATCAGTTACTCTCCCGAGAGGCCTAAATCCCTCCTTCCCCCCCCCCCATTAAGATGGTATTTAATCCTGAATTCTCAAGTCCCTTCTACAGCTTACTCATTTCTCCCGAGTGTCCCAGGTACCCAGGAGGTGTACCTATTAATAAACTTTTTCTCTTGTTCATCTCTTATTCTATGGGTCTCAGATAAGAACTCCTAAGGGTAGAGGGAAAATGATTTCTCTTCCCCTACAAAAGCCAGATGTCCTACCCACCACGCTTGCCTAAAGATCAAGTCCCTAAATTATATGAAGAGCCCGAAATGCCAGGGAAACTGCAAAGTATAGGTGTTACTTAGCGTTTCAGTCTTAGATTTGGTCAAGAGGGCAAACTGAAAGGGGATTGCCATCTGCCCTAAGCAAGTCCAGTTAAGCTTTCGTGGAGTTGTGGTAAAGCACAACAGAGCTCCAGGAACAAAACTGGTGATGAGAAGCGGCTACCCCTGGAAATGCCACCTGAGCTCTAGATTGTTCCCAATGCCGGTGGAGTCTGGGGAACAGAGGGTTAATAATCCAAAGTAAAAAGCACCAAAATCCTTTAAGTAGGCTGCATTTTGCCAATAGACCTCTTCCCTGAAACAATGAACGAAATCACATTCTAAGTGCCGCATATGATATTTATTACTGAAAGAATCCCATTGTGAATCCTTTTGCAAAGTGAATAACTGTGCTTCTATATTTCTTTCGCGTGAAGCTAGATTTAATATATTGAGCTTTCTTAAATCAAGGTATACCATCCCCTTGGAGCCTTTAAAAGAACGGAACATCACAAATCTCATGAAAGGAGGCCATAAAAAGTCACGGTTTTGACATAACAGGCAAGACATAATGGCAGCTGGAAACTGGCAACTGTCAATGCCATCGTAAGTTCCCTGTCTTCCAAATTAAGAGCTGGAACTCATCAGCTTGGACACGGAGGGAGAGCTCGGCACGACCTTAATACCTGGCCGTGTCCACTTAGCTAAAATGCTCCGAGTACCAACTCGAATGTAGATCTCGGGCCCCACATCCGCATGTGTGCTATAAATACCAGCGTGTTGGAGAGGAGGCATAGGTGCTTAATGCTCTCGTAAAAAGCAGCTTGCAGATGGTAATTAATGCCTCACACCATCCCCAACGTGCAAAGCAGAATTTCTACAGTGGCAGCGGCTCTGATTTCTGATGTCTTTTTAAAAATTTTTGCCCATGAAGCTGGAGGCCAAAAGCTGCACATTATGAAAGATTTTGCTGCCGGCTCACTCAGACCTCAGCTCATAATGGAGATTGGTGCTCGTTAATAGATTCGTGCACTCCTTCCCCGTTGCCTTGTCAAATAATAGCGCAAAGCAGTAAGAGAGGAGTCCACACTCACACGCAACTCATAAGTCCAACAGTGGGGAGGGGGCTTGTTTATTATCCTGTCTGGAGCAGAATGAAATTATTTATGGACCATTTAGATGCAAATGTATCATTCATTTAGCAAACACCCTGCATATGCAGACAATTTAGCCAAACAATAGATCTATAAGGACATCCCCACTAATCTTGGAACATCAACGGTGCCTTTTCAAAGGGGATTTGGATTTTCTCTGAATTGATCAAACTTGACAAGTAATTTCTACCTAATGTTCAGGCTAGCCTCTTCTCTCTTCACCATCTGTAGGTGAGAAATCCTATTTTCTGCTATTGACTAGGTAATGCAAAAGGCTACAGATGCAGGTTAAAGAAGAGGAGGAGATTTTTGTGCCCACGACTATATCGCCACAGAAAATAAAACCATTCTGAAGGACCTATTTTGTTTGGTTGCTTTGAAATTACAAGACGTTTCCATTCGACACACGGCCCATCCCCCAACCCATTTATGCTTCCTGAGCTGTTGCAGGAGAGGAAGCTGGGAAGAAATCTAAGCCATCTTGGTACAAAGAGAGTGTTCCCCACCACTACCCCCCCACCGCCCCCCCTCCCCCACCCCCAACCCACACACACACACCTGCTCGACAAGAAGAACGTCTCAGTCCCTGCGTGGGAATTGTGAAAGAGTAACTCTCAGAATCAATGAAAACCATGTTAGGGGAAAAGACACCAAATTTGAGACTCACCCCATCTTGGAGTTTCCTATCAAAATGTCAGCTTGATTCAGTTGTACGAGACAATTGGGTGAATGGAGGAAAGGTGATGTAATAAGCCCTGTAGGTCAGAGATGTAAAATGGAATTAGATGAATTTCTCCACAGTGGGCCCAAGGGAGGGACTGAGGGGCTACGCTGCCCGTGACTGAGCTCAGAATGGGAGCCTGTAAGTATCTGAATCTCAGGGCTCACCCCCACATGGGTCTCCATGCTGGTACCCTGTGATGGACCTTTTTTTAAAAAAACAAAAAAACACAACATTTTTCTTTACCCATATCCAAATGGAGAGACGATATTTGCAATCTGCCCACTGCCTCCTCTAGGAGCCTTAGCCCATGAGAGGCCTCCTCTGCCACCAGATCCTTTGGCCTGGTTGTTAGAAAACAAGAATTAAATTGCCACTGAATCCTTTAATGAGCTTGCCTCCATTTTACTGGAAGGCCAACCAACTCCTAGATTTGACTGAAATATTAAAGCGGCCACGATGCGTACCAGGAACACTGGGCTACATGCCTTGTAAATTTCTTTAAAAAAACAAAACCAAACAAAACCTGGATAGTGCTTTTATTAATTCAACCAGTTTTGTTGCTATAATTCTTAAGTTCTAGGTAGAACTCAAGCCAAATGCATCATACCTCACTCTCCTCTATCCCTGGCTCTCTCTCCCCATCCATTTCTCTGTGCGTGTGCCCGTGCGTGCACGCACACACACAGCCTGCGTGCACACGCATCTCCCACTCCCCCTCCTTCCAACAGTCCAGACTCTTCAAGTCTGCTGCTTCTACTTCATTCACTTCCAGTGTCTTCCTTTCCGTGTTTCAGCTTCATCCCTCACAACTACCGCCTCAGCTTTCTCAAGTCACAAGCTACCTACCGCCTTATTGCCAGATACAGTAGCCGCTTTCCAGACTTCGTCGTCCCCCAAACTCTCCGCCACGTTTGATGCCGTGGACTTCCAGGAAATTCCTAAACACTACACAGAGAGCTCCGCTAGGCGCCTGAAACTCAGTTTACCCAGGTCGACACGGACCTGAAGCCTCTGCCTGCCAGGGGGCACCCCTAACAAACCTTGCCTCCTCCTTCAGTTCCTTGTCTTGGAAGAGGCCACACTCTCCTCTCAGTTACCTGGACTAGAAGCCCCAGGGGCATCTTAAACCCTTCCCTTTTCCTCAGCTGGCTTTTCCAGTCCACCCCACCTATACCACTGGCTCCCCACGTCTCATCCCACCTTTCAGAAAATTACATCGTAAATGGCGGCATCGCTCAAGGTACTCAGACTGCCACGTAAGATGCTCCACACACTATGTCATGTTCTATTTTCAGGTGGCGCCTTCACAGAGGTCTTAGTACGGGTGAAAATATCTGACCAGTTCATATTGAAATGCACGTTCTTTGACTGTAAAGAACTTCCTTGCTGTTTCTCCTTTATATTGTACTTAGTGTCTGATAATTTCTGAAGTTACGAGAGTAGGTTGGTTATATTATTTATGAACTTCATTTCAGACGGGGTTGAAAAATACCGCTCCCTTAGAGCTTGTGCTTAAGGTTTCCTTTCCAGGCCCACCACTTCTTTCCAAGTTCTTACCTGGATACTAAAAGTGTCGTCCTTTCCCTACTCCACTCCCTGTGTGTCCGACTGCCTGTCTCTCCAATCTGTCCTTTGCACCGCCAGAAAGATGATCTTTATACAGCACACATCAGGCCGTGTCCCTCTCCTCCTTCAGGGTCTTTAATGGCTCCCCACCGTTGTGAGAGGCAATTCTCACGCTTGAGTGTGGCACGTAAAGCCATCGCAAGTGGGTTCCTGCTATCATTCAAGCTTGTCTTCCACATGTCCGTCACACATCCTACACATCAGTACATGGGATGAGTTTACTCCTCTAGCCCTTTGCTCTATGCTGTTTCCTACCCTCGAACTCCCTTTCTCTCCTATGAAGCCTGCAAGCTTCAGTCAGCCCTCAGTGACTCCTCCCTGCCCCCAGATCCCCTACTCCTTGAATGCTTTATTCAAACGCCATTCAAGGGCCCAGTTCATCCCCCCTTGGTCCATAGTTTAGCTGTTTATGTACCTCTCCCCTAATGTGTGTGTGCTCTGAGCCAGGACTGTTCCATTTACCTCTGGATCCCCCTCAATGCTGAGCACTTTGACACAGTGCCTGCTCAAGAAATGCTTGCTGATTTGAGTTGAAACAGCAAATCCTGCTAAGCTCAAAATAGTTCTGGGAAAAGACCAGTTGGGTGAGCCCAAGGGAAGAGAAGTCTTGATAGCCTTATTAATGGAGCTAAATTCAGGGCTTAGAGCTCCCCCAGGAGAGGCTGCAGACATTTCCATTCCGTTATTTTAACAGAAATTAAAAGTGCACATCGGTAAAACAAGGAAGAATAAACGTATCACCTTCCTAAGAGGCCATGTTGTAATGCCAAGTCGATTTCCAGAGCTCTGCTCCATAGCCACCCCACCCCCACCTCCATTTCTGCCCTTGTGGTCCCTCCCAGGGGTCCTGTCAGAGTCGGGGTGACTCTACTGCCAATGTTCGTCGGGCTAAGAGTGGGATCCACAGAACTCAGTCAGCAGGGGGGTTAGGGACCTGGGTGTCCCTGGGGAAAATGGTCGCCACAGTCAGCTGTCACCAGGAATGACGCAGGTGCATCGGCAGTGCCCCGCACACACACCGCCATTCCCCCCTTTGTGGGCCTCCACGGCCCCCCAACCCCAGTCTGAATCCTGGCCTGGGCGCTCCCCCAGCCTACTGTCGCTTCTGTCTGTCAGCTCTGTCCTGCTCAGATCCCGCTTTCTCATCAGCCTCATTCGCCCACCTCCCTGCACTCTGTTCTCCCGGGACGTGTGCGGCACCCTCGCTCTTCAGGGTCCTCGTGCTACTGCCTCTGCCCGGAATGCTCTCCCTCCCGCTCACCACCCACCTCTATCTGGGTAACTCTCTCCTTCCCGGGCCTCGGGGTGGGGGCGTTCTTTCTTGACACCCCCGCTTTAACGCAAGGCCCGCCCTGCTTTAAATCCCTCTGATGCATGATACTCATCACGCTCGCAGTACCTTGTTTTGTGTCTCCTCCCAGATCTGTGTCTGTTCATAGCGTCCCTGGGGCCCAACACAGCGTCTGGCACACGAGAGAGAAGTCAATCACTATTTGTTGAATCGAAAGGAGCTGCCTGCCTGGGTGGGTCTGTATATTTCATGTGAATGTCTACCACTGCCTGACCCTGTTCCCCAAGTGCTGGAAGAGAGCCCTGAACAAGGAGGCAGAATCTCTGTTGTCAAGGGCCTCACATTATTACAGTGGAAGGAGACACATTTTAAGAAGACATAAACGCGTATCAGAGGGATGTGATCGCTTCCAACGATGATGTTTTTGAAAAAGATAAAATCCTCCCGCTCTTCGTTAATCTGTGTCGGTTGTCAAAGTTACATAAGACCCAATTCCCTTGAAGCCCATGGTCCCCCAACAAGGGGGGGGGTCACGAAGTTAGGGTGACTGTAGCTGCGAGGAAGTAAGACCGATGGCCTTTGGCTCGACAGTCAGGGTGTCTGCCCCTCCCCCATGCCGGACTCCTCTCCTGTCAGCTCTGCGTCTGTATCATAGCTCCAGCCAGCTGCTCTTGGATTCCAGTTTTTCACAAATGTCTCCGTCTCCATGTCTTAACAGCAAGGCAAGGACCACCACTTCCTCAACCCTTGCACGAGGCCCAACGTATAGCAGGAGCTCAATAAGTGTCCTTTTGCTACTTTTGACAAAGCTGAATGTGAAGACTAGCTTGCCAAAAGGCAAGTCCAGAGAAATACAGAGAGCAAAGAGCCATGCAACTTTTGCAAACCCGGAAAAGATAATTCCCCGTGAGTCACCGCCTGGCCTTCCTGACACTGGGTCCCGGTCAGCAGATTGGAGGATTGGCGGGGGTGACACCGGTGCAATTGTGTTGTCACTCAACTATCCTAGCTCTTTGGTTCACTGTGCTCCCTGCCCGTGCTTACCCCCAGACGCACCACCCATGCTGACAGTAACTCCCTCCAGGGCCTATCAGGGGCATGCTCCCTACTCACGCAGGTTTGGGAATGCTGCGGTCACCACAGAATCTGGTAACGGTGGCTCTACACACGCTGTCACCATGCCTCTATAAGTCACAGTCAAGCCTGACGGACTGGGGACATCCAGAACGTGAGGCAAAGCAGGAGCATCTGGAGAGCCTAGAGTAGAAGGAGAGTGACTTTGCAAGCACGCGCGGAATCAAGTTGTCCTATTTCTCTGCCCCATGGCGGGAGGGGGGTGCCAGAGAGAAAGGAGAGGGAGGAACGGTCCCCACTATTAACACTCCGAGCTGGCAGGGGCACGACAGGCTAGATGGAAGAGGTGGAGACCTGAGGAAGGAGAGGCGGAGTTGAGAATTAGACCAGATCAGCGCTCTCAAACCTTAGGGTACCTGGGAATCACCTGCGGAGTCTTGGAAAAATTCAGGCTCGACTCCACAGGGCTGGGTGGAGTCTCAGATTCTGTGCTCCTGACAAGGCCTCAGGGACAGCCATGCTGCTGGACGTCAGGCCACACACTGTGTAATAAAGGAGGGGATGATCTCTAAGACCCCCTTCAACACAGGCTCAGCCTATGATCCTCTGTAGGGCTGGGCCTCGGTGAGCTCATTGCCTCGTGCAGGCTGGGAAGAAGAGTCAATACTCCGTATGACCCTAAGCCCAGAGAGCCCGGGAGCTTCTAGTGCCGTAGAAGCAGCAGAGAACAGCTTCTGGGCCTCCGCCACGCTAACGCTGGAGCATCGCTGACTGTGCGCTGAGCACTGGGCTTTCCGCTTTACCCGTACAAAGCCCGGGGTAGCAATGCATTACCTACAAAACGGCCACCCGTTAGTCCCACATCACAGCTGAAGAAACTGAGGCTTACGTAGGGAGGCTTAAGGATTTTGCCCAGTCGCCCAGTTTGAAAACGGCCAAACTAGACTTTGAAAACAGTAGGGCTGGACACTGAGCCACAGCTCGTAAGCGCGTTGCCTTGGCCGGGTGACGGGAGCTTACATGAGGATTCCATCTCCTCCCGGCTGCGTTCTCTTGGGCAAACAGTAAGGACATGATAACAGAGTCTATTATTATGACCATTAAATTGTTAAGACCGTGAGGCAGGAAACGCTTGGGATGTAGAAAGTGGGAGGACGAAGGGAGGATTACAGGGCGGCTGCAGAACCTCCTGGCCAGAATTAAACCTCTGCTCCTGGAAAGCCCTGGACGGGGAAGCACTGCCCCGCCCCCGCCCCCGCCTCCGCCCCGTTCTCTGGCCCTGAATCTGTTATTCCTCCTCTTCGAGCCTCAGCCGCCCCCAGGGAAACAACATGTGGGGCAAAGGGTGACCTCAACCTCAGAGCCATCATTTCGATCGCCTGCATCAACAAGGGATGGGACACGGGCCACACGGGCCAGGCCCCTCAGGGCAGTGGGTTAGAGAAGCTGGCACAGGGCCAGGGGTAGGGTGAGGACAGCGAGGCATTCACTTCAGGTGTAAGACTGAAGAAGGGGCCCCCAAGTCAAGGATGAAAATAAATGTTTTCTGGCAATATTTTTTAAAAGATGGGTGCCAACAAATCCAGAATTGTAAATAAAGACCAGATCTGACCCTGTACTCGGCACAACCCTGAGGGTGAGCTTCTCACCTGATCCAGCCTTGGTGAGCTGGCCATGGATAAGAGACTTCGTCCCCCATATTTGGTATAGGGACAAAGTGAGGAGATGTGCTTCCCACCCTTCAGGAACTTACATGTTTACCGCCCCCCCCCCCCTGTCAAACAAGGAAGCAGTCGTTAACAATACACTTGCTTGCTGGGCCAAAAGAAGTTGGAACGATATTTACGGCGAATAAAATGTCAGTATTGGTCAAACCCTTCAAGCCGGCGTATACGCTTTAATTCGGCAATCTCACTTCTAGGAACATATCTTAAGGCAATAATAACAGATGTGCACAGACACATTCATCACGGCACAGTTTACATGAGAGAAATTTTAGAAACCACTTAAATGGCCAAAAATATAGGAGTTGTTTTTGAACACAAGATACCTCTTTAAATAAACTACTATTCTGTCATTTAAAATGACACTGTTAGAAAAATTGTCACTGGCATGAGAAAACGCTCACGACACACTGTCAAGTGACAAAAGTAACGGAGTGTGCAACCATGAAAATCATTGCTAAGAAGCTAAAAATCATCGCTAAGAAGCTAAAAATGATTACCTTTCGGGGCAGTGGGATTAGATGTTACTTTACGTTATATTCTTTATTATCAACAGTTTCTAAAACGAGCTGCTCTTAGAATTAGATTTTTGGTATGTACTTTTTAAAATTTTTTTTTTAATATTTATTTATTTCTGAGACAGAGAGAGCATGAGTGGGGGAGGGGCAGAAAGAGAGGGAGACACAGAATCCGAAGCAGGCTCCAGGCTCTGAGCGGTCAGCACAGAGCCCGATGCGGGGCTCGAACTCACATACCGTGAGATCATGACCCGAGCCGAAGTCGGTCACTCAACCAACTGAGCCACCCAGGCGCCCCTGCATAGTATATATTTTTAAGGAGGAAGGGCCTATTTACAGACTAGTAGAGCCTTAAGAGGAAGGACATGTATGCAGAATGCTGTCCTCAGGGGTGTGCTGGCCCGAGAGAAGGGAGGAGAGCATTCCAGGAAAGGCCATGGGCACTGGTGAAGGGGGCGAGGGGGTAGAACAGGAGAAATGCCCATCTAAGTATGGCGTCCTCAACCGCACTCATGGCCAACGGACAGGGGCGCACCCAGGAGTCGAGCCCGAAACAGCTGACCACACAGCTGCCAATTCCAAAAAGCCCTGATAATTCTTGCACACAAAGGATCCAGTGACCTGCTCCATCAGAGGTGGAAGGAGCCACGGGCATCCTTCAGAGGCCGTGATGAAAGTTCCAGCAGTTTCTCTGATTAAAACTGCAAATCCGCAGCCCTCCACCTAATCCCTTGGTGAAAAGCAAAGATTAGCACAAGTCGCAGCCCTGATAACTTCTTCTATTCCCTTTAAGTTGCACATAAAATTTCAGGCATCTCCCTGGAGACCCCAAGCTGGGCTACTGCCATTGCTCTCCCACTAATTGGAAAACTATAATAAGAAAGTAAACATTGCCGATTCCGTAATAACCTGAATAATAGATCAGCCTCCCTTGTGCTCCCTGATTACTCCATCCGTTCACTAAATATACTTGTATGGCTTGAAAGGATGAATGATGGGGGCTATTGTAAGCCCTTGATGTCACTGCATTTTTCATTATATTAAAACAATAACATCTGTACTGGGAGAGATCATTTGGTCCAGAAAACCTTTGGGCTCCTGCAGGCTGGGATGGAGGCTTTGCAAATTTGAGCGACTCCCTTTGGGGACATAAAGGCATGCCGCTTTCCTCGCCCACAACTGAATCATTAAACCGCAGCAGGAGGCGGCATGGACACGGGCGCCTCGGTGAGGCGATGGCTTTTTCCTCCCTTTTTGTTCCGAGCCATTTCATATCTGGCGTCTGCGGCGTGTTCGGAGAGGCTATGGCTGTGTGAGGCAGAGGAGGTGGGGGGGGGGGGTGTTGGAGTACCTCGAAGCAGGAGGGGAAGGTGCCCCCCAACCCGGGCACGGAGTCCAGAGAGCTGTGTCATGGCCACAGCCTGCCTGCCGTAGACCCATCTGTTGCCGGCACGCCACTGAAAAACTGCATTCCCAGCCCTGGGGGGCCCTTATCGCTCAAATGACAATGCAGGGGCCCAAGGACCCCTAGTGCAGAATCCACTGATTTCCTAACTGACATCTTCCTAGAACTGCTACTTCGATTGCTGAGTTCTGTCGAGGCGGTTCTACAGAGGTGCGGGAGTGAGACAGGGCTGGGCCGAACACTGTGTAAGGATGTGGACTCTAGTTCGGTCATTCCACATTGCTTTTCTTGCGTTAAGCGCACAGAGGTATTAACGCATTCCGGGGCTATTAAAATGGTGGGCAATATTAATGGAAATATGATAGAGTGATATGCTTTTAAAAGTGTCCGATTTAATACACCCGGGAAAGGCATTAATGAAATTTTAATGAGAAGTCAGACTGCAGTAATTTTAAAAGTAATGATTATCTTTATTCCGAAAACCGTTTCTGAAGAGCCGTCTCCGCAGCGATGCACGCAGTCACAGAGGTATATATTACTCAAAGAACCGGGCCACAAATAGGCCACAACGGTTATTTTTGCATAAGAGCGGCAGAGGGGTTAACTGGGAAGCTAAGGCTTTGCACAAAGGCATACGTTTTTTTAACGTGTTCTTAGTTTGAGGCAAAATTACAGGGGCACTTACCCGTGTAACACAAGAGGAGGCCTCTGACAAATGAAAAGCCAATTTCCATGGCGTGGGACACCGCAGATGACACCGTGTCCCTTGACCTGGACGAAGGCCCGGACAGTGAACCACAGTGGAACCACAGAGAATGATCAGGCCCAGGAATAAAGCACGAGACCCCTGGCGAGGCGTGCATTTGCCTACGGGCAAGAAAGAAGAAACGCTGAAGGTTGAAGCAGGGTGGCAGGAGGAGAGGAGGAGGACACTGCTGGACGGGTGCATGGTGGCCCTTGGCACGGCCCCTCCTTTGGCCTAATCCCCAGGCCACCCCATTTTGTAAAACCCTGCCTGTTGGGGCCGCACAAAATTTTTAGAAAGACGTTTTCCCAAATGCAGGACAGTTCTCCTTTACATCATAATGCTACCTGAGCTTATTAGAGCAGTAGTTCCCAAGTTTTATTTTTCTTAAAGCTTATATGTCTTATTTATTTTGACAGAGAGAGAGAGAGAGAGAGAGAGAGAGAGATGGGGAGAGAGAAAGACAGAGAGAATCCCAAGCAGGCTCCGTGCTGTTGGTGCGGTCTCAGACACAGGGCTCGATCCCTGTGAGATCTGTGAGATCTCAGAAGATCCGTGAGAAACCAAACTGTGAGATCATGACCTGAGCTGAAATCAAGAGCCACTCGACCAACTGCGCCGCCCAGGTGCCCTAGCAGTTCTCGAGTTTTAACGGACGTATGAGTCACCTGTGGATCTTGTTAAAACACAAATTCTGATCGGATTTGTCCGGGGTGTGGCCCGAGATTCTTGCAACACTAACAAGTTCATAGGTGATATGGATGTTCCTGGTCCTATGCACCTTACTTTGAGAAACACGATAAGGTGACCATGAGCTAGGTGCTGTTATAGGTGCTTTACGCACAGTGTTTGCTTGTTACAACAAACCGCTTAGGTAGGTACCATCTCTTGTCTCCCCTTTTGTAGACGGAGAAACAGAGAGGGTATGTAACTAGCCTAAGGTCACACAGCCAATAAGGAACAGAGCCAGGATTTGACCCTTGGCAGTTAAGTGCCAGAGTCTGGATCTCTTTGACAGCTGACTTCTAAAAATCAGGTTTAATTCTTAGAACTATAACTCTTTGTACACCCCTAGCCACTATGAAGCCATACCTACAAGTTCAGATTTCTGTTTGCATACACTTCTTAACACACTATTTATTGAACACTTCTGGAACAACTATTTTGACCCAGACCCTGTGCTACGCTCTAAGCTCGTGGAGACCAGACCCTGCTTAACGGAGCTGGGGCAAACGGGTGAGACCCTGGGACAAGCGAGCTGAAAGCTCTAACACAGAGTGCCCACCCTGGGACCACAGGATGCATTGGCCCTACTCACACTTCCAATACGGACACAGCCAGGCGATTGTTTTCTTTTTCCTAAGGTGGGAGGGAAGGGAAGAAAAGGGAAGCTAAGATTTTTTTCAAATGCCTACTACCTGATAAGCCTTGCACATCTATTACCTCATTTAACCCTTACATCAACCTGAAACACAGGTGATATTTTCCCCACTCGAAAGCTGCATCAGACCCCGTCCAATGTCACAGAACTGGCCAAGGAGGAGCCGACATTCGAACTGACCCATAACTGATTCCAAAACTGGTATCTTCCCCATATGCTGCTGTTCCGATTAGGTATGGCTACAGAACGACCCCAAAATTTAGTGGCAAAGAACAGCACCCATCTGATTGTGCTCGAGGGGTCTATAGGTCAGAAATTGGGAGAGGGCACAGCTGCTCCACGATGCCTGCAGAATCCAATCTTGAAGAAGCTTCTTTGCTCACGGATCTGGTGTGTGGGTCAGGAAGGGGTAAGGATGAGATTGCTCAGCTGGGATTGTCAATTGGGAGTCTCTCCCTGTGGCCTCTCCAGCGCGACAGCCTCAGCACGGTCAGACTCTTTACACGGTGGACTGGGGCTCCAAGAGCGAGTGTTTCCACAAAAAAAGGTGGAGGCGGCATGACATTTAGTGACCTAACTTTGGAAGTCACGTAGCATCACTTCACCTTTCTCTGTTGGTACGTCGTAATCACAGAACCCACCCGGGCTGAAGGACGTTGACCCCAACCTCTCAACGCAAGACGCGTCAAAGAACTTGTGACCACATTTTAAAATCGCCGCTCTCACCCAGACGAACCACCCTCATATGCGGTCCTGGCCTTGGGGACCCACACGGAAGCCTTTTGATAACTCAACCCATGAGGACCTCACCCAATACAACACAGGTTTACTTGGGTGAGTTGCTGAGTGGCTGGAAGAGAGCAGTAAGGTGAGCTCACCTCCACCCCACCTGTGGCAGTGTCCCCAGGACCATATTCGTAAGGAATCATGGAACTGACAAGACCCATTAACACCAGTGCTGCTGTTGAATGCTAACAGAGGGTATTCCTAATGAGCAGAAATGGCTTTTAACCTATCCACACCTTTCTTGGATCCGCCTCCTCACCACAGGCGGCAGCAGCTCCTAGATCAAATGCAACGGGATGAAGCTTCCGCTTCAGGCTCACAGAAGCCAGTGTCCTCACAAAAGCCTTGGTTCCCAAGGGGCACTTACAGTGGGAACCTCTGACTACCCCCGGGGAGATGCTCTCAACCTCTGTTTAGCCTGGGGACTTCTTCCACCCTCCTCAGAACCTTACGTCACAAACCCCATAGCTTTGGAAGCCTGACAAAGGGCCAGAGGAAGCCATTCACCATTCAATATGGCCGACAGTGAGAGCACAGATAATAACTGATGGAGAGTTGATTAGACAGGGAGCCATTTAATCAATCCGAGCAGGTGCTGCAGACCACTCAGAGTTCAATCAGAAACAACTGACATGTGAGAAATGCCTCCTCTGCCAGTTCTCAAAAATGTGGTGCTCTTCTCTCCGTTCAATGTGGATTTACGTTGATTTTGCCTTCACCACTGTAGTTTTTCATATTGAGGTCTTCCAACAAAATGGAGCCCGTCCTTCCTTCCTTCCTTCCTTCCTCTTTCCCCCCTTCCCTCCCTTTAGTCCTCCCTTCCCTCCTTCCCTTCCTGCTTAACAATTTACTAGATAGTCTAGGCACTAGGGAAACATTAGGGAACAAAACAGACAAAAGCCCTGCCCAGGTTTCACGCTGGTTGGGAAAATATATGACCAACAAGCACAATAACCAAGTAATGTGTACATTGTGTGGAAATGTGGTAAATGCAATGGGAAAATTAGGGCCGGGTTAGAAGATTACGTGTGCTGACGGGATGGTGAAGTTTTAAACTGAGTGGTGAGGGACAGAATCACTGTGAAGATGGCATCTGAGCGAAGATGTGAATGAAACGGGGGAGCTCTCCACGGGGCACATTAAGAGAGAACAGACCCCTCCTGGTGAGGGGCGGGGGTGCCTGGCAGGATTGCCAAACAGCAGTGCCACTGAAGCAGACTGAGCAAGATGGGATTACAAACGAGGCCACGGAGATATGGAATTGGATTTGGATTTTATTCTAGGAGAAATGGGAGAAGGAATTGTAGGGTCTGTAGCAGCAGAATCACACTATCTAACTTAACTTTCCAGAGGATTTAAATGTATACCCTGGCAGCTATATTGAGAGTAAACCAGGGGGAGATGAGGATGGGACCAAGGGGACCATTACAGAACCGACGGGGACAGATGACGGGGGCTGAGACCAGGGAGGCAACAGTGCAGGTGCCGCGATGCGGTCAGGTCCTCAACGTATCTTGAAGGTGGAGCAGCGTTTACTGCAGATGGGATATGGGACGTAAGAGGAGGAGCGGCATGAAAGGTGACTCCAAAGGTTTGGACCTGAGCAGCTGGAAGCATGGGGTTGCCATTGCCCAAGACGGTGAAGATTGGGAACGGAGCAGAACGGAGAGAGGACGAGGGGTTCGGTTTCGGGTGTATGGTGTTAGAGATGTCCGCTAGACAGCCAGGAGGGGATGTCAAGTAGGCAGTCGGAGGGTGTTAGCATTAACTTCCGGAGTAGCTGCCTGAGAAGCAGCCATTTCTGGAGTGACGCCTGGATGGTCACAGGTGACTGCTAACAGGAGCCGATTTTCCTAAAGATACGCAGGCATTGGTCAAAATAAGATGGCAAGTCCAAGGTCAATCAATCAGTGTGCATTTGCTGGGCACCCGCCATGTGGCGGCTCTCAGTTCCAAGCACATGAGGGATGCAGCAGGAGACTCAGATGCAGACGTTCCCTTCAGGGTCTCTTTAACCCCCCAGCTGAAGTGACACCTGAGCTGCACCCAAATCAATGAATTTATAGATATCTATAGAGCACAGATGATGCGCCGGGCACAGAAGGGAACACAAAGGGGAACACACAACACAGCCAAGAGAGCCATCTATAGTCAAAAGGGAACACAAAACACAGCCAAGAGAGCCATCTATAGTCAAAAGGGCAAGACAGAAGCTGTGAAAACTTAAGGAGCAATCTGTGAAATGTCACAAGAATATCAATAATGTAAAATAAAAGTAGGAAAATCCCCAGCAAAGTCTCTTACTGAGCCCATTTCCTGGGGATGTGAGTAGAAAATGGGGAGAAGCTTGGGTTTCAGGAAGTTCCCTGCCGACAGTTAGGCTCTGGAACATTCCTCCTCCAGTTTTCATAATTCTTAAAAGGTGTGAGGCTTCTCCTCACTGATAATGGAGTTTAGGAATCATTTCATGTGTGGACGTTCCATCAATGGTTTTCAAATGTCAGTGTTTTGGGAACTTGTAAAAATTAAGAGTCCTGGGCCACATCCCTAGGGATTTGGGTTCAGTGAGTTATTTTCGGTCAGGTGGTCCTGGGCTCTAGTGACCCATCACTGCAGCCACGACGGGAATGGGCAGGAAAACTGGCAAGCCACTCAGGATTAGACTTGGGAAGAGGACAGTCAACAGAGGGCAAGGGGCCTTTGTTTTAGTAAAAATCTGTGATTCTTGGCGATTTACTGGTTTGCTCAGAACTCAGGAGTTTCTATCCCAACCACCTATCGTTGTCAGATCTCTCACTCTAATGAAACAAGAAACAAGAACTACGGTTTAAATCTATTTTCCGGAAAACACAATGGAGTATATTCACCCAGCACTGACGCATTCTTCTCTCCAGTGATGAAGGAATAAAAAGAACCACTTCGGTTGGACTCTCTCCCTTCCGGCTTTTGATGTACTTGGATGGTACAATCAGGCTACTTACAGTCAATAACGTGACAATATCAGCTCCCACCCCACCCCACGCCAGCTATTTTGACATCTCTCTCCTTGAAAGGTCTTTTTACCGTGTAAAAAATCTCTACTTACTGATCGCCTCAATGTGAAACACACATTGAAATATTTAACTATGGTTCTTTGAAGGGGAGCAGGTGGCAAGTTCACGTAAACATGTGTCTTCTGGGCTTCACGTACTGGACCCAAGAAGAGCCTGGTGGGTTCATTGCCATAATAATCCTCCTGTGGTTCCTAACATGTCAGCATCAGAGACAAGGTCATGGCAGCCTAGTGCTTTCCTATTTCATGCCTGTCTAAAAAGACAAACTTCTTAAGCAGTTGTTGACTCTGAGTTTTGATAGTTTACAATGGATGAGGAAACAGATCTGCCCAAGATCATAGGCTAATAAGCGGTGCCGCTAAAATCTGAACCTAGGTCTGTAGGACTTCAAAATCCATTCCCTTTCCTGTTTCCTGGTGGGAAACACACCAAGATCAACCATGTTTGCAGTTCAGCCGTTTCCCCATAATCAGTCACACTGAGGAATAGTGACAGGTCTCCTACCTCCTCTGCTCTAGGTCAATCCAGAGTCAGATTTGATGGCGGGTCCCCACGTGGTAAAAAGCTGCATCCTGCACGTACCAAAAACAGCACAGACAGAATGAAATGATTCTATTGCATGAGAGGTAGGGATGGAGTCCCACAGAGCCCCCACCCCCTCTTGCGAACACAAAATCAGTAGACGGTACATAAAATGTTTACAAATATATTCTTATTCTTTACTCTTTGTAATCACAGTTTCATTCAACCTTTTAAATCACGATGACTAAAAGCTGCCCTGAAACCTTGTCTCATCCCAGTAGTGATGACAACAGCATCACTGTTATAATCCTGGGAACTGGCAGGTGGATGGGGGGAGAAAAAAAGAGGGAAGCAGAGAAAACTGGATGGAGCAGTCGCTGAAATTAGGAAAACCACCAGCTAAATTGAGTGCTTTCTAATCTAATGCATTTAAGTCAGACTCAGGCACTGATCCCTGTTTGCTGTGCTACCAAGATCTCCGCAGATTCTGATTAGTACCTTGGGAGCTTTCCAAAATCCTCTTGCTCATAGTTGTTCCGGCTGCACCATGGGGAGGTCATTAATGCTGTTTGCCAACTATGGGTTGTTTCCCCCTCTTTGGGCACATGTAAGGATTGTACTTCCAGGGCTCCTGTGGTTGGGTGAGGCCATGAGACCAGGTTGGGCCCACCAATTATGTGTTTCTTCCAGGCAGGACCTTTAATTGCAGGTCTTACGCACCTTCCAGGGCATTCTTTCCTATGGCATAGCCACTGCCAAATTTGAGATGGTGGCTCCTCTCTCATCCTGGGTCTTTCAACGATTTTGATGAGTAGAGACCACTTGGTAGCCTGGGATAGGCGTGTAACGTGACCTACGGGCATGCATCATGCGTGAAAAACGTCCGTTCTAAAATGTTACATTATTTACTATATTATGGCTTTTACAAAGCACACTCTAGCCTATCGTAACTGATTCAGCAACCAAGCTTTTGAACCAGGAACAAGCAAGGAAACTGGGAGCTTTGAAATTGTAGAAAGATAAATTCCAAATTCCACGTTGCTAAAAATGACGATTGCTAAGATTTTTGGCACTCCATTAGACCTCTCTTTCTAGAGCTGTGATAGGAAGATCCAAAAGCCCCGTGGAAGCCTATTTGAGGTTAATGACCCTCTCATGACTCTAGAAGGTATGACTTGTAGCACCAGATATGTGCCACAACTCCCAGCAGAAATGCTCAACAGACATCAATATGGTCCAAAAAGTGAGTAACGAGCTAAGGCAAGGAGAGTGCTGGCCTCGCACCTGTGCTCCCCACCTTAACGTGGTGCTGGGGCTGTGAGCATGAACTTGGGCTGGACCACATGGGTTCCAGTCCCGGCTCCATCATTTACTAGCTGCATGACCTAGAGGCAAATTGCTTAATCTCTGTTGTTCTCATCTGGGAAGAGGAGATAATATACTATCTACCTCACAGGGTTGTTGTAAGGAATTAACAAATCAGTGTGAGTAACATGGACCAATGCCTGACGCATCTTACGTATCAGCTACTAACATTATCCATTCCTCGTTAGTATTATCATTAATCCATTTTTCCAGCTATCAATCAGTATCTTTTTTTATTAGCCGGGTAAATCTGAGTAAGCACATAAAAGCTTCTTCCTGACCGTAGAAAATATTTTTAAATGAAAGTACAGATTTTAAGTCTATGTTTTTCTAGCCCCGAAGAACAGGCTAGGATTCTTGCTGTAACCAGGCCGATGACAACGCCTTGGCGGGACCTCACTGTAAAGCACAGTGTCACCACCAGCTGCACACATGCATCTGTCTGGGTGCTCGATGATTCACAAAGCCAGCATTAGCTACCGGCTGTTGGCTATAAATGGCTATCATCCTTGGCCCTAGACACCACTATTTTAAGATGCTCTCCGTGCCGCCCAGCATTCAAGGTCCCCAATTCTACGGGACATATTGAGACTTCCAGACCTTCTGAAATAGAGACCCCGTTTAACTCCTGATTGGACTCAGTGCCCCATTCTAGCAAATGGCCATGGGTTTAAGCATAACACGGAAGCTCAAGGCACACCAAAGGATGCGTCGACATTTTTCAGGCAACACTCAGTCCCACTTGACTTTCCAAGTATCTGGCACCAAAGCATCTAACACGCTTTGGAGGAACTCCCAGAGCTCAGTGTGCTCGCAAACACCACACACTTCAAGAACATCAATCTTCCCTTGCTAGCCCTCCAATTGCTCTCCGAGGTGCTAGGGACCCATCATACGGCACTTGAAATGTGCAGCACCGGCAGCCTGATCCATGCCGGAAAGTTCTGGCAGACAATCATCCCTGCATCCTCCGTCCCACTCAACTCCGCCAGCTGTAATCTCTCACCCAACTGTGAGACTGTTCTCTGGGTTAGAATGAAAAAGGAAGAAAATAAATGAACCCTCATTTCCTCTCCGGAAAATTTAGGACAGTTCTGTTTACCTATATTTTTTCAACGTTTATTTATTTTTGAGAGAGAAAGTGCGAGCTGGGGAGGGGCAGAGAGAGAGGGGTACAGAGGATCCAAAGCGGGCTCCATGCTGACAGCAGCAAGCCTGATGTGGGGCTCGAACTCACGAACCACAAGACCATGGCCTGAGCCGAAGTCAGACGCTCAACCAACTGAGCCACCCCGGGGCCCCTTACCTACATATTTTTGAGCCATATTGATGGAGGTACAATTTCTATCAAGTAACATTTATCCCTTTTGGGTATACACAGCTCTGCTGTTTTTAATCCAAAAATTCAGAAACTTCTTCTCCAAGGGCCCTCCTGGGATGCCAGGGAATCCGCTTAGGACCACAAATACACCTCAGGTGTCTAACGTCTGCCCTTACGTTTTTGCCCTTCAAACCCCCAGACAAGTGCTAAAACCCACCTTTGAACACGCACAAGTAAAGGGCATGTAAGCTGCAGTTCTCTGTTAGGCCCTAAGGGACTGAAACGGCACCTTTGAACTCAGTAGGGCCATTTGTGTGTGTATTAATAATGCCTTTTTATTTTCTGTGTTTGTATTGCTTTGGTACCTGCGGGCTTGCTGACCCTGAAGACACTGTCCCTCCCCCAGCTAGCCAATTCTCAGAGGCTGGAAATGTTTGCTTGCCAGCGTGCCTTGTATATGCAGACCAGCCAATCCAAAACCCATACTGTCACCACGTCCTCCATCAGACTCTCATATACCGAATCATGTCCCCGTCCCAATCACCCTGGACAACTAAGGATGGCACCTACAGCCCAGAACTCACCGAAATCATTCAAACTAGCCAATCCTAAGCCTGTTTGCCCTGTCTTGCTTTGCATTTCCTGCAGAAACCACACTAAAGACGCTCGCCTACCTTTTCCCTTCACTCCCTCTGGCTCCCGACTGTCACTGGTCCCGTCCCGCGCGTGACCCTACACGGCCTAGCTGGCCACCCCGCCTCTTGGGAACTGTGAGTAATAAGCTATCTTTTCCATGGCAGTCGCCTCCTGATCTGCTGGCCTCACCATACCCAAATAACAACAAAGGGTACATTTTAAAACAATATAAGTCCACACGTCATGGGTCATTTTACACGGATTTATTTTCACATGGATTATTTTACAAGAATTCTTACCAAGAGGCAGGTCAAGGACTACTCGGTGCTCTTTGTTAGCAGCCACACCGCTGGCACCCGGGTCAGTTCTGACGCTCAGTCACAGTGCCACCCATTAACAATATAAACAGTGTAGGAAACGGTTTTGTGAAAGTTAATATAAAACTCATTCGTTCAGATATTTACTGAACATCTGCTATAAAGTAGGCAGTACCCGAGATTCAAGAAAAAAATAAGTTGTGGCCCGGACCCCCAAGAGCTTCCAGTATAAAAATTAATCACCAATATCCTGTTGTGTTCTATAGAGTATAACGGACAGTCAGTGATCCTGCTCCTGGCCTCCTAGCTGTGGTGTTCTGGGAGGTGGGGGATGGGGGGGCTCAGGGACTCCAGCAACAAGGCAGCCAGAAAGGAAGCTAAAGATATTGGCAAATGTAGAGGATGAACAAAAAATTCTCCTGCTCCGTGAATGTCTTCTTTCGCTTCCTGAATCACCTCAGTCTCTGGCCTTCCCAGTTATCTTAATTTGTTAGTATTTTACCTCACGCTTCCAAGAACTGTTTCTTTCTTTTCTCTTTCTTTCTTTCTTTCTTCCTTTCTTTCTTCCTTTCTTTCTTCCTTCCTTCCTTTCTTTCTTTCTTTCTTTCTTTCTTTCTTTCTTTCTTTCTTTCTTTCTTTTAATGTTTATTTATTTTTGAGAGGCAGAGACAGAGAGCAAGCAAGACACAGAATCCGAAGCAGGCTCCAGGCTCTGAGCTGTCAGCACAGAGCCTGACGCGGGGCTCGAACTCACGAACTGCAAGATCATGACCTGAGCCAAAGTTGGACACGCAACTGACTGGGTCACCCAGATGCCCCAAGAGTTTCTGTTTCTAAAAATTAATATGGCACAACTTCTGAGTCATATACTGCAATATTTAGCATATCTGCCTCCAATTCTTTGGCCAAGCAAGGAATGGAGTCAAGTCAAAATAGAAAGCTGGCCCCGAAGACTTTCATACCAGAGGAGGCACCAGCCGGTGGGCTGTCCTAGTCAAGGGCAGTAAGGAGGGCTTTGTGGACATAACTGCCTTTTATCAAATAGTCCCACCTTTCCATGTTAAGGCACAAGGAAGGATTGTCCTTGCTGGTTCCCTGTGGTTGGATACAGCCACTTGACCACTTTTATCCAAGGAGTTGTAAGCAGAAGAGATATGCATTAGTCCCTTCTAGATCGAGCATGTAATTGTTGCTAGGAAACTGCAGAGCTGGGCCACCCAATATGGCGGCCAATCCCAACATGTGGTCACTGAGCACTTGAAATGTGGCTGGTCCAAACTGAGTGTGCTTTAAGTGTAAAATACTCACACTGGATTAGAAAAGCTGGTATCCAAAAAAAAAAAAAGTATATATAAAAATGCATTAATATATCTTGTATTAATTACATGCTGAAATTATAATGTTGGGTTAAGTAAAATTCATTATTAAAACTAACTTCACCTTAATCACCTTCATTTTGCCTTTTTAACGTGGCTACTTGTAAGTCTGAACTTACATATGTGGCTTGTATTATATTTCTATCAGATGTTGCTGCCCTAGAGATTTTTTTTCCCCCTGCTATAGCAGTTGAGCAGAATGACAGCAGTATAGCAGAATGACAATGATGTGGAGAGAGCCCTCCAGCTATCCTCACAGGCCATGGCGGCGTAATCAAGAACAGACCTCTTACTAGTCTACGCAACTGAGATTGGGTTTGTTCGTTATCACAGCATGATTCTAACTGATATCAACCCGGAGCCAGTCTGGGTGAAGGTGGAAACAAGACCTATAGTAGGAAGGGAGCATAGAGGAATAAACGCTCCTTGTATCATGATCTTGCCTAGAATCATTCTTGCGCATGTGCACACGTGTGCTTATTTCTGTGGAAGAGAAGAAGCCAGGATGTGAAGTGTTCTTTTTGCCTCGGTGACACTTCAGACCACAGGTCCCCTAAGGAACATGGCTTGCAGAAATAGCTGATGCTGGAATTTCTAGCCTGGCTATGTAGTTCCCAGGTTTTCACCTCACTCCTGCCCATGGAACCATTTGGGATATTTTACTTCTAGGGCTGACAGTCACCATAATGCCTCATTCGGTCTGCATCCTTATTTAATCCAAGACTCATAGTGACAGTTCAGGAAAAAAAAAAAAAATAACCCTGGGATGAAGAGCTGAATGGAATTCTGCAAAAGGGCACAATACAAGGGTGGACGTAGCCATTTGGTTGGTCTTCGACAAACACTGAGGAAGGGGGATCGTAAGTCCCCTTGTAAAGGAAGTGTGAGTGGCATCTCTGAAGACGAATTTGCCAAGAATCAGAAATCCAGACTCCTCTACCATTCACCTATGTGCTAGCTCCCCCATTCCCTTCATCCATTACGGGTATTTTGGCTATAACAGAACATTTAATTAACAGTAGTTTAAAACAGGGATTTACCTTTCTCATATAACAAGAACACTCATTAGAAGAATGTTCTAGACTGTACTAGTCCAAGAACTGGACTAGTAGTTAGTCCAGTGCTAGCGTAGCAATTTAAGAATGTCATTAAGAACCCAGGCTCCACTCTTCTTTCGCTTCACCTTCCTAAGCAGATAAAGTGTTGGTGCCTCGTGGTCATAAGATGGCTGCTTAGCTCCAAGATCATGCCCGCCTTGGAGACGGTAAGAAGAAAAGGGGAGGAGCTAGCCTTGGTCCCATCCTTGTGGTACAAAAGGTGGGGCAGATGCCCAGGCTTCACATTTGGGGGGAAGGGGGCACATTTTAGAGAGATAGGGATGGGCCAGATGTACTTTCTTCTCCTGAATCTGGGCCTTGACTCGGGGCTTCATGGGCTGGGAAGAAGGGGCACCTTTCTGAAACTTTCCTGCTCAGAGGTTCTTTCTAAGTATGTACAGAGCGCTAGATATGCCAGTCACCTTGGGCCTAGTAGCCTTGGTTGAAGGGCCTCTGCTTCACACCCTTCAGAGACACCCATAGCCACGCAAAATGGTCATTTTTATAAGAAAAGTGACCAACAGTTTAGAAAACAGTACATTAGAGACTACAACGTGTAACCCATGATGGGTCATCCCTGGACTGTCCCCAACCTCCTGCTAATCCCACCCCTTGCCTCCTCCCGCACCATCACCACCACCAAGCAGCAGCCCCCAAAATACAACAGGCTCTTACCTCATGGCAGCTGATCGGCAATCCATCTTCACCGAAATCTTGGTAAATAACAACCAAACACGCCGCTGGGAGCCCCTGATATTAACAGGCTACTGTCGAAGCATCAGAAGCTCTTCCTAGGGCTCCGGGGCCATGGGTAGTTATCGGCCTGAACTACCGGAAGACGGCAGCCCTCTGAAGGCAGCCTGCCTCCCTCCCCGTAACCCCACTACCAGTTCTGGTTCCGGTTCCGGTTCCCTCCCGAGGGTGGGTGGGATTTTCCACCACTCCGGACTCGAAGAGGCCAGCTGCGCCCATTCAGCAACGGTAACTCTCACAAGTGGCATTTCTGGCTGGGTAAATTGCCCTGCAGCAAAAAGAGCTGGTGCTAATTTAGTGTTCGCGTCTCATCAGCTGAAATGTTTTTATTTTGGGAGGGAATTGGTGAGCCATAATTATTATTGATCTCTGTGACAGCAATCGGAGAAAGCTTTCCTGTGCCCTCAAAAGAGCAGGACCAGAAATAGATTCAGTGTCTTTCTTGGCCAATCAGAGTCTCTTCTTGGTCTAAATTGATTTTTATAGCTGGCTTGCAATTTAAAGAAAACAAATTAAAGTTCTACATAGTGAATTTTTGTATGTCCTAATCCCTTCACCCCCCCCCCCCCCCCCCCCCCCCCCCCCCCCCCCGTCAGTATTTATGGAGCATTCGCTGGGACTCTAGCCATATAGTCTTAGAGTATGTCTTACCTGACTTTCAACAGATGGATGTTAATGGGATATTTATTTACAGAGTAAAATTAAATTGGAGCTGCATCTTAATGCACAATTTACATAATCAGCTTTGTTCTGAACTGATGAGCTGTTTTCAATAGCACTTGGGACCTTTCAGTCACAGCTGCCTCAAAGCTGCAGCCACTGAGAATAGAGATTAAACAATTTCCTAAAGCTAGAAGTCTTGATGAGGATCTATTATCCCATCCTGGAGACCTCATAATTTCTCTAGACACCATCATGGGATCAAAGGTCCATGTTAGCTTCTTGCCATTGTTTGGGATCAAAAGAAAGATGTTCAGTTTGCATTTGGAAACCATTACAGTCATGGGTAATCTCCACACTAACCCTCACTTCTAAAAAGTTTACAGCATTTCTATTTTTGTAACTCCTCGCACTCTCAACAACGTACATAATTACCAACTTGCCACACAATGTGCTTGGGGAGCCTGAAGGAAATCTTTCTAATAATGAATTTCATTGTAATACCTGTGCACATAAAGCTGGTCTCCATGGAGAGCAGATCAGAGGCAAGACAGGTTCAGAGCCTGGAGGGGTGCAGGGAGTAAGTGTTCAGGCAGAGAGCCAGGTTGGCAAAACTGGATCCTTAATAAAGAACTGTTACCTCCTTATGCCTGCCCCAGCCCGGAGGGCTGTGCATTTGACCATATAAGTCCTTCTTTCCAACCAATCTGATCTTGACCAACTCTCTGTGAAAAGCAGTGATTCTGAGAGAAGTCGTAACAATGAACACGTCCTGAAACCTCAAACTCTCTAAGTTTGCTGTGTTTTAATTCTCTCGACAGCCTGAAGAGAGAGCGACTATTATTCCCCTCCCCTTCTACAGATGAGAAAACTGGGTCGTGCAGAAGTTATTAGCCCCCGGATCCCCCGGTGAATTAAATGCAATAACCAGAATGTGAACTTGGTCTCTGACTCCAGAACACAACTTACCCACTATGTTCTACGTAGTCTCATGGATCAAACTGCATGGACAGTTCTCTTAGTAGACCTGAGGTTCCCACTAATCAGTAAGAAGAGGCTTAAATGACACTTCCGTTCCTCAGGGCTGTGTTTGCTAACCTGGGTTCTTACGTTGGGAAAACACACAAACTCCTGAAAGGGAAGGTTGGTTTAAATTATTTATTTGTTCTTTCATTCCTCTATCCGTTACAAAACAGGCTTGTAAGCTGTAGTTGAAATAGAGAGGTCAAAGCCATACCCCCTGGGGAGCAAGCAGTGTAAGCTTGTGTTGGATTTTGTGAGGTCAACTGTTTGTCTAACGAAAGTCCATTTCTGACAGAAAGGTTTGTATACGTGAAACCCATTCCTAAAATTCACTGAGACCATTAGAGATAACCGAATGTGGTTAGGAGTCTCTAGATTCTTCCATTCATTAGGCATAGGACCCTCAACTCATGGACCTATGTTTCACGACGGGATAAATGGCTATTGACATCTTGTTCATGCTTTAAAGCTCAATTCAATTCGCCTGCAGGCTTCATACTCGCTGTGGGATGATTCAGGACCCAACAGAGGAGAGCAGGAAGGTGGTCAGTTTCCCTGGCCAGATGGTCAGTCCAGGCAGGTGAGGCCAGCATAAATATGATGAAAAACTAGGAATGGTCAAACTCTGCCTTTGCCTTCCTGTGGGGGTGGTCTTTCATGGGTTCAGTCTGCTTGGGCACAGATCATCAACTGAACACAACCCAGTCCTTTGCCTAATAATGCCCCATGTACCAGACCATCTTCGGCTCTTAGTGCTTTACTAATATTGGCCTCATCTGTCCCCTTCCCCCAGGATCCTGCTCTCTGTCCTGTACTAAAGGACACTAAATGTGCAAGTGACCTTTCTCAGAGACACTTTATTTTACTTTTCAGTAGGGGCCTGCTAGAGGTCTAGGGCTCAAATTTCAGTTGTGTTTCTAAATGGTGACAATTTCAGGCCCCAGACGGCAAGTTGGAAGAGTCAGGACTCCTGCAGTGTGGTCAGTGACAGCTCCCCAAAAGTTATGTCCATGCATAACCCCCAGAAATTGTGGAGGTGACCTTATTTGGATAAAAGGGTCTTTGTGGATATAATTAAGTTAGGATCTCAGAATGAGATCATCCTGGATTACCCAAATGGACCCTAAATCCAATGTTAAGTGTCCTTACAAGAAACAGAAGACACAAATGCAGAGGAGAAGCTGTGTAAAGATGGAGGCAGAGAATGGAGCGGTGTAGCCAGAGGCCAAGAAAGGCCTAGAGCCACCAGAAACTGAAAGAAGCCAGGGAGGATTCTTGCCTTGAGCCTTCAGAGTCTAGTCATGACCATGGAAAGCTGACTGTCTGTCAGGTGGCAGCCAGGCACTCTCTGTGGCACCAGGACGTGCTTAAGAGAGAACATCATAGCTTCCTAAAATATTACAGGAGGGTTTAACATAACAAAGGCATGCGATGGAATAAAGAAATCATGGCATTAAAATGAGAAAAGGAATAATAGACAAAGACGTGACTGCAAGAACTAAACTTAGTCCGCAGAATGATTTCTATAGGTAGATGGTGGAAGTCTTGTCACTCAAAACGGTTAAAGCTAAATCAGGTCTGCGGGATACAGAGAAGTAAAATGCATCACCGGGACCATATTCAAATAATTCAGAAAGAACAAGAAAACTGCTCTGTGAGGAAAAACAGTTCTCTCATCTGAAAATCTGCACTTGGGGGAGAAGCCAAGATGGCGGAACAGCATGGACGTTTTTTGTGCGTCTCGCGTCCATGAAATACAGCCAGACCAACACTAAACCATCCTACACACCTAGAAAACTGACTGGAGGATTAACACAACAATCTGCACAACCTGAACCACAGAATTCAGCGGTACGTGGCGCAGAGAGAAGCGTACCTGGGGAGCGAGAAGGCGCAGGAAGGGAGGTGCTTTTGTGAAAATCTGCACTTGAACTTTGCGCAAATCAAATTTACCTGGCAATTGCTGGTCCACTTCCTTGTACAAACCCAGATTTTTTAATGTATTCAACTTTCCTAGGAGTACCTCGTCAAGGTTAGGAAAACATCCTCTACCTGCGGGACAACCAAGTTACCGTAACGATGATTTCCGTGGACTCCAAGATCTGACTTCTAGAGACCAAAGGCAGGTGCAGACTGTGGGTGGGCCCCATGTTTAGCCCACAGCTCCATCTCCCTCTGTCCCCCTCACCCACACAACAGGGCAGTTTGTTCTGAGGGCAACAATGTCGTTGTTTGGATGACCCATAATGTGGGTTCATAACCAATCTTCTATGGCCACAGTGTGGATGAATATGCTTCGTCTCCCTCACAAATTAGATTTTACCCAGGCTTCACACAAGCTGCTCTAGGGAATGAGCAATACCCATCAGCAAATAAGGGTCGTCTTCTAGCGTGCTTGTTCAACCACATGGTAGTGTGCTAAGAGACACATACAAAAACCACAATGACGTGTGGGGAATTTCTACTGTAAATTCTCTACCTCTATAGAATGTGGAAAGTTATCAGGATCACACCACTTAATTTTGTCTTTATCTCCAAGGTAAATAAGTTATTTCCATTTGAAATGTAAAACCGTCCTGTCTTCCCCCAAGAGTCCCCACCCCCACCCACCGCCGTGGCCTTCCAGCCCTTCCACGATCTAGACCCTGCCTGTCTTGAACCCATGGCCTCTCACCTGCTGCCTCACCCACTCTGGCCTCCAACCTCAGGCTGCTCCTACCTCAGGGCCTTTGAACATGCTACTCCCTGCCTGGAGAAGTCTTTCCCCCAACCCCTCACATGGCAGTTCTTTCTCTTCATTCATCTCAGCTAGTTCAAAGAGGCCCTCAAAAGTTATTGTTCCCTTCTATCCTCACAAGAAAAAGTCTTTAAAAAGTGGAAATCAGCGACTCTTCTTAGATCAGTTAAGAATTGGGGTCACCCCCAAAGCTGGAGAGACAGAAAGGAAGATACAGAGAACAACAACAACTTACTGGGGCAGAAACTTCCATGAGAACCAGTCCAGTGCTAGGGTAGGAAAATTGGAACTGTAATTGAGGAATTACTAGATGCTCATGTGGACAACTCCGAGAGGGACCCGGCCATGGAGGACCCTCACATTTTGGGGGATTTGACCTGGAGGAGTTCTGCCAGATTCTCACATTAACGATCAGAGACAATTCTCCTCATGCTTTCTACAGTGGGAGGGGAAACAGTAGCCATTTTGAAAGACATCAGAGCACCCTATTCTTCTTTTTAACAAGGCCTCGAGAAAAATCATCTCACCAGAGCCTAACCTGCTGGGGGTTTCATCAGAGCCCACCCCACCTTGGGGAAGGGAAATGGCCAAATCCAGCCCCCTGTAGCCATCCGATCCCACCTAAGTGAATGAAATCTAAGGAGCCCCTGTGATGGTCAAAGGCACAGGCTTACCAGAAGACTGAGACTACAGAATGTTCTCCCTCCCCCACCCCTTCCCATCGCATTGTTGAGGGTCCTTTATAACAACAGGGGAATAGGGGTGCCTGGGTGGCTCAGGTGGCTAAGCGCCCAACCTTTGATCTCAGTTCAGGTCATGATCTCACAGTTCATGGGATTGAGCCCCGCATCAGGCTCTGTGCTGATGGCTCAGATTCTGTCTCTCCCTCTTTCTCTGCCCCTCCCCCATGCTCTAAACAAATAAACACATACATACATAAATTTTAAATAATAGGGGGATAGAGCTAGGGAACTGAACATTTCAGAAATCTCACAGAGGCCTCTCCTGACAATCCTGCCTGAAACTACCACACACATCTTCTAGTCCAGCAGCTGATTTCCTATTTCTTCATAGCATTTAGATCATCTTGCTGATAGGATTACTTGTTTATTGTTTCTCCCTTACTAGAATGTAAACTCCACGTCTGCCCTGAACCTCAGCGACAACCCCCAGTGTCTGTAACAGAATCTGGAACACAGTTTTAGGTGTTTAGAAAACATTTGGTAAATTATGGAATAGCCCTTTGGCTTAGGCCTCATTAGCACGCCTTTCTCACCCATGACACATGTTTTAATGAGTTCCTCTTCTGTTTTGGATCTTTTTAAGATTTTTTTTTTCATTTTTCTTGAAATTATATATACACATATAAAAATTATGTGCATATGCTATCTATGGAGGCATCGACAATGTGTTATTTTGTATATATTAAGGCACTGTAGTTAGCTATACTCTAGCCCTTTATGATGAATGATAACTTCATACAGCTATGCATACACATATCATCAAAACTGTCCCATACTGAAAGATGTCAGTCACGGTTACTGGGCAGTCTTTATCAGGTATAGTCACGGAGAAGGCAGGACTTTGGTAACATGGAGTAAGATTTAGGGTTCGAATGAGATTTGGGGTCATGTTTTCCCTCCTACCATTTTTTCATACTGCCACCTCCACTTGCTCAGTTTAAGACAGATTTGGGTGTTCTGTTTTGTTTTTCAGTGTATTGTAGCGTTTCAGTTCTTGGATCCTGAAATTTGTTAATGGGGAAGAAAATCTCGCTACTTTGAACGTTAGCAAACCCCTAGAGCCCTGGAAATGAGACAAATGAGTTAGGCTGTGATGATCACGTCTTCCCCTGCTAACACCGTAAGGCTCTATTGTACGTAGCAGATGGTATACAGACAAGCTCTCTGATTTACCTTCCCACAGAACGCAACACACATCAAGTCAAAGCTAACTCTTTCCTACCAAGAGGGCCCGTTATCAAAATCACTGCTGCAGCTTCTCTGTCTTCTTTCTTACTCAAATATTCGGAAGCATCACTCCTCCCTCCCTGACCATTGTTCCACCAAGAATGATCAGTGAAGCAGACAGACCATTGCGACCTAACCATGCTGTCCTAATGGTTGCCAAAGGAGGGCATCTCTGTCTTGGCAACCTCTAAACACAGAGCCTTGGGTGAACATCTCTGCCCCTGTTGGGCTCCCACAAATCTGAGCTCTAAAGGGAGCATGTCCCCCCCAAACTCAAGTGTGCATGTGTGCGTTTGCAAGATCAAGATGGGAGATTTTTACCAACTTCCGCTCACTACAAACGATAGCATCGCTCTCCAATCTTGATTTGGTACCAGTCTCTTTAAGTCTATCGCATCTTGGAAATGCTTATTTTCTACCAGGCGATAGCCTACAAACTCTAACAACTAAAATAACACTCAATCCTCAGGGCTGCGAAGGTGGTGATACAAACCACAGGCCATGTCAGTGTCGGAAGGTTTCGTTTCTAATGCCGCGATTCTCACTTTTCTGTCTCCCTGCTTGGAATGCCATGTTTCTTCTCATCTGCTGCGGTTAAAAACAGTATGACTGCTGAGAGAGAAGTGTTCCACTATATGTTTTCAATGATGTTGACTTCAGTCTCCTGATATTTTTGGACCTCATGATCCAGTGCCAGTGGACAGTTTAAATCAGACCCCATTAGCAAAGGGCATGAAAACATTGGGTTTAGAGCTAAACTGCCAGCTGAGGGGTATCATGGCTGTCCTCCACATGATCCCTTGTGTTTCTTATCTACTGAGCACCTACTGTGTGCCAGGCCCTGTACCGGGCAGTAGGAATTTCTCGATGATTAACCTTGTTCTCAAGGAACCGTAAGATTGGAAGGAGGGACAGACACAAATTAAACTATGTCTTGGTAATATGGTGAGTTGATCTGGTAGGAGAATAGCCCATGGGTTAGGAACAGGGAAGACACAAAAGAGAGACCCTTGGCCTAGGCTTAAAGGTTGGGAACACTTCCTGAAGCAAATGATTCTTGAATTGAGTCTTGGAGGATGAATAAGAATTACAAGATACAAAAGGGGTCAAAACACGTTCCAGATGCAGAGACCTGCGTGAGCAAAGAATGACATCTAGAAGGCTGAAGACAGCTCCATACTGCTACCTCACAGGGCCGGGAGTCACAGGAGGGGGAGCCAGTGAGAGAGAGAGAGGTCTGAGCAGCTTGGATTTCATTCCCTAAGCCTCTTCCCACGGTGGCACGCACAGTAAATCATACCTGAGTGGAATATGGGAGGAAATAAATGAGGCTGTTCCCAACTGGGCCACCCTTTGAGCTAAAGGGATCACTATTTCTGCACACCCATAATCCAGTCCAGCATTTATGGTGCAGAAGGTCCACAGAAAGAAATAAGGAGCCATTCAAAGCTTTGAAGGAGAGTGATAACAGGGTCCAAGTAGTGTTTTAAATGGCACACTCTGGGGGTACTGGGTGGCTCCGTCGGTTAAGCTTCTGACTTCGGCTCAGGTCATGATCTTGCGGTTTGTGAGTTCGAGCCCTGCGTCGGGCTCTGTGCTGACAGCTCAGGGCCTGGAGCCTGCTTCGGATTCTGTGTCTCTCTGTCTCTCGGCCCCTCCCCTGCTCATGCTCTGTGTCTGTCTCTCAATAATAAAAATAAACGTTAAAAAAAAATTTTAATGGCTCACTATGACTGCAGGGTGGAAAACGTTCTTATCTAGGATTAGACCACAATAGATTAGGCAAGAGCCGATAAGGGAAGTGGGTCGATGGTTGTACAGATAAAGAGAAAGAAACAAGTTCAGGAAATTCTGAGGAGGTAAAACTGGCCAAATTTGGTGATTTATCACATGTAGGAAGAGAGAGAGAGAGCTTGGACTCAGCATGGCTCTCTGGTTTCTAGCCTAGGTGTTGAATGAATGTATAAATACATAAATCTATTTTGTCCAAAAGATTAAGATCTTTCCCCATTAATCTCACCACACATATAGAGCTAGCGTGTTTGTGTTTTTAAGATTTTTCTACTGCAGACACACCCTCACTAAGGGTTCTTGGCATATCCTCTCTTCTTTTCCCCAGCTCTGACTAGCCCAGCCAACACCCTTAAAGAGATACAATTTAAAGATGTTAAGAATAAGTCTGGTTTTCTGTGACAGCCTGACATTAAGTTCTCCATAGCTTGGGGCCAGTTGCCATCTGCAGGATCTAAGCACACTGTGGGGGTCCTTCCTCAGCTTGAGCAAGTCTCTTGCTTCTATTCTTACCCAGATCTCAGGTGTCAAGGTAACAACGTGGGTCTCTATTCTTTCCAATGACCTTGAGGTTAATGAAGCTAACCCGTGAGCAATCTTGGGGCATCCCGCATCACAGCTCTCGGGAGCACCTTTCTGAATAGTTCTAAATCAATGTGGCTTTAGACCCACCAAATGGTAGCATTAACATTTCCCGGAAGATGCAAAAAAGGTTCAGGAAACCACATTCGTCCACCTTCTCTGCGTGCATCAGGTGCGTTTCGGGTCCTCGGCAGGCCGGGCTTCGAATAACACTAGCCAATTCTGGATGCCCCAAGAACTGCAGAGAATTCTCCTCCTGTGAAACAAACTTAGGTTTCTTACATAACATATGGATCTAGTTTGAATCACATAGACAATGGGGGAAGTTTTATTACGAACTGGGTATTAGGTGATATTTAAGAATCGGGTTAGTTTGGCTATAGATACGACAATCATAGGGTGGTTAGGTCTCCTTAAAATGAATCAAAATGTCTATCAGTGATACATCCTGAAGTATTGATGTGACGTCAGGGATTTGCTTTTAAAGATTACCAAAAGAAAGAAAGTGGGGGAGAATAACTGAAGACTGGCCGCGATTGATCTAGGGAAGCTGCATAATGAAGGTGTGGGGCTCATTCTATGTGTACGTGAGTGACAAATCTCCATAAAGCTCCGTTCTACTGCGCCATACCTTGACCACCTGTTAGATTGGAGTTCTCGGCAATCATTTTAAACCAACCTTCATTTGTTTTAGCAATAAAGTGGGGCTGGGAAAAAGGCAGGTTTTGTCCAAATCATTGACCCTGTTGCGGTCATATAATAATCATAGCTGCCATTAGTTAGTGGTTATTACATTCCAGATGCTGAGTTAATCATTTTTCATGCATTAATGTATTCAATCCTCACCAAAAAATCTGCATCTAAGAGCATAACGAGAAACTCAGGTGCTGACTTTAGACTTCCAGTACCACAAATAACAATAATAATTATAATAATAATATAATAATATATATAATACATATAATATATATAATTATTATTATTATTCTAGCTACACAAACTACAAAACTCTCACAAATCGTTGAAGCAGTTTTCTGTGAATTGTTCTAATTTCTACCCATTTTCTTAAAGATACGCATAAAGGTGATTATTCTGATAAAAGTGGATACAAATTCTTGAGTGTTGACAACAGAGTAGTCTCAGTGCTAAGCACTTTCTGTATATTTTCTCACCTAATCCCCACAACAACCTATAAAGTAGTAGGATAGATTCAGTGGCTCGATGGTCCTACTCAGTGGCTTCCCTATGTCCATGAAGAGGTGAAGTGCCCTTCACACCCCCTGGATCTGGACTGGCCTCACAATTTGCTTTCGCCCACGGGGTGTGGTCAGTAGAAGTAAGGACAGACCAGTGCCGGCCTAGGTTCCAAAAGACCTTGCATGCTGTTCTTTCTCTCTCTCGGACCCTTGCCTCTGCCATGAGACGAAGCTTGGGACAACTCTCTGGAGGACGAGACGCCATGTCAAGGAGAGCTAGCCATCGGCCACCCGCCGGAAGCAGAGTCACCTGACAACCTGCCAGCTGACCACAGGTGGGGCGGGCCCAGACATGACCAGAACTGCCCTGCTGAATCCAGCCCAACTAAACAAGTGGTTCAGAGGCCACTAAGCTTTGGAATGGGTTTATGATGCAACAACAGCTAACTGAGATAAGCAGGTGCCATTTGCTTTCACCAGAAGAGGAAACCATGACAGAGAGAGGTTAAGTGGCTTGCCCAAAGTCTCAGAGTAAGCGGTGGAGCTTAGCTATGTACCCAGAAGGCTGGCTCTGAATTCTACACCGCGGGTGCAGAGCGGTTCAGAGTAGGTGATCTTCACCAAAGACAAGGCAAGGTGGGAAGTTACTGGGCTCTTCACCCAACAGCCTGATCGTGACCACTGAAGATCCATTACCAACCGCATGGCAGCCCAGGTGTCCCCACCCTTCCTCACTGGTCCGAGTACATCTTCCCTAGAGCTCTGCCGGCCCTTCCCAGGAGGAGGAATCTCTCCTCTCTCAATGTAATCTCCAAGAGACAAGGAGGCCATTTGGTTAAATTATGTTGAATTCTGAATGAGCCCACTGGGGACCCTGAGAAACAGTGATGTGTAATTGAATTGAAAAGGCCAGAAGAATATAAAGTAGCATCCACACTCAAGTCAGAGACCCAGGGTAAAGTTTTATTTGATCCTCAGGACCACGGAAAGCTAGAGATGAATTTTAAATAAGGAAATAGTGGGATAGCATACACACATTTAAGAAAATCAGTCTGGCTGCAACAGGGAAAAAGGGCTGCAAGTAACCTTGAAGGTCTGGAAATCAATGCAGAGTCACGAAGATGATGGTGGCCAGGACTAAGGTCACACTCATGGGAACAGAAAAAGGTAGAAAGATCCAAGGGCTGTTTAGGAGACAGGAACAGTAGGACCTGGTGATGGATTGAATGAGCGAAGGAAATGAGGGAAAAGGTCAGGACAACCCAATCATAGGGCCACAAAAAGTAACTGACAACCAAGCAATGCTACTCTGTTCCACACAGTGTTCCCAAATGACGACTGACCAGTTTCTGAAAAAGATTTGGACTTAGTCTTGCCAAGGCATGAGGATTTCTGATAGCTCTGAGTCACCCGATCCGCAAAGAACAAAAGCAGGCTTCTAGAGAGAAAATGTCAAAAAATTACACAGCCACTTGTCTTGACAGCATTAAAAATAATCTGTCACCTGTTCCTAACTTTGTTCTTGGTTACAAAGGCCATTGTGTGAGTGAACAAAGAAGGCACAGAATTTGGAAAGAACTATTTACCCAGAGAAACTGATAAGAGCTCGGGCTGCAGAAGACTCGCATGTGAATGAGGAAGGGGGCGGGCTGCTCCAAACACAAACATTCTGTGCCCTACAAACATCTCAGGGGCTCGAAATCCCATTCACCGGAAAGAACGTGGTTTCCAGCAGCTCCTGTTGGTATATCCAGAATATTCCGAAAATGACTTGGCCTTTCAGTAAGAGCCATTTTCCATCTGATGAATCAAAAGCTCAACTCCAAGGACGATGAGCTGATGGTTATTGAGGGCGTAGGGTCTCCACCTTCCTCCATCAGACACCTTGCCCTCGTGCCAGCCACTTCCCATGCTGCCCAGCGTCACACAGGACCACGGCAGGCATTCGCCACATGAAGACCGAGGTCACCCCGTTTCGCGAAAAGCCCTTAGCAAAGGGAAGAGTTCAAGAACAGAATCTGAGCGTACCAAAGCCAACAAGATTTTCTTCCGAGTTGTTTTGATTCTGGTCCCTCTTGTTGGCACTCTCTGGTAAGCTCACAACCACTGTCCTCGCCTAGGTGATTTTCCGACTGGAATTCCCTTCCCTGAATTAATTCTGGGCAACTATAGTTTCCATGAACTAGCTAGTTGTTTTAGGCTGTGGATGTTCTTCTCTGTTCGACCTGATGTCTCACTATTGGGCACTACACAGGGCTATGGGCAGGATTCAGCCAATTCAGCAGGTGGGTTCAGTTGACCCCAGCAACCAAGAGTGCCAGTTAGCTAGGCCAAGGGCCAAATGGGAGAGGGAGGATGCTCGGCTCTCCAAAGGCAAACCTCAGAGGCTTGCAGCCAAAATCCTCCCTGCAAAGAGAAAACAGCCTCATACATTAGTGAGGGACTTGAGGCCAACAGAGAGCTGAAAAAGCAGCAGAGATGTTTCAAGGAAGTGCTCCTTGAAGAATGAAATTCACACTGTTCTGTAAGAAATTAGCTCCCACGGAATGTGAGCTTATCTGTGACAGATTGCACTATGCAATGAAACACTGTTTTGAAATAAATCTTCCCCACTCCATAAAAATGACATTTTATGGTTTGTCTTGCTAATTTTTCACCCATTTAGATTCTGCTTGACAGAGAAAGTTGACACTGCTAAATAGTATTAAGTCCTCTGAGCTCCCTCAGCTTGTAAGGAAGCCCCCAGCTGCTGCTGTGTAGATGAATCCAAGCTAATGTTTGTAACACAAACATGGGGAGAGTCTGCCTTTTGTCTTCCAGTTGTCTAGAATCGCAGAAATCAGTTTGGTTTCATCAAATAAATGAAGGGAAAAAAAAACCCAAAAACCCTACACCCTGGGGTTACGACATTGCCCTAAACAAAGTATGGCATATCACGATGCCTTGCGTGATGCGTTTACCAAATGGAGAAAAAAAACTGCTAAGGGCCAGAGGCCCATTAGCAACAACTTCCTGTTAGATTTTGGTGGCAACCTGGGAATGAATCACTGAGCCTCTGCGTGCACATCAGGCCCCTCTGCCCCTGGGCACGGAATAGATAGATGTGTCATCACTGAATGGTAAGAGAAAATACTCCTGTCATTGTTCTCCCTCATCTGGAATCTCTGATGCTATTTTGGTTAAGACTCGACAACTTCCCAAATCTGAACTGTAAGCACGGAAGCCATTTTTAAACGTAATTTTTGAAGCCCCGGTTCACTCGACAATGTGATTTAACAGGAGTTTGAGATCTGCAGTCATTAGGTCTGTACGGAAGTCCCAGTTTGGCCCTTTGTAGCCGGCTAGCCTCTGGAAAATCCTTGGCACTCCAGTTTCTATAGCTGTAGAAGAAACCATAATGGCTGCCTCATAGGTACTGAGAATCACAGGGATGAAAAGTGGTTGGCAACTGCCTTTCCCTCACCTTCTGGACCTTACTCAAGGCTCAGAAATCTAGCTAGCGTGAACGATGGACTAGGTGTGGGAATATTCCAGTCTCAAACTCTTATCTGTCCTAACAGTTTCCCATGAGCAAAATGGGTAAATTCCTTCTTTCCCTCACACCTGCCTCCTCACAGAGACCCATTACTAGCAAACGGAGATGATACTGAGAATCAGTCAGCTTACCTCAAGGACCCCTGTGACTCCTCAACTTTGTTGCAGACTGGAATCACTCCCACTGTCCAGTCATACCCAATACCACACAGCAGAGTTTGGGAACCTTGGCCCCATTCCCTCTATGGTCACCCGAGGGTTCCTTTCAACCTCTTGGCTCTACACTATGTCCAACTTTGAAATGGGAAGTCAAAGCCCAGGACACTAAATTTTGAGCCTCTGTAGCTCCCTCCCATAAGCCTAGTAGCCACCTGCCCACCACTTATATCCAACTAGGAGGTGTGAACTATAAGTAAGTAGCCGGCACCCAGGGATAGGGAGGTAAGCCTAGAGGTGGGGAAGGCACAGAGCACCCCTTCCCAAACTGGGAGAACAGCAGGGTAACATAAAAAGCGATTTCAAGATCAAGTAAAACTGAGCTATTCTGGGTTCACCAAAGTTAAGCAGATTTCTTCATTGCAGGACTTCTCAGATCCTTTAAGTTGGAGTGTGATTATGAATCTGCTGGAGAGGATCGTGGCGGCATTTCTCCCCATGGAAGCCCTCATTGTCTCAGAGCGTGTCAAGGACTAGCGTCTCAGAGAATATACTTTGAGAAACTTAGAGCAATGTTGGGGGTAGGGGGTGCGTGGCAGTACCTGGAGACAGACTTGGTTGTCACGACTAGGGATTGGGTAACTGTCACTGGCATCTGGAGGACAAAGGCCAGGGATACTGATAAACCCCCCCCCACAACATGCAGGAGAGCCCCCCACGACTTACCAGCCCCAAATGTCAATAGCAGTGCAGTTGAACAGCCCTCGCCTTGAGTGCCCTCTTCTCCCACAGGCCATCCTCCATTGCCAGAACTTCAGAAATTGAAGGTGACGAGAGAAAAAGACAGACGGGAGAAAGAGGACAGGAGTAGGAGAAAAAAAGAAGGAAAAGGGGAGGGGGGAGTGAAAAACAGACAATAAGGAAAGACGAGACTTGGGCGGGGCGGGGGGGGGGGGGGGAAGGGGGGACAAAAGAAGACAGATTCATGACTGCCAAAACGTGGAGGCAACCAAGATGTCCAAGGTGAACGAATAAACGGTGGTCCCTCCAAACAAGGCGATGTTACTCAGCACGAAAACGAAATGAGCTACCAAGGCATGAAAAGGCATAGAGGAAACTTACGCGCACTTTGCTAAACAAAAGAAGACACCCTGAAAAGGCTACATGTTGTGGGTTTCCAATCTATGACATCCGGAAAGGGTAAAACTGTGGAGACAGTAAAAAGATCAGTGGTTGCCTGCGGTGCGGAGGGAGGGGTGAATGCGCAGAGCAGAGGGGATTGGGGGGGGGGGGGGGGGGGTGGGCAGTGAAAATACTCTGGTACTATAATGATGGATACATGTCATTACCCATTTGTCCAAACGTACAGAATATACAACCCTGAGCGAGAACCACAATCTAAACCAGGAACTTCGGGCAATAACGATGTGCTAATGCGCGTTCATGAGCTGGAAGGATGCACCTCCCTGGAGGAGGATGTTGACAAGCAGGGGAGGGGGCTGGGCGTGCATGGGGTGGGGTGGGCAGGGGTATACAGGAACTCTGTGTACCTTCTGTTCACTTCTGCTGTGAACCCAAAAGCGCCGGAAAAAGAAAGAAAAAGAAGCCAGAGCGGCCCACTGATGTTAACTGGCCGGCCTCCCCATGCCTTTATTGCTTCTCTGAGTTGAGGAAGACGATAGCGCTGCTCTTCCGCGAGGGCCACCTGGTGGGGGGAGGCGGGGATGACGAATGGAAGGCAGGAGACGTTGTCTGGCCGGGTGTCACGTGCCCAGGGCTCCTCAGGGCGGGGGGGCCTCAGACCCTGCTGGGCTTCTTGGGGTCCTTGCTCTTGGCCGGCATGAAGGCGTAGAGCTCCTCGATGAGCATCTCCATCCGGGCGGTGACCTCGGTCACCGTGTCGATGACCAGCTTCTGCTGCAGCTTCAGCGTTTTGTTCTCCCACAGGGCCTTGTTCTCCTCCTGGAAGACGCGGTGCTCCTCGCGCAGCGCGTGCAGGGCCCTGTTCTCCTCCCGCAGCAGCCGGTTCTCCTCGCGGAGGACCTGCAGGTTCTGGTTCTCCTCCCGCAGGGCCTGCAGCGCCTGGTGCATCTCCCTCAGCAGCTCCAGGGACTGGCTCCCGTCAGCCAGGCCGGGGCCGGCCTTGCTCTCCTCGTTCCCGGAAGACCCGGACAGGTTGCTGACCATCTGGCGCAGGACGCGGAGGGTTTTGGAGTCGTCCTGGGGGGGCGAGGGCCCCTTGGACTCCTCGAAAGCGGAGGAGAGGCCTGTGCCCTGGTCCGGCAGCAGCCCGGGGCCGTGGAGCTCCTCGTGGGCCGACGGGACCGCCGTGCTTTCCTCCCCGGGGCCCGCCTTCTCCTCCGCCGGGCCCCAGTAGGCCTTCCTCTGCTCCAGCCGCTGTCGCAGGGCCCTGTTCTCCTCCCTGAGGAGCTGCAGGCTGCTGTCCTCCTGGAGGCGGTGCATCTGCAAGGCCGCGTCCTTCGCCACCTCCAGGGCCGAGTTGTCCTTGTGCAGCAGCGGCGAGGCGGCCCTGCTCTCCTCCCGGCCCAGCGTGGCCTTGCGCTCCTCCCAGAAGACCTGCAGTATCCTGTTCTCCTTGCGGAGGGTCCTGTTCTCCTCGCGCAGCGCCTTGTTCTCCTCGCGCAGCGCCTTGTTCTCCTCCTGCAGCAGGTACTCCTTGGCCAGCCGCTTGTGATGCAGCTTGTGGTGGAAAGAGGACGACGGAGAGAAGTACAGTTCTCTGTACAGGCGGCAGTTTTCGTTCACCCAGCGCCCGTCCTGGAAGACGAACATCTCGTCGCTGAGCTGCACTCGCGGAGGGTTGTAATCCAGCTCGAGGTCCGCCTGCGAGGTGGGGCGCTCCATGGGGTCCAAGGGCACGGAGGAGAAGCGATTCAGCGGGTAGGAGTGCTGGCTGGTCACTCTGCGGCTCAGCCTGGGCAGGGCGGCCTGCCTGGCGCAGCGCGGGCTGGGGTACAGGTTGTGGAGCCTCAGGAAAGGCTCGGCTGTGCCCCTCTGCGGGAGAGAGCGGGGAAGCCGAGAGTTAGTGAAGGAGCCGACGAGCCCGAGGCTGCTGGCCAGGTAAGAGGCCGGCTTACCCCCACGAGACACTCTGTCTGATAGTCCGGCTGGGCCACGGCGGACACGTTTGCATTTGGCTTCGCGGAGGCCTCGCAAGGAAATACAGCCGACCCCCTACTTGCAGCCGTTCTGGTCTGGAAAGTGACCGCGAACGGTGAATTCGCGAGTGCCAGACCATCGCCCCAGGGTAGAAACGCAGGGTTCGGTTCCACCCACCTCTAGTCACAGTTTTGTCAACCAACCGAGACATAACCTTGTATTTATGTGGATTACTGTTGAAAGACATCTTATTTAGTATGCACTATTGACTCGTTAACATTGAACTTTCAGCGAACAGCACTGTCACTCATGCCCGAGCAAAGCTTATCTAACCCATGTTCTCTCCATCAGGCACATCACACCTTCTTTCATTAAGGGGCACTAGACAGCCCTTGGGCAATGTGCTACGGGGCCATTTGAACTGTGCAATCATCCTCCACCCCCCAAAAGAGCACGAAAATGTCAAGAATATGGCCCTAAATAAACTGTGAAAAGGACACTATTTTACAGTGTGAGAGCTGGAACAAGAAGGCTCCTTGGGGGCACCTGGGTGGCTCAGTCGGATGAGCCTCCGACTTCGGCTCAGGTCATGATCTCACGGTCTGTGAGTTCCAGCCCTGCATCAGGCTCTGTGCCCACAGCTCTGAGCCTGGAGCCTGTGTGGGATTCTGTGTCTCCCTCTCTCCCTGACCCTACCCCATTCATGCTCTGTCTCTGTCTCAAAAAAATAAATAAACGTTAAAAAAAAAAAAACTTAAAAAAAAAAAAAAAAAAGAAGTTTCCTTAGCTAGAATGTGTGTATCAGGTGACTTTAATTGTTTGTCATTCTGTACATGTCTGTAAATGACCACCAAAGTGCCACAGGTATTGATTTGCTGGTTACAAACTTTAGCGAGTGGGCAAATACACAAATAGAGAATCCATGAATAATGACCGTCACACGTATGTTGTGTAGGTGGAAGGGTATTCACTTGAAGTCCACCCGATATTTGGATCCCCAGCCCCACGATTTGATCAGTGACAAGAATATGGCAAGTTCAGTTTCAGCTTCCACGTTTTCAAGTTGGGATAACTACATCTACTGCCTTCCCTCAGAGAGATATTTTTAGGATTAAAAGAGATAACGTATGAAACCATTAACCGTGGGCTCTGGCACACTTCTGTCCCCTTAGTGGAGGAACACACGCTCTTCTCAGTCGCCCCCAGCTGCAGATATGTCCCCACAATTGGCGTGGGCAAAGGGGCACCATGAATCACCCCGACAGACACCCAAATCGTTACGTCCAAAACAGTGGTGCGGTCCACCAGCCGAGCCTTCTCCCTTGTCCCACCGAGGCTCGCCCTCCACTCTTAGCCACCCTGAGTCAATCCTTCCAGCCCTTTAACATCTGCTGACACAGTGTTAGGCTCAAAGCAGAGCCCAGATGGTAATTTTGGAAGAGAGGGGCACCATCACAGACCTATCACTGAGCAGTGAGAGTTCAATATGTGGTAATGAAGACAGCAAGGGACACCAAGGAATTCCCAAGGAGCAATTCATGCTGGTGGCCCATACACCTCAAGACCGTCATATCACAAAGGGGATCAGAGCCACAGAGCTTAAGTCTGATAACTGCACTTCCCAGTGTAGAATAATCGTCTGAGTGTGTCTTAAATGCAGATTTCTGAGCTCCCTACTTGTAAGACTGATGCACTCAGTATGGGATATGGTCCAGGAAGCTCCATGTCTAACCAGCTCCCTCGAGGGATGCCAGCTGCGGGCACTCAGGACAGCTCGGAGCCAGGTAGGACGTGTCATTTGCCCAGGTGGGGGTTACACCAGGGTTAAAGGCCAACGTGCTAAGATTGGGGATCACAAGGATTCTCATCCTGGTTCTGTCACTGATGGGCAGTGTGAAATTGGAGATCACTTGCACCCTCTCTGAGATCCAGATTTTTTACTAGTAAAAAGGACTCAGACTCCCTGACCCCCTAGGCACCTTCCAACATATAAAGTCAGTTAAATGTGCCTGTAAAGTGGAAATAAAAGCACATGCCCTGTTTGGGTCACCACCCCATTGTGAGGACTGAATGAGATAATAATTGCAGACGTGTTTTTGAAACTGCTGAGCACCACAGAAATGTAAGGTGTTATCGAGAAGAGTAGGTTTTGCTAATGGCAGAATTCTGAGGTGTATTCAAAAATGGTGAACAGGTGGAATGTGTCCTGGAGAAGAGGTAACAATCGCAGCAATGAATTAAAAAAAAAAAAAAAAAAAATCACGATAGCTACTTCTAAAGACACCCAAAGCATTTCACCTTAGTACATTGCAATGCTCTCCAAATATCAAGTCCTCATTTCTCAGGCTATTTTCACAATTTTACAGATAGAGAAGATAGAAAACAAGTCAGGTTATCTGCATTATGTCTTCGGGCGTAGAGAGAAATATAATTTGCACGGTGTATAATGTTGGCTGGAATTCTTCAAGACCCAAAGAGCTAGATAAATAGAAGGCACAGTTCTATGCCATTAACTTTGCAATAAGCACATGTCATTAACTTTGTAAGGATGTGCTTAATCTTCTAGATAGTGAGGGTGCAGGGACATTCTGCAATCAGAACTTTATTTACTTTAAATAAATCCAGCCTCCGTGGTTTTCGTATTTCCCAATTGGGAAAGCACAGTCGCTCTTGTGGCCGAAGCTGAGACCAGAATGAACTTCACTGTGGGCAGTACGGCCCGTTTCCTTGTCAGTTTAAGGTCCCTTGACCCTAGATTTCTGGGACGATTGGCCACAGTCACTAAGGAATGGATCTTGAGAGGTCCTCTCCAGCCAATGGGGGCCTCCATCACAGCAGGATCCTGTTCCAGAACACATTACTACGGGAATTGTGGTTGTAGTCAACAGTGTATATCCCAGTCTTGAGAAGAAAACAAACACTGAGCCCCAGTTTTGTGTTAGGCCCTGAGCTGAGCATTCTACCCACCGAATTAACTTCACCCTCGCAACACTGACTTAATAAAGTGCTGTCGTAATTGCCATTTTACAGATGGAGGAGTAAACTCAAGACTCTAAGTTAAATGAACGGTGCCGTTTTACCCACTAGGTCACAAATCCAGTCCTGGCTGCCCGAACGTGTATGTGTGAAACACACACATAGGAAATCGCCAAGGATTTATCAAAGCACTTGCAATAGTTACGGGGGTGAAGATCGTTTTCTGTTAACTTCTTTTTTTTTTTAATTTTTTTTACCGTTTTTTATTTATTTTTTGAGAGAGAGAGACAGAGCGCGAGCGGGGGAGGGGCAGAGAGAGAGGGAGGGAGTCACAGAATCCAAAGCAGGCTCCAGGCTCTGAGCTGTCAGCACAGAGCCCGACGCGGGGCTCAAACCCACAGACCGTGAGTTCATGACCTGAGCCGAAGTCGGTCGCTCAACCGATGGAGCCAGCCAGGCGCCCCTGTTAACTTCTTATTATGGAAAATTTCAAACATATACAAAAAGAGAAGAGCCCGATAAATGTCCACATACCCCTCCCCCCACCTCACAAGGCCAGGCCACACTCGTTTCATCTGTACGTCCACCCAACTCCACAACCACCCCCACCCCGCCACTGAGTTATTTTAAAGCAAAGCGTAGACATCCTGTTATTTTACCTATAAATACGTGAATGTGCGTCTTTTTAACAAAGCATCAATACCATTATTATCCCTTTAAAATTTAATACTGGGGGCGCCTGGGTGGCCCAGTTGGTTAAGCGTCTGACTCCTGATTTCAGCTTCATGATCTCTCGGTTCATGAGGTCGAGCCCCACATTGGGCTCTGCACCGACAGTGAGGAGGCTTCTTGGGATTCTCTCTCTCTCTCTTTCTCTCTCTGTCCCTCCTCTGCTTGTGCTGTCTCTCACTCTCTCTCAAAAACAAATAGATGTTTCAAATACAATACAATACATTTAACACTAATCACTTAATATCAGCAAATACTGAGTCGGGGTTCAGATTCCCCCAGTTGTCTTTATTTTCTGATCGGTTTCAATCAGAGATACGTGTCTTCATCCAACCGAACGTCCGAAAAGGAATCACTAGCCCGTTATCCTGTTTATCACTGTTCAGAGTATCCATGATGGTTGTTAAATCATCATATTCAGCTGCCTTTATTCTGCCTGGGCTCCCCCAGGGACTTCTGACGGCTCCCTCAGCAGAAATGCACGAAATAAAACCTTAATGTGTAGGTGGCGGATCCCTAGCTGTGAACAGTCTGGATGTTTGGGCCCTTATCCCTGTGCATGCCATCAGGTGCCTCTTACCCTCTGACCTTGGTTTTCACATCTGTACAACGGGGATCAGTGACATCACCTCTTGGTCTAACTTTCCCTGGCCCAATGATGGATCCGTGTTTGTAAATGGGCACCGCCATAGCCTCGGCTGTCCTTTTTACCAACCAACCTTAGCATCTTGTCCCCTCCTTTAAATGGCCAGCGCTGGGGCGCCTGGGTGGCTCAGTCAGTTAAGCGGCCGACTTCGGCTCAGGTCATGATCTCACGGTCCGTGAGTTCGAGCCCCGCATCGGGCTCTGTGCTGACAGCTTGGAGCCTGGAGCCCGTTTCAGATTCTGTGTCTCCCTCTCTCTGACCCTCCCCCGTTCATGCTCTGTCTCTCTCTGTCTCAAAAATGAATAAATGTAAAAAAATTAAAAAATAAAAATAAAAAAAATAATAATAAAATAAATGGCCAGCGCTTCCCACGCAGACCCTGTGCCTTCTCTGTTACACGCCCACAGCACCCAATCCAGAAAATGTTGATAGACTAATAGGTCCCCATGACTTCCTTCCCCAGGAAACCAAATCCTCCTCTCATGACTGAGTCCTGTATCTTCCCTCCTATTCCCAGACAGAATCGAGGAGGAGGTCAAGGTCAGCGTTGCCTCATGGCCTGCTGTCTTAGATACAACACAAAAACGTTTAACAACGTTTAACAGTCATGTATTTATTTGAATGGCTATTGGAAGAACATACCTATTTTATCAAACTCACAATCCTATGGATAGTACTAAGATGAGGCTAAAGTAAGTCAGCACCTTCCCCTGCAAGTAAGAAGATTTGAGGAAAAATACCAAATATGCAGACATTTCAGAGACGCCAAGAACCCTGATTCAACTTTGAGAAAATGTTAAGACAAAACAAATTCTTTCTTCCCCAATTCCAGTCAGACCTAGCTGGATTTAGTCCGTAAAGAAAGGCTCCCTCTTGGCCTTATGAAAACAAGGTCACCTCGCCCTAAATATATTTCTACCCTGAATGTTCTCGTAACAATTCTTCATCCACATTTATGTTGATTAATCAGCTAACATTAATTGGGCATCTAGTCTCGGACCCCACCCGCCTCCAAGGAACTTCCAGTCAGTTTGAAAATTCAGTGAATAGTACCAACTATCGCTGGGTGCAAATGAGGGAAGTCAAAGAGGAGCATACGTTAATGCAGGCTGTAAGATGTGGGGATCAAGGGACCGGGTATCACAAAACCCAAAAAGAGTCCCGGCTCTACGCCGTCTGGGTGCATGACCTGTACAAAATCTTTTCATTTCTGTGCCGACATTTCCATATCCAGAAAATGTGGATGCTAACACGATTCAGAGCCACGCTGGGTTTCTACAATGACCAGATTTAGAGGGTGCCATTCACAACTGTTGTTGCCATGCACAACCTGTACCACCATCCACGGCAACCTCACTGACATCTGACCTGTTTCTCTCAGGGAGTTTGTTGTAGAGTTCAGCAATACAGGGACAATGTGTGACATTTTCTTTGTTTATAGAGAGCGACCGAGATGATGACTGCAAATTCAAAAAGACAAGTTGCTTAGATTTCCTTAGCGGAGGATTTCTAGAACAATGAAAAGGAAATAGCACTTACTGAATGAGTATTATGTGAGGATAGGCTAGTTGATTTCCATATTCATGTGTAATATCTTACAGAGAAGAACTATCATGTTTTATATAAAATCACAGAGCCCGCAAGGGGCAAGAGGCAGGGTTTAAAACAGGATATCTGACTCCAAACCACATACTTACTCTTGCTGTTCACAGGGCCCAGATGTTTTACTTCGCATGTGTTGGTATCATTACTTTGCAGAGCTTCTCTTCTGCCCTGTCCCATTTCCCGCCCCAGAGAGATAAATTACAGTTCTCTGAGGGCAGTGGCCTATCCCCGCCCCCCTTTTTTTTTTGACATGCCTAGACATGGAAACTAAAACAGCACGCTTCCCTTACAGCGGAGGTATAATGAGTCCTTGCGGGTGAACTAATCAACCGAAATGCACTGAAAAGTAAGAAGGTGATCAGATTGAACCCCATGAACCTGTCGTCGCTTTCGGCCTGCCAAATGGTGATTTCATTTGTCTTTGTATAGTTAGCGTCTTTGGTGAAGCCCTATCTTCATTTCGATTCATATTTGTAAACTGCACAGCTGTGACCGTGCGATGGCAGTGGGGTTTTCTATAGCAGTGGGGTTTTCCCCTGTGAATTCCGCAAAACCCCAGGTCAATCCGTGTAGCCCTTAAAGGGGGCTGGCCCCTGCACGCAAGCATACTGGTTTTCCTGTCACCATCTTGAACATATAATCCAATCCAATAATCCAGTGTAGCGGCCCCGAATTCCCAGTGGCTTTGGGCTCAAAAGTCCCATCTTTGAGTGCTCTTGAGAGAGTCACTTAGCTTCTCTGAATGTCACCTCTAAAATGAACCTAAACGTAACTGCTCTGCCTGCTTCCTGGTGTGAAAGGCCAAGGAAGTGGGAGACAAGCAGTCATAAGGACCAAACAGGTGGCCAGTTCTGCCGGTGAGGCTTGAATGTTCCTGGCCTAAAGCACTATAGCAAATGCCGAATGTATTTCTTTACCAAAGTTTGGGCTTTCCGAGGAGCGAGCGTCTGAGCTAAGCAAACACATGAGGAACAAAACCCCAGGACAACTCAGCCCATGTTTGAAGCCAGCCCCTTCTCAGTAGGTCTCCACAGCCAGGGGTATCACTAGTTGGGTATCATGGACGAAACTGATCTGCGCTTGATGTCCTTGAGGTCTGCCGAGAGGTCTGGGCCTTTCAGAACTCTGAAAGGTTCTTCTAAGTCTGGGAGGTAGAGCCTATGGCAGCATGACTCTAGTCCCCAGAGCAGCCATGACCAACATTTCCCATGAAGGAGAGATTGTCTCTTCCCTAATCTATGGGAAATGTCCTCCGGTATGGATACAGACCCAGAAGGGGAAAGAGGAGAAGTGTGGCTTCTCCTTGAAAGGATGGATGAGGGAAGGGGAATACAGTTGGCCGTGGGGCTCATCAGACCTTTCCATCACCTCGTGAGGAAGACAACCGAGAGACTCTGCCCTCAGGAGCACCATGCTCCCAGTTGAGACCTAAGACGCCTTAGTGCCAGGGGTCCAGAAAGGGTCCTGGGCACAGACATCTCTCTCACAGAGCCTGAATCCCACCTGCGAATGGAAATCCCTCCGTAGCATCAGACCTGGCCCTCTCCCCGGCATCTCCTTTTTATTTAATTTTTTTCAGTGTTTATTTATTTTTGAGAGAGAGAAAGAGTGGGGAAGGGGCAGAGCATGAGGGAGACACGGAATCTGAAGCAGGCTCCAGGCTCTGAGCTGTCAGCACAGAGCCCAGTGCAAGGCTCGAACCCACAAACCATGAGATCATGACCTGAGCCGAAGCTGGACACTTAAACTGCTGAGCTGCCCAGGCAACCCCAGCATCTCCTTTTTCAATGCAAGTGGTCTTGCAAGGAAAATGCTTGAAATCACCAACCACTGAGTGCCTTTGTCAGATCACTGGCCTCCAGCAAATGGAGAACATGGAGGAAGAATGGCCAATAGGAAGGTGGGGGGCGGGGGGTGGGGAGGGCAGGGAACAAAGGGGGAGATCCATGGAGTTTCTAAGGACCAGGACTCTCTGAGTGGGACTTTCCAGGGTGTAGTGTTTGAGGTTGGTGGCCTTCCATCTAAAGCGTTTGGGGAGGACTGGACAGTACCTAGGCAGGTGTAGCTGACGTACTCTAGAGTGCTCTCTGCTCCTGGAAAACTACGGCTACCACAGACCAGAAGAGGCGTTCAAATGCCCCAGCAGACTCAAAACCTATTGACCAGGTTTTTTTAAACACCTACTTTCCCAGCATTATTGAGGGTTACAGCAAAGAACATTGGCCATCTGAGGTATTTTTCAGGTACGTGAAGCTGAGATCCCTAGGATGCCGAAAGGAAGAGCTGGGTATGCTGCTAATTTTCAGATGAAGGGACAAGGGCCGAGTGTCATCATACTGTGAAATTAACTCAGCTGCCTAGTACCCCGATATGGCCGACGTTGGTTTTAATAAATGCTAACAGGTAAGAGGATGATTCCCAGGCCCATGTGATCGATTTTGAGAGAATTATACAGTTGACAGCAATAAGGAAAAGATGCCATCATAGGTGGTCAAATAAATGTCAACAAATTGTTTAACATGCAATCTCCTGAGATCTTCCTCCTAAAAGTTACTCAAATGGGGAGAGACGTGGGTATGGTGGGCAGATTCCATAGCTCCCTGTTCTTGAAGAACAAGCCCTAACAAAGGAGAATGGGAACAGGAGGCTTGCACAGGGCACTGGAGGGTGCTGTTGGAGCTCGATTTGGTCTGGTGTAGACCCTTCGTTAATGATCCAGCCATAAACAATGCCTTCACGAGACACACTGCTAGCACTCATTGGGGAAATAAGGGAGCCCGCGAGAATGGAATCGTTATGTGCAAAGGGAACCAGGTCAGCTGGCTCGGGCAGGAAATAGCATTGATGTCTGGCAAGTTAATGCGCTGTTGGGAAATAGATCAGAAAACACAAATATTTAATGTGAGAAGAAAAACTGGAAGTCAATAAGACCTGAAAAGACCTGAGGGTGAGAACAAATAGTGAACCACCGGCACTTGCCGGGTAATTGAGAAGCCCAAATGCCCAACACGATTGGGAAGCCAGAGGCACTTTCTGGAGACACAGAGCTGCTGTCGCAATTCCCTTCTAAACAAGATGGACCGGATCCCAGAATAAAGCAGCGTGTGGCAGACACACTCAGGGAGCTAAGGACAAGCAGTTGGGATGCAGAGAGAGGAGGCGCTATTTCCTAAGAGCGAGAGAAGAAACAGGGAGCTGAGAAGCGGCCTGGCCCAGCCTGGTGGCACATGCCTGGTGTGTGACGGAGTGAGAGTGGGCACTGACCTGGGCTCAAAGCCCCTAACTCTAGCTCTGCCATCACTAAAGGGGCGGCTGCGGTTCCTGGCTCCCATGCCTGTACAATGTGTACCTCACACTCGCACGGCCTAGTGCCTGCCACATGATCGAATCAGCGCTCGGTCGATATGGCCCCAGAACAAGCTTGAGCCTCCTTAAGCCACCCCCCCCCCCCCAGTTTTATTCCCCTTCTCTGCTCCTTCATGCTGGCCTGTTTCTGGGAGCTAAGCAGGAAGAGTTACGTCAGGTGTAGATTCAAGACTTTTTGCAACCTCTCCGTCACATGATCCCGATTTCAGATCCTATTCCTGCCCCCACCCCCAGGTTGGCACCCTCTTCCCATCCCTTAGTGATGCAGAGAGTGATTTACGTGGGCTGTGAACAAACCAAAGGAGCAAACCCACCCTCGGGGGGAGCAGTGGTCAGCAGAACTACATGGCATTTCAGTGGATAGAATCAGACCTAAAACAAGTTCCTAAGAGCCGTAGGAACCCTACGGGGAAACCATGCTGTCTGATGACCAGGACGAAGTTTTGTATTCTAAGCTTCATGAGCTGAAACTGATGAAGTGGCTGCCCATTACAAAGGTATAAGGACAGACTCCTGGGTGGCTCAGTCGGTTAAGCAACTTAGGTCATGATCTCACAGTTCATGAGTTCGAGCCCCATGTCAGGCTCTATGCTGACAGCTCAGAGCCTGGACTCTGCTTTGGATTCTGTGTCTCCCTCTCTCTCTGCCTCTCCCCCACTCATTCTCTCTCTCTCTCAAAAATAAACATTTTAAAAAATTTAAAAAAAATAAAGTTATAAGGATAACTTGAAAACAAATAGCTGGGATGTTTTTGTGTCCTGTTTCTCCCTCCTGCTGAACATACTTGCCTAGATTGTTACCTATTGAAAGAATGCTGAAGGTTTTCTTTCTAATCCTATTCTTCTGAAAATCCTTGAGATGGCTTTATTTTTTTTTTACGTTTTTATTTACTTTTGAGACAGAGAGAGACAGAGCGTGAGCAGGGGAAGGGCAGAGAGAGAGGGAGACACAGAATCCGAAGCAGGCTCCAGGCTCTGACCTGTCAGCACAGAGCCCGACGCGGGGCTCGAACTCACAGACTGTGAGATCACGGCCTGAGCTGAAGTCGGACGCTTAACCAACTGAGCCACCCAGGTGCCCCAAGACGGCTTTAGAAAACGTATGTATAATTTTACTATATATAATTATATAGTTTATATTATATATGTAATTCTACATTAAATATGTTATATGTATATATACATATTAGCTATGTATTTATATCTATACATATCTATATAGATATCTATATATAGTATATATATCTAGATAGATATATCTATAGCTATCTATAGATATCTATATCTATCTATCTATCTATCCATATCTATCTATTTAGATAGATATACCTATCTATGTATCTGGATAGATATAGATAGATAGATAGATAGACAGACAGATAGATAATGATGCCCACTGATGATCGATCCTGTCCCTACACATCCCCGTATGTAGCTTTCAGGTAGTTACCTCTGCACTGGATTCCTCTACCCTACATTTCAGCCCCTCTGGTTGCACCGCCATCATCTTCCAACAGGCCCTCAGGTGACTCTGAAGAAGCAAGGCTGCCCCCTTTGTGACATAGCAGCAGTGGAAACAATCCAGTCAGGAGAACCCCGCCAAGGAAATGGCTGCTTAGCAGGAGGAGACCTCAGCCTCTCCAGCCTGCCAACACTTCATCCATTCATTGGCCTCCGTCCTGAGTCCCCCTTCCACTCTACCTTTGGTATGCGGCAGGCCCCGATTCTCTTGGCATCTCCAAAGCACCATGTACCTTTTGGCCTGCGTCCTAGCTTTTCCGCTTAACGGATTCGGTCGCGTGAATTTGGTTCCAGGTCCCAGTGCTCGTCCTCCCCCACCCCACCCGACCCCAGAATTCCAGGGTGGTTGTGCAACAGCAGGCCCCAAAAGATCTAAGTCTGAGAAGAAGGGCTTATTCCAGAGTGTCATGGAAACTTTAAGTGTTATGATGACTGGAAGGTCTTACCAGGTCGCCAAACCCGCCTTCCTCATTTGAGGGATGACAAGCCCAAGACCCAGAGTGGCTAAGCAACCGCCCCCGCCCTCCCCACCGCCACTGCCCGGCACACGGCTGGTTGGCAACTTGAATCTGAGGCCTTGACTATGCTGCTTATCCTACATATCTTGCCAAAGTTGGGAAAGGGGTGAGTTGTTCTGGCTACAACTAAGTTACACCCTTCTGTGAATATCCCTACCTGAGGGAGAACCACGTTGATGGGAATTTCTAGGCTTTCAGACCTGGTATCTCCTTTTCTTGTAAAATTTGGCCTTGAATGCGGTGGAAAAGAGAAAAAAAGAAGATTTCTGCTTCCTAGCCTGTCCTCTGAGCCTCAGTTGCTCACCTGAAAAACAAGAGACTTCCTACTCACTTAGCCCCTCTCGTCACTTATGTACATTATGAAAATCTGAGTCTGAAAGCCTATGAACATGGTATATGATAAGATGTGATTTTAAGAAATTAAGACACATTGGGGTCAAGGGCCGCCAAAGAGTCCTAGGAGCAGAGATGCCCAAACCTATTACCTTTGCAAAGATTATTACTTCTACCTCAAGTAAAAAGCCATACCAGTGTTAGGTGCCAGGTATAGGTCCTGTGCAGGAGTTGGTCACCAAAGCACTCAGAACATTCCAGAGGTGACATCACAAAACAATATGGTGTTTTTCAGGGCTCATGGTCTCTCTGAGTATCACGGGTGGGAATAAGGCATCTAACAGTCAGAAGGAGCTCACCCTGGTTGTGTCCAGCTTACTGATCAAGGTGAATGTGACACACAATAATCCAAACACCAGCCCCCTGTTTGGTCATCCTATTCACCTCCCCACTGCCCAGATGGGCCGCGAGCCCTATCCTCTCTCTAAAGGTAGCATCTTCTTTTTTTTTTTTTTTTTTTAAATTTTTTTTTTCAACGTTTATTTATTTTTGGGACAGAGAGAGACAGAGCATGAACGGGGGAGGGACAGAGAAAGAGGGAGACACAGAATTGGAAACAGGCTCCAGGCTCTGAGCCATCAGCCCAGAGCCCGACGCGGGGCTCGAACTCACGGACCGTGAGATCGTGACCTGGCTGAAGTCGGACGCTCAACCGACTGCGCCACCCAGGCGCCCCTAAAGGTAGCATCTTCTACTTGGAGTTGTATCACTCAAGAAGGAAGACAGCAAAACTGAACTCATTCCAGACCAAAGGAAGATACGTAGCCTGAGATATCTTCTGACACCAACCAATTCTCCAATTCTTTGAGGCCAACTGGCTGTCCTATATTCAATTCAATTCTGACACGTTCTACCTGGAGTTGGTGTCGGGTCACCTAAGCTGAAGGGCTCAGTCCCACAAGACAGCCCCCACTTCAGACACCAGTTGTAACTCCCAGGCCACCAGTGTTTCTGACTGACCAGCTATGAATTGGGGGTTCCCACAAACCCCCCCTCAGCTTCAGTAATCTGCCAGGATAGCTAACAGAACTCAGGAAAACACTTTATTTACCATTAGTTTTATTACAAAAGGTACAGCTCAGGAATAGCCAAATGGAAGATGCTTAGGGCAAGGTATGGGGGGAGAAGGACACGGAGCTTCCATACCCTTGCAGAGGACATCACCCTCCCAGCTCCTCCGTGCGTTCACCAACCCAGAAGCTCTCCTAACCCTATCGTTTAAGGGTTTGTATAGAGGATTCAGTACCTGGCAGTGGTTGATTAAGTCATTGGCCTTTGGTGATTGAAAAATTCCATCCCAACCCCTCCCTTTCCCGGGGGCAGAGGGATGCTGAAAGTTACAACCCTCCAATCACATGATTGCACATGGTTGATTCTTCTGGCAATCAGTGTCCATCCTGAAGCCATCTAAGGGCCACCAAGAGTCCCTTCATTACCATAAACTCAGATGTGTCTCAGACGGGCACCTTATGAATAATAAAAGGCACTTCTACCACTCAGGAAATTCCCAGGGTTTTAGGACCTCTGTGCCAGGAACTGGGAACAAAACCCAAGACCACAGTGTTGACGTCCAGGCTTCATGAAAGGGGTAGCCCAGCCCCCTGGCCGCATTCTGTCCAGTCATTTGCCTCTACAGACTATTAGTGGGAGCCTTCTTGTGTTTCTTAAGCCTCTTATTAGGCAGAGAGCTCCAATGGCACTACTATGCCATGTTTGGGGGAAAGAAGAGTGGACCAGGGTCAGCAGATCCAGGGACACCGTAACTGCCCACTGGAATCTTCCACACCCAGATTACAAGCAAGCCTTGCTTTAAGAAAATCCAATGTACAAAAATTCAAAGATATATGTATGGAAAAAACACGAAGGTAATTAATCACATTATCAAAGACTTGACTGCTCACCTCCAATAGGTTCAGATGAGCGCCTTCCTCCCACAGGAGGCACTTCTAAGGCCAAGGAACACGAGCTCTGCCCCGTAAGGTTCTTCACAGACAAAGAAACCGGCTAGTAAGCCTGATGTGTTTGATTACTATTATATATGTGCATATAAGAAATTATTCACATTTGTTAGTATTTTTATTTTAAAGGGAGGAACTTCTCTAAGTGATTCTTTTTTAATTTAATTTTCTAATTGTGGTCATAAACGCCCCACCCCATTTAAGTTCCTCTTGGCTTTGTACAGTGATTCCCCCAGATTATACCCATGATCTCAGGGGAAACTGAAGGTATGGTTCATTCCTAGAAGGGAAGTCTTGCTGTCGGGTGATCACGAAAACTCCCAGGGTCCAGATAATGGTGGAAATCCTCCCTCTTCCCATTTCAGTGCCAAGTGGCCCAGTGGAGTCCTCCTCTGATGGGTGCCCAGGGGCCCTTCTCTTTGTGGGCTCCCTCCTTCCTCACCTCTGCCTTGGTCCTTGGCCTTTTTCCGCTCAGCAGCCTGGCTCCGGGTGAAGGGGCAGCTACCGTATCTGTGGCTGACAGTGATGGCTCTCACAGCGTAACAGTGACTCGTTATCCAGTATGACCTGATCACAGACACTCCCTCCTGTCCTTCGAGGGGGGTTGCTGAGGGGAGGGACGAAAACAAAAGGGCACAGGGACTGTCCTACTACATTAGCATAACAAGAACTTCTTTTATTGAACCCAGAGAAAGAGCGCTGATCAGAATAAATGAGGATGCAAATAACGGACGCTGACGTCAGCAGGCCATGCGCAAATCTGAAGGCCAAGAAGGAGTTCCCGGGCCGTGTGTCTTAGCTCAGTCCAGCACAACAAAATGCCACACACACTGGATGGTTTACACAACAAGTACTTATTTCTCACAGCTCTGGAGGCTGGGAAGACCAAGATCAAGGAGTTAGCAGATTGGGTTCCCGATGAGACCTGCTTCCTGTCTCGCAGACGGCCATCTTCTCACTGTGTCCTCATATGGCAGAGAGAGCGACAGAGTGTGTTCCTTGTCTCTCCTCATCTATTACAAGGACGCTAATCCCATCCGCAAGACTCCACAAAACCTAATTACCTCCCGAAAGCTAACCCTCCGAATACCATCCCACTGGGGATTAGGGCTCCAACATAGGGATTTTAGAGGGACTAAAACATCCAGTCTACGCAGCATGTGACTTGGACAAGTCACCGCCCCCCCCCCCCAAAAGCTCAGTTTTCTTGTCTCCAGGATGAGGAAATTATAAGTAATTTGAGATACCACACATAAAGGAGCTGACACTTAGCAAGTTCTCAATAAATAATCACTGCCTTGGAGCCCTCCTATGACATCGCCTCTCTCCCCCTTTGACTTAAAATCTCAAGCAGCTGACGCACAACTGGAGCTGCTGTTACAATTCTTGATAGGACAGCTTTTGTGAAGGCTTTGTCTTTGCCTGATTGATGAGTTGGCTTTTGTTTTTAAGGGAGGAGCGTTTCAAACGGAGCCATCCTACTTGTCCATTAGCTGGGCTCCTTCCTCCTCTGCAGAACACATGTATCCGTAACCCAGTACGGAGAAGCTTCCTTGCGATTGAACCCAAAATGCCTGTTATTACTCAGATTAACACCATCATCAATCATCCACGTTCCGTGAGCATCCACAATTGGTGGGCGCTACATAGAGCATGGAGGTAGACATGCCTCGTGGGTTTCTAATCTAAACAGACAGGTAGAGCAGAGACAAAGGGAAAGGGCAAGCATGCATCTGAGACTCTCCAGGCTTTCTTTACATGCAACTGTCCGATGATGAATCACAGGGAAAAATTCAGCAAGCAGGAGGGTCTATTAGAGAGCCCAGGGCCCCTTGCCTTTCCCCGGAGAGTCACGGAAACCGTAGCTGTCGGCCCAGGAGTCAGAGGGTGGGCGAGGCAGGGGACATTCTGACCTTTCTCTCCTCATTTATGGAGAAGAGGATGAAAGTTGGATGAGTGTAGTAAATTATCATGATGCCTGTCATCTCTAAATTGCAGGACATGATGGGAATATGTGTTATTTTTGCTACCTAGGGCAGAGGATAGTCTACTTTGGTGCCAAAGGAGCACACTGAGTACAGATAACAAGGGGTGGAGCCAAGCTCTTTAGAGACAGTCGGGGGCCCTCACCTTCTGAGGAAGTAGAAGGTAGTAGCCAGGAAGTCCAAGAAAGCCTGCTGGTAAGTCTACTGGGCAACAAATAAAGGTCAACAGTTGGAAAAATCTAAGAGGGAAGGAAGTGAAAAAATAAAATGGCAGCTATCAGGGGCAGCTAGTTGAGATGAATGGCTGTTATTGATAGAAGAACCACTCACCTGTGTGGGAATATTGAAGAAACCAACAGAGGTAGAATGTGCCAGAAAGTAGAACGGTTGGCACTCCCAAGTTCCAAAGATAACCGGGATAAGGAAACCCTTCTTAAAATCAGAAAGGAGACCGTGTGTAGGACTGGTCCTCATAAGTGACATCAAAACTCGTGGGTCTTTAGAGCTCCTTACAAACTTCCCTTCTGAATCTGGGAGTGCTAGAAATCCCCCCAAAGTTCTGACTTTTTCCTAATATTAGTCCATTTGTTCATTTGATCCAAGAGGGAGGCTCGATTAAAAGACGTCCTATGGAGGGGCACCTGGGTGGCTCAGCCGGTTAAGCATCTGACTTCAGCTCAGGCCATGATCTCACAGTTTGTGAGTTTAAGCCCCGCATCAGGCTCTGTGCTGACAGCTCGGAGCCTGGTGCTAGCTTCTGATTCTTTGTCTCCCTCTCTCTCTCTGCCCCTCCACCGCTCATGCTCTCTCTCTCAAAAATAAATAAACATTAAAAAAAAAAAAAAAAAAGATGTCCTACAGAGAAGACTTCTAGTCTCTAAGAAATTCTCCTTCAGTTTGGAAAATGTCACAGCTGAAACTAATATAACGTTGTATGTCAAATTATACTTCAACAATTTTTAAAAAATAAGTGACCGTGGGGTCTCTGGCCCCAGTCGGAGATGATAATTGGCCTTGTCATTGCAGACTATCAGAAGCCATGGGAGTGAACGCTTCCCAATGAAGACGCAGTGGGGGGTCGGGGGGTCTCCCCTTCTGACCAACCGGGGGCAAAACTGAAGGTTTTGTTTATTAGCACAACTCTAATTGTGATTCGTGTGATTCTGTACACGCCAATCTAACCGAAATTTAAAAATTATCTAATTAGTTAAGTGTGTAATCCCTTCAATTAATTAGCCATCAGTTGCTCCTTAATGATAATGAAATGCTAACAAATAGCATGGGATCTCTGAATAGTGCCAAATAAATCTATTAAAATATTTTTTCAAGAAGTAACAAGGAGGGGCTCCTGGGTGGCTCAGTCGGTTAAGCATCCAACTCTTGATTTCAGCTCAGGTCTTGATCTCACAGTTTGGGAGTCTGAGCCCCTCGTGGGGCTCCGCACTGACAGTGGGGGGCATGCTTGGGATTCTCTCCTCTCCCTCTATCTATGCCTCTCCCCTGTTCACATGCTGTCTGTCTGTCTGTCTGTCTCTCTCTCTCTCTCTCAAAATAAATAAAAACTTAAAAAAAAAAAAAAAAGAAGTAACAAGGATTCCATTTACTCAGTTTGCTCTGTGAGTTTTAATGTGTTCTGTCTCCAAAACATGGGTCTGAGACTGGGCTTACATCCCTATAAGCAAGGACAACCTCTTAAGGTGATAGTGTCAGAGGAGACCTTTGCCTCCACACTGGCCAGTGGACAGACACACGGACTCTAAGTCGAGTGCCTATGTTGGAACCCTGAGTCCACCCCCATCTAGCTGCGGGACCTCTGCCACATTCCTTCTGCCGAGCCTCAGTTTCTTTGATGACAGAATGGCCATGATTGTTCTTACAATTTAGGGTGGCGGTGAGGATTAAATTAGACAACACAGGACAGGACGAGACTTCAAAACGGTGCTGCGTGGGCTTCTCACACACAGGCACTCGGTAAATATTTACTGATTGGAAAGTTCAGGCGAACTGAAATCCTTATCAACGAACGCTTACTTGAGCATCGTCTCTGAGCAAGGCAGTGTGCTTGGTAGCGGAGATGAGGAAGAAAAAGAGGAGAAGAAATCAGATGCCATTTCTTGCTCCCAAAAGGACTGTAATCTAACGAGAGAACAGCATTTGAGGAAACAGGAGATGTTTACTGAGTGCTTACTATGTACCAGGCGCTGTTATCAGCCCTTTAAGTACCATTTAATCTTGTCAACAATTCAAGAAGGTTAAGCACCTGTTGCTTTTAGCCCCATTTTACAGTAAGGAAAGCAAGGCGCCAAAAAGTTAAGTGATTTGCCTACCATCGCTCAGCAAGTGTCAGAGCTAGGACATGACCTCCGATTCCGAGCCCTTAATATTGCCTTGCGTACTGGGAGCGAGGGGAGCATCCCGGACTTGGACTTGGAAGTCTTCAGCTTGCATATTCCATGCCGTCTGCGTAGCCCTGCATAATTACTTCACCTCAGAATCAGAGTCTCCTCATCTGTAAAATGGGTTAGCAGTCCCCATGGCATGGTTTGTTGCGACCTGCCTTGTGCCTGGCATGCCGTAGGTGTCTAATAAAGTTTAGGTGCATCTGATTCTGCATTGCCATTACTGGGCCCTTTTTTTTTTTTTTTTTTTGCCATTACTATTTATAAACCAGAGTTTCTATCAGCTAAACACACCCTGAGATCCCGTGTATGAAACCTGGACCCTAGACATCCCTCGGACTCTCTCATAAAGTTGACCCACACTATTTCAAATGACTGTATTAAGAACTACATACTTGGGGCGCCTGGGTGGCTCAGTCGGTTGGGCGTCCAACTTTGGCTCAGGTCACAATCTCGCGGTCCGTGAGTTCGAGCCCCGCGTCGGGCTCTGGGCTGATGGCTCGGAGCCTGGAGCCTGCTTCCAATTCTGTGTCTCCCTCTCTCTCTGCCCCTCCCCCGTTCATGCTCTCTCTCTGTCTCAAAAATAAATAAAAACGTTAAAAAAAATTAAAAAAAAAAAAAAAAAAGAACTACATACCATCATCGGTAACGTACAGTGAGCTACAAAATCTTTACCCAGTAAATCCTACCAGTAAATTCTCTTGAGTGCCACCCTTTACAGGTGTATTTCCTAATTTACAAATGTGATGTTTTAAAAGTTATTATGGTATGCATATGATAAAACTTACCCAAACGGAAATTTTTACAAGATAAACAAAGATAAAGTCACTGTTTCATCCTAACGTTGTTGTACCTTATTTATCAATAATACAAAAATATTTTGCTTCTACAAAAAGTTATCAATATTTTTTTTCAACTTTTTTTTTTTTTTTTTTTTTTGGGACAGAGAGAGACAGAGCATGAACGGGGGAGGGGCAGAGAGAGAGGGAGACACAGAATCGGAAACAGGCTCCAGGCTCTGAGCCATCAGCCCAGAGCCTGACGAGGGGCTCGAACTCACGGACCGCGAGATCGTGACCTGGCTGAAGTCGGACGCTTAACCGACTGAGCCACCCAGGCGCCCCAAGTTATCAATAATATTTTTAGTGGGGTGCCTGGGCAGCTCAGTCGGTTAAGCATCTGACTCTTTTTTTTTAACGTTTATTTATTTTTGAGACAGAGAGAGACAGAGCATGAACGGGGGAGGGTCAGGGAGAGAGGGAGACACAGATTCTGAAACAGGCTCCAGGCTCTGAGCTGTCAGCACAGAGCCCAACGCGGGGCTCGAACTCATGGACCGCGAGATCATGACCTAAGCCGAAGTCGGCTGCTTAACCGACTGACCCAGGCGCCCTTAAGCATCTGACTCTTGATATCGGCTGGGGTCATGAGGTTCATGAGGTCGAGCCCCCCCCCCCCCACATTGGGCTCTGTGCTGACAGCACGGAGCCTGTTTGAGATTCTCCGTCTCCCTCTCTCTCTCTGCCCCTTCCCTCCTCTCAAAATAAATAAATAAACATTTAAATATATATATTTTTAGTGAACAGAGTGTAACTGAGTGTGGTTCCGTAATTCTCAAAATCTTAGTTTAACACAGTGAGCCCAAAGTCAAGTTCTATATTCAATTGACTCACATTTTTTAATTTATTTTTTTTTAATTTTTGTTTTTAACGTTTTATTTATTTTTGAGACAGGGAGAGACAGAGTATGAACAGGGGAGGGTCAGAGAGAGGGAGACACAGAATCTGAAACAGGCTCCAGGCTCTGAGCCGTCAGCACAGAGCCCGACGCGGGGCTCGAACTCACAGACCGCGAGATCATGACCTGAGCCGAAGTCGGCCGCTTAACCAACTGAGCCACCCAGGCGCCCCTCACATTTTTTAATTTAATGGCTATCACTGAGGAGGGTACCTCACAAAGATCCATAGAACCAAATGAAAAAATATATATTGACTGCAATTTCTAAATAACAATACTCAATATTCAGTCCTATCCCAAATAATGCAAAATTTTTTACTAAAAATTGCCTCCATTTTCGAAACACTTTCTTCATTGAAGAAGTTTTTTTTTTTTTTTTTCAAAAAAAAAAAACCTCTAAACTCTCACTTATTCTTAAAACATCATCCTTTCCATGAAGGCAAAAAAATAATTGTGTGGTTTATTTTTCTTGTTAAAAATGGCTCCTAGGGGCACCTGGGTGGCTCAGTTGGTTGAGCGTCTGACTCTTGATTTCATGAGTCAGAAATCATGACTGGTCATGATCTCACAATTCATGGGTTCGAGCCCCATGTCAGGCTCTGTGCTGACAGCACAGAACCTGCTTGGGATTCTCTCTCTCCCTCTCTCTCTCTTCCCTTTCCTGCTTGTGCTTGCTTTCTCTCTTTCTCTCAAAATAAACTTAAAAAAAATTTTTTTAATAAAAAAAATGGCTCCTAGACAGCAGACCGTTAACAGTCATTTGCCACCCCAAGAAAGGGTCAGCAAATTTGGAACACTTGGCTCTTTTAAAAAAAAAATTTTTTTTAATGTTTGTTTATTTTTGAGAGAGAGAGAGAGAGAGCGCGCGCGAGCGAGCGTGAGTGGAGGAGGGGCAGAAAGAGACAGAGACACAGAATCCGAAGCAGGCTCCGGGCTCTGAGCTGTCAGCACAGAGCCCAACGCAGGGCTCAAACCCATGAGCAGCAAGATCATGACCCGAGCTGAAGTCAGACGTTTGACTGAGCCCCCCAGACACCCCAGGAACACTCTGCTCCTTAAGAGAAAACTGCACAACTCCCTGCAGCACAAGAGATTTTTATGCTCATTCTCTATCTTGGTACAAAGCACTGCAAAAGTCCTGGCATTTTATACTTTCTTTCTCACTTGTTAAAATCAGATTAATTGCCTCCATAAACTCTTCTGGTTCTTTGTGCGCTTCTGGCTTCAACGGCTTTGCAGCAAGAGCTTGACTACGAACGACCAGAGGGGAAGGGGGTCAATTGTAAGGTGATGGAGGGTGACCAGACTTGGTAGTGATCACTTCATTGTGTATACAGGTGGTGAATTATAACATTGTGCGCCTGAAACATATAATGTCAAGCCAGTTTTCCCGTCATAAAAAGGAGACGACGGCAATGTCTTGAGTCAGAGGGCCACAGCAAGCCCAAGGAGATGCCTCAGGCAGCTGGGAGGCACGCAGAATCAGGAGAAAGTGTGCCCGACTGCACTACTCTCATCCCTCTTACCTCCTGTTGAGGGTTCCCAAAATCAAGTCCAAGAAGGCAGAGAACAAGAGAGCTCTCGATGGAGCCAGCGTCTCAGAGCAAAGAGAAGGGCAAAGACGGCTTGTAAGAGGCAAACAACATAGCCAGCACCATTTCCAAATGGACGGACCCGACCCGAGGCACGTTTTTTTGAATATATGAATTCCCCCCGAGCCACCCCCCCCCCCACATTCAGAGTTAACACGTCAGGGTAAAGCCTGAATACTCCATATTTTCTGTTTTTGGAAAATTCTTTAAATGATTCCAATGCACAGTGAAGTTTGGGATCCCTAATGTTATAAGACACACAAATGACCTTGAAGGTTTCGAAGCAGGTCACACAGTGCCTTCTCACCAGGAGTCCAGACCAACAGGGGCAAATCACCTTAAGAATCTTCCCTAAGGGGACAGCATTTTGTCCTATTACGATGTCCCAGCTGGGGCAGTACTTACCAGTCAAAAAGAGAGAATTGTGTTATTCTCTCTCTCCTCAAGTACTAATCCTGAGGATAGCTGAGCCCAAGGATAAATTTTGTGCACTTGAACATTATTGTCCTTTTACCCCCTGAGTAGAAAATACAAGTAATAGCTCTAAAAGAAAGACCTGAATCCTTGAAAACTCTTCATACAAATCCAGACAGACCCTCAAACTTTAAACGGTAGTAGGCTTGAGTGGCTAAAGGGATTCTATTTCCACAAGGACCATCATTGGCAAGGCATGTTGTTCAGACGTCTCACTTAAAGATCATTTTTTTCCATTATAATCATTGAAGTGAAGCCAAGAGGGAAAAAATTTGACATTCTGATCTCTAGAATCTTGGCTTCAGAAATGCCTATTAATACAACACAATTCAATTTAATAAAACTTACAAACTCCCGGTAATCCTCAAGGTGCTCTTAAAATTGAAATTGATTCTGTGAAACTGCTTTCACCTACCATCATTAAGGAAAATTCCATTTTAAGTCAACTCTTAATAAGGGAGGTCATGAAGAAAACTATTAAGTCCAGGAATACAGAACGTTAGGAACATGTGGCCTCAAGGAAACAGAAGCCATGCGTATACCCCAATCCAGACCTTACACTTGCCTGATATTGCAGGCTCTGGGCCTAGCAGCCGCTCATTTTCCTAGAGAACTAAGTGGAGGAAACTGTTCACCATTTCCAATTGCACAGCACAATTAAGTGGCAAGTTGTTTTCCATGAGGTAGTTTTACCGTAAACACGCCCACCATTAAAAGACTCGCGGCTGACGGGCAGGGCGACCTTCATTCACTAATGTGGCCAGAGTAACAAAGAGACTTCATTGACTGCAGAAGTTGGAGTTCCAAGGCATAGCTTGGGTTTATCCATGTCATAAATGGGTCCTGAGGGCCATGGTTGGGATTGCTAGGCTCCTGGGTCCTGTTCCCTGACAGTCTATTAATCTGCCACGTAACCCTGAGCCCAGGCTCTTCAACGTCTCTCGTCAATTTTCCAACATAGTAAGTGCAGATAAAAATAAGCCTATCTTAGAAATCCCATCAGGGTCAAACTTCACTTTTCTACAGGTACATCCCACTCTACCCAGTAGATATGTCCCACGTTGCAGGGAAATGCTTACAGTGAATGGGAAATCAAACGGCTGTCAGATGGTATTTTTAGATACTCTCAGAGAGTTGACTTTAAAAGCATTCATTTACGAGAGTGGCTAAGAGGCCAGGTGCTAGAGATAGACAGCTGTTTTCTTGATGTGGCAAAAAACTGTTTTTGGTGGATTAACCAACATTTTTCCTGTCCCCTTAATTCCTATGATCTCACACCCCGTCGCCTCCATGTTCTAGGACCTTCTACATTTACTACTTGTGTCCGTGACAGCTTACCGGTCATCAAAGATGTGTCCTCCTGCCCCTGCGTGGAGCGAAGATGTCGCTGGGAAGTGACTGCCCATCCAGGGACTGCATTCCGAAGCCCCCATGAGCCAGGCGGGGGCTGTGTGACCGAGTTCTACTCAAAAGAATGGGGGCAGAAATGACACATCCTACTTTGACCGTCTCTGCACGGCCGTTAGAAAGACAAGGAACAAAACAGGATGCCTCGTTCAACTGGGAGATTCCTTAAGTCAGTTTAAGTCAAGAAAATAGATGTGGACCTCCTCTCTGAGTCCTTCAGTGTCACCTACTGCCCTGAGAATCAGGTCCTCCCCAGCCAGGACCAAGCACATGTAAAAATCAGGCTAAGCATCTACTCGATGCCTACGATAAGCCAAGATCTTCCATGTATAAATGCAAGATCTCATTTTTAAGTAGTGGTAGAATTATCTGCCCTTAACAGAGGGGAAACTCGGGTCAAAGAGACCCAGGTGACTTGTTCAAGGTCCTTCCAAGAGTAGGTAGCAAGTGCTGAAGTCTGAAACCAGGTTTTCTGGCTTTGAATGCAGGGATGGTGGCACAATTCTACAGTTTCCTCTTCGGGACAGGGTGCCCAAAGGGATCCCCGGCTCTTATCCATGCCTCAAAGGCCCACGCATCCAGCAGAAGATCTGAGGCTGACCAGTTGCAACGGACCTGTCTCTAAGGGCATCCTACTTGAGGTTCTAAGAAGAAAAAACAAATATTTTCTCCCAATCGTTTGATCCACGTGAATGCATGGGCCATAGGGCCTGACCATCTGTCCACCATTATCCTCGTATGACTGACCACTGCCAGGTGCCATACCAGCCGGTATGGATTCATTAGTTGGTATAAAACAAGTTCAGTGTAATCAATCACGCAAACTTGAGCCCTTAATACCCGCTATTACTGAAAGCATCCCCTAACCTTGGGACGCTAAAGGATTAATGACCCAAGTGGAGATATGAACAAGGCCTTAAACGCATGTGACTCATGTTTGTATCAAGTCTGACACTCATTGGCCCTGCAGGGACTCTCCCAACTCACTACTGTAATCAGTAAAAAATTCACGTGGCCCCAAAACCTGGAGATTTGTGATCATGTGACCCACCTCAGAAAAACCTCGGACAACCCCACAGTGTTTCGCTTGCTTCAACCAATTAGCCCGATGCACTCCAGACCCACTTGTGCAACACAAGGAGCACACTGCTGAGGTTACCGCGGCAGCCCCCCAATGTCCCCCTTGAGATGGGCCTCCATTTGCAGACCCCATCCCCTCCATTATGGGACCACAACACATTTATCACCTTTACTTCCCCAGGGGGCTTCCAGACGGTCTGTGCTATTGATCGTTTCAGCAATTTACCAGGTAGGGAATTAGAGTTATGGGTTAGTAATTTCCTGTGCGCCTCTTCCTTCCCTTCTCAAAGTTTGGTGCTAATTTAATCCTCATAAGGACGCTGTGCTCCTCCGGTGCCCTGATGGCTGGCTGGCTATTCATCTGCGAGGCTTCGCAAAACTCCCTGACAGCCGGTATGTCCCTGACTGACGTCAGACACAAGATCAGGCACCAAAAGCTCATCCAGCCAAAAGAAAGGACCAAGAACACGTAAAAGACCCAAGTAGTCAGAAACCGCCAAAGGCAGGGAAAGAAAGCTTTGCGCTGTCTGAAGGATCACAGAGCTGGATTTGGCCCAGCAGTGGGAAGGACAGGATTGAACTCCTGCGGGGGACACCACACGAGACAAGCATTCACCTCCCCACGGTTCAGTTCCCAAGGCAGTGTTCCAGTCGAGCGCCAAGCGTTATCAGCCAGATGTGTTCAACCAAGAAAAGCCGAGAAACGGGGATAAATATTCCGCACAGGACATGACAGGACGTCACAGCTCTCCCACTGCTGTGGCTCTTCCTTCTTCCTCTTCCTCTTCCCTTTTCTTCTTTTTTGCCTACTGTCTCTTGCATAATTCTGAAAATTCTCATGTCCTGAGCTGGAATGACTCACCTCACTCTAAATTCAAATTTTCGCCCTACCCCCAGCTCACGGTTGGCTGGGACCAGGCACTGGTGCCCAGTGCATTTCTTCAGCCTCTTTACCCCCAGAAGAGGGACTGGCAAAGAGCCTTGCCAAAGAATTGACCTGCTGGGAAGTGGCCACTTAACTTTCGCTTGGGCCCTTCAATCTACAGAAGGGTTCCCAACCTCATTTTCACTACTGTACTCAACACTACACTGGATCCATTGACATGTTTTTCCTACTTGCTCCCACCTATGAAGTTTTACTACCACTTGGGGCACCCGGGTGGTTCATTCGGGGTCCAACTTTGGCTCAGGTCATGATCTCGAGGTTCGTGACTTCAGGCCCGTGTCGGAGTCTGTGCTGACAGCTTGGAGCCTGGAGCCTGGAGCCTGCCTCGGATTCCGTGTCTCCCTCTCTCTCTCTCCCCCTCCCCTGCTCTCTCTCTCTCTCTCTCTCTCTCTCTCTCTCAAAAGTAAATAAACATTAAAAAATTTTTAAAAAAGAAAATTTAACACCGCAGATATACAGATTCTGTGTATCTGTTTATGCATTATATGTTTACCCATGCTGTATACATAAAGAGAATATTATTTTTTTCTCACCACCCAAGAAAAAAATTTTGTTCTCTTGGGAGCATTATCACCCCCTTAAGGAGGGAAAATGGAAGCTTAAATGCGCAGTAAAGGTGTGATGGTTTACAGGCATGTCCTCTTGAGTGGAGAGGAGCCTGGTAAATGGGAAAAGGAGCCACTTAGGACAAAAAGGGTACAGACAGAGCAGGAGGATCCGAGACGTTTATATCCTTTATAAGATTACCAAGGGCTGGATTGAAAGTGGGCCTTATTTACTGGCACAGTGTCCATTTATGAAAGGCATAAATATCACCTTCAATTTCTACAACTACTGCCTTTCTCCATAATTTGACAGTCTCGGTGTTTGAAGAAATGTTATGCAGGACTGATTTTCACTAACCAGGGACAGCTTTTTCAGAACAGACAGAGGCCTTTCCTCTGTCCACCACCCCCCACTCTCTTCCTCTGCTCTCACCCTCGCTGTATGACATCCCTCTGTCCAGCGATCCCCAGCAAGAGCCTCAGGCCCTCAGTGGTGCTCTGGGCCATTCAGAGTTTATTACAGCATTTTGTAATTAGCCAGGAGTACTTTAGACTCATATTTTTAATCCTCATCTCCCTGATTGATTTTCTAAATTATGTGTCAGCATGAAGGTGTTTAAAAAAAAAAAAAAAAAACCACTTAACTCAGCAGCAATTAACTGCAAAGCTTTTAAAGCTTAGTTTTCATTTCATAGGTCTTCAAGAGCCAGGAATAATATCAATAATACCGAAATCAAGTTGTATTTTATCCCTGTTTAAAAAGGCGGCAAGTGGTTTGTGAGGCACCGTTTATCTAAGCAACATCTAATCTTTTCTGCCTCGTATCTAGATGTCAGAATTTCCTACACACACACACACACACACAAGCGCGCGCGCGCACACACACACACGCGCACACACACGCACACCATGGAGGAAAATATAGTTGGGCAGGATTTAGCTGAAGTGGGCATCACTCATGAAGATGGTGTTTGGGAGAATGTTCTCGATCCTTCAACACTTTTAGCATGCCAACATTTTGTCTCGGGCAGTGCTTAAGTTTAGGACAACTGGTGACACCCTCATGCGTTTTCCAGAACTGGAAAAGCTAAGCCTCTAAAAGCAAAACCCTTGAGGTTATTCTCAGTTTAGAGTAAAAAGCATAAGCAAGGAAAAACTGCCCAGATGCCTCTTTTTCAAACACCGTTTAAAGAGCCCCCAATTTGCAGGGAGCTTGGAGACCTGATTATTTTGCAGCCACCGTGAGCAAAGAACTCTTTCTGGAACTTGGTATTTGTTTGGAGATCAGAGCTGGCCCCTGAGGTAAATGTTAAGATAACTGTCCCCAGGGGTCATTGACAGTTGAAGATTATAAACATCCAAGCAATACTGTAAATCAAGGAGAAAGAGACAGAAAGAGCTGATATAAGGACAATCTACAGTCCATCATATATTGCAGAAAGACCGAGGCTGATATCTGGCAAAAATGTCCCCTCCACTGTCTTCCACCTGTCAGTCACCAAGCAGCTACTTATAGCTTTCTATTCCCATTGTGCCTTTTAGGTCTGCTCTCAATGCTAATTTTAACCACACATCACCTTCAACTTTTACGTACTGGAAGATGAAAATAAAGGGGTGGGGTGTGTGTGTGTGTGTGTGTATGTGTGTGTGTGTGTGTGTGTGTGTGTGTGGTGTTTTAGGACAAGCAGCCAGCCTCTCCGTGATCTGGTCATAGGATGCTTTCTCAGAAGATGCACAATTTATCCCTTATTCCTAGGCTAATTGGTCTACTTGAGCCCACACACCTAAACTCCTGTTGCCTCACAGGATATTTTATTTTAATGGATGCATACCTTGATAAGTCATCTAGTTTTCCTTTTAGCCTTGACTGCCAGGAATCTCAAAGCTAAATCCATTGCAGTAACTGGCTTTAGCACACATTTTCCAGCACATATCTTACCCCTGCCCCACCCCTCCTCCCTGTTCATGACGTGATATCGGGCCTTTGTTCTTTTATCCTGACTCGGAGATAACTCCTGTGATAAGCTCTCCTGTAGCTTTTTTGGTGAGAATACAAATAAAAGAAGAACTAAATTGCCTTTGAATGACTTTTCATTATGGAACAACGTCTTTGCGATACGCCTGAGTTGACATCCTTATTAAGAAAGGCTGGTCCGCGGCGGTGATTTAGCGGGGGTGATTAGTACACACATCAGAATTCATGAAACCTCTACGGCATGACCTGCGCCACATGAACAGAAAGTCATTTCTGCCCGTCTCGGTTAAGTTTCCCCATCTATAAAACGATAACAATGCGTGCTCCTTCTCCCTGTTACACTCGTGTTACGAGGATCAATGCCACAGCGTCTACAAAGTGCTTTGAGCTCCTCAGGGGACAGTGCTCTATAACTATAATTACCATTACTGACAGCAGCGAGGAACTGCTGTAGGCTCTTCGAGGAACGGTCGTGGCTCGGGCACCCGCCTTGTCTTCTACCGGAGCTGTGCATAGGTGGGCGCACAGACTGCGTTTCCCTTCTGCTAGGGGGCGTACTTACCACCGGCTCGCTCCGGTCACCGATATAAAAGAGATCTCAAAATGCAGAAAGGTTCCAGGAAGGCTGAGAACAACACATCACCACCGCTGCCGGTCAAAGGAGGCTCGAAACACCCAACAGTACATCAGCGTAAACAGGCATGTTGTGAGGACAGCCGGCAGCAGGTGGCACGGGGCCTGGGTGCGTTCAGTTAGTCTACACACAGATAATCCTTTTCCTAGTTAGGAAGTGCTTTGATAGGATCCCATTCTTTACACTGAAAGAAAAAAAAAATAGATGATGTCCATATCCATCAAGCTGTCAAGGCTTTTTATGACCCTTTTAAGACTACCTCTACTGGAAGCCTGTATTATCTATCTCAAGGAGACACCAGGACTCAAGTCCACAACTTTCTCACCTGCCTCCTGATTGTGACTGCCCTCCTTCCTCTTATCTGCTACCACTCTCCAGCATTTTCAGCTCCGTCAGAATCCCACGGGCAAATTCCTCCTCGGGACAGCTCCAATCCCTCCCCTAATCTGAACCGTGCAGCCAAAGGAGTTTTCAGACAGTATTTTTAAATAGATCTTCTGATGTTTTGTTTCTCGAGACCCTCTGTTTTTGGATATTTTCTTCCAAGCCTTTTCTGACCCACCCCCCCAAAAAAAAAAAAAAAAAAAGAAGAAGGAAAGAAAAGAAAAAATGCCAGGACAAATCCTAAAATCACGCAGCATTTACTTGGTTCTGGAAAAAGTACAATTGCCTGCTATGTTAAAAATCTGGGTACAACTCATAGTAATGATGATGTGCAGCAGCAACAGCTAAACAAAAACGTTTAGAACTGAATGAAATGAGATGGTGTCTGGGTCGGGAGACGATAGCGCCAAAGCAAAAAGAATTGAAAAAAAAAATATATATATATATACATATATGCATACGTATGTAGTTCCAAGATTCATTTGGGTGCAAAAGAAAAAATGTACTGTACTTAGCATTCTGCTTTCAGCGTAGCATCAATGAACGCCAGGAAATGCGATTTCAAAATATCTGAAATTCAACTGCAAACTTGCATTAACACTCAGGAAAGAGGAGGGGAACACAAAGTGACAAATTTGCTTGGAGTCGTGCAGACTCTTTTTTAGCCAAATTGCTGGTTTGAGACAGCTCATCATCTCTGTAAGAACACGAACTGCAGACTTGTCACTTCCCCCCCCCCCCCCCCCCCCCCCGCTCGGTGCAAACACAAGCTGAGGGATGATGCGTCAGCCCTCCCCAATCAGCAGCCCAGTTTCTGTTCTCTGCGATGCGGTCAGGGCCAAAGAAGAGCCCTCTCTGGGGACTAATGAAGGACTGTCATCGGGGCTCTACGGCTGGATAATGGCGGAATAAATGTAATGGACGAGCGGCACCTCGTGTGGAAAGCCCAAGTCTCACTAACAAAGGGAACCGGCTCCGTGATTGAAGGCCCCTCTAGTGCGCTAACAAGACGCTGCTCTTTGTTGCTTCCGTCCCCTGGCCTGTCCTCAGGGACTGTCACCTCCTTTTCCCAGATAATCAAGCTTATTTCAAAGCAGCCAATTACTCAAATTGGGAGCACGCCTCCAATGAATGCTCTCCCAGTGGTCATGAACTCTTAGGAAGCGGCCCTTAGCCCCCATCTGACTCCAGATGCCCAAAAGGAGCCCAATAGATGTGTAGTGGGAAGCAATACACGTATGCAGTGACTTATTAAATACTTGGGTTATGGGGTACCCGGGTGGCTCAGTCAGTTACATTTCCGATTCTCGGTTTCGGCTCAGGTCATGGTCTCGGGGTTCGTGAGTTCGAGCCCCGCGTCGGGCTCTGTGCTGACAGCACGGAGCCTGCTTGCGATTCTCGCTCTCCCTCTCTCTCTCCGTCCCTCCCCCGCTCACACTGTCTGTCTCTCTCAAAATAAATGAATAAAAACTTTAAAAAAAAAATACTTAGATTGTGACAGGCCTCTAATATTCTATTTCATCCAAAGATAGAACTGAATCACCACACTAATCGTAGGAGCATATCACTAGCTTCCTGTTAACGGACGAAGACTCAGAATCAGCGTAAGTGACTTGCCCAGGGTCAGGCGGGTAGTAAGAGTCTGACTCCGCACTCCTTGCCTTTAACTTCTACGCTGAGATCACATGTGGGAATCAAGGCCTCCCCTCCCGTCACCGGCTCCCTGGAACCAGCAATCTAGGGAGGCAGACAGCTACACTGACTTTCTGTAGGAGACCCACACAGCAGAAGGTTTTATGGGCTCATCACAACCTCCTTCCTGCCCTCTCTCAGACCGTCCCACGTCGAATGCTGGCGAAGGGGAGTGAAGGCCAAAGCTCAGGCCAAGTACCCTTGAAAGCCCGTCCCCCTGTCCCGGTGGGCACCTTTCTCCCTCCCTTGCCGCTACCCCCTGTACCGCACAATTAGACACGCGCTCCCATACCCAGGCTACGTTTCTCCTGACCTCGCTGTTTTTGTCACTTGTCTTAGCGAAGCGTTGAAAAGGAGGCTGCCCCCTAACGCGGGTGGGACAAGGTAAGTCCTAGAGTCCCTCCAGGTCCAAATTTCTGGAACTGAAGTTCCTCCTGGATTACCAAGGAACCCCATAAACCTGCCTTAGAGCCACGACGCGGCTCAGCTGAGACGCCACACCAAGACCACCGTGCACAGAAGCAGAATTCTGGTGCTTGGTTGACATCAGGTAAACTGCGCCCTGTTTTCATGGAGGCCACGTAAACCCACAGTGAAAGAAGCCATGGAAAGGGACTTCAAACTCCTGCCATATGGTGGGATGACTTCTTCCAAACTCATCCTCGAAACTTGATTCTGTTGTGTCAAATCCTTTCCGGTTGTGGTGGTATTCTTTTCCTTTTCTTTAAAAACAAAACACTAAAAATAGGTAAATCCTCCGGGGGAGTACTCGTCCATGCCCTTAAAATTGACTGCACTTGATAATTCCCACTCCCTCCAAGTATTTCATTCTTGCTTCTTGTCTTGGGCTCAGTGCACAGAGGGCAGGAGGGCGGCTGGCGTCCTCCCTCCCTCCCTGGCCTGGCTGCCGCTCAGGCCTTTGCAAGACTCACGCTTTTCCGGCACCCTCTGTAGCCCTGGTGCCCCCGTCCCCTTCCGTCCCTTCTTGCCAGGCCGCTGAGAAACCGAGGAGTCAGGAATCAGAGACGAAATTATCTTCTTCAAAATTTATTGTCGCCCCAACATGCCATCCCCGACTGATGAGATCATTTCCGCATACCAACGTAAAGTAAACCAAAGTTTGACTTAGGTAGTCATCGGGAACTCTGTATGCTGATCCGAATGAGGTAACAGATATCAGACTGCTTTGAAAAAGCTAAAACACTGTGCCTGACAAGTCTAAGCTGTGTGTGCGTTATAAGATATATATATATGATACGTAGGCATATACGTGTGTGTATATATATATATGTGCCTGTGTAGTATATACACATGTACATGCCTATGTATCATCTATATTTAGGTGAGATACTATGAAAATTGGTCACAAACTTTCTCTTACCTCCCCCACACAAGAAAACACTCCTCCACCCATTCATATGGGTTGTACTTTTCATTTATGTTCAAACTCTCAGTCGTCTGGGCCCAAAAACAATTTCTTTCAAGTTGGCTCTATCAGCCTTTTTGTGAGGGGCCGGCTAAGTGTCAACGGGCCAGAGGATTCGCCGGAACATGACGCTTGGGCTGGTCCCACGTTCACCACCGTGGACTCACTGACGGGGCCGGGAATTGGCGGCATTGGCTATTAAGCACTTTTTTTTTTTTTTTTAATTGCTCTGCTACTCAGTGATCCTTCATGTGAATGATTCCCTTCTCACAGCAATTGGAACGATCAATGAAGAGAGGTTTTCTGCAGAGAAAGGGAGAAATTTCACATCCCAGTGAGGGTGGGTTCTCGCGAATCGTAGCAGAGGCTCCCCTCCGCTCACAGATACCCAGATGACGGTTACAAGAACGCACCAGAAGGCCCAGCTTTGACAGCGGAGTGCTCTGTGGTAAGGCCCCTAGGACAGATGACCATGGGCCAACAGCGGAGGCTCCACCCAAAGAGTCAGAGAAGCCTCCGTTGATGGCCTCTATAAATCCTTAGGTATTTGGTCCACTCGGCAACGACCAATGACTTTCAGGCTTCCGTCCGCCTTCAGAAAATCCAAGCCTGGAGCAACAGTTCAAACAGAAAATCCCCCCACCCCTCTTTCCAGCATGCGGTCTTCCTACCACCCCCACCACCCCCTACCACCGGGCTCCCTTCTGCCACCTGGCAAATCCTCTAGTGACGACGGTGGATGGAGCCAGTGGCTACACGCGGTCTTTGAGCGCGACAGAAATTTCGAGGCATTTAACTCTTTTTCATTTTTTTCCTTCTTTAATGGCGTTCAAAGTTCAGAAGTCGTAGGCTCGTTGCAGAACCGGAAACAACATGAAACCGCACGGAACCAATATTCATCTCAGCACACCCTGCCTCCAAAGGGCCTCTGCCTATTAATCCACTACTCTGAGGCATCCCTGCACTCACGCACATGTATGCATGCAGATGTGCACGGATACCGAAGGTTTTCTGGGCTTGGTTTAGACGTTTGTGGCCAAAATTTCGAAAATCACACTCTACACCTTGTTCTGCAACTTGCCTTTTTTGCTTGACAACATCACCGACATCCCTCGGTATCACTTCGTGACTGCAGCCCAACCGACCGATTCAGTGGGGGTTACCAAACGACAGCCAGCCAGCCAGCCACCTGTCTTTGCAAAAACAAAAAGTTTTATTCCAGCACAGCCACACCCATTCGTTTCCCCTACTGTCGAGGCTGCTCTTGTCCTGCAACCCAAAAGTAAGTCATCGTGATAGAGATCTTACAGGCTGTCTGACCCTTTAAAACACTTTTGCAAACCCCCTGCCTTGGGGGCACCCGGGTGGCTCAGCTGGTTGTGTCTGACGTCAGCTCAGGTTATGATCTCACTGTAGGTGAGTTCGAGCCCCGCGTCGGGCTCTGCGCTGACAGCTCCGACCCTGGAGCCTACCTCGTATTCTCTCTCCCTCGCTCTCTGCCTGTCCCCCACTCCCTCGCGCTCCCTGTCTCTCAAAAACAAACTTTTTTTTTAATTAAAAAAAAAACAACAACAACCTTTCGCCAACCCCTGCCTTAAAACAGCAACCATTCATTTCCTCATGGTTCTGTAGATTAGCAGTTTGGGCAGGGCTCAGCCCGATAGTTCTTCTGCTGGTCTCAGCTAGGGTCACACATGTGACTGGCCATTTAGCTAACTAGTCCCAAGGGCTGGGTTCACACGTTGGCAGCTGGTCCTGGCTGTCGGCGTGGGAACACGTGTCCGGATTTCTTCATATGGTGGCCGCATTCCAAGAGGTCACCCTCCAAGGCAGATACAAGTCTGCACATCCACAATGTCTAGTCCTATCATTTCAGGCATTTTTCTTTCGAATTTCTTCTCTTGTTTTATGTTTTTGTCAAACTTGTAAGAGGTCATCGTGTATATAGATTTTAATACATTGTCTATCAAAGGCAATTTTACCCTCTATATTCTCTATATTATACAGTCAGACTTGTCTCTTTCTTTTATAGATACTGGGTTTTCAGTCTTCATTACCACCGTTTCTCCAAATCCTGGATTGTATTTGCATTTTCCCAGATTTCTTTTGTAATTTTTACTGTTCTCTTTTTACGTTAATTTTTTGATCCATTCATAATTTTATTCTATACTATAATAGGAGATAGGGAACCAACCTGATTTTCTTCTAGATGGAGAACTCCTTGGGCCAGTATCTTTGGTTAAATAAACCAAGCTCTTCCCACTAGGTAGAATCCATTTCTGGATTCTCTACTCTCTGCCACTTTCTCTTTGTCATCATGCTTATACCAGGTCAGTTTTGAGGCTTTAGAGTGTGTTCTGAAATCTGATCAAGGAAAAACCATCTTACTTTTGTTTTCATATTTTTTCGCAAGTTCAGATACAATTATTCTTCCGCATAAACCTTAAGATCACATTATCCAATTAAAAACTAAGCAAACACATTAACACAACACTGCTGGGTTTCTAACTGCAATTGCATTATATTTCTATTAATTTGGGGGAATTGACATTTTTAGAACAATCATGTCTTCCCTTCCAAGAATATAGTATGATTTTTCATTTGTTCAAGTAAAATTTTTTCTTACATTTTATATCTTATGTTTCTTCATCGGCATGTTATAAATTTTGTAACTACTGTTAATGACATTTTCAGGCTTTACGTGGGTATTGCTAAAACGGAGAAGAGTTATTATTTTGTACGTTTGGTTGGTATCCAAACACTAATAAATTCTGTCTTCTAGTAGATGTTCAGAGAAAATGGTCACATCACATGCAAAAAAAGTTTTATCTTTTTTCTTATTGTTTCTATTGATTACAAAATCAACAATAATGCAGTCTGTAATAGTGCAAAGTCTGCTATAAGACAATCAACAGTTGAGCTCAAATGGAAAGAAGAGAACTTTTTACCAGGAACGAGGGAGGATACGGAGGGAAGGTGAGTGAGTGGTGTATACCCAGATCTCCATTATTCTCTCGGACCAATTTACCCAGTGAAACAGGAACCAAACATCTGAGAAATTTCTGGATGATTGCCAATATCCTGGAAAGTCCAGCCTACAGCTATACAGATATGTAAGCTGAAACACCTAAGTTCTATCAAATAGCACCAAACTACAACCAGGAAATAATTAATTTAGAAAGCACAGCTTAACCCCCAAAATCCCAGCTGGCTGTACAGCTGATCTTATTAAACTCACAAAAACCCAACTCCACAGTGCACACCATACAAAATACAAAAATACAACTCTGCACGGTTGAACTTTCAGGACTTCATTTGTTGCATTGGTTTTAATGTTTTTGTCTCATGGTATTTTTTTTTTTTATGTTTATTTTTGAGATAGAGAGCACCAGTGTGGGAGGGGCAGAGAGAGACAGGGACAGAGGACCCAATGCGGGCTCTGTACTGAGAGCACAGCCCCATGTGGGGCTCAGACTCACAAACTGTGAGATCATGACCTGAGCTGAAGTCAGAGGGCTCAACTGAGCCACCCAGGCGCCCCTGGGTTTTTTTTGTTTATTTTGTTTTGTTTTTTATTGTCCTTATCGCATTCCCTAGAGCCTTGAAGAAAAAATTGTTTAATAATAATGGCAGGAGGAGCCATCTCTGTGCAGTTCTTGCTGGACTTTAATATAAGTTGTTTTGCATTTTATTATTCATAATAATATTTGCTGGTGGCTTTTGACAACTGGTCTTCATCATTATTAAGTCCCTTCCTTCTGATTAAGTCAGGAACGCCTTCGGCTAAAAGTAACAGGAAACCTGATTGTGGTTCGAACAAGAAATTTAGAGGGCAACAGCGACTGGTGTTCCTTGAGCAGTTCGGCAAAGTCGAGAACAGAATATGTGGAACGAGGTGGCCCATTCCTACTGTGCCGAAGAGAGAGGACGAAGTGCTCACAAGAATTGTGAAGCCAGGAAGAAGAACAAGGGGACGAGGAAAGAGGCAGGGTAAGGGGTGGGCTATAGAGAAGAAAAGGAGAAAATCCTCTGTTGTGGAGGGAAAAACTCCTGCGGCATTTCCTGAAAGACAAAACAGACGACCCGTGGAAGATAAGATTTTGATTTTAAAGCTTCAGGGGCACCTGGGTGGTTCGGTCGATTAAGCATCCGACTCCTGATTTCAGCTCAGGTCAGGATCTTACAGTTCATGAGTTCGAGCCTCCCATCAGGCTCTGCGCTGCCAGTGTGGAGCCTGCTTGGGATTCTCATTCATTTTCTCTCTCTGTCTGTCTGTCTCTCTCTGTCTCTCTCTGTCTCTGCCCCTGCTCACGCTCTCTGTGTCTCTCTAAATAAATAAACGTAAATAAATTATTTAAAAGCTTTAGGTCACAGTGAACCTACAGACCTTCCCAGGAGGCTCCAGACATCACAAAAGTCTGTGTTACTAAATAACGGTGCCCTTCTGTACAGAAGTCCACTCTAGGACACTTCATTACAAAAGCTCACATTTCAGGACCAAATGAACAGAACTGGTAGGCACTTCCACTCAGAGACCTAGAGATAAAAATCCTCTAAGATGTGACAGCACTGGACCCTACAGGCTTCGAGCAGAAAGCAAGTGTTGATCGTGGTGGTTTCTTCTTAATGAGAGGCAGAGAGCCGGCCGTTGGAACTTCAAAATAAAGCCTGGCTTTTCTCAGGAGCCCAGCACTCAGAGTACACATGTTTACCATCAAATACCTCATGCAAAAATAAGCTGGGCTCCTGGGGCTTCCTTGACTATTTCAGCAACGACTCAAAGCAAAGCTTCAGGCATGCATGCTACCATCAGAAGGTTGACACGGATTAGCTACACTGGGAAGTAAATTCCTTCTGGCTGCTGTACCACATCAAGTTTTCCTTTATCTGACTAGCTGGACCGGCGAAAGTCTGCGTTGTTTAGAATTCCTTTTCACCCTCGAATGGAAAAGTAAACCAATTCTATCCAAAACATTTAGGAAAAAAAAAAAAATTCGTCATCAAGGAGTCTCCAAGTTAGATCCTGGATCGAAATAAAATATACTACACGATTTGTCTCACGAAAAATCAGCTTCCTTGCCGCAGCGTGGACAAGCTCCGATTTAATGGCGCCATGAAAGTGTTTCCTGCTGTGCTGAGAGGCCAGATCGCATCACTCCTCTGTGAACTATGAAAGAAATCTATCCTTGAGGCCTTGTGGGCAAGAACACAGATTTAGGGGGTCAAAACACCAAGCATTTCCATTCATGACCTCACCACATGAACCCCTAATTAATTATGGGTATCCTAATGTGAAAAATGCTCTCATAAGTGAAGGGCGACCTACTCCCACTCACAAGCAGACCACACAGCAGTCATAACTCCCCAAACGCCATGAAGGAGCCGCTCGATTTGTATCTGTGTTGAACTTCAAGTGCTGCCTAATTTATATCTAAAATCCACTCTCATACATCTGCTCAAAGACCCACTCTGACCTTCGCTCCCAATCCCAACTGCATTAAAAGGGACTATAAATCACTGGAACACAGCACCCAGTCATAGCCCAGCTCTCTCAAAGCAGGCAAGTTTCTCACCTTGATGAGTTCATCATCCCCTAGAACAGGTTATAAAGATTGTTCACGTTTTGACATAATAGTCTAAGGATTCTTTATTCTACCCTGTGGCTCACTCCTCACCTAGGTGAAGTGTATGCATACAGACAAAAGGAGCAGCTGGGCTCCCATTTATCCCTTCCTCGAGAAGACCACCCTCGGGCCCATGCTTACACCCACCAATGGACCTGTCCTCAATTTAACAGAGCTCTGGTTTCGTCCCAACAGACCTTATATCCAGGGATAGCACAAAATATAAGGATATGATCCTTACATCTAAAGATCTCCTTGGGGTGCCTGGGTGGCTCAGTCGGTTGAGCATCTGACTCTTGGTTTTGGCTCAGGTCGTGATCTCACAGTTTGTGAGTTCGAGCCCCACCTGGGACTTCGTGCTGACGGTGCAGAGCCTGCTTGGGATTCTGTCTCTCCCTCCCTCTCTCCCTCTCTCTCTCTCTCTCTGACCCTCCTGAGCTTGTGTGCTCACTCGCTCTAAGTAAATTATAAATGAAAAAATAAAAATAAATAAAGATCTCCTTGACTCTGGATCAAAAGTGAGAATACATGTTTACATTGTCCTTTCCTTACAGCAAAGCTTTGTTTTAAAGCACAAATATTTGGGGCGCCCGGGTGTCTCAGTCGGTTGAGCGTGCGACTTCGGCTCAGGTCATGATCTCACAGTTGGTGGGTTCGAGCCCCGCATCAGGCTTTGTCCTGACCGCTTGCTCAGAGCCTGGAGCCTGCTTCAGATTCGGTCTCTCCTTCTCTCTCTGCCCACCCCCCACCCCGCTCACGCTTTGTCTCACTCTGTTTCTCAAAAATAAATAAATGTAAAAAAATTTTTTTTTGAGTACAAATATTTGATTCCTAAACAACACTATTTTGTTTTCTCTGCTTTGCCAGGGAAGGAAATCTTTGAAAATTTCTCTCAGTCTCGGATGCAGTTAAATCAGTTGTGCTGATAATGCAGATAGCACGAAGTCTACTCCCCCACCCTCACCGAAAATCATTAGAGAGAACCAGAAGCCCTGAGGCAAACAGGTGCAGCAAAAAGAGGCTTCTCCTAGCAGTTTCCAGGGAGATTTTCCAGAGATCCAGGAAGAACTGTGAGGAAGTCTCACTACCAACGGCCACCCAGCAGTGGGGCAGCTCGGGATTTTCCTTGGCAACCGTGATGTCATCTGTATCTTAGAAGGGGCTCGGTCCATCCAGGGTGGCGGCAGAGGGCTGGTAGGCTGGGACGATGGCCAAGCTTGGCATCCCATGCGTATGTCTACAGAGAACTAGTGTTCTTGATATTGACATTTGTAGGTCCTGTTCGAGGGGCTCTGGGCCGATGACCCCCACAATGGCGTATCTGACTGAGGCCCTGTCCCCGCAATCTACCAGGAATACATGTTGTTGGCTCCTTGCAGAGGCACACACAACTTAGGAGTATCCTAAACGCAAGCTAGAAAGAAGGTGAAGGAGCTTAGAACATACCTCTTTACCTTCTAGTTTATTAAGAGGTTTGAAGTTTCCCAGGCGGGAGATAACACCACAAGAAGAAGAATCTTCCAGATTGGCCACCATATACAGTACAGTTAGATCTGCTGTACAACCAAATATATGCCGTGGTGAGACTCTCACATGGTGTTTGATTTCTTTCCTTCTCTTTCCTTTTTTCCCCCCATTTTTAGCTAATTCTTCAGCAGTGACTTCTTTCTGGTGGCCAAGGGCTCTGTACAGAAGAGCCAAGTCAACGATGTACTGATCTCTGTGTCCTTCCTATATTCTTGAGCACGGAGACCTTTCTCTGGTCTCTCTTCCTCTGGGGTACAGTTTGCATGGCTGGAATACATAAGGAAGGAGGGTGTCCTTCCATTCTTCAACTAGAGAAGGTATACGAGGGAAACATCACTTCCAGGAGAGGAAAAGCTGATTGTACATGAAGAGGCAAGATTTGCAAAATATTTTTGCACCCCTTGTGCCCTTTAGGAAAAAAAAAATGTTCTCGGAGTTTCAGTTGTCAGGCCAGTTAGGATGAAAAGGTAGAAATCCAAATGAGAGTAAGAATCAAGAACGATTACCTACCACTAATCAGGATGTGATGTTTGGAACCCAGTAATGAGTAAGACCCTGATGATGGTTAAAACAAAGCCCCCAGTGCCTGGATTCTAAAAGGGGATGAAGGGGACACCTGGGTGGCTCAGTTGGTCAAGTGTCCGACTTTGGCTCAGGTCATGATCTTACAGCTCATGAGTTCGAGTCCCGCATGGGGCTCTGTGCTGACAGCTCAGAGCCTGGAGCCTGCTCCAGATTCTGTGTTCCCCGCCTCTCTCTCTCTCTGCCTCTCCCCCACTTGTGCTCTCTCCCCTCTCTCTTTCTCTCTCAAAAAAAAAAAAAGCATTAAAAATTTTTTTTAAATAAAAGGGGATAAATGTGGTACCCAACTTTATAAAGAACAGGAGCCCTTGGCAATTGCCAAGTGTTCTGTCAAACGGTAATATCTGAAAAGATGTTCAGTTGGATTCTCCCTGAGTCTGCAGTCGCCTGGAACGATTTGAATAAACGACAGAGAAACCATTGGCATGGCTTGTGAAAAGCAAATGAGCAGCCTACCTTCACTTGGCTCTGTGGAAGAGTGACAGGCAGATGCTAGAACGCAGTAGATGTTATCTCCAAAACCTTCAGTTAGGCTCTGGGAGCTCTCATTGCCACCAGCAACCTAAGGAATTGGCCTTTGAGTGAGGGATCTTGGGAGCTGGTGGCTGGAGAGGACAGAAATCCCAGCTTTGGGAATGAAGAGAAGACAGAAGGCAGGGGACTTCCCACCAGGCAGGAGAGGGGTCCGTTCACCTCTGTCCTGCTTCAGGGGTAGGCGGATAGGCGGACGGCGGCAGGATTTCTCTGGGCTCCGGGAAGTTACTCCCTTTGGTACTGTCTGGTCTGTCCCCCCCTTATCCTCTTTTCCAGGCTTTCAAACAGCTCTGCCAGAGTCAATGTTGAGAAGTAACAACAAAAGTCAACCCGCTTACTTAACTCTTTCCTAACATCCAGGAACGTGTCTTCATTTGGTGCTGGTGACGCTTCCAGTGGCTTCTGTGGATCCTAGCAAAGGAATCCATTTTCCCTACGCTTACTTTCCTGACCTTGAACCTATATGAACCGTTGCTAAAGTAGCCACTTGTCCGAGTTTGTCCAGGCAGCTCCAATTCATGCCTGTTGTCCTGGCAGAATTATTCCTATCTCCCCCCCTCGCTGACATAGGGTCCTGGTGTGGATGATAGATGATACGCTCGCCCCGGAGGGGGGACGTGGGTGGTTCTTTCCCCTCCCCCCTCCCCACCAGTCTCTCCTCTCTTCTCCTCCTCATCATCACCTATTTCTCTCTAGCTCATTACTTTTCAGCCATACCAGAGATCATGGGTAATTTCTTATTCATATCCCACTTACTTCCAAAAAGGGTGAAAATGCTATACAATGCACTCACTTGGCAAATATTTCGTGGGAGCCTGAAGTTCCATGAGCACTATCGGAAGCATAGGTACACACAAGGTTGTTCAAATAAAAGTTAAAATTGAAGACAACGAGAAAACATACGGAGGCGGCTGTTACTGAGTTAGAGACCATGGGGGAAACAGTGCTTGTAATTCCTTCTATGTCTGACCTTGAGCTTCCCAGTAGTAAAACCAAAAAGTAAATTACAATGCATAACATCAATCATCTCGCCTAAGGAAATACAACTTGGACAAAACAGATACTTTTTCTTCTGACACACATTCTCATAGAATCTAATCATCCATTCAGTCAATATTTACTGAGGACTTACTCTGTCCCAGGTAGTGCTCTCGGTGGTGAGCTACAGAAGTGAATAAAACAGAGCAGACGGACAAACGTCTTTGCCCTCAGGGAGCTTCCACCCAGTGGAGCAAGACAGACAATAAATAAAACATATAGTATCTCAGACAGTAGTGAGTGCTACAGAGAAAAATGAAGCTGGAAGGGAGAAGAAAGGGAGCTCAGAGAGGGGCCTGCAGTTTTCATGGGGTGGTCAGGAAACCCTGAATGGGTAATGACCCGACATATTTTAAAGGATTATCCTGGTAGAGGAACAACATGCAGAAGTAGAGCGACCAGTGAAAGAGTCTATGAAATTTTCCAGACACGAGAAGGTGGTGAGAAGTGACGAGATTCTGAGTGTGTGTCGAAGGGAAAGGCAACAGAATTTGATAACTGGTTACATGTGAGGGGCGGGGAGAGAGAGAGAGAGAGAGAGAGATACGCCAAGATGGTTCTGAGATGCTTGGCCTGAGCAGTGGAGTTGCTGTTTACTGAGATGACTGAAGGAGGAGCAGACGGTGGGGGAAGATCGGGAGTTTGATTTGGGCCGTGTTAAATGAGATATGCCTATTGGACACCTGAGTATTAATGTCAAGTCAGGCAGGTGGTCAGATACTAGTCTGGGGTTCTCATGAATCCTCACATAAAGGATATGGGTGGTACAACGAGCAAGGTCTTGATCTTAAGAATTATTGTCTGCCAAACTACAAGACACTTGTCTTAGGACCATTTTCTTTCAGTCTGTGATTAAAATCAAGGTCATACTTTTCAAATCATAGCTAAGTGAAGGTATTTCTGGAAACAGCCAAATTAGTATAGCAAATGTCCTAAAACATCTTGCCGTTGGGATTCTAACTTAGAATGAGAAGAGAGCTTCCTAAAGCTGGAGGAATGAGTAGTTTACACAGACCTCTGTCTCTCTCAACAATGTTTCAGGTTTGCCTTTGGCAAGAGTGAGCTCTTTGATTGTACTTATTCTCCAGGGTAGATAGTTTGGTGGCGGGGTTGACGTTTTGCTATGAAAAGAAAAAAAAAAAAGAGTCTGATAAATTCTCACCCAGATCAAAGCTGGTTTCATCCTTACTTGGAGGCAGGTCACTATAACGCCTGAAAGACCTACCCAAATGTTTCCCTTTTTTAAATTCTTATTTATTTATTTTGAGATAGAGTGCACAACGAGCAGGGAAGGGGCAGAGAGAGATGGAGAGAGAGAATCCCAAGCCAAACTCAGGGCTTGATCCCACAAACTGTGAGATCATGACCTGAGCCAAAACCAAGAGTCGTGCGCTTAACTGACTGAGCCACCCCGATAATCCCCCCACCCCGGTTTTTCTTTAAAAGGAGCTGTGAATTTACTCAAATGGGCAGCCAAATCCCAAGCTGAGACCTCAGAATGATAAGCTGGTGCCTGGCAACAATTTGGAATTGTCCAAGTTGAGATGTAGTGTTTTCCTGGCAAAAGGATAGATCTCAGACAGTGGCTTATGCAGGCAGATGTAAGTTAATCCTTTCCCCAGCCAAATAATAAAAGTGTCTATAATTCTTCCGGGCCATACTAGTCTGGAGGGAAAAAATTGTGCAACTGTCAGAAATGTGGCAGAACTTTCAAAACAACGTAGCAGCAACATAAATGGGAAACCTCTATCACAGTTGGGTTTTGCTTCTGAAAGTATAAAAAATCACAACCTTTTAAAATTCCTCGAAGCCAGAGACTTCGTTCGTCTTGTGAAGTCTGTATCCCCGACCCTACTCCTAGAACAATGCCGGCACACAGTAGGCATGCATAAGATACTGACAAAGTAATGAATCAATCAACGTTTAAAAATTAAAGCAAAACCTCTGAGCGCCATCTTGTGGAAGGCCTGACCACGCCGCCATCCAAGATTACAGTCACCAGCCTGGAGAATGGACGCTGAAATTGTGACAGGGCTTTGGTGGCCCTGGACTATTGGAAGTAGTGGACTAGGAAACTGTCTTGAAGCTGCGTTGGAAAACCAATTCTGCTTCTTACTTAGATTTACGTGAGGTTGATGGACATTGTAGGGGGCTACAAAAGTTCCCCCATGCAGCCCTCGGCACTGGCCCTGAGAATCACTGAGAGGTATAGCTCTCGGAAGTTGTCTTTGACCCGGGAGCCTGGGTGGCTCAGTCGGGTGAGCGTCCGACTTCAGCTTAGGTCACGATCTCACAGTTCGTAGGTTCGGGCCCCGCGACGGGCTCTGTGCCGACAGCTCAGAGCCTGGAGCCTGCTTTGGATTCTGTGTCTCCCTTTCGTTCTACCCCCTCCCCTACTCGTGCTCTCTCAAAAATAAATAAATGTTAAAAAACATTAAAAAAAAAAAAAAAGTAGTCTTTGACCAGTTCCCCCTCACCAAAAATTGTTGTAATAACCTAGCCTCCTTTGTGCTTCAAGAGATCCTTGAGAACCAAAGATGCAAAGAGATCTTTGGACATCCTGTGTAGCATCCTGTGTCTTCCTGTTTCCCCTACACTCCTCCCCAACTCACGGGGGCTCCTGCTGTCACCCCATAGTACTGGTAAGGACTTGGCCTCTCCTCTGCTTTTCTCCAACTTTCTGCACCAGGGAGGAAGAGAGGCACAAATAATTATCTGGTCACCTTCCTCTTGTTTACCTCCTATGGGACCATCAAGCAGAGAACCATTGAGAACCCCCAAGTTTCTCTGTGCCCCATACCCTCATTCTGGAGTTCTTTTCTCTGTCATTCTCACCCCCTTCCCAAGAACCTGACACAGGCCACTGAGAGACAAAATGCAGAAACCCAGTGACACTCAGACATGCACAGGGTACTCATGATTCTTCAGGCTTTATGGATACCCGGAATTTACACAATGTGATGAACACTCTTCAAGAAAAAGAATTTAAAAGTATAAATTTAGGTGCCAACGTGAATATTTATTTAGAATGGGAAAAGAAATCACTGACATTTCAAAGATCTGGGACCTATCGTTCTGAACTGTGTGTGACAACTGGCCAGAAATAGGTTGCAACCGGGCCTCCTTGTGCACCCGGGCCACTTTGCAACTGCCAGCAAAGCCATTCAAGGGGCCAGAACCTGTGACCTTCGCTGGCTTCCTCTTATGGACTCTGTCCCCTTAGGGTGGCTGCCTGCTCCCTGAACCCCCCCAGTAGTACCCCCAGAGAGAGCAAAGAGGCCGCTGTCCTCTCGGCCGCTTGGGGGTCTTTGTCCTGGGGACCAGCATAAGTGAGTCTCCGCAGGGTGTCTCCTGGGAAAACACCCCGCCCCCCATCCCCGGCACCAACCCCCTCACCCAGCCTGCAGCCCTTCTGCAGGCCCGGCTGAGTTAAAGGCGGTCAGCTTTGTGAGCCTCAGACCCCACTCCCCTCCATCTCAGCCACCCACCAAGCTCAGCCCTGGGCCCCAGGACTGCGGAAAGCTAACATCGCGCTGTACGGTTTTGTAATCAGAAAAACGAAGCTATAAACATTACATACTATTAAAGAACAAAGCAAAACAAAACCCCACCCAGTCTTTGCCAACCCTCCTCTACCCGGGAGGGGCAGGAGCGCGGGCGCTAGCCGGCTGCAAACACCGGCAGTCTGCGGTCCACCGGTTCCCTTTGGGGGGCACCTGACCCAGGGGACCCTGGCGCAAATAATGAAGAAAACTTTCTGGCCAGCCACTGCCGCTTGGCCCAAGCACTTCCTCCTGGAGCGGGGAGGCTGGGGCAGGGAAGAGGAGGAGGCGCACAGGCTGGGAACTCCAGGCGGCGCTGCGAACTCGGGACGCCGTTCCCATGGTAACCGAGAGCCGGATACAAACGCCGGGGCCCCGGGGCCTTTTGGCTGGATCTGCGCCGCCGCCGTCTGGCTTGGGTAAGGCTTCGCTCATTAGCCTCCTAGTGCTGCTGCAGGAGCCCAGACTCCCTCCTCCGGACCCCACTGGGCAGGAGGGAGTGGGGAACAGTGTGCAGGGTCTGGGAAACTAAGAAGCATCAACACGCAGCCTTCTTTGTTTCTCTCCCCGTTCTCTGCCCCTCCCTCCGTTAGCCTTTCGGTTCCCTGCTTCGCTTCGCTAACCTTTGTGAAGGCCGGTGTTGGTTCATGACTCCCCTACAAATAAAGGAGAACTGGGTCCGTTCCACTCCAGAGAGCCTCTGGCTCTGGCAGCGAAGGAAAAACTGCGGGTGTGGAGGTTGTGACTTCTTCCTCCCAGGCCTGCGTAGCCCAGCCAAATAAGCAGAAGAATTCCCCTGATGGAAAATTCCAGCCCACCTACAAACCAGTTCCTGGGACCCAAAGCCAATCACTCGGTTTCCTCGTGTTCCCTTCCCCCACCTGTAAAATGGTAGAGAAACAGCGTTCCTAACCATCCAGGGAGGTGGTGAGGAGTGTCCCTTGACTGATGTTCCACAGGTGTTCGGTGCCAGGCACCTGCTCAAGGTCACCCTCCTTGAAAGCGCCAACCTGAATACATTTGAAATTCTATTTATAAAAAAGGCCTTAGGAAAGGATGTTTTAATGAGTACACTGGGATGTCTACACTGCTTAAAAAAAAAAAAAAAAAAAAAAAAGCACCGATTGCTCTAAGGGGTGGGGGTCAAAAGAACTTTTTGACTTCAGTGTTTGTCCCCTGGCATTTTTTTAATGTGGATCCAGATCTGCCTGGGCATGGCGCCCTGGAACTCAGCAAAGCAGGCCATCAGTTGGTCCCCCGAGAGGGAAGGCAGCCGCCTTCGGCCAAGAATCCTGCCAGTTCACTAGAGGGGTTATACAAACGGCCGCTGAGGACAATAACTGCAGCAACAAAAAGGACTTGCATTTGCAAGGCACCATAGAATACCCTGGATCCTTCACAGAATTGAGGCTTCTCCCCTTGCTGCAGCTAGAGTTCCCAGCCTCGGCTGGCAGGGCCCCAGCCACACCCAAGGTCCTGCCACCCACTCCATTCTCTTCAACAGAGGCATCCTTGCTGTCTGAGCCCACCCACAGCCCATCTCTTGGTGGCCTCTCCTAGCAGGAGGGAAAGTTGCATGAAAATTCCAAACCGGAAATGAGATGTGCGGCCAGTCTCCTGTGTGCCTTTTCTTCCTATGAACCATCTATCCAGTGCACAGACTTCTGTTGAAATCCTGCCACGTGCCAGGAGTTGTGTGAGGCTACCGACCCAGTGGCTGAGGCAGACACGCAAACAAATGCAAATGGCGCGTGTGGGAAGGAAAGGACACGCGAGAGCTGTGGTGAAAAGCTCTCTGGAAGCTTCCTCTGGAAGCACGTCTTCACAGAGGAGGCGACGGTGACTTGGGTTTTAAAGAATTACAGACTTTAAATTGCTTTAGGAAATTCAAGACCCATCTGGGACCCCCAAAAAAGAAATCCCACTCAGGAAGAGCTGGTGGAAACGTGTGCTGCGTTTTCTCCAGAAAAGGAAGCAGGACTATGAATGTGCTGAGGTAGAAAACCAAGAGGAGACAGAAACATGGGCCAGAGGATGCCCAGGCAGGAGGACTGTTCAGTAGACTGAGCCCTCAGTCCTAGCTCTGCGATGCTTGTGGGAGCCCACTCTGACTAGAGGTAATCTATGACTGGCCGAAGGCCTGGCCTTCTCCCAAGTTGACTCTTAATGCTCAGTAACGTAACACTGTTAACAGGGCCTCCTTCTAGACGTATCAAGGACTGATAGGAAATACACGAGCCCTACACGTCGTGTCTTGAATAAGCCGGACTGTTCTAGAACCAAAGTTCTCTCCAGTCTCTTATTGGAAGGAACGCATACAACTATCTACCGAAATACAAGGCTTCTCTGGCACCGTAAGACCGGGGAAGCCCGGGTCTCCCTGCTCTGCTGGTGTAGCTGGACTGAAATACACTGGAAAGTAGGGCCTGGGCAGCCGTGAGTCCTCAGCCTAGCCCTTGTTGGTCTCCTGGGATCTGAGGGGTTTTCCTGGCCTCTTCACTTCAGCTTAGTGCTGCTCCAAATCCCTTAGTCCACAAACATATGCCTATGTTCTTCCCGCCCCACCCAAAATAGGAAGTGCTGGTTTAATAACAAAGAGTTTGTTTAGTTTTGATATCTAACCCCTCCAAACGCCAACTGTCCATGCCCTTTTTGACTCATCCCTTTACCTTTTAGAAGAAAGGGGTGCTGAGGCAGCACGCCCCGGGTCCCAAACCTACTTCTCAGCTCCAAATCCATGGAAAACCCTCCAGTCCTGTTTTCACCAGCGGTTGTGACAAACTTCGGCTTTACGCTGGTTCACAGCTTTGAGCCATGCTTTTGGAGCTCAGCTATGTGTGGGCAGCTACAGCCATGCGCTCAGGGCCCCGGGAGCCACTCCTGACCCTGTTCACAGACACTCTCGGAGGAAATAAACACCGTCAGCTCGCTTCACCCAGGTCGTAATGTTCTCAACTGACAACAGGTGGAGCTCATCAGCCCTAACCAACTCCATCTGTGCAACCGACTGTCTACAGTGTCGCAGGAATTCTGGGAAGCACTGAGGAGACCGTCAACACCTCACAGTGGCCCAGGGGCCACTAATTCCCAGAACTTTGTAGCCTCTTGGCCGCTGAGGGTTCTTTCCTCAGGAGGGGCTCACGGCCTCAGAGGTATCCCTCTTTGAACAAGCCATGGGTCCACCATAGGATAATGGGTCCACCATGGGATAATGGGTCTACCAAGGTCACCTGTTCTCTGTCCTACAAAACTCCTAACACCTGGGAACTTGTAGGATCCTCGTGCCATCCCGGCTCTGCAACACCAGCAGACAAGCCATTCTGCCTGGATTCCTGAGGATTCCAGTCTTCATATTGAGGACAACCTAAAGGACTGGGTCATTATGCTTGGATGAACCCCACGAGCAATCATAACAAAAAGTCCCTTTGCTCTTGGTCTTACGAGCCTTTCCAACTGGGCATGGGCATTTTCACATCACAAATGACCCCCTTCCTTTCTCATATTGTCCCTCCCTGGTCTCTCATCGAAATCTAGAATGCTCCCTGCTTTTCCACTCCACCATGTGAAAACTTCAACTTGCTAGCCAAGGCAGCTAAACTTGATTTTTTTTTATTTTAATTATTTTAATTTGTATTTATATTTGAGAGATAAATTGCAGGGGGGGGGGTAATGAACAGGGGAGGGGCAGAGAGAGAGGGAGATAGGGGGTCTGAAGCAGGCTCCATATGGTCAGCACGGAGCCCAATGAGGGGCTCAAACCCACAAGCCATGAGATCACGATCTGAGCTGAAGTCAGACACTCAACAAACTGAGCTACCCAGGTGCCCCAGCTAAACTTGATTTTTTAGGGAGGTCCACCAGGGGGAAGAGAGGAGCCCCATTAGGCAGGCAGACAGGAGAGAGGAGAGAGGGCTGTATCACTGAGCAGTAATAGCATAGCCCTTTTCATAAATAAACCCTCCTTCTCCCTCTACACAGAATTCTCTTTCCACGTCTTTATGGTGGCTAGAGCCTACCCCCTGCCCTCCCAGCCCTAGAACATCCTTTGGCTAGCTTTCAGTTAAGTGGGGACTGCCTATGTCCCCACAGGCCCACCCACCCCCCCAGAAGCCGGATATAATGCTGGCCTTCTCCTAGCTCCATATTTCCTCCCCTTTCAGATGCTCATCCAGCTTATATTGACATTCTCCTCCTGCATTTTCATTCATGACATAATCATACGATACGGTATTTTAATTTGTTTTCCTGTCTCCCTGCTTAAGCTAGATCTTTCTTGAAGTCTATAGGTGTGCCTTGTGCAAACGTGCAGTCCCAGTACCTGACAGTATCTGGCATATAGAAAGTCAATAACTGTTTGTGGCAAGAAGGAGGAAAAGAAGAAAGGGAAAAGGGATAGGAGGGAGACTTGGAAGCTTATCATTTTCAGTAGCACACTTTCTAAGGTCTGGTTAATACACTGAATGATAGAATCAGATCCATAAAATTTGAGCAGCCTGAAAGGGTGAGGCAAAGCCAGCAAGATGGAATTTAATATGGATCCACATAAATGAACTTAAGTTTAGCAAAACAAAACAAAATACACACACACACACACATACATACATACATACACACACACACACACACACACACACACACACACGGTACAGAATATAAAAGCTACCTTCAAATATTTGTAGCTCGCAGTGGAGCAAATCTATTGTGAGCAGCTCCAGAGAGCAGACCTGGAAAGGCTGGTTGAAAGCCCAAGGGAGGAAGATTTAGCAGAAGTCTGTGTAATTTCTTACGTGCTAAATACAGTGCCTCGCATGTAGAAATAGTGTCTGTGATCCTTCTTATCGTTATTACCAGCATCATCGCCATTATTTATAATACTTATAAGATGTGTCCAACAGCCAGCCTCAGGAAGCACTGAGCCCCCATCCCAGGAAATCCAAGGTTATCATTGGGTAGCCACCTGTCTGGGATGTTTGTCAACCTGATTCCTAACCCCTGGTCTCCCTTTCTCCATAATCCTGTGATTGGAAGAACAGTGTTCTGTATATCCTGGATAGTGAAAACCACAGACACAATCCCTGGCTGAGCAAACTGTCTTTTATATAAAGAAGCTTTGGCACTCCCCACATTTGTTACAGTGTGTCTGCTTCAAGCAGCCCCTCCAAGAATCCTCTTTGATGTTGAAAAAGTAAAATCGCTTTGTGTGAAAGCTCCTTTAATCTTAGATAGATACAAATGCCTTGTATCTTTGGGAACATGCCAAACTGCTCTTCGTATTTCAGAATTAATCTCATTAAAGAAATCTCTGTTTAATCCCCACTGCTGTTTGCCAGAGATGTTGAATAATTCCACACCTGTTCCTACTGCCTCTGTGCTGTGCTCCCTTCCTGGACTTGGTGTTGTCCAAGAAAACGCATCGGTGGGTGTAGGCTGGATCATGGCATTCCCATGTTTTGTTTAATGCTGTCATTGTAGAAATGTTCCTTTATACATTCCTTATCTCATTTTCTTAGTCTGAAGAAAGGAAAGAAAAGGAAGAGGTAGCTCGCCTGTTATGAAAAATAACAAATAAAATGATGAAGTTGCTTCATTGATTATCCAATTCAACATAAACTTACGATAAACAAGCAGTATTGCTAAGGAAAATGCCGTCCGTATAAGATAACAAGCAGTTGTCTCTTTCCAAAGAGTATAGGAAACGCTTGACCAGATTACCTGCTTTGTAAAACACATTTTGTATATCAATGTCTATTTTACATACATAGAGATCAGTCAAATGAAATTATTGACATCCTCTCTCTCAATACAAATTCTGGATCTCCTCCATTAGGAGCCATCAGTGAATGATCCCAAGTTAGAGCCGTGTGAAATAATCACTCATCTATTCACTTCAACAAATACTTATTAACCTCCTCCTATGTGCCAGGCATTATTCTAGGTGGCAGAACTATAACGGCAAACAAAAGTGAGCAAAATTTCTATCCTCCAGTATACAGATCAATAAACATGATACAAATGTTATGAAGAAAAGAAAACAACATGAGAAGATACATAGTGATTTGGGGTAAGGGTGGGAATGGGGGCAATTTTAGATCAGTGACCCAAAGGAGGCCTCACTGGATAGGTGACATTTAAGCTGAAACTTAAGGAGGAGGAGTCAAGCATTTGAAGATCTGGAAGAACTTTCCAGACAATGGGAAGGGCTGGGTGGGAAGAGGCTGTACATGGAGAGCAAGGGGAAGAGTGGAGTTCCAGGAGGATGAGAAAGAAAGCAGGAGCCAACATGGGCAAGCTTTGGAAGCCTCTGAAAGCCTCTGAAACCACCGGAGGGTTTTAACCACTGGAGCGACGTGATCCAGTTTATGTATTTAAAAGACTGCCTCTGAAGAATAGATTATCAGAAAGCAAGGGCCAAAGCACAGAGGTAGCTGTAGGAGATGGTGGGCTACACAAGGGTGAGCACAACGGTAGTGGACAGAAGAATGGATTCGGGACACTTCTTGGAAGACAGTGCCAAGAGGACTTAATGACTGGTTAGCGGACTTGGAAGGGCGGAAGAGGGAGGAATCAGGGATGACTCGGAATGTCTACCTCTGAGCAAGGACGTGAATTACACCAGGTTCCCAAACTTTCTCCGTCCGTGGCACCTTTAGCGCCTCAGTGAATTTTTCCTGTTGCCCCCCTCCACCAAAAGAAATACAGGTTTCATTTATCAGTTATATCCAAATAACCGGATAAATATTGCGTTGTGTCTTTATGTCACACATTTATGTCACAACTTCCTCCAGAAACTGAAAGAAAAAATAATGCCTTTATTTCATTTTTGAATGGCCATGATGACTCTCTCACAGAATGTGTGTGCCCACTGGGCACTGAGTGACTTCAATCTTGGAATCATTAGACACAGCCACCCTCCTTTTCTACTGCACACTGATTTTTACATGGTCCTTGCTTTTCGTCTCAAAGACAGCCAAACACCCCGCTCTGCAAAATATGCCATCATTCAAAGGGATGGAGCCTAATCAAAAATTAGGTATGCCTACAATGTCCAGCAGATGTCGAGCTGTTCTCTTCAAAAATTTAAAATCTACTGCAGTATCCCTGGGAGTTCTCTGCAATTCCCAGGGACTGTCCATGCTCGGAGTGGTCAAGCCATTTTGTCCCATGGGTGGGGGGGGATGGAAAGGGAGGTAGTATAAGGGAGGGCTGCTTGGGTTTGATTTCCATGGTGAACATTCAAGGAGAGCTACTGACCAAGGAAGGTTAATGAAGAAACACACTGTACCACAAAAGTAAACTATGCCATATTTAGCATAGGAAAAATATCCGTTTTCCAGTATTCTTAGGGAAGGAGGTTTTCTCCAGCTAATTTTCTGAGTAACTAAGAGCTAACCAGAAAGTTTTTTTTCTTTCAGCTGTTCTTATTGAAAACTATCTTGGCTTGGATTGAGTTCACTCCCTGACATTGTAAGTACTGAGCCATGAGCATGGTTGAACATAACTGCATTGTTCTGGGTCCTGAAGGCCGCGTGGCCATGATTGCCGATAATTCTTACTGCCCCCCCTGTTAGATACACTGTGATCCCAGAAACAGCAATATCAAATAGATCTTCACAAAATGGATTTTGTTTTCCTACAGTAACTTTTTAAAAAATGTTTATTTTTGAGAGAGAGAGATCTGCGTGAGCAAGGGAGGGGCAGAGAGTGAGGGGACGGAAGATCCAAAGCGGGCTCTGTGCTGACAGCTGCGAGCCCCACACAGGGTTCAAACTCACAGACCATGAGATCATGACCTGAGCCAAAGTTGGACAGTCAACTGGCTGAGCCACCCAGGTGCCCCTTCCGTAGGAACTTCTAAAAGCATTGCCTTTCCCATCAAGAACACCGCATCAGATAATTCCTAGATGTGACCACCAATGAGCAATATAAAGGCAAGATTAAAACGTCTTATCCACAAATTCCGTAATCCAGAAAAAGCTCTGAAAACTGAAAACTTTGAGAAATTTGTGGCAAACTCCTCTGGCCACAAAGCCTGAACTGCTAGAACTCGGTTCAAAGCAAAATCCAACCTAAACTGATGTGGGGCAACTAACCGTTTCTCTTTATCCCACCTGTTGTGAAAATGTCCATGTTTTGCTATAGAAATACTAATGAGACTCACTGCAGGCTCCTGCCCCCTCACCCCCACAGGGCCGATGTGTATTTAGGATACAGTCACCGTAAGGACAGCCTAAATCAGCAACAAACCTGAAAGCCACAACGCACCTGGCCCTAAGGGTTTGACTAAGGGACGGTCTTTGGAAACATAGGGCCGGAAGGAAGGAACCTAGAGCCCTTCTAGGCCAATCCGCTGACATTACAAATGAGACAGGAAGCCTAGACACAAGTGGGAGAACATATTCAAAATCACATATCCAGTTTGGAGCTCAGCCAAGACAGGGCTATTCCTCCCGCCGTTGCTGCCTACGGCCCCATCAGGCAGGCAGCCTCCGCATGGGCTCCCAGGAGCCGAGAACGCAGGTCCCCCGGCACATCGGAAGTGTCGACGGGCCACGCCAGAAATACGCTTCTACTGAGATCCTAAATTGAACTAGCTGAAAATGAATATCTGTTGTAATGTGTCTCAATAACCCCACTCTGTTTCTCATGACATCAGAGGTTGGAGGAAGGTCAATGCAAAGGCCTTCTATATGACTCTCAAAAATCACGCCAGAAAACTTTTAACTGGGGATGTCTCTCCATCTAAATGAACTTCCCTGTAGCAAATAGAAACTCTAAATATTATTATTTTTTTTATTCTTTTAAGTAATTGCCATTAGGGCCTCTCTGTATTTAAGGGAATCGCTAAGAATTTGAGTTGTCAAGACCAAAAAGATGAAATACCTTTCTCGTCTCTTTGCGGTGTGGTTTAGACTTGGAATTGGACAGACCTAGTGTGGGGGATCACAAATACGGCGCTGAGTAGCTGTGTCCTAAGGCCAATTAGAACCTCTGGGAGCCCTGGTTTTCTAAGCTGAAAAATGGGATAATAACACTTTACCTGCCTTTTGTGACTCTTTAAATTTTAAATAACGGAGGCCCCTGGGTGACTCAGTCGGTTAATTGTCCAACTTCGACTCAGGTCATGATCTCACAGTTCATGGGTTTGAGCCCCACATTGGGCTCTGTGCTGGCAGCTCAGAGCCTGAGCCTGCTTTGGCTTTGGAGTCTGTGTCTCCCTCTCTCTCTCTCTCTGCTCCTCCCCCGCTTGTGCTCTCTCTTTCTCAAAAATAAATACACATTTAAAAAAAAAATTTGTTTAGTTTTAAATAATGCAAAATACCTTATTCTGTCTAGGCACTTAGGAGATGCTCAGTAAAACCCCACTTCCCCGGCCTCCCTCATCTCACCCTGTTTTATCACAGAGAATGATTGTTTAACCTGGGATGGGGAGGAGGTGGGTGCTGAGCACTGAAGCCAGTGCCCCGAGAAGTGCAGTCCTCCAAAGGATACAGTCTCTCAACCCGCATGATAGTCCTCTCGGGGAAAGAACATTCCTCTGCAACGGCACACCTGTGTCCAAATCCTAGTTTGGCAACATTTCACTTGTCTGACCTTAACTAAGTCATTTGATTTCTCTGAACCTGAGTGTTGTCTGTAAAACGGAGATAATCGTGTTTGTCGCTCAAGGACGCCCTGACGAGCAAATTCAATCGGGCATGTTTACTGGTTTGGCAACTCAAAGCATTACACAAATCTTTGGAGCATAGAGAAGCAGAAGAGTAGTACCCCAGATCTAGAAACGGGAGAACACTGTCCCGATTTAAACAAAAGGAGAAGAGAAGGCAGATGTGGCCAGTTATATCCCAGTGAGTTTGATATTGATGCTGGGCACAATTCTAGGGCATTTCCTGTAAGGGTTCGGGAGCACTTTGGAGAGGTGAGCAGCACGGATTCCTGGAGAACAAGTCACGTGGGACCGGACTTCACCTGTCATCCCTCAGAAAAGTGGGGAGATCTTGAGGGAGGGGAAGTCCCAGGGAGCCAAAGAGGAGGGGCCCAAAAAGTAGAGAGAAAAGTGGCTTCAGAGAGACAAGAAGCAGAAGGTGGCCTCCAGGAACACAGCGGGAGGGGCCTCGTGAGTCAAGGGGCGGGGCTCAGAGAGCCAAGGGGAGGAGCCTCTGGGAGCTGAGCCCCTCAGAGAGCAGAGAGGGAGGAGCCTCGATGGCCAGGTCCTGCCAGCTGCCCAGAGGACAAGCTTTATTCTTTAAGATCTTCTCATTTTTTTTTCAGCCAAAAATGTTTGTAGTAAGAGCCTCTTCTCCCACTCCACTTCCTTTTGGATGCTCAGGAAAAAAAATAATTTCCTGTAAACTACTTTTTGTCGCTGTGACCCTCTAAAGATTGTGAACCCTTCTGTTTCCCTTAAACCCTGAGCCCCATTTCCTCCTCTGTAAAGAGGGATGATGGCGCCTGCATTGGGGGTTGTTGTGGGAGGCTAAGGGGACCCCGCACGGGGGGCTGACTGGAAATGCTCATCCCCTTCCCCCAGCCTCTCCTGGCAGAACAGACTCGGCTGGTGGCCTTGCGGCTCTCTGGTTTGACATTTGTATCGCTGCTTTGGATGAAGACACACATACTAGGAAGCTGGGAGAGTTAAGAAATGACTGGCAGTCAGTCCAATAAAAGGCTATTGGGAGGAGTTATACTGGAGAAAACGTCAAGTGCCGATGAGACAGAAAAGCGATACACCTTCTGGAGGGGAGCTCTGCACACAGTGACAGAGCTGAGGGTTAAGTGTCCTCAGACCCACCACACTCCGTTGGAGAGATCACTGCCTTCACACCGGGCCCGGGCTCCGGACAGGCAGGGATCAGGATTCACACCTCCATTCCATAAATATGTATTATTTCCTACCAAGTGCTCGGCACGGTTCTAGGCACTTGGCCAAATCAGTGAGTGAAACCAAGCTCCCTGCCCTCAAGGAATTCACATTCTAGTGAGAGGAGAGAGACGATGCACAAAATAAATGAATAAAGTGCTTAATATGTTAGTAAGTGATAAATGCTCTGGAAGAAAAAGGTAAAATGAGAGCAGGTTAGGGGACATCAAAAGTGCCAGAGTACCTGGGGAACGGGCCCCGGGGACAGGAGAGCAAAGGCCTCGGGTGGAACAGTGCCTGGCAATGTTAGGCACGAGGCTGAGGCCAGGATGGCAGGGGTGGGAGGAGGGAGAGAGCAGGGGGAGGCAGGTGGGAGAGGTGATGGGGGGCCAGTCGGGAAAGACCTGCAAGCCTGAAAGGGCTTTGGCTTTCTATGCAAGATGCGAGCCATTGCAGGCTTTTGTGCGGAGGGGTGAGGTGACAGGACTTAGGTTTGAGTTGTTTTTTTTTTTTAATTTTTATTTATTTATTTTAAGAGAGAGGAAAAAAAAAAATGCAAGCGTGGGAGGGCCAGAGAGAGAAAGAGGGAGACAGAGAATCCCAAGCAGGCTCCACGCTGTCAGCACAGAGCCAGAGGTGGGGCTCGAACTCACCAACCATGAGATCATGACCTGAGCTGAAATCAAGAGTCAGATGCTTAACCGACGGAGCCACCCAGACGCCCCAGGACTTAAGTTTTAAAAGCTGGCGACCTGTGGAAAAGACACCTGCTAGGAAGTGCCTGCAGTAGTCGAGGCAAGATGTGATGCTGGGCAGACCAGGGTGGGAACATGGGGCGCGTGAGGAGTGGGAGATCCTTTGAAGGAGGAGCCAGCCTGGCTTCCTGGTAGATGGGATGCAGGGTGAAGAAGAGAGAAGAAATGACTCCACGGGCTCTGTCAGCACCTGAGGGGTCTGGGGAGGAAGAGCAGGATCTGAGTTTGGGCACCAAGTCTGAGGTGTCTCTTAGATGTCTGAGCAGAGACGCCAAGAAGGGAGTTGGGGGTCCGAGCCTGGGGCCCTGGAGAAAGGTCTGACTGCCACCTCCAAACACTCCCAAGACTGTCACGGGGAAGGGGAGTGAGAAAAGTGAGGAAGGCTGGGATCCAAGATTCAGTCCGAGGGCTGCTGAATCGCAGCCATGTGAAAATGGCCTCAGAAAGGCTGTCCCGCGTTTATAGATAACAACCTCGTGAAATCATGGCTGAGAGTCGGAAAACAGACTGACCCGCTATGTGGGAGGTTCTGTCCTGGCAGACACAACCACCGCCATAAAATGCTTCCCCATTTGGGAGGGTTCCAGCCTCCCAAGGATAGGGGAGCTCACTTGTGACAATACCCGTGGCCATCTTTGCCCCCAGGACCCCGCCCTCAGGACTTGGACTGAATCGTAGACAGACCCTCATCTTGAGACCCCTCCACTAGGCTGCGGTGGCTACCAGGGAGCAGGGAAGTGAGAGGCAATCTTTGTGTTTTCTCTCCCCATGCCATAAACTAAGTAAGACCTCAGAAGCGCGTGCACACACACACACACACACACACACACACTTTTACCTTCAGTGCTGGTTAGGAGTCAACGTGCAATAACAACATAGGTCACATTTGTGACTGTCACTACTTATGCCTACGTGTATTGTCTCATTGGATCTCCACAAGAGTTTGGTACCATTATTCTCCCCATTTTACAGATAAAGAAATTAAGTCACAGGAGAATGAAGACTTTCCCTCCAAGTCAGGTGTAAGTGGCCCAGCCCGATTTAACCCCAGTTAACCTGGCCCCAGACCCTGACCACTGTGCCGTTCTGCTCTTTCAGAAGTTTGCTTCTCCTTCCTGCTTCAGCTCTCCCTTTCCATTTTCACACAGTCCGCTCCTCTGCTGATTGTCCGAAGCGGTTCTGTCAGAAGCAGTGTTGCGTTATCGAGCAGAGACTGGTTAATCTACAAAGTTGCCCCCCCACCCCGCTGCTGGAGCCCAGGCCAGGGGGCAGGGCTGGACTGGAAGGGTCCATCAGCGAGTGTGTGCAGGACCGTCAGTGAGGGGAGGTGCGGCAAGGGAGCCCTGGCTGGGGCAGGGAGCTGGGCACTGGGACCCAGGCCCCCGCCCCGAGCCACCCTGTGCAGGGACCAGAGGGCGCTTGGGCCTCCATTTTCCTTCCTTGTCAGAAAAGCCAGACCCTTCCTTTCTTTTGAGAATGCAAAGGCAGAGGATGGTGACGACAGTAACTTGTGCCGACAGACCAAGGGTCAAAGGCGGTCCTTGGGCTTTTTCCCTGGAAACACACCAGTATTGATATCCAGGGGGCAGAGGAGGATCCAGGAGGATGCGTAAGGGGAGGATAGCCGTGCTGGCCACGCTGGCAAATCGTGTCCTTCTACGTCTTCCCATCCCCTCTCTGCCCAGAGCCATCATACTGGGCCGCATGAGCTGGACAAAGCGAATGCGCTCATCCTCACGGAGCAGCCTGTTTTCCCAGCCCAAGGAACTTGTTCCCACCCAGCTGCAGGTTCCTTGCATGCATTTGGTTTCCAAAGTGTGACGCCTTTCAGCAAGTCTGTAGAGCCATGGCCCCAGTGAGAGAGACAAAGAACATCTCAGGAGCAACACCACCGCCCCCGTCTTGGAAACCAGTGAGGAGACCCTACTAATTCCTTTCCCTAAAAAACCACAACCAGAACATGGAGCCCTTCTTTAGGTCATTCACCTGGAAACCAGAGGCTGCAATTATTCCTTGTGAGATCAGTCACTTACAGAGGGGGTGCTCTGTTCTTTTTGTTACATTAGTTATGTCTTCCTCATGTATTTCAAACTAAGAATGTTTGGAGATCCTGGCCTTGACCCCTCAGAATGACAAATGGGATCGAAAAGGAAAGGAAAGGAAAAGAAAGGAAAGGAAAGGAAAGGAAAGAAAGGAAAGGAAAAGAAAAGAAGAAAGAAAGAAAGAAAGAAGAAAAGAAAAGGAAAGAAAGGAAAAGAAAAGAAAAGAAAAGAAAGAAAAGGAAAGGAAAGAAAAGAAAAGAAAAGAAAAGAAAAGAAAAGAAAAGAAAAATCACTATGGAAAAATCAGTTCGCCTCTCATTTGCAGTGCAGTGTGGAAGGGGTTATGTGGATACAAATCTCCAAGATTGTGGTCGAATGACCTCTGATACAAAGTTTTACCCCTCTTCGGTAAATAAGCATATGTACATAATCAGTAAATATCCTTGGCAAAGTGCATTAATTAATACTTTTCTTTGCTCTTTCATTTATACATTCAACAGGTTATTACCGAGTGCCTATTGCATGCCCAATCACCATGGTAGGTACGGGCGTCCAGTGTCGACCTGTGTAAACACGGCACCTGTCGCCACCAAACAGCCCATCTCTCTGTGAGGCCAGAAAGATGAAGCCAATGCATGAGCAGGCAAAGTGTGAGAGATACCAGACCTTTTAGTGGATTGTGTATCTTTTGTTCTCCCAACTTCTGGTAGAGACAGCGAGCCATGGCTCTACTGTAAGGAAAACAACAGGGCCCATGCGAGGATGCGCCCGCCCGGGAATCTGAGCAGACTACAGGCAGTGGTGGGGACAGACCCAGAAGTGGAAGGCCCCATTCAGGGAAAGCAGCCTGAACTCAGCAGCACTATTTCCGTGTGGGAAAGCCCGCGCAGGGTTGCCCGACATTCCTATTTCCACGAGAAGCCGGAACTCTTGATTTTTTGTGAATTCTGCTCATTCTAAATATTCACTCTAAATTTTTTTTAAAAAACTCTTGAAGCCGAATTACCTGTGTCTGCCGTCTTGCTTTGATTGATGCAGCCATTTTGTGAAGCCAGTCTAAAGATTAAAGACCTATAATCAGCTGATTATAATCGGCTGTTATAAAGGGGATGTTTCTTGTTGTGACCACAGAAATGAAGCTGCAATCTGTCAGAAACCGGGGTCAAAATGAGTGGACATCTGAATCACAAGTCAAAACCAGGATGTTTACCTCAGACGCCGGGTCTCAAGTTGCCAATTACTGTTCATTTCCACCTGATGGCTTTTCTTAGAAGTTTCCAGGAGAATTAAAGGGAGAATGTGACGATGCAGCAGCCTGGGCCTTTTCACAAGGCCTGATGAGAAAATGGAAAGAAAAGATTCTTAAGCTTAAATGACAGGCTGCCTTTGGAAAATGCATTCTGGGCCGTCCGGGGGATGGGGCCATTCTGACATTTTATCTCAAGCAGCTAAAAAAATAGGAAAGGTAGGAGATCCCTGAAGTGTTAAGCATGCCTTTGCTCCTTCACCGCTCCCAGGATGAGGCAGGGCATCCCCGTCTCCAATTGCTCTCCTCTTACGCAGCCCCTTCCTTCTCCCTCTGGTTTAGGGAGCCAGGGCCAGGAGCGCACGGGGGTCGGAAGTGAACAGCCACAGTTAACTGACACGGTCAGCTTTTAAATCAAAGTAAGCCTGGGGAGGCTCCTTTAAAGCAGAAGAGTCTCCCCTAGACATCAGTGTGAGCCCCGAAGTTTTCCCACAGCTCACCCTTTGCCCCAAAGGCGATCTCCTCCACCCTGGTGTGTGTGATTTACACCCCACCTCCTCCAAAAGGCATCTGAGGTAGCCTAGGTCAGAAGACACGCAGGAAGATCACAGTATGAACCACAGAGCAGTGAGTGACAGAGGCAGGAGACTCTACTGTTTCTGCGCTGTCTGGTAAATGGCCGCAAGAGCGCTCCCTTCTGGAGCTTTTGATCCTCTCGCGTTCCCGTCATCACCCAGCCCAAAATGAGTAATAATGGCTTCTAAAGCTCTCCACCCCCTGACTCTGCCCTTAACTTTTTCTACCTTGTCCTCTCTCTGCCAGGTCAGTTTTCTGGGCCCCGGGTTGGTCTGCTTCCTCCCCACCCTCCCCACCCTTCTAAAATACCAATCTATCTATGAGGCCTGTCCTCCTCGCTGTCCCCAATCCTGCAATCCATTCCTTTGTAGGCTTACATTTTGTGAAGCTGTCTGTCAGAGGGCGGGTTGTCTGGAAACGGGTTCCCAGATGCGGACCATTGAGGTGCAACCAGTAGAAATATAAGCCGATGCCTGAGAAAGGGCGGGGAAGGACTGGCGGAGGGAATGGTCTTGTGGACCGGGCTGGGCAAGCCTGCCTGTCAAAGCTGACCTGCCTGAGTCGGCCTGACTTTATTGGATGACTTCTGGAAGGCAGCTCTGCAGCCGAGGCAGTTCCTGAAAGACGGGGCGGCCGGAGGCTGTCTGTAGACCACAGTCTCCACAGCCGGCAGCAAGTCCTTTGAAAGGGGGCCTGGGTAGCACCCCCTCAGTTCACCACACTGCCCCAGGCTAATCCTATCAGAATCTGATCATCTAAGGGCTCTAGCAATCCTAAAAGTAGACAAACAAGCCCACTGGCCCACTATGAATGTCTTTACACATCAGTCTTCCCATTTTGGGCATCATGGTGCACACATGTTAGCAAGTGATCCTGTGATCTCAGCGCTGGTTCCCGAAAACAGAGCTTCCTGGTCTAAGATCTGAAAGAAAGGTAGACTGAGATATTTATCCATTAAATCCCTAGAGCAAACAGGAAGGTTCTGGGCAGTTTGCTTCCTTCAACTCATTCCATTGTGCAGAATGAATATTACCCTTTTTAAAACTTTGGGACATGCTGCTCTAGAGCCATCTATCCTTGCCCTTGACTCAGTCACCGGTCACATATTTATTGAACGTTTACCGAGCACCGGGCGTTAAGCTAACCACTGGAGATAGAGCGGGGAACAGGTCACATAAGGTCACTGCCACTGAGACACAGCGTAGTAGAAAAGAAAGGCTGGACAAGCAAACACAGAAACATAATCAGAAACAGTGTAAGCACTACAGGAGAGGCTAACGGGGTGGGAGAGGATGGACGGAATGGCAAGACAAAGTCAGAAACCTTAGCAGGCGCCTGATCTCACGGGGGCCTGGAAGCCACGGAATGGGGTTTACGTTTTATTCCAAGTACAAGGGAAAGCCATTAGTGGATTTGTAAGCCCCGGACATCCTGACCTGATTTATATACTCACACGGACACTCTTCACGGAGAAGGACTAGGGGGTGGCAGCAGTGGTCACGGGAAGGCCCGTTTAGAAAGAGCTGCATTAGGGGCGCCTGCGTGGCTCAGTCGGTTGAGCGTCCGACTTCGGCTCAGGTCATGATCTCGCGGTTCGTGAGTTCAAACCCCACGCTGGGCTCTGTGCTGACAGCTCAGAGCCTGGAGCCTGCTTTGGATTCTGTGTCTCCCTCTCTCTCTGCCCCTCCCCCGCTTGCTCTCTCTCTCCCAAAAAACAAACTTAAAAAAAAATAACAATAATAATAAAAAGAAAGAAAGAGCTGCAGTAATTCTGCCTGGAGACGACGCGGCTCACTGTGGGTCATCACAGCAGAGATGGAGAAGAGTAGAAGGATCCTAACATATTTTTAAGCGAGAATGAATCCTTCCGGCCCTCAAGACGTTCGCACTCTGTTGGAAAGAACAGATGGGTACGCAAACCGTGTAATATAGCAAAATAGTTGCTTGAGTGGAGATACAGAAGGTACAGATGGAGCTCAGGGCGGGGCAGGGAAGACGTCGCGGGGAAGCCGAGGTGCTCACGGCTGCGTGCAAGCTGGGGCGTAAAAAGAACTGTTTGCTGAGTAAACTCACCGCGGGTGTGCCTTCCAGCCGAAGAGGCCGTGCCTGTGGCGGCCGTGACCACGTACCCGGCAGACCTCCAACTAGAAGGGCCTTTGCTGACCAAGGCCCGGCCACTGTGCCTGTAACCACCCTGCCTGTACCTCTCCCACTGCGCGTGTCTTTTTGTGTCTAGAAACCTGTTTGCGTGACTCCTCTTCTCACCAGATTTCAAGCTCCTGCGAGCCATTCTCTTTTCTTGTTTTCGTGTTTATTTATTTTGAGAGGGAGAGAGCGAGCGAGAGGGGGAGGGGCAGAGAGAGGGAGAGAGAGAATCCCAAGCAGGCTCCACGCGGTCAGCGGAGAGCCCAACGCGGGGCTCCAACTCACGAACCGTGAGATCGTGACCCGAGCTGAAATCCAGAGTCGGATGCTGAACCGACTGAGCCCCCCAGGTATCCCAACATCCTCTTCTTGATTATTGTGGTAACAAATATTTCTTGATGAATAACTAAGTCTCCTCTGATGACTGTACCATTAAACGCCGAATCACTCCTTCACTCTCCAGCCCTCCAGGCTTACTTCATATTGTGCAGTAATTGCAAAGGTGTTGCCTTCAGGTGTGATCTCTCCTACCCGTTCCTGGAGGGTAAAACCTCTGTTCCCCTTTTTGTGCCTTTTCATGGGCCGCTCTATACCGACGTGCACATTCAAAGGGCCACCCAAACACTGGTGAATGAAATGAGCGAATACGAATGGATATAAATCAATATGCAGTAGCGATTACCGACTAATGGGATTTGATTCCTCTCTTGGTTACCAGGATGGCGAAGTGACCGCCTGCGGCTTGCTGCAGGGTTTCATCTACTTAATGCTGCCCCAACATGTCTGCTGAAAATGATCAGTCATCAAGAGGAACATCACCCCTTCGCTCTGCCACAATGTCCCAGAATTCCACACAGACCATATCTTCGGAGGAGGATATCGAGGAAGAAGAGTGTTCAGAGAAAGACTATCTATTTCCTGAAGAGGAAGAGTATCTGGAAGAGGAGGAATATCTGGAGGAAGACGACTACCTGGAGGAGGAAAAGTTGCTGAAGGGGAAGGCGTACCTGTATGGAGAGGGGTATGCGAAGGCGGGAGAGCATCTACAGGAGGAAAAGGACCTGGAAGAAGAGTATCTGTTGGGAAAGTATCTGGAAGACGGTGAGTATCTGGACGAGGGAGAGTATCTGAAGGGAAAAGAGTAGGTGTGTGAAGAAGAGTATCTGGGACGGGTATGCGGAAGAGGGCCTTCTAAAAGATAGCAACTGGTGGGGCGCCTGGGTGGCTCAGTCGGTTGAGCGTCTGACTTCAGCTCAGCTCATGATCTCACGGTCTGTGAGTTCGAGCCCCACGTCGGGCTCTGTGCTGACAGCTTGGAGCCTGCTTCCGATTCTATGTCTCCCTCTGTCTCTGCTCATGTTCTGTCTCTGTCTCTCTCTCTCTCTTTGTCAAAAATTAATAAACATTTTTTTAACAAAATTTTAAAAGATAGCAACTGTCATCCACCACCACACCCAGGGAAAAAGATCAAGCTTGAGATAGAGCCGAGGCTCAATCTGTCAATCCTGCCCTTAGTGCCGACAGGTAGGAACACTCATTCCTGACCACGTTCTCCCAATCTCAATAGCTGGGACCCCAAGAACGGTGCCCACAGAGCAGAGAGGCTTAACGAACATGAAGCACCTATTCATAAACAAAACGAGCAGAATATAGCCCATAACTTGTATCTTTTCCTTATTGCACAAATAACACATATTTATTGCGGACGTTAGGGAAACTGTATATGAGCGAAACAAAGAAAGCAAAAATCCCTCCCATCCAGAGGGGAATAATCACTTTCCCACTTTGGTTATACCCTCACCAGGCTTTATAAAGTGTTTGTAACCTACTTTTTTAAGGTACATTTATTTATATATTTATATATTGCAATCACACATAAATATATACTTCTAGGAATATCATTTCATGTTATTAAATTTTCTCCAAATCATTTTAATAGCTGCATTGCACTGGATTGTATTTGCAAGCCGTAATATTTTCAATCGATTCCCTATTATTATTAATCATTCATTTCTACTCATTACGTTTGTTTTCCAAACAGCATTTTGAGAAACATCCTTAGAGCTCAATTTTATCAATGACCTCCAATTACTTCCTAGAATACATCCCACAATCTGTTGCTAGGTCAACAGACACTAGTATGCTTCTCAGGGTACCCAGTAGGTCCCCGGAAGGCATCATCTTACTCTGCCGGTGAGTATTTAACTCTGGAGTGATTTCTCTCATCCTGGGGCTGACATTTTTCCAACACGATTCCCGCAACTGGCACCTGTTCCTTAAACTGGGCTTTATTATTTGGCCCTGGCCTCCCTGTTCCGTTGCTGGCAGCGGCTGATACGCATTTTCTCGCGGGCCTGCGCGGGGCCTTCCCTTGCTGACGTGACTGCTTGGCCTTATATATCCAACCACGTTCAGAAAGCTAAACATCCAGGTCTTCTGCATCATCTTACCGTTGACCTAGAAATAGAACTACATTATTTTTCTGGATCTGGTTCCGTTACCCACTGCAAGCACCTCAGGCAGCTTGATTTTGTGTTTTGTTTTCTGGGTTTTTTGTTTTTTTGGTTTCTTGTTTGTTTGTTTGTTTTGGGGGGCGGGGGATTGGCAGCTTCAACTTTTAATTTTTTTTTTTTTAATTTTTTTTTTTTTAACGTTTATTTTTGAGACAGTGAGAGACAGAGCGTGAACAGGGGAGGGGCAGAGAGAGAGGGAGACACAGAATCTGAAACAGGCTCCAGGCTCTGAGCAGTCAGCACAGAGCCCGACGCGGGGCTCGAACTCACGGACCGTGAGATCACGACCTGAGCCGAAGTCAGATGCTTAACCGACCGAGCCACCCAGGCGCCCCGGCAGCTTCAAGTTTTAAATCCCAGTCTGATTACACACAGCCCGCATCCAAAACCTGGGTGTTCTCAGCAGCCACACAGGCATTTTTGCCTTTACATCCCCCTTCACCAAATCAGATGCCACATCCTAGATTCCTGCTACCCCTGAAGAAATTTAGTTAGGGCACTGGAGAGATAATTCTCTATTGCTGGGCAACTCTCTTTGGTGTGTGCCTCTCTCCCTCTCGGAATCCTAATATCCCTGCTGTTCAAATACCAGGTGTAATTCCAGTATTGAAAAATAGCATTCAGACCATTTCTTTTGCACAGTATGAATCAAGCATTCTTAACATGTCCCCTGTATGCACTGGGCCTTTGTAAATATATTACCCACTGGAGTAGGACAAATACAATGTTGTCAAGTGAATGGAACTGTGTATAAAGCAAAAGCTTTGAAAATAAATGCCCTGCTAGCAAAATTTGGAGAGGCACTGCAAAACTGTAGAGGAATGTTAAATGCCTTGAAAGGCACATGGAAGAATGTTTTGGTCTATGAAAACCCAGGGTACTGCGCCAGGCTGCACAAAACAGGTTACATTAAAAAGGGTCTACAACAGGATTTGGAACTTTTTGAAAGAATTTACATCAATATTTCCTTATGTGGAATATTCTACCAATACCTTTAAGATATAAATTGGCTTAGCCCTTGGCACAAGAATGCCTTCCAGACCCATAGCAAATGCTCAGTAAATGCAAATTGAATCGAGCTTAATGTCGTTTGTTTCATAAAGTCAAACACACACGCACGCGTATGCACATACACACACATGCACACACCAGCATTTGTTCTTTAAGATATTTTTATAAATTCATTGGCACCTATAAAATGAGCCCTGGAAATGACAAAACGGGCTCCCCTCTCTTAGGCTGATGGATTAATTACTAGAGACTAGTGCTGGAGCACTATGTTGAGAAAGATTCTGAGGCCCCATTTCGCCCAAGAGGATGGAGAAGCCAGGGTGCCATTTGTCTATCTGGTGGTAGATCACAAAGAACACCGTCTTCTTCCTCTCTCAGGAGCTTCATTGCCTAGGCTGGCATGTCAGATCTCTCCCACTTATTAGTGCGTGAACTTGGGCAAGTCACTGAAGCCCTCTGTGTGCTGGGTTTCTTAACTATCAATTAGGAATAACAACAGACATACCTTATAGGATATCTGTGAAGATTAAAGGGATTAAATCATGTAAAGCATTATGAACTCTGCCGGGCACATAGCATCGGAAGCCTAGGCAAGTGTTAGCTCCTTTTACTATTACTATTCGTGTATTGTGTTATGTTCCATTACTCTCCTACCATTGACTTGTGAAGGGTAATTTATACTCTCCCCACCACACACCCCACCCACTCAACTTGTGAAGTGGACTTAACACAAAGAGAAGATGCAATGGATCGGGGTGTGGGAGGGATCTGTGCCCCCCACCTAACTACTCTGCAGGCTGGTCAATTTCAGAGACTCCCATTGCCCCGGATAAATCAGGGTAGGGTCATACTAACAACCTGTACCCTCCTCTCTTCTTTAAAGAAATAATTTTCCCCACGGCCTGTGGGGGAAATCCAATAAAATTAGACGAGCAACTTGAATATAAACGCGGCATCAATTGCCACCGAATAATCAATAGCGCCGTGTGACTGATCGCCCCAAGAGGTTCCACGGAGGTTTCGTAAACCGTGGGTGTCCACGCTGCAGGTGTGATGTCAGGGTCAGATGATTCAGCACATGGTGGGGCCGCCCTTGACCTTGGGCATATCACTTAACTTTCTCTAAGTTTCAGTTTGCCTGTACGTAAAACTACCTTTCTTCACAGTGTGGTTGCAAAATGTAAGTGGAAAAGTATATCTGAAAATGCTTTGAAAGCTCTCCCACCTCCATTGTGAGATGCAAAAATGCTCTTCTGATCTCACGTGGGCGGGAGGTGCTAGAAGGAAGTGCAATCTTTGTTACTATCATGCCATCGTAGAACAAGAAACCGTTCCATAATGAGGCCCCATTTGGTTTTTTTAGAACCCCAGAACTTCCTGAAGATGCATTCTGCTCGGTGGCAAATAATACCGTAGAGCTGTCGCAGTATATTAATTTTGATTCATAATGTTTTTGCCCAATTGTATTTTGATACGCGGAATCTGCCGGATTTGATTTTCTTTACCCTCGCTGCCCCCACCCCCTCTCCCACAGCTCCAGATGCCGTTTGGCCCACATGCTGTTATCATTCAGTGGCCATTTCCAGTTAAGAGTTGATGCCCCAACAACCCTTTCCAACAGGGTACCCAGCAGTGTTCTGTGTACTGAAGGAGAAAGGTTTGCAATATATTGATAAGGCAGGGACGGGAGAGCCAGCCAATTTGTCAGGCAGGAAACTTCACAGATGGTGACAGAGCTTTGCAACCAGCCTGCCTTGAGTTGGAACTGGTGAGGGAGTTGCTGAGCCCCAAGGCCAGTCGCTCACAGCCTCCACTCTGCTCCGGAACAAACGGCATCACTTTCTGTACGTGTCTATGTGTCTTGCCCAAGGTCAGGAGCACAGTGCAGTGGCATTGGCGTGTGTTGTATATTTCACGATCTTTGTCCCCTTAATTTCTCCCAGCCATTATTTGTCTCCACTTTGCAAATGCAGAACCTGGAGTCAGAGAGAGGGTAGGTGACTACTCCACGGTCATGGGAAGCCATTAAAGGAACCAGGACAGGCTCCCAAGGCTTCTCTTCTCTTCCTCTTGTAATCACCTCTGTCTTTTCTCCTTTCCTTCCTCCTTTCATTCTTTGTTTTGGCTTTTTAATAACTTATGTGCATATTTTAATTTTAGGAGAATGGCATTAACAAAAATAAAATCTACTTTTGTTTATTTATTTGTTTGTTTGCTTTTGAGAGAGAGAAAGCACTCAAGCGAGGGAGAGAGAGAGAATCCCAACCAGGCACCATGCTCAGTGCAGACGCCAAGGCGGGACTCAATCCCACGACCTGAGATCAAGACCTGAGCTGAAATCAAGAGTCAGGTGCTCAACCAACTGAGCCACTCAGGCGCCCCTTGCTTTTGTTCATTTTTTTTAATTGAAAACTTGGAAAGCAGAGAGCAGCAAAACATTGTCCACTCTACCAACATTCAAATATAAATAGAGCTGATTCACTTTTTAGTGATTCTCATTCTGTCCTTCCACTCTTATTTCTTCTCTATTTGGTGGTGGTGGTGCTCCTTGTTTTGCAGTTTTGTTTTCACTGTTTTAAACACACGGTACGTGCAACTTTGTATTTTACTTTTGTAACCGTGTCGTGACTTGAACATTTGCCCATGTCGATTGGTTTTTGCAGACATCATTTTAACATCCAAGTAATATTCCTCAATAATACTCTGTCTCATGGGTAAACTGTGGGTAAGGAAAAGCGTTGAACATCGAAGTTCCAGACTTCAAATTCTGGTTCTTATCTCTTTCCTCCTTCCATTCTACCGGTCTCTATTATGAGAATTGGTGGCATATTTTATCCCAGTTGTGCACGAAATTCCTAACATATCATTCCAGGCAAATGGGTAATTAAATGACACAAACAGCCTCTTTGACATTAAAACTAAATTGTAAAATATTTATATTTTAAGATTAAAATATTAACATGTATATTAATTAATATTTATGTTATGTTTAATACTCGTATTAAAATATTAAATAAAAAATATTTAATACTCGTATTAAAATAAAATATTAATATTAAAATTAAAATATTAAAATATTCTGAACCTCAGTTACCTCTTCTGTACAGATAGCCTTCACCTCGGGACAGAAGGAGGCCTGATAACCCGAAGATTAACAAAGCAAACTTGAATTTCCAAAATCCATGCTTTCATGAACATTATCTTCTTGAGTTCTCCTTGACTTTATGAAATTTAACGTTGTAATTTCTAAAGGAAACCATTAAGAGAGACAATACTAACGACAAGTAAAAATAGAAAAATTCTACAAATCGGGGCCTCTCCACCCCAAACCTAGCATCACATACTTGACAGCACTTTTTTTTTTAAATGTTTTATTTATTTTTAAGACAGAGACAGAGCATGAGCGGGGAGGGGCAGAGAGAGAGAGGGAGACACAGAATCCGAAGCGGGTTGCAGGCTCTGAGCTGTCAGCACAGAGCCCGACACGGGGCTCGAACTCACGAACTGTGAGATCATGACCTGAGCCGGAGTCGGACGCTCAACCGACTGAGCCACCCGGGCACCCCGACCACACATTTTTAAATAAGAAAAAAAAAAAAAAAAAAAAAGATGCCTTCTTTTTTTTCAATATTGTCCTGTTCTTTTTCCAATAGAATTCAATATGATGTATTCATGGAAAAACCTGCCTGTCCTTACAAGGTAATAGTTTTCTTTTTGGATAAATCGGATGGAAATTCGTGCTTAGGGATGCTGCTTCCGGAGCCTTTGCGTCCCGAAGCCGGGGAGCAGGGGGGTGGGGTGGCAGTGCAGGGGACAGGCCCCCTGGAGAAGGAGGGGTTGCGGTGGAGGGACGGGGGTCTTGGGGAGTCACACAGAAAGGACCTCCCACCACTGCCTTCTGCCACTCGGCCACTCACAGGGTGAGAGACAGTTCCCAAGGTCCGATTCCTGGATGCCCAGCACTACAGAGAGGAAAGGGCAGGAGCCATCTGAGTCCGCAGACAAGGTCTCAACCTGGGAGAGGTGGCAAGGGGCTTGCGGCCGTGCTCACCGTAAACACAATGCCCCAAAGAGAGTTGCCATCTGCCTCGTTCAGGCATGTCAATGCCTCCTTCTATGCGCTCAGCTCTGCAGAAACCAAGGTGGGGGGTACCCCCGACTTCCCACTCACAGGCCTTGTCCTTGTGTCTCCTCCCCCACAATCCCTCCCCAAAGGATGATTGGGGGGAGGCGGGGGGACATTTGTGTCCACCGGTGAAGTGGGTTGGCATTAGATACAAAGAAAGCACGAGGCCAGTTCGGTTATGGTGAGACGCAGGAAGGAGACCCTTGCTGCTCCGCATTCGGAGCCCACAGGTTACAACTTGAGGGCTACCCCTCAGCCCCGCGAGCCCGCCGGGTCCTGCGCTCCAGGCTGCACGCTGCGGGAGGCTGAGCACCGGTGGGTCTGACGGCCTCGCCTCCACTGAAGCAACACCTCAAAGGGAGGGGCTCTTCCGAGGCCCCTTCACCTCCATTGCTGATACCCACAGCGTGTTAAGCAATGTGGCAGGGACCACTGGAAAGGCTGTGACTGGAACAGGGACTCGAGCACCAGGCTGCTTGGGTGCGAATGTCAGTGGCTCCACCCAGCCCGCTGTGTGCCCCAGGGCAGCCACGTAATCTCCTGCGGCCCCAGACTCTTCCTTCATAAAATGGGGACAGTAAGAATTTCAGCCGTATGAGGCTATGGTCGGGATGAAAGGAGTAGTAACTCACAGGGCTCCCTGAGAACCGTGCCCAGTGCACACGACGTGTTCAGTAAGCGCTGTGGCTCCTTGTCATTCCTGGCCTGCCCTCCAGGAGCCACCGCATGGAAACAGCACGCCTGCAATAAGAGTCATGATTCCTGGTCAGCTTTGACCTAAACGTATGCACCCTTCCAGCCCTTTATTCATATTCCAGCTGAGTGGCTTTCCTGTCACCGAGGAGTGCATGAGGATCGGAGGGGCCCTGGGGCCTCACCTGTGTCTGTCACACGCTTTTTGGCTTGGCTCCCAGAGTCCAGGTCTGGGCCATGGGTGCTCAGAGAGCCCCTGGCTTTTCCTGGCACAAGGTTGCTGAGACACTGAAACTGTGCAAACCACTTCAGGCAGGACGTGTTACGCTCATATGTGTTTGTTAAGGCAGGGGGTGGGAAAAGGAAGCAGGTTCAGGTTCAGCAGCGTTTCGTGGGTCCCTGATAAACAGGAAGGCTCCCTCTCCCACTTCTACACGCATGCCCTGAAGGTCCCCCACCCCGTGCACACCAGGCCCCTCCCCCACTCTGAAACAGCTGACCACGCAGGCCCGCAACCATCCACGCTCCCCAGGATCCAGGATCCATGGCTCTTCCTGAGCCCTTCCACTGCAGACGGGGCAGGGAGCTGGCGTTTGGCTCAGGAGGCCAGAACCCCAGCCCCGCCTCCACAGGTGCCCCAGAGACCCTGCACCGTCCCAGCCCAAGGCAGGTGTGGCAGGCAGGGAGGACGTTGAGTAAATGTACGTGGCGAGGGCAATGACCAGATAGGGCCACCGTTACCTTACGTATAACCCCCCCCTTCGTGTTTGGCTGCTTTGACTCCTCAGAGTCCTTTCATGGGGACTTGCATTACCTCTCGGGGTCACCAGGGAGTGAGACAGGACAGGCATCATCCCGCTAAAAAGATAAAGCCCAGGAGAGTCTCCTGATCTGGCCTTGAGGCCCGGAACAGGGCAAGGGTTGACACTTGCCTGAAGAGCTTACCTATGTCCACCAGCTCTCGATCCCTGTGGTCACCTGATCTAGGATCTGCCATCTTGCCACTTGACCCCACTGCTCCTTTTTAATGGCGCATCCTGAGAACACAGCCACTTTGCCCTAGCCGCAGGCTGGCACAGACCCAGGCCTTCCCACGGGCCCCTTGGAAGTGAAACGAGATCTGTCTGTAGCTCCCACAGGCACTGAGCCTCCCGGGTACAGCAAGTGGCCTCCTCCCCTCTCCCTCAACCTCTTCACCCCCCCCCCAGCCTCAGAATGCAGCCCCCTCCCCGTCCCCCTCTGCGTAGGGGAACCCTGGCCCACACAGGGAACAGGCCTGTCGCTGAAGGGCCACCGAACCCAGTAAGAACCTTCTGGGACCTTACCTCCCCAGTAAGAACAACAGCAGCTAAGACCACGTTGCCCACTCTCGTCTCGTCTCGTCCCCACCGGTGAGGATCTATGAGGGAGGTATGATTATCAGAAAGGTGCAGAAGCTGAAGCACAGAGAAGTTAAGTAGGTTACCCAAAGTTACTCCACAATCGTGCAAGAGCCAAGATTTAAGCTCGGGTCGTTTGACACCGAAGTCCGTGCTTTGTCTACCAACCCCAGTCGCCACCCACTTGGGTTGGCGTTGTCCCTCACGCTTGTCTCTGCCGTTCGACCGGTTTACATGAGGTGACCTCAGGGCTGAAATACCCCCAAAGACCCCTCTCGTCCCTTTGAATTATGGGGTTTTGTTCCCACTTAAAAGCCAGAGATTCCCGAGGAAGAACACAGCTGTGGTGTTTTGGGGTTGCCCCTTTTGATACTAAGCTGTCAAATGGCAGGATCTCTGCCTCACAGCCACTGCTCTGTCAGCAGGCCCTGTGGAAACCTTTCTCCATAATGGCGGTATCTGTGGTGGGCAGACTAGAGGGGACAGGCCTCAGGGCTTGATTTTAGGCTGCAGGATCTACTTTGGTATTTTTTCCCACTCTTTCTGAGGCAGCAGTGAGGCAGAAAGGGCCACTGAAATGGGCAGGGTCATAACGAGGAAGGACAGAGAATGTTCTGCAACACTAGAGTGTCAGTAATGGAAGCCTGGCCCATTGGCCTTTGAAGGCATCCGTAGAGACTTCTACTCCAAACGAAGCAGCAGTTGGCGACATGGGGCTACGCCGCCCGGAATGGCTCATGGGCCTATTTACCACCATCTACAAGCTGGTCCCTCTCAACCTGCGACATCCACCATCTGGGACGGGCAGAGTCTGCAGGAGACGGAGGGTAGCACCCCACCCCCACTTTCCCAGCAGGCCATAGAACCCAGTGCCTGCCCGGACCCCTGTGTGGAAGTTGACCCGCCCCTGTGCTCCCTTCTGACAGGGAACCCGCTCAGGGGACCACCTTCTACGCCGCCCCTCCTTTCATCTCTGAATTGTCCCACGAGTCTCCATACCATGATGCGATGCCTTCCACATCCTCCGTGCAGCAAGATGGAGAACTTCTGGCCTGGCATGACGAGAGCACGCAGACAGAATGGATCTATGAGACTAAGTTGGGTAAGGGGAACTGCCCCCTGCTGGCCATCACACAGGGGGCTGGAGGGGGCATGCATTCCGTGCGTGCGAAAGAGCGGGGCTCCCGCATTGCCTCTCATGCTAATGACAGATATTTCTTCCCGTGCCATTCGATATGGTACTTTAGGGAAAAAGTTAAACTCCTCTACTAGCCCTGCCACCCCCATCCTCCAGCCCAGACCCCCCTCAGAGAAAGAGCATCAGCAAAGTGCTAGAACAAATACCTTTTTCAATCTTCCCCTCTCTTTTCATTAGCCTTCCTGTTCCCGTTCTACATGAACACAGGCCCTATTTCCCTCGGGGACACAGGCCATTACCTTCCCAGATTACAGACTGGTTCCTCGGGGTGATGGGCTGTATCCGGATGATCACGTGGACAGTGGCAAATGGGATTCTGTCTCAGCAGGCAGGCAAAGCCAGCCCGGATTCAGAACCAGCCAAAATCATCGGCAGCGTGAACTTTTGTAGCCACAGCCTGGAGAGACTCCAGAGACAGTTTGGCAAGATTGCGTTGAGAATCTTAATCCTCTACCCAATTAAGCCCAAAGTCCCCTCACTCTAGGATCCTGGGACGGAACACTGAATGGCATTTCTTGCCGTTATTAATAATTTAAATCCCGCCTTCGTGAGATTGATCCATCACGGGTTCACAGATTCATTTCACATCTGTAGTCATGGCAGCGGTAAATTAGATTCCCCCATCACCCCCCCCCTTCCCTGCCTGCATCCGTGCCTGCTATATTTTGTAGCTCGAATGTGGTTAAATGAAATTAAGAGCCAGAAACCCTATGAGGGAGGGGGGAGAGGCAGAGGGCAGGGCCACGCAGGCCAGGAGCCCAGTGGCGCGGGCAGCCCAGGCAGGATGAAGAGTATGTTATGGGCTAAATCAGTTCGTGTGGGACTTCGGTCAGCACGTGAGCTCCGAGGGAGCCCTGAGAACTGGAACCATTTCAAAGTCAATAAGCATGACAGCTGGGGAGAATCTGAGCATTTATCTAAATATTCATAAGCAGGATTCTTAAAGTCATTTACTGGGTAATAGCCTGTAAAGGGCCAGTGCTAAGCTTGAAAGGATGTGGGAGGGAAGAAAGAAGATAGAAGAAGGCTGGGGGGAGGGAAGGGGGGCACCAAAGCCTGTCCTTATAGCTATGGACCCACCTCCAGAGAGAGAGAGCCTCCTGCCGTCATTGTTTTATCTGACGTGTTCATTCATGATCCTTTCGGTCCCTAAGCTTAATTTACAGAGCTAATCATGTCTGTGTCTAATTTAGGTCTGAAGCACTCTGCATATTTGGTCTGTAGGGGCACGTTTTGCAGCTAAGTATCTTTTTAACACTGAGTTCTTTACAGCCAGCATATGTTTGGTGTTTATTAAAAGTCTAGCCACCCACGGGAAGTGCCTGCTGATCAAATATTGTGACATGGGTGGCTTGGGCCAAAGATGTGCTCTGGGTTGGAGGCTCTAAGCCAGGACCAGGGACACACCCAGGTTCCTGCAGTTACGTGAAGAGGTTGAAACACAAGGGACAGCAGGCAATTCTCTAAAATTTGTGGAGGTTTTTCTTTCCCCTTCTGCCTTGGATTTGCAAGCCATCCTTTGGAGAGCACGGCTAACAGTTGGGCCAAATGTGCCTATAACATGTACATGATTATGTCTGGGCAATGGGATGGGGCAAACCGATGGCAAAGATACTTCCTTCTGAAGTGAAAGAGTTGTAAGAGAAAGTGACGGTGTGCAGGAAAAAAACAGGAAGTACAGAGGTCCAGGAAGGTGCAAGGGCTCAAACCCACGTCAAGAGGAGAGAGAGGAAAGTGACACAGGGAAAATGATGCGTGGGTGACGGGATGGGGCCCATGCCATGAAGGAAAGCCAGTCCTTCTGCAGCTGGAGTACAGAACACTAAGGACTCCCAAGGAGGCAAGACACAAAAAAGAATCTGCTTTCAGCCCGGGGCAGGAGCCACCCAACCACTTGTTGGAGAAACACAGACATTCAAGGCAAAAACAAGCCAAAACGCTGGCTGTGTAGGGCTGAGGGCCAGTGGGAACAGCAGAGGTGAGAGCAGGCATCGATAATGCGATTCCTCCGGGTCCGGGACTGTGCATCCCTGTCCCAGATTTCCTGTAAAGATGCAGACTTCCAGCCTTATCAGGATCCCTGTGTGCATTCTTAACAACATCCCCAGAGGATTCATAGGCACGGGAACACTGGAGAACCAGAGAACCTCAAGTGGAGGATAAATTTCACGGGGGCTAGGTTCCTCTTTTTAAAGCATTTGTAAGTTATGGGATTGTTCAACCCCCGCGGGCCAGAAACAGCATTTTACATGGCAAGGCCCTTCTCAACAAATAAGACTTTGAACCGAATGTGGAGGGAAAACACCCAGATAAATCCTTGAAACCTATTACTACGGAGAGTGGCAGTCTGATACTGACGCTAACAGTCTGATACTGATACACAGTCTGATACTGTGCTAACGGCACAAGAAATGCCTCATGACGTATGTAAGGAAGTGTTCCGAGGGAGGACCAGAAAGGCTATTGATGGCCTCAGGTGTCTACCTATCCAGGCACAGAGCAGGATCGTAAAGAACTGCAGAAGTTCTAACACAGAGCATTATGCCTATGGCTGTAAAAATCCTCAAGACTTAGTGCCTGGCACATAGTAAGCCTGTGTGAATATACTGTAAGTATTTGTTAAATACTTGCAAAATTGTTGTTGAATCCTCACCTGATTCAGGACCGGATATGGTGATAGGAGGGTGTATCCTACTCCCCAAAAAAGTCTTGGTAGGAAGGGGGCTCCGTATAGAAAGATGTATATACAAAGAGATACTGTCCGTATAGGAATGTGGGTGGGGATAAACAGAGGGAGGAAGGGCTGTCAGTGGAGTTTACTTCAAGCCACCTGGCCGGATGGAGAAGACGGTTGGAAAACTCCGCAAAGTGCAGACCAGTGCCGTTTCCTCCAGTAGACTCAGATTTTGAAAGATCACACGCAGAGGCTAAAAAGATGAGAAGGTTACCTGCGATAAAGGTAGGAAAATGGCTCAAACTTAAGAATAGTGCCAGGAGAGCTGAAGCCCAGGACAAACTTATTCTTCCCAAAAAGTCATTGTTGTCACCATCCCCCTCACCACCACCATCATCATCATCATCATGCAGGCAGCCACAAAAAAAGAGGGTCCTTTTAAAATATGATTAGGGTTGGGAGCCTGGGTGGCTCAGTCAGTTAAGCCTCCAACTTCAGCTCAGGTCATGATCTCACAGCTTGTGAGTTCGAGCCCCGCATCAGGCTCTGTGCTGACAGCTCAGAGCCTGGAACCTGCTTTGGATTCTGTCTCCCTCTCTCTCCGCCCTTCCCCCACTTGCGCTCTTTCTCTCTCTCTCTCTCACAAAAATAAATAAACGTTAAAGATTTTTTAGAAATAAATAAAATATGATTGGGGCAAGAAGAAGATCAAGGTAAACAGGGACACTGTTTATAGTGCAATTCGGAGGAACGAGTCAGAGAAAGTCAGGTTCTTTGCTATTTAATTTTGACTTCTCTAAGAAGGAAAAGTGATCTCTGGATTGAAATAGATGTCACAAAATTAGGCAAGAAATAGCAGAAACCAAAGGCTGGTGAAAAGATCAGAAGGGAACGATAACTCCGTGTCCTGACCGGGATAAAACATACACCAGAATATCTATAGAGCGAGAGTGGCTTAATCACATGTATGGTTTTTGAGGAAATGGGAAATGAGTCTGTGCGACCAACCCGGGGCAAAAATACTGAGAGCAAAATGGTCACAAGAAACCAGCATAGGCTAAGGACAAATCAAGGTCCCTTCTTGACGAAGTGAGTAGATCGGGGGAACTGTGGTAACCCAGTAGGCCCACGTTCCACAAGGGGGTTCATTTGCAAAGCCTTCCTGCTATTCCATGAATGAGGTGGAGAGGTGTCAGGTGGATGCTAATGGAAAATGATAGAATGAGAAGTGTCGAATAACCACCGCAGAGATACTGTTTAAGGATCAGAGTCAACCCAGTTTCTAGTGGGGAGCCACAGGGCTCGGGACATTTTAGCACAGACCTGGATACGGACGGAGGAGGGATATTTATATTTGCAGACGACCTGAAGCTGTTGGTTGATGGGGATAATGCAATCAGATTCTAAACAATCCTGACAGGCGGAAACATTGACCCGGGACTAGCTACATAAAGTGCAGCGCTAACTTAGAGCGGATCCTGCTTTGAAGCCCACAGAAACGGTAGGATGGGAAAGTACAAAGTACAAAGTACAAGTACAAAGGCCTGTTAGGGGTAGACACTTTACTCATCCACAAGTTTAAGAAGTCAGTGGTATGACTGATGTGAGTGCTGGAAAAGTTAGCGTAACCAAATACGGTTAAAAGATGATACAAACGGAAATCAGTCCTGCTTTAGCCAGCCCCGGGACAGCTGTTCAGCGTGAGGACTGCCACGCCGCATGAGAGTTGGACGCAGACTCGGAGGAGAGAGTGGCGTTAGGCAGACTCAGAGGCTGCGTCATCCGCAGACGTGTTGGCACCAAGGGGGTGGCAAGCCTGGAAGACGCGTGGTTCTGAGAGAGGATAACTGCCTTCAAGCATCGATGCTCTCCGCACAAGGACGAGGTCTGACTCTGCCTGTGCGCTGAAGGGCTAGAGTAGGAATACGTTCAAAAAAAAAAAAAAAAAAAATCCCTAACAGAGCTATGCCACAGTGGGATGAGTTTTCTTCTTTTTTATTTGATTTTTTTACATTTTTTTTAAATTTTTTTTTTAACGTTTATTTATTTTTGAGACAGAGAGAGACAGAGCATGAACAGGGGAGGGTCAGAGAGAGAGGGAGGCACAGAATCGGAAGCAGGCTCCAGGCCCTGAGCTGTCCGCACAGAGCCCGACGCGGGGCTCGAACTCACGAACTGCGAGATCATGACCTGAGCCGAAGTCGGCCGCTTAACCGACTGAGCCACCCAGGCACCCCTATTTTTTTATATTTTTAATGACGTTGAATTTATTAATAGTTTCCTTTATAAGTTACAATTTTTATCTTGTTGAAGGAGTTCTTCAACTCAAAAACAACAGTTCTTCTCCAGTATTTTCTCTTTTTTTCCCTTTTTTTAATGAATATAATTTATTGTCAAATTGACTTACCTACAACACCCAGTGCTCATCCCAACAAGTGCCCTCCCCAATGCCCATCACCCATTTCCCCCTCTCTCACCCACTCCATCAACCCTCAGTTTGTTCTCTGTATTTAAGAGTCTCTTCTGGTTTCCCTCCCTCCCTCTCTGTTTGTGACTATTTTTCTCCCTTCCCTTCCCCCATGGTCTTCTGTTCAGTTTCTCAAGATCCACATATGAGTGAAAATATATGATATCTGTCTTTCTCTGACTGACTTATTTTACTCAGCATAATACCTTCCAGTTCCATCCATGTTGCTATAAATGGGAAGATTTCATTCTTTTTCATTGCCAAGTAGTATTCCATTGTATATATAAACCACATCTTCTTTATCCATTCATCAGCTGATGGCCATTTGGGCTCTTTCCATAATTTGGCTATGGTTGAAAGCGCTGCTATAAACATTGGGAGCGGCTAAAATGAACAAACCAGGAAACTACAGACACTGACGAGGATGCGGAGAAACGGGAACCCTCTTGCACTGCTGGTGGGAATGCAAACTGGTGCAGCCGCTCTGGAAACCAGTGTGGAGGTTCCTCAGAAAGTGAAAAATAGAACTACCCTACGACCCAGCAATAGCACTGCTAGGAATTTACCCAAGTGCCACAGGAGTGCTGATGCATCGGGGCATGGGATGAGTCTTCTTAAAAGCTGGAGAGGTCCTTGACTGCAGAGGGCTCAGCCTCAGCTAAAGGACTGATAGTCACGGATGCTGCGTGGGTGCGGGAGGCTTGCGTCCTGACCCCTTGGCCCAGGCTCGAATCCTGACACCCCTGGGGGCAGGCGGAGCAGTTTGCCTCTGCTTTTTGACCACTAGGCTGCTAGCCTCTGCTGTGCACACATAGGACTTACATACAGGACGCGTGTGTGCGCATGCATGGGTATAGGGATAGGAAGAGGGAGAGGTGAGGAGGGCACAAAAAGGAATAGGGACTACAAGATCCCGCCAGACATAAAATAACGATAACCAAGAACTTACAAAAGTCCTCAGAAAATACAGTAGCCTCCCATTGCGTATCTTAGCGGATCGTACTAGATAGCCCCCTTGTGTCCCGGCCAGCTCCCATCGAACACTCCTCAGAGAGCAACAGGAGGGCAGACATGCCCACTTCCCGTAGTGACACGCATACCCCATACATTTCCACATGGCTTTGGAGCGACTTGGAACTCCAAAATCTCCCCCCATACTCTTCTGTCTATCCTGAGGATCCTAACTGGCCCTGTGGTGACCAGAGGAGAAGGCCACAGAGGGGCTACGTGTCCCGACCCCTGGTTCACCGCAGTCCTGGATAAGTTAGCGGAACTAAAGAGGAGGAGGAGAGGCAGGGAGTGCCACCAGTGCCCTCCAATCTGCTCGTCCCCTCTCGCGATCAGCCTTGGGCATCGAGGAAGAACTTCGGGCCCTAAATGTCTAATATGGACCCCTCGGAAAGTGGGAGTTTAAAATCGCTAACGGCCACCTTCTCCTGTCTCTCAACAGCACCTGCAAAATCAAAATCAAAACTAAAACTCTCCACAACCACACTAACCACTGCGAAGTCAGATTTGGAAGGTATTGAAATCTTATGATCTTACGATGATTTTAAATGACTTGTAGAAGTTAACAAATCCATCCACAAGAAGGTAAGAATAACAGGATGAGCGTGCCCCCGGCCAAAGAGAGACCTCCCTTGACCTTTTAGGATACAGCGATCTTACCTAAGGCCAGTGGCCAAGGCATTATTTCTAGGGCTTGGTGCCAGGCTCAGGGACCAAGGAAGAAACGGAGCCAAAGGGTAAAGTGCTTTAAAATTTGAATGAGAATTGAATTTTGAAAAGGGAGGTGAGGGTATTTACCACTGGAATTGGAAGGAAAGATAATAGGTTACCCCTACTCAGTTTTTTCCGCGACATTTACTGTATACCTACCGACACTTATTGTTCACCTACTGCGTACTGGGCAGGATATAAGATGGACAAAACCATCACAACCTCTGACAGACCGTGGCCACGCTTGCAGTGAACGTAGCAGAGCATGTAGAGTTGTTGAATCGCTACGTTGTGCACCTGTTCCTCCAGGAGCTCAGTGTGCCCGTGAAAAGAAAAAAATGACACCTTCTCAGAATTTAAATTCTGGTGGGCGGGATGAAATGTGAACAGAGGGAGGGGAATCACTATTTGTCGAGAACGTAAGCAACAGGCCTCAAACCGCCAAAGACGGTGGAAGCCACTTACCCCAAAACCCACGATCTCCACTCTGGTCTCCCCCAGCTATTTGGGACGTGCTTTTTAAACTGATTCCCTCAGGGACCCAAAGGTCCAGACAAGTTCACCATACCACATCCTATCAATAATTGTTGCTACTCTTTTTCAGTGTGTGCTACCCCTGACGTGGCTCGTGAGGAGGAAAGTGGTAAGCACCCGGCATAATATATCCAAAGATCCCTGCTCCCCGCAGAGTGTCCTGGGCTGTGGGGTGGTGCCCCGGGAGGGTGGGGCCCTTGCTGGTCCAGCTTGCACCAAGTCCTCGGGAGGACCCGGGGCCATGCTGGGCACACGGCCTCTGAACTTGGATGGGTTTCCGTGTCCTTTCCTGAAGAGGAGGAATAGAATGAGAAACAGAGAGAGGGTCTCTGGAGCAAGACGGAATGACCTGGGAGAGAAGTTCATCCCTTACTCAGGAGCCCCACATTTCAAGAGGGTCTAGCTGGCTGCCGGCATCCCCGAGGGCTGGGCAGCAGGGCTTGACAAGGACGCGAGGGCCCATCCAAATAGACATATCCAATGGCACCTTGGTAGGGAATAAATTGGAGCCCCCACAAATGGTGCCTTGAAACACGTTCATTCTTTATTAAGGAGGGCTTAATAGGAGGAATCCTATGAAGGGGAAGGACAGGAGGGAATCCTGATGGTGGCAAAATCCCCACTGACACCTCCCACCCTCACACCCAAAGCAAAAGCCCCACAATTAACCAGGCCCATCCTATTAGAAACAATTTAGGGACTACAGTATCTTGTCTTTCAACATGGTAGGGGCTGAGGGGGAGATTAAGTCTGGCATACATAGGTGGCTTATCAAACAAACTCTCAGACTCTAGACAATGTATCCCACCCGCTACCCAACCCCTCCCCCCCCAGAAGGGTACCGATCAATAGAATTGTCTTCATCTTAATCCATTTCCAGGGAGGGTTTAGAGCTGTGCTGCTCAAACTTTAATGGACAGAACGATCACTGAGGATCTTGTTAAAATGCAGATTCCGGCTCAGTAGGTCTGAGGTCCTGTATTTCTCGCAAGCTCCCAGCAGCAGCTACTGCTACTAATCCATGGGCCCCACTTCGAGGAGCAAAGTTTGAGAACAGCTTATAGACTTGCGCCCTTAGCAATCACCAGACGAGCCAATCCCTCAACCCACCTGTCGAGAATAAAAAGGAACTTAGTACAGGAAAGGTCGAGGAGGTGAAGGCAGGACAAAGTTGCCTCTGTTGCCTGTTTATCAGCAGAGCTAGGTTGCCCATTTTTCAGAGCCGGCCCCACGGCTCATGCTTCACTGCTTCCTCTCTCCCTTTCCTCATCCACAATGAGGGGATCTGCCCTGCAGGGGCGGCTCAAACATCTCTCCCGAATTCGGGAACTATGGTTCCGGCAGGAAAAGCCATTAGAAGAGAGGCACTGATTGGATGGAGAAAAAATTAAGATCTGTGCTTAATCGGCTCCAGAGAGGACACAGTCTGCTTTAGGGAATCCTGTGTGCCTGGCATCTACCAACGTCAGCCCCGCTCCTCTGTGCTGCCCTGAAGACGAGCCTGACACAGAAGAGGGGACCAGAGAGCCAAGGGGCTGGGTGACAGGTTGCAAGTAGCCCGTAGGGCCACCGCTCAAGGGCCTGACACTTCCCCCGCCCCCACCAACCCTCCCATAGGGCCTCACAGGAGGAGATGAGCAGCTCACCAGAACAAAGGTAGAGGTAGACAGAAATCCCCAAAGGGAAAGTTAATTAGGCACTAGGCATAAAGCTTTTCCTTCTCGTTCAGCCCCAGTTGTGGCTGTTGCCGCACAACTGCTGAGCTTGTCTTGACATGGAGACAGCGCCCGTTGACGTTGGTACGGTTAATTGTTATGTTGAATCGAACCCTTCAGAAGGCTGTCGTTCGGCATTCAGGACTGCCAAGCCACCTTCTTCCCGCGATAAACACCTAGTTCTGTTTCCCTCAAAGGAGTTCATTTGCATTATTCCATAAAGCCTATTCAAATGGGGAATCACAAATGATGGGGACTTGCTAAGCTATTTGGGCGAGAGCCAGGCTCTCACTCTCAATCTAGGGCGGGCGCATACTCGAAGAATCTTCCACGGGAGGCACCTCCTGCCACTCCGTCTCTCCAGACGCGTTCTCCCAGGTCCTCCACATCCGCTCTCCAGTGACCACCACAAGGAGCCTCCCCCTCAGAGCTTGCTGGAACTCCCATGGATTGTTGCTGGGTGTTCCCAAATGGCTTTTCAAAACGTTTCTCGGCCATTTCCATGGCAGCCAGTGTGGATGCACAAGGCGTTTCTGGAATCGAGCAGAGAGGCCCCCGGGCCTGTTGTCGGTAAAGGCAGGTCCAGCTGAGTGGGGGCTCTCTATCCCAACAGAGTTTTTATTACTGAACCCAAACTGGGAAGAAGTGCAAGGTAAACGCGTGCAGAGATCACGGAGAATCTTCTCCATCCCCAAAGAGACACAAAATCGGACACAATAAGTCAGCCCTGCACCAACCTGGTGGATTTTCAGGGCTCTCTGGGTCGGCCGGCTTCAAGGAGCTGCTGTCATCCTGAAGCTGAGAAAACAGGCCCCAGTAATTTCCCTGGGGGCTCAATTACCGTCTGAGAGCCCGTCCCTGAGCGCCCCCCCTCAAGAGCCACACCTTCGCGTGAGCAGGAGATGGGGCCCAAGATGTAATTATCAATTCCTTGATTCAATTTGCACCCCGTCGACCCTGGAGGCTCTAAGCCCCTCTCCCGGCCCAGGCTGTACCTGACCTTGAGAACAAAGGCATTTTCTCTCTGCTTTTTATACGCTCATAGGCTCGAGAATATATCTCTTATGCTTTAATTCGCGATTAGGAGCCGTACATACATCTGGAAATCGGCAATTTTTTTACAACACTGGCAGGAGTTAGGAATATTCCTCAGGATTTCCAAGAGGAAATCACACTCAGAATAGATCTCTCCCAGAATAAAATCTAAAATTCTTCCCATAGCCTATAAGGTCCTCTGTGGGCTGGTCTTGTAACCCCTTCCCCGCTCCCCCATTTCCACTCCCGCTACCTTCCATATTCACCCCTTTCCAGGTATACTGTGCCTCTTACAGTTTGTCAGTTATGTCAGCCACACTCCCACATACTGTCACCTCAGGGCCTTTGCACCTGCTAGCCCCCTGCCAGGAATGTTCTTTCCCAGCTATCTGCCTCCTTGTCCGCTGCCTTACTTCATTCAGGACTCACTCAAATGTCACTGTGTCAGGTGAACCTTCACCAGCCGCTCGTAACACACACTTTCTAAAGTCAGCCACTGAAACTGACCCTTTTATTCCTATTTTATTAACATCTCCCAGCTGAACTTTAGGAAAGTTGATGAGTTTACCTAAAGCCTTATTGATGATGCATGCATTTTTATTTAAAAGGGCAAAATGCCGTAACTCTGTTTCCTTTTGGTTTTGGTTTTGTTGTGGCTGTTTTTCCAAATGCCTTCGCTTCTGCTGTGCCCTCCAAAATCAAAAGCCGTGGAGTTTGTTTCCAAAGAGAGCTTTTGGGACGATTTATTAAATGAACCCACGAACTCAGTGGAAACTGAGAGCTACGATAACAAGGTAAGTCAGATAAAAACTCAAGCCCACCTTCCTCCAGATGTTGGAGCAGTGTGGCCCCAGGCCAGCGGGGAACTGCCTCTTGGTGCTGGGATTCATTGCTTCGTTCCATTGTTAGCATAGCCCAAAGGAGCTTTTCTTAAAACAGATGAAAATTTAAATGCCACACATTAAATCAAAGTGGGTCAGAAGAAAACCAAAGGTAACCCTCCATGGCCCTACTTTCAGAGCCCTATTGATAATATAATCACATTCCAGAACCCGTTGAAAGGTGGCAAAGCCCAAAATAAAACATTCAATTTATCTAGATATCAAGGCAAATCAGTCTTTGTTGAAACCTCAATAAAAATGACGTTAAATTCTAGAAAATGGAGTAGATGTACTTTTCCCACTTACTACAGCTTAAAACCCTAGACGTTATATAAAAAACAAATAGAAGAAGCCTCTGAAGGGCTCTTAAGTATAGAAAACAAACAGGGGGTTGCTGGAGGGGTGGTGGGAGGGGGGATGGGCTAAATGGGTGAGGGGCATTAAGGAATCTACTCCTGAAATCATTGAGGCACTATATCCTAACTTGGATGTAAATTAAAAAATAAACAAATTATTAAAAAAAGAAAAGAAAAGAAGCCTCTGAAGGGTGGAGAAAAGAAAAGGGTGGAGAGGGGCACCTGGCGGTTCAGTCGGTTGAGCATCCGACCTCAGCTCAGGTCATAATCTTGCGATTCGTGGGTTCAGGCCCCGCGTCGAGCTCTGTGCTGACAGCTCAGAGCCTGGAGCCTGCTTCAGATTCTGTGTCTCCCTCTCTCTCTGCCCCTCTCCTCCTTGCTCTCTCTCTCTCTCTCTCTCTCTCTCTCAAAAGTAAAATAAACATTAAAAAAAAATTGAAGGGTGGAGAGCGATCAGACTGGCTAGTAACCTCGTGACCCAAGGGATGACATGGTGGGGAGTTTCCTGAGTTCTCTTTTTGCTTCGTATATCCCTGGTGATTACGTGCTGAAAGACAGCAACTCAGAAACCCCAACAAGCAGGCCTGCTGTCTCTGACCAAAGGACGAGGGACGGGGCAGCCTCGCAGGACAGACACTGAGACAACAGCCTGTGCCATGCAGGCTAACACCGCAGCAGCTCGCGGCAGCTAGCCTTCCCCACGTCCTGCCACCATGACCCCTCAGAGGGACACAGAACCGGCCCCCCAGAGTCCATGGATGTCCCTTCCCCAGCTGGACCCCATAACCAGAGAGGAGATGGGAAGTCGCAATAGTTTGAATAAGCCTTACATCTACAGTATGCGGTGTCCTCTTTCCTGCATGAATATTTTACCTGCTGGTGCAAGCTCGTGGCTCTAATTTCCTGTGTCTACTTACATCTAAGATTTACACGCTGATTCAGGTGGAAACATTATTATGCATCCTTTCCATTACAGCGAAGAAACTTTCTCAGGACTGTAGGTACTAACGACAATCACAGGACCGAAATTTTGTGTCCCTGGAACTCAAAATTAAGCCGATATATTCTTCTGAATTTACAATAGAAAAGGTAGAAAGATTTTTTTTCAGCAAGAGTTGGAATCTGAATTGTTTTAATTAGAAACTTAAATTGCTCAGAGCCTTTCAGCACCCCTGTCCACTGAGATGTGCCGTACGGGATGCAGCTGCAGTCTGAGGCACAGGGGAGGCACCTCCCGGGAAGTTGTGCACAGTACACGGGGGAGGCCCCGTGTGACAGGTGCACTACACCACGCCCACCCCCACCCAGCCCCAGACACTGGCCTCCTCACCATAGGCAGCCATACGGGTTGGAAGGCAGCCGAGCAACGTCACTGGAGGCAGAGGTGGACAGGCGGGGCCAGAGCAGGACAGAAAGAATGGCGTAAACGCCACATGGTACCTGTAGCTGAAAGACTTGTCCGTGTGGACTTTTGAGGCCCCTTTTGGGGGAATCCCGGAAACCACTGGGGTACAAACTAAAGAGAGGGTGCTAAGTCCTTCTATTTGGATAGGGGCTCTCATACTTTGGCTATTCTGACAGCTCGGCTCCCTTTGCTGCTTTTAGTTCACGATCCACGCTTGTTTTAATTCTGTGACATCCCCACGCCTCACAAACCTTGCTGTGCAAATGTTTTCGGTCGCAGGAACCAGAGATTCACCCAGGAGAGGTCTCTGGGCATGGAGAACTCAACACTGGGGTACTCGATACACCTGCCATGGTGAGGAGGCTAGCTCTACTCTACAGGCAGGGGAAGCAAATGAGACAGACCTCTAAGAAGTCACGTGTGCTGGCTAAATCGAGTAGGGTGGCACAGCCTGGACGGGACGAGAACTTCAACGAGGCCCACCCCGTGGGTCTGTTGTCGGGTGGGCCACAGCGGGCACCGTGGTTTCTGGGGAACAAAACTCAGAATCCAAAGACGATGGGGAGAGATCACTGGCCCAGGCAAATAGGAAGTCACTCCATCCCAAGGGAAGAATTGTCAACAATGAGGAATTTAGAGGCAGCCATATTGGTGCCACAGGCCTTAACCTCTACCTGCTCAGAAGCAGACTCCGGTTTTAAGAGATAAACTGAGGCCTACGAAACATTTTAAGCGTTTACTTGAGCATATGTCGATTCAAATTGTGTACCACCAAATCGGAAGTGGTTAGGAAGTGCTCTGCTGGCGGGAGCTGGGGAGAGCCCATTTGGCCACTTGCGATTGGTGGTCCTTAGGTTTCGATTCATAACATTGAGGCATTTTATAGGCTTAGATTTTGGCTGGCTTACCTAGGCCCCATGACACGAGAGCCACCCACCTCTGTGTAATAGCCTGCTTGGTTAGCTAACTCAACACCCCCAGTTGGAGAGGAGCTGCGGAGTCTGGGACCTGAGGCACCCCAGCCTACCCCCCAACCTGGAAAAACCCAGCCAACCACAAGCTACATTCTTAAATTTGTCCCAGCTCACACACAACTTTGGATATGTCGGTCTTCCGCTTACCAGAGGAGGCTAATACGTTAACGGCATACGGTACGTTATCGGATGTTGAACAGCCATAATAGGCCTCAACCTCAACCTCACGTCGTGAGCAGGGCGACGTGAAAGCTTCACGGGTATTAGAATCACAGATTTGGGATAGATTGGTCAAATTTACAAAACAAAAAGGCAGCTTGAAACATCATTACTTTGGAAGAATCTCTAAAGGCAGAATTGGCCGCTACTATAACGTGTTAGGCGTTAGGTGCTACCCCGCTTTCCTGAAGACTGCCATCCTTCACAGTGAGGCAACCACTAGGAGCTTGGCCTTTCCTGCAACTCAGAAAGCCTGGTATGCTCTTAAATCATGGAAGCATTTTTAGGCTCTATAACCGTCTCCACATTTGGGAAATGGAGTCTTTTATGCTCTGAAAAGATTTATTGCCATGCTTCTGTTAAAAAATTAATAATAATATTACATATTATATATATTTTATATATGTGTGTGTATATATATATGTAGAGAGAGAGAGAGAGAGAGCAAATGGGGGATTGAGGAGTATGAGAATAATGGAAATAGTCTTTAAAACAAATCTTACTGGCCACCCTACTGTTCCCAGGGTTTGTGTTTTCCTACTAGCATGTTGAAATCTCACCAGGCACTTCGGGGAGTCCGAAAAGTACTTAATTATAGTAAGCCATTAATCCTCCTTTTCTGGGTATTTCATTCTATGTTCCTTTTGTAGGTTCTCAACAGCTCCTATCAGGTAGTGTTTAGGACCGTGCTCAAAGAAATGGCTGCTCGCCAAGAACTGGAAGAGGATATTGACATCCCCCTGACTGGGGTTCTGGAGAGTGAAACCAGGAGGAAACTGGGAATTCTGTAAGTGGCTGGAGAGATCAAGCTATTGGTCAGCGGGTTCAGGTAGGCCTGCGGTGGCAGCCCGGAAAGCATAAACTGGGCCACCAGAGAAAAGACCAAGGCCAGGGCCAGGCAGGTCCCCTGAGCCAAAGAGCGAGCACAGAAGCAAGAGAAGGTCAGGGGCAGGTAGACAGAATGATGTGGTTGCCACCAAGAGCAAGGAAATCTACGAGCACGGGAGGTACAGGATAGGATCAAAGGCTGGCAGTGACAGAGGTTGGAGACCCAGGGCAGGACAAGTCTTGGAGGTACCATGAACTTATACAGAAGTCCGGGGAGCAAGGGTCAGAGCCCTGGCCTTTCTTTTAATAAAAGGGGCAACAGGGGCTTCACGATAGGCTAGCTAATGCTTTTCCATGCTCCCTGGAGTGGGAAAAGCCATGATCTGCACTGCCCGGGAGCGATGGCCAGAATCCCCATTTGGAGTGGGGAATGATAAGGCTATTGCAGACCGTTGCTGGCACCAAATCTTTCTAGTTGCCACGGTCCCAGGTCACAAAATGTCCCCAAACTCCCATTTGTACATCCGGAATGTGCTGCAGAGGAACCTGGATTTTCATTTATCCAACTATCAGAAATCGTAGCAAGCAAGGTGCATGTTCCAGCCTCCTGCAAGTCTTCTGCAGACGCTGGCAGTGACACCAAGGAACAAGCTTGCCCTGCATAACCTCCTTGATGAATTGAAGCTTTCTCCAAAACCAAGAAGAGAGGCTGACTGCCAGCAACTTCTGCTTTGGGCTCAGTAGAGTCCTGGGGCCAGACACCCCTGAGGCTTCTCTAGGAAAGGAGAAAGCAAAATGCACAGAGCGCAACACAAAGAATATCCAAGCTTTCAGATCCTTACACAGCTACAAAAACAAATGCAAAGTAACTTCGCCGTGAGTTACCGGGCCCCATATGTGACATTTCCCCACCTATTCCATCCCACTTGGGCCTATAACCAAGGTTCATTCTAATCTGATTGCACTCAACAAATATTTCCTGAGCACCTACTATGTGCTGATCTACTAGGCGTAGATCAATCTATAGAATATATAGTCAATCTATAGAATAGCGGGGATCTCAGAGTCTCTGCCGTTGAGGAGCCGGCTGGCAAGAATAGGCAAAGGTGGGCAAAGAGCCAAGGGAGGAAGCTTTTCAAAAGGGCCTTGGGTGCCTGTGGCTGGATCCCCTCACTGGAATTTAACCCTTGCGTACGTTTGGCATCCTGCTCTCGACCTGCAAGTCAGGCTTCACCCCACCCCCGGTTTGGTCCTTATCCTTTCACAGATGATGGCAGGCTAGGTAACTGCTTCGGATTCCATTCAAAGTGCTTGCAGATACAACAAATAACATTCAATGCAAATGGGCCATGAAGAGCTCATTCTCAAGTCCCGCCACTGCTTCTAAAGTACAAACGGTAAACCTGCTCTCTGCCCGCCAAAATAGCACAGCCCTTTCCAGCCAAAGGTATTTGCTTCCTGGGGTTACTTGAGGTTAAATTATTCCACTCTCCTCAAGGAATCTGAACTGAGCACTTAAAATCGGTCAGGTCAAAGGGCTTCTTCTCAGATCCAATTAAGCCTGGGAAGCTCACTCCTTTCAGCACATTCCCTTTCAAAGGGGCTCTGATCTGAGAACCAAGAAACGCAGCTGCCCCTGGAGACCACCCTTATTTGGAACAGAAACAGCCCAAGCCAGTGAAATGCCAAGACGACTTGCTTTGTATGTTGACAGGAGAGGGGGTAAGGGCTTGATTATTTTGAAGAACCATCCCTCAGTGTGGCTTTCATGATGAGTCATTTTGAGTGAGAGTATTTGAAGTTTTCCCACTAAATGCAAAGGGGTTTCAAGTGACTCTGTCCAGCTCCCAGATGGTGCCGTTTTTCCCAGCTATTTCCAAATGTAACCTTCACTGGGATATGCACCAGCCATAGAGAAAAATCAAGCTGCACGAGCTTAACTCCTAGAGCCGGTTTCACATTTGGACCTCCCAGTCCTGTCCTAGCTCCCAAGATGCCCCTTGTTGAATTCGTTTAGAAGGATTTGGGTGTCAGCCTAAAGTCTAGGAGGGAAGCACTGGGTCAACACCATGTACTGTCCCTTTGTTCCTGAGTACTGAGTGGAAGAAAAACAGCCCCCGAAAGCAGAGGCACGAGCCCAATTCTTCAACAATAGAAACACTCGGCAGGTTCTAGCACTGTCTACACTGTGTAGCATGACATGTAAACATGAATTTGAGATAATTCACATTCTCTTTAGGTTGAAGAAAAATTTTGGAAAATTCAAGCAAACAATCCTCTGGATTATGAAGAAACGTGAAAGTAAGGACTACTCTCCCATTTTTCCATCCTGTGATGGCCTCTTACCTTCTGCCACGAACCCTAAAGGAGGCAGAAATGCTCACTGCCTAACCACAGCACCTACTGGACTAGCAAGGTCCTCGCTTCCAGGGATAAAATACCAAGCAAGATGGACACAGTCTGGGACCCCCTTATCCTTTTTGGGGGACTGTGGGTAAAGATAGGTAAGAAAGCAGGGGATTCATGTATGGAATGGTTAAGTGCTGTGGTAGGAAGAGAAGTCCATAGAGCCCCATAAGAAGGGATCTAAACTAGCGCCTGGGTGGCGCAGTCGGTTAAGCGTCCGACTTCAGCCAGGTCACGATCTCGCGGTCAGTGAGTTCGAGCCCCGCGTCAGGCTCTGGGCTGATGGCTCGGAGCCTGGAGCCTGTTTCCGATTCTGTGTCTCCCTCTCTCTCTGCCCCTCCCCCGTTCATGCTCTGTCTCTCTCTGTCCCAAAAATAAATAAATAAAAAACGTTGAAAAAAAAAAATTAAAAAAAAAGAAGGGATCTAAACTAGATTTGAGGGGCTACTTAGATCATTACCATATACCTCTACCAGATACTGAAGGCATCTGAGGTCCAGCTGTTAAGATTTCCCCATCATGGTGGTTGCCAGTGTTTTTAAGTTTAATCACGGAGGGGGCATCTGGGTGGCTCTGTTGGTTAGGCATCTGACTATTGATTCTGGTTCAGGTCATGATCTGGGGATCATGAGATTGAGACCCACTTCAGGCTTCATGTTGAGCATGGATCCTGCTTAAGATTCTCTCTCTCCCTCTCTCTCTCCCTCCCTCTCTCTCTCTCTCTGCCCTTCCCCTGCTCTCTTTCTCTCAAACAAATTCTTTTTTTTTTTTTAATTTTTTTTTAACGTTTATTTATTTTTGAGACAGAGAGAGACAGAGCATGAACGGGGGAGGGACAGAGAGAGAGAGAGGGAGACACAGAATCTGAAACAGGCTCCAGGCCCTGAGCTGTCAGCCCAGAGCCCGACGCGGGGCTCGAACTCACAGACCGTGACATCATGACCTGAGCCGAAGTCGGCCGCTTAACTGACTGATCCACCCAGGCACCCCTCAAACAAATTCTTTAAAAAAAAATCTAATAATGGAAAACTTGGGCCAAGAGCCTAAGCCATGAGACTATTTCATTCAGAGACTCAAAGCCACCACATGGAAATCTTTAAGATTCCTAGATCCAACTAACACAGAAATGTCAACAATACCCATGGCAGACATAGCTCACCAGTCCTGGTACTTTTTCTCCCTGAGCCAGGACACGTCCTCAGATTCCCTCCCAAGACCATGTCCCAGGCCCCCAATACCAGTTTATGCCCCTGATCGAACTCTTAGGGAATAACTTCTGTGGACCGGGTTATTTTCACGTAGTCTGATTCGAATGAGCCTTCCTAACCACGTGAAGCAGGATAAAGAAGCTAAGGCTCAGGGAGGCTAAGGGACTTACCTGAGATCACCCGGTCGTCGTGCGGGCACGAGCCGCATGCTGCCCGACACCTCTCAGGCCAGACCTGGGACTCATCCCCAACGAAAGGCTAGTGTTTCTGGGGAAGAAAAAGAGGGGGCCCTCTAAGCCTAGGTCTCGTGCACTCACTGGAGCTAGGAGACAAGAAGGAATTGCTACCTTCGGCTTCCATAGTGGGGAGGCCCTGCCTCCCACCAAGACTCACACAATGGGGTGCCCCCAAAACAAGGAGCGGGGTTCAGAAGCTCAGCAGCCAAAAACACAACAAACATCTATCTATTCCACTTATGATACTATACTTGTCTACTGCTCATATTTCTGTTCCCTCTGGGCTGTAGATGCCTGTGTCTTTTCTTACGTGCCACTTCAGTAAGGCACACAGTAAGCACTCAATAATTGTTTTTGTTGTTGTTTTTAATGGATGTGGGCATGTATGATTTTTTTCTCTTTTTTTCTTCTTTTTGCTCCTTTTGGGAGATTAAGGCCTCTCTGGATACTCCACTGCCACACATCCAGGATAGGACTTCCAACTGGAGAATAAGATTTTAATACTGTTGAACGCCCATAGTGCCTCACGACTACCCCTGCCGACTCCCTGCTCCTCTGGGCAATTGAAGTCGAGAAGGATTGAACTTTTTATACAAAAAAGCAACACTTTGAATTCTTTATACAAAAAAAAAGCAACACCTTGAACTTTTTGTACAAAAAAAGCAACCCTTCTAATAGATAAAAGGCATCCCCTCCATGTTCTGGTTGTAGCCAGTCCCAAAGAAATCTCCCAGCCTCTTCCAAGATACAAACTCGCTTACTTCCAGGATGCAGACCATTCTGTATTCTACACACACACCTCCCTGTCTGCACACGCTGATTCCCAAGCCCAGGCTGGCTTCATGAATGTGGGACCTCTGATCAGTCACACGGGACCCAATACTTTGAAAGGTGCTGCACTTGATTCAATGCCCTGTTCTCACCGTCTTGAACTTCTTAATAATATTAGAACAAGGACCTCTGCATTTTCATTTTGCATGGGGCCTCTCAAATTAAGTGGGCTTTCCTGTTCAGAACCATCTAGTCTGGGAAAAGAGGTGGGAAGATACTGAATCATGAGCCATCAAAATTCAAAGCTCCCCGAGTGAAGGCCACAGATATATTGACCCTCTACTAGGTGGCAGGCACGGTGTAGACATGATTTCACAGTACAATAAAACCTTGGATTGCGAGTAACTTGTTCTGCAAGACGAGCAAACATTTCTGATAAATTTTAACTTGATAAATGAACAATGTCTTGCGATACAAGTGGTACCGAATGTCACATGATCACAACTGAACCAATGGTTCTTGAAATTCCCTTTGATACACGAGTGCTTTGGATTGCAAGCATGTTTCCGGAAATGAATTATGCTCACAAACCAAGGTTTTACTGTAACTCAGTAGGTCTCTGTAGGCATCATTATTCCATTTTAAAGGAACAGAGGCTCAGAAAGGCAGCCTAAAGCCTCCCCCTAATGATGGCACAGCCGGATGTATAGCACAAAACAAAGCGTCCACGATTTTAGCATTCCGATAGGGGAAAAAATGAGCATATATATGTCCTCTTTTGTCATTACCATTTTAGAAATGTTTTCTATTAATTTCTAAGAGACACTCACAAACAGTGGCTGGGCTCACTTCAGCTTTTTCCCTCTGACAAATCATTATCATTTGTAAGCAGGCACTGGAGAAGGAAGGTGCTTCTCACAGGGAGACTGAGACCCCCTTCCAAACTTCTCACACAGGTTTCCAAATGACCCTGCCCTCCCACCTCTGTCTCCTCATTTTCCTGCAGAAAAGCCTCCTCTCCGAGTTCTAGCCAGTGGCCTCCTTAGTTTCTCAGACGTGCCACTGTCCCAGATTCTCCTGCTGCTCCCATGGCTTGTCTGACACCCGCCGAGAGTCAGCTGCCCTACTAATCTAGTTCCAAAATTCAACTCCTATAGAAATTGACAGAAATGATGATAAAAAGAAATTTGTTGCTGTGAAAACGAAGTTGAATACTTTCAAAAGACTCAATAAGAAAATAGCTTTTTAATTTTTTTTTTACATTTTATTTATTTTTGAGAGAGAGAGAGACAGAGCACAAGTGGGGGAGGGGCAGAGAGAGAGGGAGACACAGAATCCGAAGGAGGCTCCAGGCTCTGAGCTGTCAGCACAGAGCCCAACGTGGGGCTCGAACTCATGAACCATGAGATCATGATCTGGGCTGAAGTCAAAGGCTTAACCAAATGAGCCACCCAGGCACCCCAAGAAAATAGCTTTTTAAAAAACTACTTTAGGGGCACCTGTGTGGCTCAGTTGGTGAGCGTCCGACTTCGGCTAAGGTCATGATCTCGTGCTTCATGAATTCAAGCCCCGCGTCAGGCTCTGTGCTGACAGCTCAGAGCCTGGAGCCTGTTTCAGATTCTGTGTCTCCCTCTCTCTCTGACCTTCCCCCATTCATGCTCTGTCTCTCTCAGTCTCAAAAATAAATAAACGTTAAAAAAAAATTAAAAAAAGAAAAAACACTACTTTAAGGACACCTAAGTGGCTCAGTTGGTCGAGCGTTCAACTTCGGCTCAGATCATGATCTCACAGTTTGTGAGTTCGAGCCCCGCGTAGGGCTCTGTGCTGATGGCTCAGAGCCTGGAGCCTGCTTCAGGGAGGATTCCATCTCCCTCTCTCCCTGCTCCTCCCCTGCTCGCTCTTTCTCTCTCTCTCTCTCTTAAAAATAAATAAAACATTAAAAAAATAAACTACTTTAAATTTATATGTGGACAGAACATCCATTAAAGATTGGGGAATATACAGAATTTTTTAAGTCTGTGATTCTGCAGACTGCTTACAAACTACCAAAACTGAGAATTATAGATAATAAATTATTAATGTGCTTTGAGCAAAAAAGATCACAGAGTCCAGCATCAGAAGCACACACAAAGGAGAGGTCTTGCCCTGCATTTTGTCATGGCATACTGGGACACCTGGGTGACTCAGTCAGGTAAGTGTCCAGCTCTCGATTTTGTCTCAGGTCACAATGTCACGTTTCCTGAGATCCAGCTCCACATCCCAAGCCTGCTTGAGATCCTCTCTCTCCCTGTCTTGCTGCCCCTCCCCCACACAGATGTGCCCACACTCTCTCTTTCTCTCTCAAAATAAATAAATAAACTTTAAAAAAATTTTTTTAACGTTTTATTTATTTTTGAGACAGAGCATGAACGGGGGAGGGGCAGAGAGAGAGGGAGACACAGAATCGGAAGCAGGCTCCAGGCTCTGAGCCGTCAGCCCAGAGCCCGACGCGGGGCTGGAACTCACGGACCGCGAGATCGTGACCTGAGCTGAAGTCGGCCGCTTAACCGACTGAGCCACCCAGGCGCCCCAATAAATAAACTTTAAAAAAGAGTAACGTGGCACGCTAACACACATTTATGTTTTAAGTTGACATAACGAGGTTTGAAGCGTTTCCTTTTTTTTGTAAATGGCTCCCCACTTTTGCCTATTTTGTAAATTACCAGAAGTAGCAGCCACGCTTGTTGGCAGCGTGTGGCTGGTATGTCACCTTCACAACCCCCCCCCCCCAAAGTCTGGACTGGGTGGTCCTCACCACGGCATCTGGCATCTAGCCTCGGACCGGCGCACTGTAGGCCCTCGATAAATGCATTTTGAGTGGACGGATGCCAAAACTGAGAAAGCTGCAACTTCAACCCTTACACTACTCTCCAGAGACCTGCCCTTTCCACCATCTGGCAGCCTTCGCCACTTGGGGGAATATGGCCGATGTCTCAAACCCTCAACCTCTCTGAGAAAGACAGATCCAGGCTTCCTTTCTCTTTTCTACCAGACTTCCTCACGACCAAAACTGCGGAGACGTCGACTTTCACATTTCACTTATGGAAACAACCACCACAAGGTGAGGAGCCTGTGCCAGAAGCCAAAAAAACTCGTCGTGTGGTTTATCGTAAGAAGAAATTGGAAGTAGATACGGGATGGGCACACAGCAAGACTGAGGTAAGTATGGCAGTGCATTGGTGGTGTTACTTTGTGCAGGGTTTTTGTGGCGGGGGGGGGGGGGGGGATGAGACACACACATAACATCAGGGAGTTGTCAGAACTAATATACAGTGTGAATACAAATACAGAGGCACACCTGAGTGTGGGGGTTATGGGCAGATTAACCGGGGCTTTTACTAGGGTTCACTTAGACTCTTCTCCCTTCGGGCCCCGTCTTAGGCATTTGGGTAAGATTGGGAGGAGGAAAATGGAAGTGTATAATATAAAGGTCCATCCCCTAAAAAATGTAAAATGTACACAAAAATCCATCCGGGAGAATGGCCGGTTAAGAGGATAGATGGGTAGGGTCACCCTAAGCTTGCCTCCTACCTCAAACACAGCTAGAGAAACATCAAATCTTTCTGAACTCCCAAGAAATCGATCTGAGGACCAAGCAAACAAAGCTGCATGCCTACAGGCAGAAAGAAAAAACCAAAAAACAAAAAACGGCCACCTTGTGGAAGGTAGAAACCACAAAGAGTTGATCTGGGGGAGAAAAGAGCCGCAGGTGCTGCGGAGGTGAGCAAAGAGAGAGAGAGAGAGAGAGAAGAGTGAAAACATGCACCGGGACTTCACGGGGAAAACTGTTCCCGGAAACTGTTGGCTGGGAAAAGGGAGAGGGTTTAAACACCGCCAGTTTTTATACACAGCAGATCACAGGGTCCGAGTCTGAAGTTTCAGAGGTCAGGGGGATCGCCAGGGTGGCCCCTGGTGGTGCTGCAGCAAGAGTGGGCAGCTCAGTCCGAGGATCCCCTGGGCTGCCCTGGGAGAGGTGGTTCCCGTGCCGGGAGGGCGTTTGGTAGGGGGGATCTGGCCTTTCCGCGGGCAAAAGACCCGGTGGGCACCACTGAGCTGCCGCATTCACCAGCACGGGAACAAAGATGCCCGCCGAGGGCAGCGGCCTTGGCGCCAGCTTTCTGCTGCGATTTACCATAAACTCCGAGCCACCGCACAGTCACGCAACCACTTTCTGCGACAAGCCAGCACCGGCCACAGGGCACGGAGACTCTCCCCCAGAGGATCAGTACTGGGCCGCCCCACGGGGGTATCCGAAAGTTAGTTCTGAAACACAGCCATGCCTGAGAGAAAACCCAGGAAAGCTGTGCCACCTGACAGGTGGACAGCTCAAACACACACAGGGTGCAGGTGGGGATCTGACAGAAGCCAGGGACACAGAAGGGGTGATTGTTTGCTTATCTGTGAGGGCTTCCTGAGGAGTGGCAAGCACAAGCTCCCTGATCCAGAGATGAGGGGGGGCGATGCAAACTGGTGCAGCCACTCTGGAAAACAGTGTGGAGGTTCCTCAAAAAATCAAAAATAGACCTACTCTCTGACCCAGCAATAGCACTGCTAGGAATTGACCCAAGGGATCCAGGAGTACTGATGCATAGGGGCACTTGTACCCCAATGTTTATAGCAGCCCTTTCAACAATAGCCAAATGATGGAAAGAGCCTAAATGTCCATCAACTGATGAATGGATAAAGAAATTGTGGTTTATATACACGATGGAGTACTATATGGCAATGAGAAAGAATGAAATATGGCCCTTTGTAGCAACATGGATGGAACTGGAGAGTGTGATGCTAAGTGAAATAAGCCATACAGAGAAAGACAGATACCATATGGTTTCACTCTTATGTGGATCCTGAGAAACTTAACAGAAACCCATGGGGGAGGGGAAGGAAAAAAAAAAAAAAAAAGAGGTTAGAGTGGGAGAGAGCCAAAGCATAAGAGACTGTTAAAAACTGAGAACAAACTGAGGGTTGATGGGGGGTGGGGGGGGGGTGGGAGGGAGGGGAGGGTGGGAGGGAGGGGAGGGTGGGGGATGGGTATTGAGGAGGGCACCTGTTGGGATGAGCACTGGGTGTTGTATGGAAACCAATTTGACAATAAATTCCATATTAAAAAAAATAAAATAGAACCACAAGAGAAGAAAAAATAAAATTAAAAAATTAAAATTAAAAAAAAAAACCTCATTCCTTGCCCACCTGCAGTGACTAACCGCAGTGAGCTAAACAGTATTGCCAAAAGGAGCCCAGAGCCACTACACAAAGCCCCACCCCCTGTGCCCTGCAGGTGCATCTTCACTAGGGCAAGGCCACCTGAGAATCAGTGCAACAGGCTCCTCCCCCAGAAGACCAGCACAAACCACTCACCTGCACCAAGTCCACTGACCATAGAGTGCCACAAAGCTTCAGCTCTAGGGGAAATAGGATCTAGCTTCCTTTTTATTTTTTAATTTTTCAATGTTTAATTATTTAATTTTTTACTATATATATATCTTGGATCTAGCTTCTTTTAACAAGCAGACCAAAACACAGCTAGGATCTAGATTTTTTTTTCTGGACAAAATTACAAGACGGAGGAATTCACCCCAGAAGAAAAAACAGGAAGTAGAAACCAGCCAGGGGTTTAATCGATACAGATATAAGTAAGATGTCTGAATTAGAATTTAAAACAACAATTATAAGGATACTAGCTGGGCTTGAAAAAAAAAAAAAAGCACAGAAGACACTAGAGAATCCCTTACTGCAGAGATAAAAGAACTAAAATCTATCTAGCCAGGCCAAAATTAAAAATGCTATACCCAAGGTACAAACCTGAATAGATGCCATAACAGTGAGGATCAACAAAGCAGAGGAATTAATCAGTGAAACAGAAGATAAAATTATAGAATATAATGAAGCTGAAAAGAAGAGGGAAACAGAGGTATTGGATCATGAAGGTAGACTTAGGGAACTTGACAACTTCTTAAAATGTAATAACATTTGTATCATAGGAGTCTCAGAAGATGAAGAAAGAGAAAAGGAGGCAGAAGGTTTATATGAGCAAATTACAGCTGAAAACTTCTATAATCTGGGTTTATATGAGTAAATTATAGCTGAAAACTTCTGTAATCTGGGAAGAACACAGACATCAAAATCCAAGAAACATAGAGAACTCCCATTAAATTCAACAAAAACTAGGGGCGCCTGTGTGGCTCAGTCGGTTGAGCGACTGACTTCGGCTCAGGTCATGATTTCACAGTTCGTGAGTTCGAGCCCCGCATCAGGCTCTGTGCTGACAGCACGGAACCTGGAGCCTGCTTTGGATTCTGTGCCTCCCTCTCTCTCTGCCCCTAACCCACTCACATTCTGTCTCTGTCTCTCTCAAAAATAAATAAACATTAAAAAAAAAATTCAACAAAAACCAGCTATCACCTAGACATATCATAGTCAAATTCACAAATTACACAGACAGGGAAAGAATCCTGAAAGCAGCAAGAGAAAAATTCTTAGCCTAAAAGTGAAGACAAATCAGATTCACAGCAGATCTGTCCACAGAAACTTGGCAGGCCAGAAGGGAATGGCAACAAGCTGAATGGGAAAAATATGTAGCCAAGAATACATTATCCAGCAAAGCTGGAGAGAGAGAGAGAGTTTCCCAGACAAACAAAAACTAAAGGAGTTTGTGCCCACTAAACCAGCCCTGCAAGAAATATTAAAGGGGACTCTCTAAGTGGGGGGAAAAAGACCAAAGCAACAAAGACTACAAAGGAACAGAGAACATCACCAGAGATACTAACTTTACAGGTAACACAATGGCACTAAACTCATATCTTTCAATAATCACTCTGAATGTAAATGTACTAAATGCTCCAATCAAAAGACAAAGAGTATCAGAATGGATTTTTTTAAAATCTATATGCTGCCTATAAGAGACTCATTTTAGACCTAAAGACACTTGCAGATTGAAAGTGAGTGGATGGAGAACCATCTATCATGCTAATGGACGTCAAAAGAAAGCTGGAGTAGCCATACTTATATCAGACAAACTAGATTTTAAAATAAAGACTGTAATAAGACATGAAGACGGGTATTATATCATAATTAGGGGGCCTATCCATCAAGAAGATCTAACAATTGTAAATACTTATACAGCCAATTTAGGAGCATCCAAATATATAAATCAATTAACGACAAACATAAAGAAACTCATTGATAATAATATATTAACAGTAAGGGACCCTTAACACCCCAGTTACAACAATGGACAGATCATGTAAGCAGAAAATTAACAAGGAAACAATGGCTTTGCATGATACACTGGAGTGGATGGACTTAACAGATATATTCAGAACATTTCATCCTGAAGCAGAAGAATACACATTCTTCTCAAGTGCACATGGAACTTTCTCCAGAATAGATCATTTGCCGGGTCACAAATCAGCTCTCAACATGTACAAAAAGATTGCAATCATACCAGGCATATTTTTAGACCACAACACTATGAAACTTGAAGTCAACCACAAGAAAAAATTTAGGAAGACCACAAACACATGGAGGTTAAAGAACATCCTACTACTAAAGAGGGAATAAGTTAACCAGTAAATTAAAGAAGAAATCTAAAAAGTACATGTAAGCAAATGAAAATGAAAACCAACATTCAAAACCTTTGGGATGCAGCAAAGGCAGTCCTAACAGGAAAGTATATTGCAATACAGGCCTACATCAAGAAGCAAGAGAAGTCTCAAATACACCATCTAACCTTACATCTAAATGATCTAGAAAAGGAAGAATAAATAAAGCCTAAAGCCGGCAGAAGAAGGAAAATAATAAAGATTAGAGCAGAAATAAACAATATAGAAACAAACAAACAAACAAAAAACAGTAGAACTGATCAATGAAACTAAGAGCTGGTTCTCTGAAAGAATTAATAAAATTGATAAACCAGACTTCTCAAAAAGAAAAGAGAAAGGACCCAAATAGGTAAAATCACAAGTGAAAGAGGAGGATCACAATCAACACCACAAAAGTACAAACAATAAGAGAATATATGAAAAATTATATGCCAACAAACTGGGCAATCTGGAAGAAATGGACAAATTTCTATTAACATACTAACCACCAAAAATGAAACAGGAAGAAATAGAAAACTTGAGCAGACCCATAACCAGCAAAGAAATTGAATCAATAATCAAAAATTTCCAACAAACCAAAGTCCAGGGCCAAATGGCTTCCCAGGGGAATTCTACCAGATATTTAAAGAAGAGTTATTACCTATTCCTCTCAAATTGTTCCAAAAAATAGAAATGGAAGGAAAACTTCCAAACTCCTTCTATGGAGCCAGCATTACCTTGATTCCAAAGCCATACAAAGGGCCCACTAGAAGGAATTGCAGACCAATATCCCTGATGAATATGGATGCAAAAATTCTCCACAACATACTAACAAATCGAATTCAACAGTACCTTAAAAGGTACCTTAAAAGAATTATTCACCACAATCAAGTGGGATTTATTCCTGGGCTGCAGGGTGGTTCAGTATTTGCAAATCAACCAATGTGATGCACCCCATTAATAAAAGAAAGGATAAGAATCATATGGTCCTTTCAATAAATGCAGAAAAAGCATTTGACAGAATATAGCATCCATTCTTGATAAAAAGTAGGTATAGATGGAACATACCTCAACATCAGCATAAAGGTCATATAGAAAGGACCTGCAGTTAATATCATCCTCAATGAGGAAAAACAGAGCTTTTCCTCTACGGTCAGGAACAAGACAGGGACGTCCGCTGTCACCATTACTATTTAACATTGTCCTGGAAGCCTTAGCCTCAGCAATCAGACAACAAAAATAAGTAAAAGGCATCTATATAGGCAAGGAAGAAGTCAAGCTTTCACTATCTGCAGATGACATGATACTCTATATAGAAAACCCAAAAGACTCCACCAAAAAATTGCAAATATACACGAATTCAGCAAAGTCATAAGATATAAAATCAACGTACAGAAATCTGTTGCATTTCTGTACACCAATAATGAAGCAGCAGATAAAGAAATCAAGGAATTGATCCCATTTAGAATTACACCAAAACCCATAAGATACCTAAAACAATAGAACACTTATTAAAGAACTTGAAGAGGACACAAAGCAGTGGGAAAACATTCCATGCTCATGATTGGAAGAACAAACATTATTAAAATGTCTATACTACTCAAAGCCATCTACACATTTAATGCAATCTCTGTCAAAATACCACCAGCATTTTTTACAGAGCTGGAACAAACAATCCTAAAAATGTGTAATGGAACCACAAAAGACCCCGAATAGCCAAAGCAATCCTGAAAAAAAGAAGCAAAGCTGGAGGCATCACAATTCTGGACTTCAAGCTGTATTACAAGGCTGTAGTCATCAAGACAGTATGGTACTGGCACAAAAACAGATACATAGATCAGTGGAACAGAAGACCTAGAAGTGGGCCCACAACCATATGGTCAACTAATCTTCAACAAAGCAGGAAAGAATATCCAATGGAAAAAAGACAGTCTTTCAACAAATAATGCTGGAAAAACTGAACAGCTACGTGGAGAAGAATGAAACTGGACCGCTTTCTTACACTATACACAAAAATAAATTCAAAATGGAAAGACCTAAATGTGAGATAGGAAACCATCAAAATCCTAGAGGAGAACACAGACAGCAACCTCTGACATCGGCCATGGCCACTTCTTACTCAACACATCACTGGAGGCAAGGAAAACAAAAGCAAAAATCAACTATTGGGACTTCATCAAGTTAAAAAGCTTCAGCATAGTGATGGAAACAACCAACAGAACTAAAAGACAGTCTACAGAATGAGAGAAGATATTTTCAGATGACATATCTGACAAAGGGTTAGTATCCAAAATCCATAAATTGTTGAGTATGAGTTTTCATACTCAACACCCAAAAAAACCAAATAATCCAGTGAAAAAATGGGCAGAAGACATAAGTAGACACTTTTCCAAAGAAGACATACAGATGAGTAACAGGCATGTGAAAAGATGCTCAACATCACTCATCATCAGGGAAATACAAATCAAAACCATGAGATACCACCTCTCACCTGTCAGAATGACTAAAATTAACAACACAGAAAACAACAGATGTTGGCAAGGTTGTGGAGAAAGAGGAACCCGCTGACACTGTTGCTGGGATTGCAAACTGGTGCGTCCACTCTGGAAAACAGTATGGAGATTCCTCAAAAAGCTAAAAATAGAACTACCCTACGACCCAGCAATTGCACTACTAGGTATTTACTCAAAGGATATAAAAATACTGATTCGAAGGTATACACGCACCCCGATGTTTATAGCAGCACTATCGACAATAGCCAAACTGTGGAAAGAGCCCAAATGTCCATCGGCTGATGAATGGATAGAGATGTAGTATACATCTACGATGGAATATTACTCAGTCATCAAAAAGAATGAAATCTCGTCATTTGCAATGACGTAAACGGAGCTACAGTGTATTATGCTGAGCAAAATAAGTCAGCTGGAGAATGACAGACACCATCTGATTTCACTCATATGTGGAATTTAAGAAAAAGACGAACATATGAGAGGCAGATTTAAAAAAGAGAGTGAGAGGGAAACAAACCATAAGAGACTCTTAAAGATGGAGAACAAACTGAAGGTTGATGGAGGGAGGGGGGTGGGGGATGGGCTATATGGGTGATGGGTATTATGGAGGGCACTTGTTATGATGAGCCCTGGGTGTTGTATGTAAGTGATGAATCACTGAATTCTAGTCCTGAAACCAATATTGCACTGTATGTTCACTAACTGGATTTAAATGAAAATTTGAAAAGAAAACGAAAGATAAGATTATACCTCATCAGACCATGTTTTCTGCAAAGATGTTCTAAAATAAAATCATTACTCTGCCAAACAAACACAAAAAGCACAAACAAAAAGCCATCCCATGAGGACTGGGTAAGTAAACTGTGGTACATCCGTACAATGGAATATTTACTCGGTGCTAAAAAGAGATGAGCTACCAAGCCATAAAAAGACGTGGAGGAAATTGAAATTCATGTTACTAGGTCAAGGAGACTTACCTGAAAAGATATGGAGTATTCTAACTATATGTCATTTTAGAAAAGACAAAACTAGAGAAACAGTATAAAGATCGGTAGTTGCCAGAAGTTTAAAAGGGGGGATGAATCAATGGAGCACAGAGGATTTTTAGGGCAGTAAAAACGGCACAGTGTGGGGCGCCTGGGTGGCGCAGTCGGTTAAGCGTCCGACTTCAGCCAGGTCACGATCTCGCGGTCTGTGAGTTCGAGCCCCGCGTCAGGCTCTGGGCTGATGGCTCGGAGCCTGGAGCCTGTTTCCAATTCTGTGTGTCTCCCTCTCTCTCTGCCCCTCCCCCGTTCATGCTCTGTCTCTCTCTGTCCCAAAAATAAATAAAAAAACGTTGAAAAAAAAAAAAACAAACGGCACAGTGTGATGGATACACGCCGTGATACCTTTTCCAAACCCAAAGAATGTACAACAGCAAGAGTGGACCCTAACGTACCTATGGACTCTGGGCGGTAGTGATGTGCCGATGCAGGTTTATTGACGATAACGGACAGTGCGTGCCGGGTGTAGGTAGTGGGGGAGGCTGAGCATGTGTTAGGGACAAAAGACATATGGGAATCTCTGTACTTTCTGCTCAGCTTTGCTGTGCCCTGCTCTAAAAAATAAAGCCTATTTAAAAAAAAAAAAAACACCTACACAGTACAGTTCTAAAAATGTGTATCATAGTATATGGATACCGCACACAAGTGAAAACATCTCAAAATAGTGGAGTCCCTCAGAGTGAGCTAGCGATCAGGTCTGAAGCTCAAAAAAAGAGGCGCTGAAGGGGGCATTAGGAAGATGTGATAGACTGTATGCCTTCTGAACATATAAAGTGAGAATCTACTATGCCCAGGTCCTCTTCTAGGTGCTGGAGATAGAAGGGTGAACAAAACAAAGGTCCTGTGCCCACGGAACTTCTGTTCCAGTTGAGGAGACAGCCAATGCACAACAATCCTGGTCAGTGCTATGTCAGGTATTGTTAGGAACCACGGATGAAGTAGCCTCAGGGGCTCATGGGTTGTTGGCCGGAGCGGAGAGTTGTTCTGATAAGTATAAGGCAGCTGGGGAAGTGCCCTTTGAGTCTAGGCATGCATGAAATGAGGGGCGGAGCAAAGAGTTGCAAAGGCCCTGAGGCCTTTCCTCAAGGACAGCTGTGAGCAAGTGAGGAGGATGGGAAATGGGCTCAGATGCCCTGTTCAGGTAGAGCCTGGTGAGTCAGAGTAAGACTCGAGATTTTGAGCCTCCAAGGCTGGCTCTGGGGGCTCTGGGCTCCTTTCTGGTGGGTCTCCGCCATCGTGGAGTCCTTTGTATCCTGTTGCGTGGACAGGAGTGAAGTCAAGGTCTAGGCTTACATTCTACTCACCAAACAAGTCACATGACCCCACCTAGATGCCAGAGAACTGGGAAACGCATTTCTGCCGTGTGTCCAAAGGAAAATGAAAGCAGTTTGCACTAAGAGGATAAGAAGCCGAACATCTTAAAATGACGAGGGTTGCTTCACCTTGTGGCAAAAGTAGGAGAGAACTGGAAACCGATACTGTCAACCAAGGTATGACTCTTTCAGCCTCCACGGAAGGAATGGAAAGTTCAGTCTCGCTTCATCTCTTGGGCCTGTGTGAACAAGGAAGTCAGTGGAGCAGCCAGAACTCCTGTGGACGGAGAAATCGAAGGAAAGCCGGGCGGCTCTCCAGGTTGTACCAAGCAGTGAATGGTAAGGATGTTGGAAGCCCTCAGAAGGTTCCAGCTTCCTCACTTCCAATATATCAGTGAAACCTTCCTTGGCTTCTTACTCCAGCTGGGCTGGCGAACCCCATGTTTCCCACAATCCCTGTCCTGTCCTGCCTCAGAGTTTTACTCCTGCAGCGTCTGTCTAAATATCCTTGCAGCCAAGGGGAAGTTTCCCACTAAGTGATCTAAGCAGGGGTCCCTTCCTAATCCACCCCACGACATGGGGCTGCCCAAAAGGCCCATGAGGAGTGGAACATTTGGCTGTTTTTTGTTTTTTTCAAATGAGCAATAAATTCCAGGTAGCTTGCTGAGTCAGGTAGCACTGTTTGGAAGTGTGTGCTCGTGTTCAGGCAGGGGCCAGCCCGGCCAGCCCAGGAGCCAGCAGCTCCACAGCAGGCAGGGAGCGCTCAGGGACAGACGGCCACAGGGACAGCTCAGGGATGGACGGCCACAGGGAGACAGCTCAGGGAGAGATGGCCACAGGGATAGCTCAAGGATGGACCAGGGAGATAGCTCAGGGACAGATGCCATAGAGGGACAGCTCAGGGACGGACAGCTGCAGGGAGACAGCTCAGAGACAGATGGTTACAGGGAGAGCTCAGGGACAGACAGCCACAGAGAGAGAGCTCAGGGACAGACAGCCGTTGTCTCATAGCACAGGGCCCTGCCCGTGAGGCAGTTTCCTCTCTAGTAGAACTGAAGGGAGGGCCTGAGATGTAGTCCCTTCTCTCCTAACTTTTAGCTCCCACTCTCATACCCTGTCCCCAGGCAAATGGTGATGAGATTTAGGCTTTTAGATAAGCCACTTATTATATAATTCCCAGTGAGAGAAAATGTGACAATTTCTCCTCTGTGTCAGAGACTTTGCTTTGCCCGTGGGGTCTTCATCACTAGGAAAATGTCATTACATGACAATTGGATTTGACAGGCAGAAAGCCTCTCAAGAAAGTCTGGCTTTCAGGGGGCGTTTGAAACTAAGACCTAAACTACAAATATCCTCTTCCATGAGCAATGTCTAGAAGCTTCTTACAGGCCATCAGGAACAAACCAACCCCGGATGTCTTTACAAAGCACCTGTTTTAGGTTAAAAAAGAAAAGAGCAGTGATTTGCAGACTAAATGTGGGAAGTGGCTGGGAGCTTACTGGTTGGAGGCAAGCAAGGGGCAGATTCCTGGACTCTGGCTCTCCTCTCACGGGACGAGTCATTTAGCCTCGTCTTCAAGGGAGATCATGACGGTGCCTACCTTGCAGAGTCCTCGCGCTGTGGAGGTAAAGTGTTCAGCACAGTGCTGGGTGTGGGGTTGGAGTCGGTTTGCAGATCTTTGTCACCTCACAGACTGGTTTTCACTCGGATGCCCTCAGGAGCCCTCCGCCCCAGCTCCTCAGGCAACTGTATCGTTTTCTTTCATCGCCTTAGATGTGGGCATTCTGCTGTAAGCTTTCTTGAACAAACGGGCCTTCATCGTTAAAGATAATAGTTGGTGGGGCGCCTGGGTGGCTTTGTCAGTTGAGCATCCAACTCTTGGTTTCGGCTCAGGTCATGATCTCATGGTTCACGAGTTCGAGCCCCTCGTCGGGCTCTGCGCTGACAGTGCGGAGCCTGCTTGGGATTCTGTGTCTCCTCTCTCTGCCCGTCCTCAGCGTGCCCATGCTTGCATATTCTCTCCCTCCCTCCCTCTCTCTCTGTCTCTCAAAAATATATAAATAATCATGTAAAAAACAATAATGCTAATTGGAGAACCACCAATCTGAGTTCCAATTAGAGTGGGGTGGGACATTTGACCCCAAAAGCCTTCCGGCTGCAAACATCTGGGAAATGTAGATGAAATGTACAAAGCGTCAGAAACACAGAGCAGAGTGTGTAAGAAAGTCAGAGAAATAATCAACACCACAAATAGAGAAACTGAACGCCAGAAGGGTACGACGAGAGCGAAAGTGTGGGAAGCGGGAGGCAGGGGGTCGCCGGGTGCTGGGGAGGGGAGAGCGAGAGGTGGGAGAACGGCGCATCCTGATAATCCAGGAGCGTGGGTTGTAATGCCCAGATGGGAGCACAAGACCAGGACATGGGTCCTTCTCAAAGAAATAGCTACATGTGAAATAGCTATGGTAATTGATGACACAACTGGGCCACTAAGCAAGTCCCAGCAAACACTATCCTCTCCCATGAGCTGATACCACACAGACTATGCTCTCTTACCCCCGTGAATTTTAATAATAAATAAGTAAATATTTAATAATATGTAGTAATAATAAACAACATCTCCAAAAGCACCCCGTGCATTTGCAAATTTGAAGACATACTTGCAAATAACATAGGTGTCAAAGAAGAGATCATACTGGAAATTTGAACATGTTTAGAGTGAAACTCACGGTTAACATCTACATGCATGTGAAACAGCTAAAACAGTATTTTGCAAGAAGTGCTATAGCTTTAAAGGCGTGTATTAAGGAGGAGGAGGAAAACCAACAAGCTCAATATTCAATTCAAGGAATTAGAAAAATAAAATAGAGTAATATGGAAAACCGACAGGAGCGTATAAATGATCCTAGTAAGACTGAAAACTGATACAATGGAAAACAAAGTGATAGTAGAGGAAGCAAACCAAGAGCTGGTTCTCTGGAAAGACTAGTAAAATAGGCAAATCTTCGAGCAAGGTTTATCCAGGAAAAAAAGAGAGAGAGAAGAGAGTCGCAATAAAAAGAATGAAGACAAGGTCATAACTATAGAGGCAATAGAGGGTTTTTTTTTTTTAACACTACATGACAACAATTTTAGGACAATAAATTTGAAAATTTACCTAAAACGAACAACGTCCCGGGAAAACATAATTCACTAAAACTGACTCAAGAAGACATAAAACACCCAAGTGATGCCAATGTTATGAGTTGAACTGTATTCCCCTGAAAAGCTCTATCTAAGTCCTAACGCCTGGTGCCTCAGAATGGAACCTTACTTGGAAAATCGGTCTTTATGGAGGTAGTGGAGACGAGGTCATGCTGAAGCGGGCCCCTAATCCAGGACGTCTGCTGTTCTTTCAAGAAGGTGGCCACGTGAAGACACAGACACATGGCAGACATTATGGGACGCTGGAGGTGGACATTGCAGCCACGTGTAGACAAGGCAAGGAGCGACAGGGATCTCAGGTCATCACCAAACCCCAGGAGAGAGGCATGGAAGAAATTCTTCCTCGGAGCCTCCAGAAAGAACCACCCCTGCTGACACCTTGATTTCAGACTTCTGGCCTCCACAACCGTGAAAGAATGAATCTCTGGGGTTTTAAAGTACCCAGTTTGTGTTCCTTTGTTATGGCAGCCTTTGGAAACAAATACAACCAATAACCACTGGAGTCATTGACATAATAGTTTAAAATCTGTGTGGGGGCGCCTGGGTGGCTCAGTCGGTTGAGCGTCTGACTTCGGCTCCGGTCATGATCTCGCGGTCCGTGAGTTCGAGCCCTGCGTCAGGCTCTGTGCTGACGGCTCGGAGCCTGGAGCCTGCTTCGGATTCTGTATCTCCCTCTCTCTCTGCCCCTCCCCTGTTCATGCTCTGTCTGTCTGTCTGTCTCTCTCTCTCTCTCTCTGTCAAAAATAAACATTAAAAATAAAGTAAAAATAAAATAAAATCTGTGTGTGTGCCTGTGAGTGCACACACACACACACACATACACACACACACACACACACACACACACACAGTGATCCATTTCAGCCTCATCACATAGACACGTAAACTGAGGCCCCGAGAGATTTCCTATTCAGTACCCCCAGCAAGATGGTGGTAGCAATGGCTGGGGTAGTGATGGGTGGGCATCCAGAGAGTAAATAGACCCCAAGCACTCTAGTGACAACACTAGACTCTGAATTGGGACAGTCAGCCCCTGTGCACTTTTCATAAGCTCATTTTCTCTTCCCAGGTGCCTCAAGGTGATGGAAAATTAATTCTCTATCCCAGTGGGATTGTCTTCCAAATTCTCTTTCCTGATGAATCAGGCCAAATACAGTATCCACCGAAACCCAGGGACACTCATACTGACACATGTGACACCTAAGAAGTTTGTGGTTTGGGGCTGGGGCATGGGTTTTCCTGAGCCCTGCGTCCTCTGCAGGGCTCTCTGCCTTTCCTGGGGGGTCCCAAGAGGGTGCTTGTGCCTTAACTGTCTTCCAGTTATCCATCAGGAAAGCTGGCTATGCTCATCCTCAGTACAAAACAGAGAAAGTTCATATATATCATTCTAGAAGACAGTGAACAAGGTTGTGTCCGGGCCCTTATCAACAACTCTGGCCATGCCACCTTCTACGATGAAAACAAAGCAATCTGGTAAGTTTGGGTTAAGAGAGCCATACATCCCTCTCCAAGGAGAAGCAGTGTGGTTAAGGTTTGATTCCCAGGCTGCACAGCTGTCCTCCCGCACTGGGTAAGTCTCTCTCTCTCATTCGCTTGTGAATTTGTTTCTCCGACTTGCACATGTTGCAAAGGGGACGATGGGTATCGTGAGGGCAGCAAGGCAGGTCCCTGACCTCAGGGAAGGCACTCTGTCCTTCGTGCCATTGCTTCCTCATGCGTGAAACAGCAAACACAGACTCACAGTGACCCGTTCCACGGGCTGTATCTCCTCCATGCTTCTTGAGAGTCAAACCTGGTGACAATTGCCTTAGAAAGACCCAGTGCCCCTCTGTTCCAGGTGGCTCAGAGAGGAGGGCGTGGTGAGTGCTTTGGAGTCTCATGTATTGTACACAAAACCAAACTTCTAAATATCTCAGTGCAACTGAACTTAAGTTTGCAATTTAAAAAAAAAAATTTTTTTTTACATTTTATTCATTTTTGGGAGAGAGAGACAGAGACAGAGCACAAGCGGGGGAGGAGCAGAGAGAGAGAGGGAGACACAGAATCCGAAGCAGGCTCCAGGCTCTGAGCTCTGAGCTGTCAGCACAGAGCCCGACACGGGGCTCAAACTCACGAGCTGTGAGATCATGACCTGAGCCGAAGTCAGACGCTTAACCGGCTGAGCCACCCAGGCACCCCATTAAGTTCCCATTTCTGGCAATAGTGGGAAACTTCATCCCGCCAAATCAAGGTAATCCAGCCACTTCAAAATCTTTCTCTACCTTTTTGGGGTAAGTACTCAGCATTTTCAGGATTTCCCACTTCCCTTCCCTACTAAGTGGTCATGGAGTGGGAAATGCCTACCGTCTTGTATCAACTTTATAATGCTTTTCTTCTTGGTAGTCAAAACCAGACTTTTGTTTTTACTTCCAAATATTTGTTTCACTCTCCCAGCCTTGGTTTTTAAGAATATTTTCTTACATATTCTTTAAGTTTTTTTTTTTTTTAATTTCTGTGTGTTTGGGGGTTTTCTCCTTTCTTTTTTTTTTTTTTTCTTTTTCTCTTTGAGGTTTTTTTTTTTTAATTTTTTAAGTGTGTTTATTTATTTTGAGATAGAGAGGGAGGGGCAGAGAGAGAGGGAGAGACAGAATCCCCAACAGGTTCCACACCATTCATTAGTGCAGAGCCTAGATCTCACGAACTGTGAGATCATGACCTGAGCTGAGATCAAGAGTTGGACACTGAACCCACTGAGCCACCCAGTTGCCTCATTTCCTAGTTGACAACTTTGTTCTCAGAGGTATCTGCCTTGCCCTGGGGGCCTTTTGTGCAGAAATCAATGCCTCAAAGGTAGAAGAAGTTACTGGATGCTAAGTAGCGGGGGCAAGAAACTCAGCCAATTCTCTCAGATCATTACCTGGTGACATTCATTAGGGCCTCTTGTCCCCAGTGACACTCGCTTTCAAAGGCCAGAAGAGACCTTAGGGAAATCTAGGAACTACTTTTATTTTCTTGATGAAGAAACTTAGGCTCAGAGAATATACGTGGCTTGTTCAGGGACATACATAAAATTATGGGCAAAAAAAAGTTTTAGGACATTTGACTTAGCCTCACATAAAGCACTTTTTAAAAATTCTCCAATAAGGCAGGCAAGAGATAACCACATCTTCTCCGGGTCCAAAACCCAAAGGGAAGGATGCTGTGCACACTGGGGAAGGGCTGACCCCCACCTTCTGGATTCACATTCTGTCCGTCTGGGGTGGGGCCTGAAGATCTGCATTCCTTAAAAGCTTCCCAGGTGATTGTGTGGGGCGGTGGGTGTGGGAGCCTCCAGACCAGGAGGGAGGAGAAAGGGAAGGAGGCAGGGGAGGGGGGCAGGCCTGCCTTCGCCACAGGAGAGGCTCTGCCCCGCGCACAAGGGCCCAGCGCCACGGTTACCTGATCCCTTCTGGTCTAGGTTGAGCCTGAGCCAAAACCTGGGCTACTACTTCCCCAAAGGCAAATACCAGAAGGCCTGGAACTGGTGGAATCTGAACCTGCACGTCCACGCGCCGCCCGTCCAGTCCATCTCCTTGAAAATCAACCAGTACATCAAAGTACAAATAAGGAGCCAGGACAAGATCACCTTCTGCTTCAACCACCAACAGAAGCACATCCGCTTAAACCTGGGCACCAAGTACAAGGTAAGGTCTCACCTCTGTCGGGCTGCTGCCCGCCGGTCCAGGCCACCGGCCTCTCTCTGGGCCACGTTCGGCATCTCTGCAACCGACGGAGAACCGACACGGCCACCTTCGCTGACCTGATGCTTGACCACAACAGAAGCAATCAGTCACTTCCGAGCCCTTGAGACTTGGAGCCGAGGAGCCGGACAGCCTCAAAGAGCTCAGACGAGAAAGCAAAGGTGTCAACCTTCAGTAGTTCCCCTGACACGACAGCCCCGTCAGTAGGCAGGGACAGACACAAGGGGGAAACCTACGTTCCCAGTCCTGCCGTGGGTATCCTCATCTCTCCTCCCCAGACCACTCATCTTGAAACAAATGAGCACCGGGGAGTTGAGGGTGTGCCGCCCAAGTCGGGCAAGAAAGTAGCCAAGACGGATTCGTGTCCTCGGGCTGCCATAGCAAATTACCACAAATCGGGTGGCTTACAACAGGAACTCACCCTCACAGCCCTGGGGACTAGAGGTCTGAAATCCAGGTATCATCAGGGCCACGCTCCCTCCGCAGGCTCTCGGGGAGAGTCCCTCCTTGCCTCTCCCAACTTCTGGTGGCCCCAGGCATTCGCTGGCTTGCTACGGCATCGGTTCAACCCTCCACCCTCACACAGCCTTCTTCTCTGGGACCGTCTGTGTGTCCAGTCTCCCTCTCCTTTCTTTTGTAAGGACACCCGACGCTGGACTTAGGGCCCACACTAAGTCCTGGATGGCCTCATACTGAGATCCTTAATGACAGCTGCAAAAACCCTGTTTTCAAACACAGTTACCGGTCAGTCTGGGGAGGGGCCTGGAGATCTGCATGCCTTAAAAGCTTGCCAGGTGATGGTGCGGGGCGGTGGGTGTGGGAGCCCCGGGTGCTGGGGATTAGGACTCAGACATAGATTTCGGGGGCCACAGTTCAACCCACTACAAATGGTGAGTGTGCACCCTGCGGTTCTGACTGTAAGAGGGCAAGAAGGTGGGTCCTCGAGACCCTTCCCCAGGCCCAGAGTGCAGGAGAGGAATAGGGTGTCCTTGTCCCCCGCCCCCAGTGGGACCCACACAAGACCCTGCTCTTGCTCTGACTTCCCCTTCACCATGCACAGAAGGCTCTGTTTCCAGACCCACCAGAGAGGCGTTCGAGGTCTCTGAAAGTAGGACTGCCTGTCTGGAGAGAGAGACAGACACACATGTTTTCCGGGAGGTGAGCAGACAGAGCAGTAGGTTGATGGACAAAGCAACCGAATAGCAGACTCGGGCAAAATGAGGCCGAATGAAATCACTGGAAGGGAGCGGAGGGAATGTGGTGGGTTCGGCTCGCCCAGGACCGAGGTGTTTTCCAACTGGGAAAGGTGGACAGCCAGAAGTGGGCAGCTGGTCACCTGGCCTGGCGAGGCCTGCCATTGGGCATGCTGAATAGTCATGTCCCAACGTCCTTACCTACCCCAGATGTCCCAGAGCGGCCGACCCAGTCCCCAGCCACCCACTCGGCCCCCACCGCACCGTGCTGATGAGCTAAGGGAGCAGCTGGGTTGGCAGGGGTGGGAGGACCCGGGCCGCTGGCCTTCGGACAGTTTTACTGAGGGAGGAGGGCCACAAAAGGAAGCCAGTGCCCAGGAGGAGGGTCAGGTAAAGGCCGGTGTAGGCAGAGTCCAGGAGGCCTGGCAGCCCCAGGGGCTCTGCCAGTGGAGGGTGGGCCCCAAATGAAGCAACGCAGCACACACGTGACTCGTCAGCAGGTCTATCTGTGCCAGGCAGCTGGGGTGTCCTAGGAGGAACACGCCAGCCCGTCCACTTCCTGTGAGGCACCAGGCAGGCCTCCTACACTTCCCGTGCCCATTATTGTCTGCAAAACGGACACCACATCGTTGTAAGGCTTAAATAAGACCCTTCATGCGACGACATCTCCCTCCCTGCCCCACCTCGGTAGGAATCCACGGGGAGAAGCCAGACACCCCCAGGAAGGCACAGCCTTTGCAAGGCAGGCCACTTGAGGGCCCAGGAGCCGGCAACCCTTTGGTTTGGGGTCAGGCTTCGGTGTGTCCTCAGCCCACATCTCTGCGGCCAGGTGGCCACAGGCCCAGGCCAATGAGAGACGTACTGCTGGGGGCAAGGCCGGGAGCAGAGGCGTGCCCCTCGGCGAAGTTTCCAGAGAAGGCTTGGTCTTGGCCAACAGGGGGCCTGATCCTGAGGTGGAAATCACGACGCCTGGGCAGCATTTATGCTCACCCAGCCTTTTCTGAATTCCCACAGTCCATAACCCCGGAGGTGCTGAGTGAAATGAGGCAGAAAGCAATCCTGGAGGTAGAATGTGGTTCAGCGGCCCGGAAGATGCAGATCCTCCTGGGAAAAATGAGTAGGCTCCTGAATTTCCTGACCATCCCTGATTTGGAAAACTTCATAGCGGCTGCCAGTTCCTTGGCAGTAGGCAACATGAAACGGAAGGAGAAATCGTACCTCCCAGACTAGGACAGCCACCAGCTGGTGACCGGCCACCCACCCACCCCACCCCACCCCCCGTCCCCCGCCAGCATCTGCTGAGCATCTCAGAAAGGTGGAGTCATCAGGAGCGCCAAGGAAAACCCCAAAGCCCTCTTCATGTCTTCTGAGGGTTGGTTTGTCATTTGGGACTTATCACAGCGCCTCAGTTTGGAAAACCATTTTTCAAGGGGCTAAGAGACTCTGTAGCCGGGCACAGAAAAGACTCGGCCCTGAGCCGATAGCACGAGAAGCGCGTTGTTTCGGTAGGCAATACATGTCAACACCCGTCCCGCTCGCTTCCACTGGTCACTTCCACGCGGAAGCCTACTTGGGTTGACTCAGGACACAGACGGTCTCAAAGCCGGCCTCTCCCAGCTGGCTGGATCAGGAGGCCACTCTTGGTGCAGTCCTGTGTGGTAAGGAAGGGCGGGGCTGTGTCTTGATATCTCTGCAGGGGAGGGGCAGTTTCTAGAAAAGGGGGACTTAGGGGCCGGACAGCCCCCTACTGTGTGCCTTTCATACATCCCTGGGGTACCCCAGCTCCCCAGGATGGCCTCCACTGCAGCTTAAACCGAGACTGGATAGGAAACCCCTTCTTCCCAGCCAGCCTGGCAAGGGGCCAATGAGCCATCCCCCTGCTGCCACAGTGACACCAGAGCCCCACCTTCGCAGCCCCGCTTCCCTGCTGAACTTGCCCCACCGAAGTCCTCATCACCCTGAACCATGACAACTGGAAGAGAGGGCTAGCAGTGGGGGCCGTGCACGGTCACTCCCACCATCCGCCATAACTTGTCGGCAAATGGTATCATCAGCTAAAACAACAGTCGCCTGGTGGCAAGGTCACGAGCCACAAATGACACCAGCACCGTAGCAGCCGCCCGTGCAAGCCCGCGTCAGCGTTTGACGTGCCCTGTTGGTTCTGCACCCATGCTCAGGGCACACAGAAGCCCTTTTTCCAGCAGGCACTAGAGACCTAAGTTGGTCTGGGCATCCGCCAAGTTCCCCCAGGCTCGTGGTGGCTGTGTCTCAGAGCCGGCCCCCATGTCCCCCGCCCCCCCATCCTCCACGGGACTGGAGGCAGGCCGCCAGGGCATTGAAGGCATCCGTGCCCTGGGATCAGCCGGCCCCAGCTAGCTATGGGATCCCGGGCAAGGTCGCGGGCCCCCCTGTGACTCAGTTTCCTCATCTGTAATAGGAGGACGACCACAGAGCTCACCTCCCAGTTACACACCAGGGATGAGAGGCGTCAGTGTTGGCAAAGCACCCCGCTCCGTGCTGCTCCGTGTGGGGACTCCCCATCAGCGGCCGGGCCCTCGCCCGGATCTTTATCCTTTCGCAAACCTGACAGCACTCTTCCACTAATGCAGAGCTTGGAAACAGGTGGCCTCGCAGAGGCGTTTCGTCTGGTCAGCCCCATTTTAACGTATCCCGTTGCCAACAGTTCAAAGACCAGAGATTTCACACGGAAGTATGGATTTCCGGCCCCTCCATGCCGGTGTTACCCAAGAGTGGACACAACGGCACGGCCATCAGGGACTACCTTCTTCAGGGAACGCGAATCACCTCCCAGACAGGGAGGGAAACAAGGTGACCCGCCAGCCGGCCGGCCACGCGGCAGAGCCAGATCCCCACCCCTCCCACCACCATGTGCGCCAGCGCTGTCCTCGCAGAGGCCATGCGCCGGGTGCCTTCCACCTTGGACACTTACTGTCGCAGGCCTCTGGCAGCTGGAGGTCCCGGATGAAGGGCTTCCCTCCGAAGGCAGGAGGCGAGGTTGTGTTCTGGCCCCGCCCAGCTTCTAGTGGGTCCTCCTGGGCTTCTAGTGGGTCCTCGGCGCGGCTGGAGCAAGCACCTGGCAGGTGTGTGTGTGTGTGTCTGTGTGTCCGTCCCCTTTTTTATATGAGCACCTGGGCTTCTAGTGGGTGTGTGTGTGTGTGTGGTGTGTGTGATTCCCCTTTTTTATACGAGCACCTGGCGGGTGTGTGTGTGTGTGTGTGTGTGTGTGTGTTTCCCCTTTTTTATATGAGCACCTGGGCTTCTAGTGGGTCCTCGGCACGGCTGGAGCACCTGGCAGGGTGTGTGTGTGTGTGTGTGTGTGTGTGTGTGTGTGTGTATGATTCCCCTTTTTTATACTGACACCAGTCACACTGGATGAGCAGCCTGATCTACTCGGGTATGGCCTCATCTTGACTAACCACGTCTACAACAACCCTATTTCCAAATAAGGTCCCGTTTCCAGTCCTATTGGGGGGGTAGGACTTCAACACAGGAATGTAGGGGGAGGGGGACACAATTCAACCGGCGACACACTCTCTGCCTCCCCCCCCCCCCGGGCCCCTCCCAGACCCTCACCTTCCAGAGAGGGCAAATTCTGACTTACTATCATTTTATCTTCAGTGACTTGCGGGGGAAAGGTACTTCCCTGGGAAATGAAAATGAACTGAGTTGGTCCGTTTATGCACACCAACCCGCTCGGTTACACACAAGGGTCTCCTCACGAGTACCGTAAGGGGTGCGCGCACGCCCCAAGGCAAATGGAGCCTCGTGCGCTGCCCACAAAATTACAAATTCAGTAACTAATGAGGTCGTGCAACAGACACACACTGAGCACCCGCCACGTGCTCAGGGTCCAAAGAGAAAAGAACAGGTTGTCTGCCCCCAGGGGGATTACCGCGCGGGCAGCAGAGCAGCAAGCAAGAGCAAAACAGCGTGACCGTTCCTTTGTGGTGGAGCACAGCAAAGCAGAGTCCCCTGGGTAAGGGGGACGGGGTCACAGAATGAAGGGGGGGTGGCGGTGGGGGCACACGCTGGGGGCCCACGGGAGAGCTGACGGCCTGTACAGGGACCTGGGGAGAGTGGGCATCTGGGGCAGACCCGAATAGAGCACGTGGAGACATGGTGGGGCAGTATCTTTCCTTGGCTGTCCAACCTCCAGCCTCTACCGAAGGAAACCCCCGCTTGTGAGTGGCTCTGGGGGGCAGCCGCGCCCTGCCTCCCACTACAGAAGCTTTGTGAACAGGGTTGCATCAGTCAGGGTCCAGGCGGGACACAAGCCTCACCTGATCTGAACGATCTGAACGGAGAAAATGTAGTATAAAGGATTAACCAGCTGACGCTAAACGAGAACCCAAAGAGAACTCTGAAAAGCAGGAAGAGCCGATGCAAGGCCCGGGTTCCCACCCCCTCCCCGCCTCCGCTCCCCTCTCTGCAGAGGAGCCCAGCAGCGAACCAAGAACCTGGAAGGGCCCCCACCAGCACCAAGGGGGAGGCCGGCCGCCCCCGTTGGCTGGTGGGGAATTTCACCGCAGTGCCGGGAGCTGCACGCTTCCTACTTGGAGACCAAGAAAGCTCAAGAAATCTCCCTAGAGAGCGAGCGCCGCCAGCCTCCCAAGCACTGCCACTGCCTCAGCTGCGTGTAGACGGAAAATAACACACCAGAAACAGGAGGCCCCTTCCCCTGGGAAGCCTAACCCTGCACCCGCTGGCAAAGGAGGAATGTTCTCAGGGTCCAGCTCCCGAGTCTAAAAGAGGGGCCAAAAAAAGGTGGATGTGAAGCTGAGAGGCAATAAATCGGTAGGAACTGGGACAGAGAGAGACTGTCGTCCCGAGCTTGCCCAAGAGGAAGCAGCAGTGATGACGCCCAGTCCAGGACCCTACCACTGCCGTGGGCTGGACCAGCTCCTTCGGTTTTAAAAAAAACATGTACATCTGTGATGTTTCCGGTTCCTGTCCCTCTGGCCCTCCAGCCTCTGGTCTGTCCGAGTCCCCCATCTCCTTCCAACAGAGCCCTTTCCTGCCCGAGTGAGACAGCGGCGTCTTCTGTGTGTGCCCTCAAGGAGCGGGCAGATCTGGAGGAAGGGTAGGGAGGAGGCGAGGCCAGCCGGACAGAGGCGCAGAAGACAGACAAGGCCATCAGAAGACAGACAAGCTAATGGAGCCACCACCAGGAACAGGCGCTCCAGGGAGGGAGCAGTAGAGTCCCTCTCTTCCGAGAAGCAACATTCTCTCACCAAATACCTCTCTGAAAACTAAGGTTGACTATTCTTTCTTGTAACCTGATAAACAGCAGAGGGGAATCTACAGATACGGGGTTGTTAAGCCAGGGGCAAAATACAGACTTTTTACTGCTACTTCAGTAACACTAAATTTCAACGCGACTACTTGTGCTGATGATGGTATTCAGGAAATGGGCAGCTTTGCAAACAAAGAAAAAAATTATCTTTCAACTGATGAAACATGTTAAGATGCTTCAAAAATGTCTTTCCACAATAATTATCTTACTAAAAGATCGACACAGTATAAGTAAACTGAGGAAATCTGAAGAGATTGGCGGAGTGTACCAATGTCAATATTCTGCTTGTGATAATGTGTTCTACCTTCACAAGATGTTCCCGTTGGGAGAAACTTCTCCCACTACTATTTCTCATAACTGCATGTGAATCACAAGCTACCTCACTAAAAACTTCGATCGAAAAATATTTTTAAAAAGAATCCATACACATTACAGACATGTAAGGAAAAGTAGGAAGCGAAAATCTTTATTTTTAAAAAAATTCACATTTATTAAAAACAGCGATTTCTAGCCAAATAATATAAAGCATTTTAAATTAATTATTTGAAAGTATGTACACTCTTTGTATAAGTAAACACTTGAAACTGTACAGATTTAAACAAATATTCATTTAGCAAACAAGTTGGATCACTACCACCTACTTAGCACTTTGTAAGATGTTCGAGTGTTTCAGGAATAAAAGATTCAAAACACAAGAATGAGTGCCATCAAATATTTTTATCCTTAAGTAGAACACAACTTGTTCTGTACATCAGATTAAATCAGTCACAGTAATGTACAATAATCATGCCCTCATTTCTTTGGAAAGGTTATTAAAAAATCAAATGTACATATAATACAGAAAACGGGGTATTTTACAGTTTATTTCATTAGACCTGTATTTAAAACAGTAAGTGGAAGTAAATATAATCTTCCTGCATCATTCATTTCATGTCAGAGAATGAATATGGACCCTCTTCACCTCCTTCCTTCCCAAAATAGACTGCTAAGCTCTATCAAGCCACATTCGTCACCAATTTAAACAGAGGTGAAAAACAAGTGACCTGTTTAAAATGACAGACATCGGGATATGCAACCTATCCACACACTGCGAGTCTGCTTGAAGGGGATGAGAAATGCCCTACGGCCCTGCAGAATGAGGTCTGCTGGCTACATTCCAGAACCCTCATCAGTGTTCTACTCCTAGATAGTGTCTGAATAACTCCCAACTCCTCCTGAACCAAAAAGCAGCCTATCCAATCAGGAAACAGTTTTCAGTAGGAAAACTCAGAGATGTGCATAATTTATGTGATGATCCCCGACAGAGTACGGGAGATGTCAAGGGGTGGGCCACCTTCATCCTCCTGGTCTCGATCTGTAGAAGGTTTCCTGCTGTAGCAGGGCTAGGGGCCCACCGGCCTGGGGCCCAGCACAGCCAATGAACGGATGCACGGGACAGGGAGGTGTTCACTTTTCCAAGAGCTACTAAAACCGAAGGCAGTGCACAGAAAGCTGGTGACCCTGACCTTCATGCACGAGACGCACTATTCATCAGGTTTCCTTCTCTCCCCGACGTGCCGGATTTAAGCCACCTTAATTGGTACTTCCCACTCGCAAACACAGACTATTGCACCGTGAAGATTCTCATTAAAGATACGGCACATCTCTATTGTCGGGAGGCGCCAGGCCCTGCTTTTGAACGTTTCTGCACCTAAGCAGTTCAAGGAGTACCGACACTGGGACCTTACACGGAGTCCTTGCATCTTGAAACTACCTCACATCAAACACACAGAAAAGATAACACCCCAAATTCCCAGGAAAGCAGAGTGTGTTCTCAGATGCATCCAATCTACCTCAAACTAAACTTCAAAGTGATAGGAGAAACATTACATTAAATAGAGTGTAGAAATGAGATTTCTGGAAGTAAAAAAAAATAGCCTCTGTGGAATGTTCAGTGGCTCAAAGTGTTGCAGTGTTTCAGGCTTTAACAAACCTTACTCTTAGAAGCTTTCTAATTAACTGTATTTCTGTAAAGTTCTTCTTCGCGCCTCTTACTGTAACTGATTTTCATTGCATGTCGTTTGCTAAGAACCATTTCACTGCGTGCCCACCACAGCTACCCCGAAAAACTCCCGTTTCTCGTGACCATTTAAAGAAGGCAGTTCTCACACGCCTAGATTAATCTTTGGCATTGTGATGTTTTTAAAAGGGAAACACCAATCTTTCCAACACTCTGCTTATTTTTCATTCTGTAGTCAGCACTGAGCAGCGCACCTGCGTGGTTCTCGAGGACATTCCCACAGACAGTTCCTCGGTGTCCTGCAGGCTGCCAGACTTCCCAGCCCGCTCCAACAGGACAGACAGCGGCACGCACGGCCCGCCGGGCCTGGTTATTTAGAAACGGACAGTAGAAGGTTCAGCTGAAAAGCAAAGTGAAAGGCTATGTTAGCTCTGCTGTAGAACATCACACTCAAAAACGTTGCTCAGATCCTTAAATCAGAATGAAAGGAAAAACAAACAAAAAAACAAGAATGAGAGAAAAAGCCTCAGATTTTTAAGAAGCCAAACGAACATGGCTGGACCCACAATGCCATTGTGATTTCTAAAGCAGCCGTGGGGCAGCGGGCTTTGTGGCGGCCTGTGAAGGGTCACCGAATCAAACTTATTTAGAATCCAATGAAAATGACAAGGAAAAAAACCCTACATCCTAACCCTGACAAGGGATAGAAATAAATCTAATCAGTTTCACCTTTTTCTGTGCAGAGTGTATTGTGGGAAGCGCTGTGTATAAGCTGAATTTTGTGAGTGACTATTTTAAATGCATAAGAACAGGCCTGAGGAGTGAATTTCAGCTCACACTCGAATTCTGCCTGACCCCTGGAGCACCCTGCCCACCCGGTAAAGGAGGGCGTGACACGGAACGGCCCCCAAGGACAACCAGAGAAACCGACACACCGTGGGGTGGGGCAGGGGGACTGCAGTCTGCACACGGACAATCTGTCAGCCAGGCGAGAAGACTTGCGGTTAAATGAACTCGGCAAGGAACCCTTCCACACAGGACAAACTGTTTCAGTAATCAAAATAATTGTCCCTTAATCTCTTCTATAAACTTGCACTTCCGGTGAGAGGGATGCAAAATAACCTCTGTGTTTTTCCTGCCAAAAATACAAAACCTCAATCTAATCATGACGGAACAGACGACACCAAATAAAGGGATATTAACTGGCCTGTCATGGTCAACAAAGCCAAAAAGGGGCACTTGGGTGGCTCAGTCGGTTAAGCATCTGACTGGCTCAGGTCATGATCTCATGGTTCATGAGTTCGAGCCCCACTTTGGGTGAGCCCCCCTTCTCTCTCTCTCTGCCCTTGCTCACTTGCACCCTCTCTCTCACACAAGAAAATAAATACACACACACACACACACACACACAAAGCCCAAAAGGCTGAAGAGCTGCTCCAGGTTAAAAGAAACTAAAGAGAAGTGGCACCTGAAAGCAACATCTGGGCTGGACCCCAGACCAGGAGAGATGTATCTATAAAGGACATTACTGGGACAACTGAAGAAATCTGATTATGGACTATTGATTAGATAATAGTATCAATGTTGTATTTCCTATTTTGATCACTGCGTGGGGGTAGGGTCAAAGAATTCCTTGTTCTTGGGAAATACACAACCATTTCCAAGTAAAGGAGCACAGTGTCTCCCAACTTCCTCTCAAATTGCTTAAAAGAGGGGTGGAGTGGGAGGGGAAGGGAGAAAACTAAAGATAAAGCAAATGGAGGAAAATGTAAACAACTGGGTAAAGTTCCTTATTACCAATATTACCATGAGGAATATTACCTTATTCCTGTAAGTTTGAAATTACAACAAAAAAAAGTTACCCCCCAAAATCTGTGTGCTATATATTGGATCTTAAGAAAACGGGGCACAAACATTCCATTTACAGGGAATTTTTTTTTTTTTTTAAGTAACCTCTACACCCAACATGGGGCTTGAACTCATGACTCCGAAAACCAAGAGTCAGTCGTACACTCTAGCAACTGAGCCGGCGAGGTGCCCCCCAACGGGCGACGGTAAGCCAGAGGGTTCCCTCCAGCAACAATCCAAGACTCTGGTTCCTACCTTGTGCGTAACTCAGCCAAGCTACTTAACCTTTCAGGACCACGGCTTCTTCATCGATAAAATGGGGCAAATACAGGGGAGTCAAGTGAAGATCAAATAAGATAATATATATCAAATGCTTAGAATAGTGCTTGGCAGCAGTCAGTAATATCAGCTATTATTATTATTATTTATTATTATTATTATCTAGAAAAGGTTAATGGTTCTGAAAGAGGATCCAGGCACAGAATGATGGGTCTCTATCAGTGTTTTTCAAACCGTAGGTGGCGACCTACTGGTATCTCATGAAACCAATGTAGCAGTTCATCAAGAGAACACTGAACAAAGGCAGAGCAAAGCAACTGAGTTGTCCCTAAGAGTGATTATCTACCACAGAACTTTTAAGTTACAAACATACACATACACTAACGTGTGCATCCTGCCTGCAGGAGTCTAGTGGGAGCGCAGAGTCTGCATGTTTTTGGCAAGCCCCACCTGGCTACCCCACACCCACCTTCACGCCGCTGGACACAACTGGAGGAAAACCAGTCAACCATGCTGAATGGTCTCTCTTGGATCCTTAACCACGGAACTCAAATGAGCCTGCCTCCTCCCTTTTAATGATGACCCTGCTTCCCGTTTCACTCACAAACATGAAGCCACCAGATGAGAGCTTCTATGAGGTCCGATCCTGTCCACCACCTCCCACGTGTGCCCAAACACTCAGTTGTCTTTCCTTTCACGACCGAACACCCCATACCTATGAACTAACAAAGGCTCCACCCTCCAAGTTCCGTCCCCCACTTCGCCACTCAAGGGCATTTTTTCCAGCATCATTTTCTCCCTCTCTCTGGATCCTCATGAATATACAAACATGCATTTTCCCCCATCTTTAAAAGAAAAAAAAAAAAAAGGAAAGATAATACAGTAACAAATAATAATATTTATTTATAAGGTAAAGGAAGGAAAAGCTGGAGGGGACTGAAAGGAAAGCAGGATGTCTCCAATTCTACCTTATTCTAAAATTCTGACTTGGGAACCATGTAAGTAGTTTATATAATAAAAAAACAAAATTAAATCAAAGTGGTGGAAAAAACCTAACTATATATATATCAAATTAGTATGTATAATCACACAGCACATAATTACTTCAAACGACTTATAAAAGAAGTATTTTAACTAAAATCCTGGAACCATAGACTCAGCTTTTTAAAATATGACCCATCTATCCATATAAAGGAATACATAAAGCCATAAAAAGAATAAAGTTCTGATACATGCTAAAACATGGAAGACTCTTAAAAACATTCTGGTAAGATAAAGAAGCCAGTCCTAACAGGGAACATGCTGTATGATTCCATTTAATGAAATATACAGAATGGGCAAATCCATAGAGACAAAAAGTAAATTATAGAAGGTGGAGGAACAGGGAATCTGCTAATGGGTATGAGGTTTCTTTTGGGAGGGCATGAAAATGTTCTGGAATTAGATAGTGGTGATGGTTGTACAACTTAGTGAATATACTAAAAGCCAATGAACTGTCCACTTTAAAAGGGTGCATTTTATGGCATAGGAGTTCTATCTCAATTTTTAAAAGACCCCATTTCTCCTCCAGCTACAACTTTTCTCTCCCAACGTGTTAAAACCCCCTGAAAGACTCACCCACACTCACTGCCTGCAGTCCTTCCCCCAACTCTCCACCCACTCTGATTAGGTTCCCACAGCTTCTAGTCCTTACACATATAAAACCTGTAAGCTATACCAAACTTAAAACCAGAAATCAAATACCCTCCTTAGTACCAGCCTACTCTAATACATAACACATGCTCAACAAAAACTAGCTGGCTAAACTGAATACATGAATAATAGTAAACACAGACTGAGCTCTATATTCAGTTCTTTAAACTTAGAAGTGTTTCATTCTCTCTCCCTAACATCGAATCCCTAAAATAACTTTTTTCATTTGAAATGTGGGCCTCATTTCATGCATACTTCAAATAAAATTATTTAAAAACTTAAATAGCATTATTTGAATTTTCACAAACAGTTCATTCATGTTAAACACAGCAACTTGCAATATCAGAAAGGATTAAAAAGCAAAATTATAAAGCCATCACCAAAAAACTGAGACAGCAACTCAAAGTTTGAATTCCTGCTCATCAGAATAAAACAATGTACAATTTTTACTTTTTTGAGACAGAGAGCAAGCATGCACGGGGGAGGGGCGGGGGGGGGGGAGAGAGAGAGAGACAGAGAGAGAGAGAGAGAGAGAGAGAGAGAGAATCTTAAGCAGGCTCCATACCCAGCATGGAGCCCGTCGTGGGGCTCAGTCTCCTATCCATGAGATCATGACCTGAGCCAAAATCAAGAGTCAGACACTTAACTGACTGAGCCACCCCAGGTACCCCAGTAATGTATAATTTTTTTAATTAAAATTAAAAACATAGTTACTCAAAGACATTATCTATTCAAGTAAAACAACCAAGAAGGAATAAAAGTAACAAGGATCAAAAAAAAATTTTTTTTTTTTTGAAAAGGGGCACCTGGGTGGCTCAGTTGGTTGAGCATCCGACTTCGGCTCAGGTCATGATCTCACAGTTCATGAGTTCGAGCCCCGCGTCAGGCTCTGTGCTGACAGCTCAGGGCCTGGAGCTTGCTTCCGATCCTGTGTCTCCCTCTCTCCCCCACTCCGCCTGCCTCTCCCCCACTCTCACTTTGTCTCACTCTGTCTCTCAAAAATAAATAAATGTAAAAAAAAAAAAAAAAAAAAAAAAAAAAAAGTAACAAGGATCTTCTGATGATGGATTACCTGTTCCATAGAAGGACAAGCAATGATCTGGGTATCTTCAGGGCTAAAATCTTCCTTCAGCAAAACATGGAATTTCTGGAAAACTTGCTGAATATTATTCTTAGAAAGAAGAAGAGGCAATCATATTAAATGAGTCACCGGAAACATGTGGTTGTCTTGAACACGAAGCACCAAGAATGTTAAATCTTTTTAAGTTTTCATTTAAATTCTAGTTAACATACAGTGTGATATTAGTTTCAAGTGTTCTATATAGTGAGTCAACACTTCCATAAACACATACTGCTCATCATGACAACTGTACTCGTTAATCACCATCACCTATTTCACCCGCCTGCCTCCTCTCTGCTAACTATCAGTTTGTTCTCTACAGTTATGTGTCTGTTCCTTGGTCTGCCTCTCTCTAAGAATGCTAAATCTTTTTTTTTTTTTTTAATATTTATTTATTTTGAGAGAGACAGAGCATGCAAGCAGGGGAGGGACAGGGATAGAGGGAGAGAATCCCAAGCAGGCCCTGCACTGTCAGTGCAGAGCCTGATGTGGGGCTCAAACTCACAAACCGTGAGATCATGATTTGAGCTGAAATCAACAGTCATACACTTAACCCACTGAGCCACCCAGGCAACCCTCCAAGAATGCTAAATCTTAATGATATTAGCCAAACAGTGGAGGAAATGTATCTTTCATCAGATTACCAAAGACATATAATTTGTACTTAATAATTCACATGCTAGCACAACCTAAGACTTATCAGAATACACTCCCTGGAAAAACTAAACTCTAGTAATTCCTGTCCCCACCCCCCCACCCCCCCAAATCCCCCCCGCCAAGAACAGTAAGAGCCCCCAGCAGCAATTTCTCACACAAAAGATAATAAAGTTTCCAGATACATAGAATGTACTTTAAAAATCAACCAATGCTTCGGTAAAGATGTGAGCTCAACACAGAAGTGGAAGTTATGAGCACTAAATTTGCTCTGACATTTAATCCCTGGGCGGCCACTGCAAGCCATTTATTTCCACTACTCACCAGTAAAATGAAGCATAATTCCTGAAATGGTGCTTTCTCAAGTATTGGGCTGCATTCAATGTTAGGGTCCGATGACTTTTTTTTTTTTTTACTAATTTTTACTTTAAGATAAAAAGTATCTTGTTGCCATAGGTAACGTAAAGAACTTAAAACAAAGGTGTGGGGAGGATATAATCAGGCAGGTGCTGTCTTATAAGCCCTTCAAGAATCACAGTGATTATTAATCAACTTTCCTAGAATCGTATACCAACATTTTTAAATTTCACAGGAAGAAGAAAATAGTAGACACAGCAAGAACCCTTGAAGAGACTGGGCAACATTCAAATAAAATATCGCAATACTCACCCTAACAGGTTTAAACAAGATGAACTCTGTATCTTTATTGGATAGGTACAACGACATACTTCTCAAGGTCAGAGGCAGCTTCGCTTTTATTGTCTTGTAGGCACTTGCTACAAGCTCACAGACCTTTGCTGGAAAGAATGGACCTTGTTAGGATTACAAAGAAAAAGGGAAGAAACACTTCCATTTTCATTCAGAGGAATAAAGGGAGAGAAAAACGGCCAAAGAGAAGATCTCTATGTGCCCCCCAATTTTCTTTCACTCTTCCTATCTACCAAGTTTAATTACAAGCCCTATAAGCATTCACTACGTATCTGCTATATACAAAATTCTACTTCCAAAGGCTGGGGCAGCAAAAGAATTCCCCCAATACCTTTCAGGACACTTATAGGGGCTATAATAGTGTTCCTTTGGCATTCCTAGGTGACAGTTAAGATAAAATAAAAAATTATTTGCAGAGAGACACTAGGAAGAATCACTTATGAATGAGCTTACTCATTTACAGAACTGACTCACAGTAAGAGATGCTCTCTTGTCTTGTGAGATCATCCCAACAATATCCACACATATTTAATGGTAACTAAAAAACCCATCTGTTACATTCATATACTGTATTATCAGAAAGGGTACAGAATTCCAGAAGACTGTAACTGACATAATTACATAGCCCACTGTATAGTGTCTGAAAAGAAATACAAATGAAAAAGAATAGTAATCTGTATGAGGTGATTTAAAAGAGGAAACTACCTAGAAAGCTGTAAAGGAAAAGAATGATTAATAATTTCAAAGATGTTCAATTTCACTCATGATTAAAGAAATGTGTATTAAAACAATGGATGGGGCGCGTGGGTGGCTGAGTCAGTTAAGCGTCCAATTCTTGATTTTGGCTCAAGTCATGATCCCATGGTTTATGGGATCAAACCACCCCCACCCACCCTATGCTAAGCATGTAGCCTGACTGGGATTCTCTCTCTCTCTCTCTCTCTCTCTCTCTCTTTCTCTCTCTCTCTCTCTGCCCCTCCCTGGCATGCAGACACTCTCCCTCTCTCGCTCTCAAAAACAAACAAGCAAAAAACAACGGAGATATTTTTGGACTGGTAAAAATTACTAAGACTGTGAATATCCACATTTGGTTAAGGGTGTGCAGAAACAGGCCTTCTAGCCCACCGCCCCTGGAGTATATAAATTGGTTCAACCTCTCTAGAGGATATTAGGCAAGGTCTAGCAAAACCGAAAATACACATATACTCTATTGCTTAACACTGCCACTACTAGAAACTTACGAATAGACTTACGAAATACCAAAATACGTGTGTACAGGGACATTTATAAAAGAACGGGTGGGGAAAAAATACTAAATACATTGTCTATTAATAGAATTATCAAACTGTGCTACAGTGATGCATTCCACACATCCATTAAATAGGATGCACAGAGCTGGATGTGGCGGTTTAGAAAGGGCTCCAAGATACAGAATAAGTTAAAAAAAAAAGGGGGGGGGGAGAATATAAGTATAATCTTATGTTTACAACATTTGTAAAGTCCGTATATGCTGGTACATATGTAATAATTGGGGGAAAGAGACTATTTATAGTGGTTACCTTTGAGAGGACTAGCTTGGAGGTGGAAAACAGAATTACTTTTCGTTTTATATACTTCTTAATAGCTCAATTTTTATATCATATTCAACTTTTTTTTTTAATTGAGGGTGGCAGAACGGGGTAAGGAAGTATCAAGGCTCTCGAGAAGAAAGAACAAACAATCCGGGAATTGCTTATTTTTCATAGAACAGATGAACGCTCCTACAGGGCACTTAATTCCATGGGCTCTGGTCCTGTCCTAACACACTTCAAGAATCCCTAAGTCAGTTTTCAGAGCCCTGGGTAACCAGATGGTGGGTGTGAGGCCCAGTGAATAGAGCCCTCTAATTCCTATGAAGGTGTATTTCTCAGAGTAAGTTAACAAACTGGCATCCTAATTTATAACCCAATCTCCTTTGAGTCTATCGTGAAATGATCCCCAGAAACCTGATCAAGTCTGCATGAACCAGTCACCTTGGGTGTCCAGGGCCCCAGACAGGTCCCTAGATTGTTGTTGAGGCTCCCACCCCAAAAGGGCGAACATCTCTCTGCCATTTGAAAGTGGACTTCTGGTCATACGGGTGAAGGAAAAGCAACTCCGCAGCTCCACGCGGCTACACGGGACCGAGGATACGACCAGGCAAACCAGAGGGCCACCGCTGTATCTGCCAAACGTCCTCCCTCACGACGACAGGAAGTGGGTTCATGACAAAAGAGCAAGCCCCACTGCAACCTGTCCTCCTGTCAGCTTCCTTCTGTCCACTCCTGTTTTACTAATGACTGTGCTAGTAATGCTTCAGAGCACGGCACGCCTGACACTGGGAGCTCCACTAAGATTCCGCTGGAGAAAATGACAGCCCTGTCTTGAGTGAGAGAGAATCTTTCCAAAGAGATTAATTACGCATCAAGTCCCTGGGCTTGGATGTATTAAATACACCTATACCTGTCTGTTAGATTCTACCTCTTTCAAAAATAGCTCTTGCACCCCCAAGAGTTTCATTTGTATAAACGTTCAAAATAAAATCAGCTATTTCTAAAAAAGTCCTGTAAGTGACTGAAACCTTGAGCCACAGTCCCAATTAATCCAAGGGTGGTGAGAACTCCTTCCGGAACTGTGCTGACTGACGGAGTGACCAGTCTGATCCTGACTGTGAGGGGCCAGGACAGGTGGCTACCACCACAGCCAACTCCAATTAGAATGTCCAGTGTTACAGTAAAAGAATCTCATTTTCTGTCTTCTGACAGAACGTGCTACCGCACCAAGTATGATCTCTGTCCGCTGGTAACATAATGAAAATTTCAATCTCACACGTGATACAAAGGTTTCAAATAATGAAGACAGTAAAACATTCACTGTCTCCACCACAATGAGCAAAAAGCCTAAAACAGTCACAAAGTTTATCTGCAATAAAGCAAATCAAGGCAAACCTATATAACATCATCAAAGTTCATGGGACAAAGTTTTGAAATAAAATCCTGTCTTCCATTCAAACACAAGGGATAACTGTACATTTGCAAATCCTCCTGTGAGATATTCAGCTTCTCCTTCAGCGTCTTAGTTCTGGTTCAACTTCAAATTAACCCGAGGCATTAATAAGAATAACTGAAAATGTTTAGAATGGCCTCAGCTCTTTTCCCCAAAAGAAATAAATACCTGACAAACATTAACATTCTTTGGATATTGAAAACCAACTGTATTAAAGACCTAACACCACATTAGGTGCCTGTAGGCAGTCAATTTTTTATGGATGCTAAACCTGAATTTGGATCTGTCTCACTATGAGCAAAAAGCTGCCCCACCAACTCAGATACAGCCTGTCCATAATTAAAAACAGTATTTTTTTTTCCATTTTGCCCTTTTTGGTTTCAAAAAATCTCTATCATCATATGGGCCGGAGAATGGCGAAAAATACTAATCTACCAAAACGCTTCATTCCAGTTTAAACGACAACTTAAAATGCCACAAAACAAACCAAAAGTAACCCACAACGTCATGATTTTAAATGTCGGAGGGCTAACTCTAAAGACAAAAAAAAAATCAAAAAAATCCCTCTGGCACAAAAAAAATTTACATTTAGGAAAGAGTAAGACCGGAACATCTCTAACATCATCTGCCAATCAGACAATGATATCGGCTGCCAATTCCCTGCAAACACAATTTTTATAACTTTTCTCGAACACTCTAAAATGTTAACAAACAGAGGAAGTAACCTGCATAAAATGTGAAACAAAGTAATGACCCAGCACTTCTTCCTTTACTACTTGAGAACAGCAGCGCCCCCTCCGTAATCTCGGACCACCACACACAGGACTTTGATCAGAGCTCTAGCACAATGAAAAGCAGGTGTACAGAATCAAAGTGTTTCCATCTAAGCCACATTTCATTTTTAACTCGCGTGTGTGTATTTCTTAATTCTTATTTCCTTGGAATGCTTTTTGAAATGCGGGTAGTGTTGGCCCATTAAGACCTGTCGGCTCCGAACTGCATCCCGCATCAACACAAACCACAGGAGGAGCAGGAAACCAACTCGAAGCTGTCAGAGACCATATAAATGCAAATTAATCAACATCCCAAAAAAGAAATCCCAAATAGTAAAATGTGAATACCTGGCTGGGCCCAAGGCTGCTGTGAAAGAGTATACTTGGGTCCTCCCTGACTGGCCATCGTCTTTAATGCTGAAACCTGGCAGATGAGACAAAAAGAAAAATGTCACCACTCTTGAAGGACACACAACACCATCTAAACCTATTAAAACGTAATGATAGTCAAAGGTGTAATCCTAAAAACTGCATCATAACGCATAATCCTTTCAACTAATAACACATTTTAAAAATTCTTTTGTGATTTTAAAGGCCTATGCTGTCTTGACTTTGTCCTGAACACCAATGTCCTGAGCATTTTACAGAAGGCAAAACTGAGGACCCAGGGAAATATAAACACAAAACAGGTCTTTTTTTAAGTGGATTACATTCGCATTAAATTATTATCGTATGCTGTTAGAAGAGTGTCACCCCAGCAGGACAGAATCTCCTTCACATACCTAGAAATGCTATTTTTACTTTATCACAGGCAGAGAGAATGTTATGAAGACAAACAGGACTTGATTTCAAGTAGCCTCAAAAGGCACACTCTACCAACCAGTGTTATAGGTAGACTTGGATGCCCACCTTTTAGTCGTCTCCCTTTTCATTGCTCAGCCATCAGTACAGAGAAGCAAACCAAAAAAGTACATCTGGCTGCTTGGGCAAGTCTGTTCTTAAGACGGCAAATTATGGTGGGGCTAAGGCGTAGTTGGGGAAGGTGAAGGACAAAAACCGCATAAAACGTTTTTATTAATGGACTGTTAGGTGCCTGTGGTCCAGGCTCTGACCTTGGCCTCACTGTAGTCTCAGCAGAAAAATGTGAGAGCCAAGTCTTTCGAATAAAGAGGGCCACAAAAATATTGAGGCAGAAGATGGGCACAGACAGGACACAACATTAACTCCGATCCAAGCTCACACTCCTGACCACTCCAGGCCTTTGCTCATGCTGCCGGCTGTATAAAATCACCCCTTTCCTATGTCACTCAGCTCCTCTCTGTATCTAATTTTTATGGTGAGCTGCAGCTTTTAAAAACAAATCACATATAGGATTATAGATTAGACAATGCTAAAAGAGAAACATGTTCATGTTCAGTATATATTATCCAAAGTATTTCCCAACATAAATATGTAAACATGTTCATGGGTCTACATTTATAAAAATAGGAACACGGTGCTCGGACATCTTTTTCTTCCCCCACTTAACTCTAAATTCCGGACATTTTTCTGTGTCCAACAGTTAGGTTTTAATAGTAATGGCTTCCTGTTATTCCACCGATTATTCCTGAAGTTAATCAATTTCATAATGACATAAATGCTATAGGTTTAGACTGTATTAATTATTTTTATATTAAAAAGCAACACAAGCGTGTATCCCCATCTCTGTTGTCTAGGTAATATACTTATCTTTAGGTCAAAGTGCAAAGAGCCTTTTCTTCAAAAGTCTCCCCAATTAACCCTATCTTGTCCAAAAACCCTACGAGGTGAACACAGACCCATCACTGTCCCATGATGACACTGCTATACACTTCATCATGTTTACATATTTTCTATCTTAATTTCACATTGGGTTATATAACTCCTTGAGAACAAAAATTAAATTTATAGGTCAAATTCTGTCACATGCACTACAATCAGAAAAAAATTTAAATTTATAGTGTTGCTGCAGAAATTAATAATACTTCAGAGACAATATTAAGAATAAACTCAAAAAAAACAAAACAAAACAAAAAGAATAAACTCACAACACTGCAGTAAATTGCTTGAAAGAAAAATGAATATTGCCAAATACAATATCTTTAGCATAAACTGGTCCCACCAGGGGGAAACACCTTTAGCGTAGTTATAAACCGGAAATGTACTTCCTTTAAAATGCTTTCATTCGGATTTTTGCTAAAGGAAAACCTGATCTTCACATTTGTCATATTTTATTATAACATTTCTGCAGCATTTACAAAGTCTATTACAGAAATGATCTTCTGGTCCTCATAATACCCTTAAGCAGGGAAGAGGGATACAACAGCCATATCTCTGCTTGCAGACAAGAGAAAAGCAACGCTTGGTGAAACTACCTTGCTACCATTTCACTCAGGAGGTGGCGGAAGGGGGTCTAGAGAGAGCTCAGCTTTCCTGAGTCAAAATTCTAGGCTCTCTATTATACCCATGACCAGTTCAACCCCTACTTAAAGGTTTGTTGCAAGCAATGTTCAGTACAATGGAATTCTAAAACAATAAGAAAAAGTATCATTTTTAAGTTGGACAGAAGATATCTGATCCAAATTGTTTTCATATGAACTTCTGTCTCCAACACTCAGAACAGTATTACATTCCCTTAAAGGTCACTCAAATAGTTACAGAAAAAGTTATTTTTCAAGGAGCCAAGAAATAGGGCAATAGAACATATATGTTCTTCTAGCATTTTTTTTTCTCAAGAAACTTCATTGATTGTACCAAAAAAATCAGGGAGGATGTTTACACCAATCAGATTAAGAGTCTGTAGAAATGTTTGTCTTCTGTATATTGGGTCACTCTGCAAAACTTCAGTTTCTCAATCTGTGAAATGAAGATGTTTTACTTTCTCTAGGTGCCAGGAAGGTATTGAGAATTAATGAAAACAAAGCATCTCAACAAGCAGACCCAAGGAAGAAGCTGTCTAAACAAAAAGGCCAATTTACAGCAGATGACAGGGAACCGGAATCATACCCAAGTCTGTAGGTTCAAAAACAAGTCTTCAGACAGCCTAAGAATGTTCTCTCCACTCACACAGTTTGTTTTATTATGCAAACCCATATATATTTTAAAAACCAGTCCAAACTTAAAAACAAGCTGAGAACATTTTGTCAATGAGGCTTACACCCAAATGGTAAAATACGGAGACCTACAAGCATACATCCAAATCAGAGATGAAATACGGTTTCCTTTCTGCACCTACGGATGCTGCTTTTCTTGCAATCATTCATCAAGGTACAATCACTGGCTGCCTTATAAAATGCCAACTATAATAAAAGAGGCACAAGATTCTGCACTTGCAGATTTACCCTTAAAGAAAATCATTTTAAAGTTTTAAAATCATTTATTCTGCCTCTGCTATTCTAGTAACATTCACCAGATAAGAAGTGAAAAATGTTTGGTCCACAAATTCGAAGAAGCAATGTCTTAAATGATCACATTTATCCGTGTGAACTCGAGTGCTTCCACTGTATGCCTGTGCGTGTGTACATCTTTGTCTCTGACTCACTCCACTCCAACAGGATGGGGGAAGGGACCTGAATTTGGAATAAGATAACATAAAAGGGATGCTCAGTCCTCTGAGCTGCAGTATCTACTAAATATTCTGACTGGGGTCTGAAGAGCGGTGAGGGACCGAGGTTGACAAAAGATAATGAGGCAACAGTGAATGATGTGAGCAAGGGCAACGCTGAGACTGAGCATGGGGGATGGGACTGACTTCTCAGTGATGTCCAGAGGCAGGGCCTTTCCCTCTCCAATCCCTCCATGAGTAGTGCATTTTAAAAGAGGTGTCCCCGCTATAGATGTGTAGCATGTTCATGGAGAACCATTATATGATTCAGGCTTAGAATACATGTTTTCTACATAAAACCTCTTTTTTTTTTTTTTTTTAAGATTTTATTTTCATGTAATCCCTACACCCAACTTGGGACTCGAACACACAACCCCAAGATCAAGAGTTGCACGCTCCACCGACTAGGCCAGCCAGACACCCCATAAACCTCTAATTTAAAAAAAAAATGTTCAATGGGCACTGAGGAGAGCACCTGTTGGGATGAGCACTGGGTGTTGTATGGAAACCAATGTGACAATAAGTTACATTAAAAAAATAAAAATAAAAATAAAAAATGTTCATAGTGCCCAGAGCCTTCCAAAATGCACAATTACAGAGTTATACCAGATTTACCAAACCTATACTAACTCACTTAGACAGCCACATCAGTGAATTTATATTCTCTTGACTTCTACAAAGACTGCTTTTCCAGAAAAACCCTTTAATCCTAGATTTCATTATAATCCACTTGCTTATGTCAGAAGATTCATTCTGCTGCTCTGTTATTGCAGAATACTCACCTACAACATTTCCCATCAGTATTAACATGGATACTCTCCCAAAAATACAAACACATATAAGGGTACAATCTACACACACAAGGACAATTTCAGCAAAAACTATAATGACTTGCCTGTAAATAACAAAGTATCAATACTTGTGCCATTTTTTAAAATTCAAAACCCAGTAGGAAACATTTCTACCACCCTCCTTTTAAATTTATGTGGTGGGGGAAAAACACACATACTCCAAATACTTAACATGAATGGACTAAAATCCAGTAAACATGTACCATATGCCAATGATAAACAAAAGAGTAGCTTGACTGCTCTAACATTTCTGTATTTGCTTTTTTGGTATTTATTATTATTTTTAAAAACAAATACCTTCTGACTTTCAAACGAAAGTCACAGGCTTCAAGGAAAGTAGCGTTGATGGCCCCAGCAAAAAAATTTACTCATAGACAATTCACTTAGTTGACTCCTGGTCCTTTCAAAGATACGTCTGTCTCCCCAGTTTGGACTTAGGTAAGGAAATTTGAGATGAAAGGCTGTCATATTTTAATTCTTTTTATAATGTCCTCCAATACATGTCCAGACAGACAGCAGACGCTTAATAAATGAAAGCTAATTTCAAGGCTTTTTAAGCATTTTTATGAAGTCCTTCGTAACCGTACTCAAGTATTAAAACAAAATGAAACAACGACGACAAAAAAACCCGGTTAGGTCGAAACAGGAAAGTCAAAATAGCCATAATCTGATTTTTTCATTGCCAGCCTTAGCCAGCTGATGCATTTTGGCTAGGAGTCAATATTTGCACTCTTTCTCTTAAAAACCAAAAACTGTGTAAGCGTATCTAAAAGTCCAAACCAAAAAGCTTCCGTAATAGGAAACACGGTGATTTCCCAGACGGAATCATTAAGATTTGGGCTTACTAGTTGCTGTCTCCTGCCAGAGTTTTCACAAGAGAGTAATTCAAAAGGAAATCGAAGGGAGAATTCAAAATTACTTTAGCAAATATGCACCAAGGTCTCTACCTTTGTCATGAACTCCTCCAGCTGCTCTACAAACTGCTTGGTCTGCTGCTGAATAAACTGCTCACAGGCCGATTTCAGATGACGGTCTACATCTTTTTTAGAGTCAAGATAATGTTCTCTTATCTCAGGAGTACCCTTAAAAAGAAGATGACAATTTCCTCCTGTTTTTATGTGCCTGGAAATGACCAGACGTGTAAAGAATGCCGTTTATCTCCCGCCACCAATGAAACAGACTCCTTCTCACCTCCAACAAGAACTCTATCAAGGCGTTGTTGCTATTCAGCCTAAAAAATCTTGGGACAGTCATAGGGTTCAGGATTTTAAACGCTGCATCTGCGAAACAAAATTACTCATCCCGTGAACATGTACAGTTTTAAGAGAAAAGCCGAGTTACGGTTTCAGCGTGTTAATATACACTGGTTCTCTGTTACCACAAAGCAAGAGAAGTTTCATTTCTACCAACTCACCACCATGGATGGAGGAGCGTGAGATCAGCGGCAACCACAGCTACAGTACCCACCACACAGTTATTTTCCACAAGTCAGACTTGGGACATGACTATTGATCTCAATTAGTCATTTACAGAAAAAAAAAAAAAAAAAAAGAAAAGAAAAGAAAAATGATAAATGGTAATTGATACCTTAAAATTCCACTGCTTTACTTTTAGGGTGCTAAACAGGTTTTTCAAAAAAAAAAAAAAAAAAAAAAAAAAAAAAAACAATTCATATACTTACCCAGCTTCATTTGTCAGGATCCTGCCTGGCACAGAAATTTATTCATTTGAAAAGCAGAGTGAATAAACTCATGTGTCAGCCAGAAAGAAAACACCAAAAGGACATATTTACCCCTCAACCTCCAGACTAACTAGAATCTACACAAAGCACTAACTGAGGTCTCATTGATGTTCAAATGCAATAAGACACAGTGTTAGTCATGAGAGGTTAGAGGTTTAAAGAGAGCAAGTATTCTTAAGTGACAGTCAGAAAAGACATTTCTTCGCTTTGCCACATGGCAGAAAGCAGAGCACGAAATGTTTCTAACCCTGGTTTTTACCAGTATACACACAGGGGTACTACTGCCCGCACCCTGATCTGACTGAAAAAGGCCTCTTTGTCACGCTCAGCACTGAGAGTAAAGCTTTGGTAAATGGCTCCTTGCTTCTGCTGTCTTTCCTACCAGATAACCTAAAAGACTGTGATAAATAGAATCAAATCAGTTTTGTAGGATTACACAGGCTTTATAATGTTTTAGGGAAAACATACTTTAAGCCAGCATTTGCTGGGGCGCCTGGGTGGCTCAGTCGGTTAAGCATCTGACTTCGGCTCAGGTCATGATCTCACGGCTCATGAGTTCGAGCCCCGCATCAGGCTCTGGGCTGACAGCTCAGAGCCTGGAGCCTGCTTCAGATTCTGTGTCTCCCTCTCTCTCTGCCCCACCCCTCACTTACACTCTGTCTCCCTCTCTCAAAAATAAATAAACGTTAAAATAAAGAAATAAAAAAATAACAGTATTTGCCAAAATCTCAGGGCATTTCATTTTCTCACACTTCACTGGGTCTATACTAGAACTAACTAAGCAGCAACAAATATGCATTAGAAATTAAGTGAAAGACTATATACTAATTTGGATTAAGTTAAAAAAAATTAAAAATTAAATAAAAAAAGAATTAGAAATTAAGTGAAAGAAAGTAGATCAGCCCTACTTTATCCCATCACTTAAAAACAGTTAAGGACCAGCAGCCCTTGGCACCCTTCAAGGTTAGAACACTATTCCCATGCCTCTCACTGAAAGGACAGAAGGGAATCAACTAGACTGGTTAGGGGATGGGAGCCTCTGATGAGAATAAGCTCTAAAAAAATTATTCATCCTATAAAAGCCAAAAGCCAGGAAACCTGGCTGCTGTTTAAAATAAAATTAAAAAAAAAAAAAAAAAAAAAAAAAACAAAAACAGGGGCACCTGGGTGGCTCAGTCCGTTAAGCGTCCAACTTCAGCTCAGGCCATGATCTCACGGTTCGTGGGTTCGAGCCCCACATCAGGCTCTGTGCTGACAGCTCAGAGCCTGGAGCCTGCTTCGGATTCTGTGTCTCCCTTGCCTTCTGCCCCTCCCCTGTTCATGCTCTGTGTGCATCTCTCTCTCTCAAAAATAAATAAATATTTTTAAAAATTATAAAAATAAATAAATCACAAAGTATATAAATAACACACAGGGTTACTATTCAAATTCCAACAGAACCAAAAGGTATTTTCTGTGGTGAAAAGGAGAGAGCACTAGGAAAAGAAAGAGTAAACTGTTCTAACATGGCTCATGATGAAACCACTTTGGTTCTCAGGTGAGTTAAGTCAAGCCCACTATTTTTATAAGCGCAGTCATTAGGGAACTAAAAACCGGCTGCCTGTGCAAATCCTGTATTTGGAGTTCTCCTGAACCACAGAGTACAGGAAATCATCTGAGTAACTATTTTCTCAATTCCCCCAATACTCAAGAGAGAGATTCATTATATAAACAATGGCTTAAGGCACTGGAGCTTAATTCTCTTGGAAATGGTTAAGAAAAGATAAAATTTAGATAAATTTGTATGTAGGGGAAACTAGGGATATTCTTAGTACTGTATATCTTGAACCACTTAAGATCAACATCTTAGAAAATAACTATTTTGATCTTTTAGAAATGAGCTCTGTTAATCCAGTCAGAGACAAATCATTAGGATGGATGAATCATCTTTCCCAAAATGATTCAATGTCTATTAACAATTCAAAACTCCTATCCACATAATTATTTAACAACTAGCTGATTTAATAATACCAATTAGGCTTATTTATGCATCTAAGGCTTATAAAGCACTTTAACATACATTTTCATGCTTAATGATCTCAATAACCTCGTGAAGTTATCATGACGTTGATTCTGCTCATTTTCCCTGGGACAGAAAAGCTAAAACCCCCACCCAAGACCACACAAGAGCCAGGAAATGATGGGCCAGGAACAGAACCCAACTCTTTCAGACTCTTAGATAAGTACTCCTCCATTTTACCCAGCTGGCTTCCTGAATTTTCATGAACTGACAAACTCTACTCAGTGTTTAAAATCACTCCAATTAGCTGACACTGTAAGTAGCTGTTACACTGATTTTTCATTTTTTCACTGGTTATGGTAATATGTAGCAGAGTCAAAGAGAAGTAACGCTATATTACAAACTGAACTGCTCGGATACAGTTCCCTTCATAAGGAAAATATAGCAAGTTAGATGTAGTTAGGATGTTGACAGCTCAGCTTAGTACGAACAAGTAACAAGCTTAGCAAGCACAGCATGCAAAAACAATTGCAGATGAACATAAAATAAACCTATAACCTTTGCTGACACATTTGGACAGGTCAAACACACCCAACTGTGCCAGCCAGGACAATAAAGTACCTCTAGTTTTCTTGAGGTCCAGGGAAATTTCCTTAATGGTGAATTCGGTATGAAATGGAGCAATCTGTTCACGAAGGATCAAAAGGTGCTTAATTAAGAAAAGTTGTCCATCAATCTGAGTCTAAATTGTAAAACAGAAAAATGGATATCATCAAGATTAAATAAAAAACATAAAACACATGTGTTATTAATCAACATTAATCTACCTAAGTTCATGGCCCTTAACTTAACCGTATGTACCCATGCTCCCTTGGTGTGCAGTGAACTCTCCCCATATTACCCATGTTAGAACTCCCTGGAAAAATCTTGCTGCAAACCCTTACTAACACGGTCGTCCACTCTGTCAATCCAAGGAAGTAAATCAGACCAAAGGTTGTAAAGTCAACACATTTAGAAAAAGAAATCAAATCTACTTTAATTTGGTTCAGAAACAGAAGAGATGGAGTGACCCAACCTCAGCACGGAGTAGGAAGTAAAGTTCAAAGCATGAGCATGATTCCGACCTGAGCTTTCGAGCTTCTCATTAAGTAACAGGGCTCTCACTGTTTGGTCACAGTGGCTTCAATATCCCGAATATCAGAAATAATCACATTTACACAAAAATACAAAAGGAGCTTCCAAAGGCAGAAATGAGTTGGGGTTGCCATTGTGGATTATCTTCCCACTGACAGAGCCTTGCCTGCCTACACCCTGAGAGTGGCTGCACCGGGCACTATCAACACTAGCCGAAGTATGGAAAGAGCCCAAATGTCCATCGGTGGATGAATGGATAAAGAAGATGTGGTATATATATATACAATGGGGGATTACTCAGCAATCAAGAAGAATGAAATCTTGCCATTTGCAACTACATGGATGGAACTAGAGGGTATTATGCTAAGCAAAATTTGTCAGAGAAAGGCAAATATCATGACTTCACTCATATGAGGACTTTAAGATACAAAGCAGATGAACATAAGGGAAGGGAAGCAAAAATAATATAAAAACAGGGACGGGGACAAAACATAAGAAACTCTTAAATATGGAGAACAAACAGAGGGTTATTGGAGAGGTTTGGGGATGGGGGATGGGCTAAATGGGTAAGGGGCTTAGGGAATATACTCCTGAAATCATTGTTGCACTATATGCTAACTTGAATGTAAATTAAAAAATAAATAAATTAAAAAAAAAAGAGAGACAGAGAGAGCGGCCACATGGGCATCTTCCCTGTTAGGCCCTGTCCGGAACAGTCTTGATTCCAGCTTTATTGCCAAAGCTCAGACCCAATCCTGAAACAGTGAAAAATGATAACTTTCATTTCAGGAAAATGTCTGTATATTAACAAAAGCAAGGCTGTGTTTGCTCGTTCTTGCTGCCTACTCAAGATAGAATTTTACTTTGAAAATATTTCTAATGATGTTACACTATACTAGGAAAAGAATAAAGTCCTTCAGTAAATAATAAAAATTTTAAAGGGGTTATTAAGCAAAGTAACTCCTCTCTGGTTTCTCTCTCTCTTCCCTCCTTCTAAATAAACCCATAATCAATATAGAAGTATGATTTATTGATGGAAACTCACTTTGCACTCTGGCACACAGAGCATTAAATAAGCAGGAAACATTCTGAATACTTGCTCTATTTTTCAAAAAACTAACAACTCCAAGGGGCAAAAATAGTACAATATAGATTGACTTTACTACAGCTGTTATCCAGAGAATGGTACCATGTTAGTAATTTACTGATACACTAGGTGCTCAATTTAAAAGTACAGAAGAACAATTTCTTGCCTTAAAAAGCCAACACATTAAGTGATCATTTTCTTGAAAGGCAAAAGTGCAAACTCCACAATGACAATAAATTAGCTAATGCTTACCAAATAGAGGGCTTCCTCATACATACTTAAACCCCTTATAATATGTAGGAAGCAAAGCTAGATAAAATAGGACAGCCTCACAGGCCTCACAGGGTAAGGACTGAAGAATCAAAAAGCCCTTCATACTTCCCTTTAAAAAGAGAACAGCGGTATAAGACCTAAGTCGATACACTTATTTTTAAATTAGGTCATTTTTTTTCTCCTGATGATCTAAGAAACACATGCCCATGCTAGAAAATCTGGAAAATAAGAAAAGTATAGAGAAAAGAAGGGAAAATCATCCACAGTCCCCCAAAAGCTTTCAAAAGCGTTTTCACTAAAGTCCTAATGTATATCTGGTTTGTATCCTTTTTTTTTTTTTGCCTTAACATATTTAAGTTGAATGTTATTGCTTCATTAAAAATTTAATGGTCTTGTAATAGTCTACTATATGGAACATGCCACAATTTATTTAACCATTTACCTAATATTAGAATGTTTTTCCTGATTTCATGTATTATAGGAAATGTGAGAGCTCAGACTTAGAAACACTTTTTAAAACTTAAATCTGCCTGTCTACAACTAACTTTCCATCCTCTTTCTAGCAAACAAAAATTGTAACCTTCCATTCCACGAGTGGGAGAATGAAGTTGTCACAGAGGTACAACTTTCCTAGCAATAGAACCCCAAATTCTTTGGTGGGAAGCTGTGTGTGTGTGTGTGTGTGTGTGTGTGTGTGTGTGTTACCCTAATTTATCTAAAGCCTTGAAGACTCAAGCAGCCAAAAAGGTTTCCCTGAAAACACCTCCCACAGCTCCCTCCCCCTGGGTAACAGGTATTTTAACAGAGGGTTAAACAGAGCAACACTTCTGACCAGGCTGTAAAAAATTCTCAGAGGCCTTCAGCCCCAGATCCCTTCTTGATTAAAAACTAAGTCACAAAGTCATGGCAACTACTTCCAGTCATGCAACCCATGGGCCACAACTGTCTTCCAAATTGACTTAGTAGATTTCCTCTGCTCAACAATTTAAAACCATCACTGAAGGATGATTATAAATTGCTACATTCCCTTGAAAACACAGTTTTGGTCTTCCAGGGAAACAGGAATCTACTACCTTCCCAGTTTCTAAGAGTATAGTAAGAAACTTTTATCCTACAGAATGTATAACCTAAGTATCATTTTTGGTACTTGAGCAAAATCGGCACTCTTTTATACAGCGTAGTCTTTATTTAGCACTGTAACAAAATACAACTGAACCTTGAACACATGGTTTGAACTGCGCCGGTCCACTTACACACGTGCATTTTTTAGAGTACATAATGTAAATGTATTTTCTCTTGCCCATGATTTTCCTAATAACATTTTCTTTTCCCTAGCTTATTTTATTCTAAGAATACAGTACATAATACATATAACATACAAAATGTGCTAATTGACTATGTTATCAGTAAGGCTTCCAGTCAACAGAAGGCTATTTATTAGTAGTTCAGTGTTCGAGGAGTCAAAAGTTCTACATGTATCTTCAACTTCGTGGGGGGACCTGTGCCCCGTAACTCCTGTGCTGTTCAAGGGTCAACTGTTCTAGCTTCTCTTAAAGGGCCTCAAAATTAAATCACATTAAACAAACATATCCTACTGCCAACACGGCTTTAAATTTCTGCGCCTATAAATAAATGCTGTATTGAACAGTATTATTATAGGTAACAAGATTTCACCTAACACTTCATCAAACCTTGTTTTTGCTGATAGACTCTGATGCTCCAACTAGTGACTGAATGCAGGCAGACAAGGCTTCCTGGGACAATCCTTGGAACACTGCCCTCTGGTGAAATAAAAGAAAAACATTACCCTGAAGTATTTCACAACACAGGAAAAAGAAAAAATGGAAGCCGAGTACAACGAACAATGAATGCTTGCTTACCCTCAATATAGCTGAATTAAGTTATATTACTGGCAATATTCCCCCTGGCATTTCCTACTCCTATTCCTATTTCTAGACCAATACATGCTTTTGTAATGTGCATCTCTCAAGACACCCATGTGACCCTCCAACATCTCCTTAGCACCTATTTCATGCTAGGCTCTGTGCTAAATGCTGGATGCACAGTGGTGGGTGGACAAGGCAGATGTGGTTCTGACCCCATGGAGCCCTGACTTCAATATGTTGGAGGCTTTTTTTTTTAACTCAATAAAACCAACTTTAAAACAAAGGCTCAGTCACCCAAGTTCTAAAAAATGTATCTCTATGCGGGGGGTGGGGGGAACATACACACCCCCTATGAACTATATTCTTAAGAAACAGTAGCATTTGGACAATTAATTACACAGCTGTTGTATTTAATCACTTTTTTCTTCATATGCTACTGGAGTTGTTACACAGTTTAATTTAAAGTAAAACCACTGAATTTTAGGGATGCCTGGCTGGCTCAGTCACAGGAGCGGGCAATTCTTAATCTCGGGGTCGTGAGTTCAAGCCCCATGTTGGGTAGAGATTACTTAAATAAAACTTAAAACAAAAAAACACTGAATCTTACATTTCAGCAGCAAGTTCCTAACAGTAAATAAATATAGACAAATAATCTGTCAAGATTGATAATCACCCACCACTATGCATCTACATTAATCGTATCATTAAACATTCTGGAATGTGTACAATAACTCTTACCTAAAATCAATGCAACGTTTAAGTTGGTGCTTAAGAGAAAAAAAAGTACTGCTAATTTCAGCAAACAACGAAAATTAATCCCATGATTAGAAACACATGCAACCTTAATAGTACTTATCAAGGATGCTGATTTAAATGGAGTACAAAACTAAAGTAGATGCATTTAATAATAAATTTAATACTAAATGTACATTATGCCCATGTGACACTGGACATGTCACTTAACCTTTCTGCATGTCTTTTTCCTCATCTATAAACTAAACTAAAACAGATGACTTAACTAGTAGTTTTAAACTTATATGTGGTCATAGGTCCCTATGAAAAGCAATAAAAGCCATAACCCTTCTCAGAAAGACACAAATATAAACATACATACACAATTTTGCCCACAATTTCAAGGTGTTCACAGACTCCCTAAAGGCCACTAGTGAATTCTAAGGTTCTAAAGAATGCACAGGTTAAGAATTCCTAACTTAGACTCATCTTAAACCTACCTCTGTACTGAAAAATCTTATGATTTGAATTTGATACCAAACAAAATACTACATCGATATCTTAAAATAAAATTAAAATTAAAAAATTTCACGTGAAACAGCAAGCAATTTACACTAAAGATACAAGAATTTACACACATACATCTATGCATCTGTACAATTTGGAGAGACACACAAGAGTTCTTCGAACTGTAGGATACCACATTCCATGAAGATCTGCTGGAGAAATTGTCGTCTGTGGTCTAGGATTGAGGGATTCTGTTGAACCTAAAAATCCAAATGGAAAAGACACATTTCATACACTACATAGGTCTTACTTGCATGGCAACTGTAACCTGTTTGTTCTCTTTAGTTATCAATACCTAGGGGCATCCATTTTTTCTAGATTTTCTTCACCTTTAATCAAGAATGCCAAGGGGGGTGCCTGGCTACCTCAGTCAGTAGAGCATGGAACTCCTGAATTCATAAGTTCGGGCCCCATGTTGGGGGTAGAGTTTACTTAATAAAAAAAAAAAAAAAAAAGCAAGAAAGCAAGAAAGAAAAGAAAAAGAAATCTTAAAAAAAAAAAAAAAATGCCACAAGAACCCCCGAATCGGTGATAGCTAAGATTTAACACAGTAAGAATACACATGAATATGTGTGTGTGTGTGTGTGTGTGTGTGTGTGTGTGTGTGTGTATACCTCATATATATGCTTAACTCAAATAGCTATGCCCAAACTGTGATCAATAATCTTTATGGAATAAATGAACAGTATATACACATTATACAAAAAGGAGGTAGACCTGTGAGTAGTCATGGGGAAGCAAGTGGGAGCCTACGGAGGTGGGGGAATGACGAGAAAACAAAGCAATGTTAAACAGGAAAATTAATCAAAGCTGGTTTGCCTGACAACCTGCCTTCCATGATCTAAGCTGTATCACTTACAGGCCTCCTCAGTCTATCCATTTCCCAAGTGAAGAGAATTATCCCCCCTCTTTCCAAGACAGGTCAGACACCAGTAAGGGTGAGGAGATGGAGGGGGGCTTGGTTGGCTTTGTAAGGAAAGCACAATCACTTCAGCTCAAGAGACCAGAGTTGAAATGAGCCACAAAAGCAGAGCTAAGATAATACTTTGGAGCAAGAGGGAAGAGTGAAATAAGGGCTGGGTATGAGAGGACATTAGGAAACTTTATTGAATGTTTTAATGCAATAATGGTTTATGGTTATGTAAGAGATGTCCTTACTTTCTGGAGAGATGACGAAATGCTCAAGAGTAAACTGGCAATGATGTCAATAATTTACTTTAAAGTCATCAGCAAAAGATTGGGGCACCTGGCTGGCTCAGTCAGAGAAGCAGGTGGCTCTTGATCTTGGGGTCATGAGTTTGAGCCCAGCACTGGGTGTACAGATTACATAACTAAACTTTAAAAAAATATAAAAAATAAAATGATTAGCAAAAGAATATATGTATATGTAATGTGATAAAATATTAAGTCTTGAATCCAGGTGGTGGGTACTGGTACGCACTGTTCATTGTATCATTCTTTCTACTTTTCTGTATATTTGAAATCTTTTCAATAATAAAAAAAATAAAAGGATAGCCAAGCAAAATATAATTCCTTTTTTTAAAAAAGAGCCAGAACTGCCTAGGCTTAGGAGGAGATCCGGAGATTACGGTGTATAGATTTATGAGCAAAAACAAAGAGGAGAATATCGTAGGTCAGTGCTTTCATTTTATAATTCTGTAAGCTTAAGTTTTTGTTTTTCAAAAGCATGTAATACTTGTGTGATTTTATTTATTTATTTTTCTGGTATTTTTATTTATTTTTTTAATTTACATCCAAGTTAGTTAGCATATAGTGCAACAATGATTTCAGGAGTAGATTCCTTAAGCCCCTTACCCATTTAGCCCATCCCCCCTCCCAAAACCTCTCCAGTAACCCTCAGTTTGTTCTCCATATTTATGAGACTGTTTTGTCGCCCTTTCTGTTTTTATATTATTTTTGCTTCCCTTCCCTTATGTTCATCTGCTTTGTATCTTAAACTCCTCATATGAGTGAAGTCATATGATATTTGTCTTTCTCTGACGAATTTTGCTTAGCCTAATACCCTCTAGTTCCATCCACATAGTTGCAAATGGCAAGATTTCATTCTTTTTTGATTGCCGAGTAATACTCCATTGTATAGATGTACCATATCTTCTTTATCCATTCATCCATCAATGGACATTTGGGTGCTTTCCATACTTTGGCAATTGTTGGTAGTGCTGCTATAAACATTGGGGTGCATGTGCCCCTTCGAAACAGCATACCTGTATCCCTTGGATAAATACCTACTAGTGTAATTGCTGGGTCACAGGGTAGTTCTATTTTAATTTTTTGATGAACTTCCATACTGTTTTCCAGAGTGGCTGTACCAGCTTGCATTCCCACCAGCAGTGCAAAAGAGATCCTCTTTCTCCACATCCTCGCCAACATCTGTTGTTGCCTGAGTTGTTAATTTTAGCCATTCTGACAGGTTGAGGTGGTATCTCATTGTGGTTCTGATTTGTATTTCCTGGATGATGAGTAATGTTGAGCATTTTTTCATGTGTTGACTGGCCATCTCGATGTCTTCTTTGGCGAAGTGTCTATTCGTGTCTTTTGCCCATTTCTTCACTGGATTGTTTTTTTTGGGTCGTTGAGTTTGATAAATTCTCTATAGGTTTTGGATACTAACCCTTTATCTGACATGTCGTTTGCAAATATCTTCTCCCATTCCATCGACTGCCTTTTAGTTTTGCTGATTGTTTCCTTTGCTGTGCAAAAGCTTTTTATTTTGATGAGGTCACAATAGTTCATTTCTGAATACTTGGGTGACTTTAAAAGCCCCTCTATGGGGTCTTACTTTAAAATATCTATATGAAGTTCCTTAAAAAGAACAAACTAGACAAATTTTATCAAAGAATATTTAGGAGATTAAGTATCTATAGTTGTGCTAAGATTAGGTCTGTAAGATCCCTCCTTCAAAATAAAGAGCCAAAACATTACCCCCAAATAAAAGTTTAGTGAAACAAATCTATGTTAAGTACTTTAAAATACCGTACTTTAAGTACTGGCTTGTTTATTTTTTCACTTTCCTGTGAAAAATAGTTAGCATTAAAACAACCGACGCAGGGAAAGTTTACTTACCTGGCAAACCATCAAAAGGCAAGTGTCTACTAGCTGCCCCTTCTGAGGAGCAGAACAAAGCCAAGTAACAGGGCTTCTCCCTCAGCCTCCGGCAGTCTTCCTCCAGCGTCATCTCTGAGCCCACCCTCCTCTCGCCCGCTCTACGCAGAGAATAGAGCCTGTGCTTTTGAAGACACTGATAATCAGCCTCTTCACACAACGGTCCCTCACACTGGCCCAGACACCTAGTTCTACTACGTGGACACCATGTTGTTCAAAGTCCTCACTTTGGAGGCTTCTCATTCTCACTTCCAGCGCACTAAGAAACCAAGAACCGAGAAAAGTGATTATCCTCTTTTTTTGCTCCCCGTGCCACCTGACTCAGTCTTGCTTTTTTCAATCCAAATTCTATCACCACTCTAAGTACCATCAACAATCATACAGACAACGACATGGTTGCCCCTGACCTTCCGAATTCCAAAGACCTTCATTTCCATCCCTGCACCCCCAACCCCATAGACAGATGTTCTCAAGACTTCTTTTCAGAAGTACTTTATTCCTTTCTATAGACTTTATTACTCCAAACGATTCCACCTCTTAATTCTTAAAACCTACCATCCCACTCTGACCACAGTATCGTTGTGATGTCCTATTTCTCACCTGTTCACCCAAACTACCCTGCCAACCCCTCCTCCTTTGGCTTTAATCACACCTTATCCTCTCGCTCTCTTCTGACCTCTCTGGCTACTCTTCCTCAGTTCGCCCAGAATACTCCATTTTGCTCCTTAAAGTCAGCGTCTGTTAAGGTTCTCTCTCAGGTTTACTTTTCTCTCTCTCTCTCTCTCTCTCAGATTTCTGTTATTATCACTCTATTCTCAGCGCCGGGGTGATCCTATACAAGCCCACAGCATCAAGCACTCCACTGTCTTTATCTCCAGATCAGTCCTCCTCTTTACAGCTCTAGAGCAGTACTGTCCAACAGAAATACAATGTGAGCGATAGATGGGACACATTAAAATGCCACATTAAAAAAGGTAAAAAAAAAAAACAAAAAAAAACCACAAATGGAATAAGTTTTAATATAGTTAGCCCAATATATTTAAAATATCATCACTTTAACATGTAATCAAGACAGAAATTACCAATAAGGTACTTTCCATTCTTTATTTCATATTAAGCCTTAGAAATTTGGTATGCATTTTATATGCTAACAGCATATTCAGATGAGCCACATTTCACATGCTCAATGGCAGGCGGCTACCATATTGAACAGCACAGCTCCAGACTGATATACACATGGACCCTACCAAGTCTTCCTCAGCCCCCACATCTAGGATGTCATCAAATTCTATTGACTCAAGCTTTTAACTGTATGTCTCATCTATAAACTTCTCTCCATCCCTCATTAGTACCCTGGTTCAAATCACCTTTAACTTTCAAATGGAAAACAAAACAGCCTCCTAACTAGTCTCTACAGTTCTGGCAACAATACCTTATTTACTTTAAGGCCAGGCATGGGTAAAAGAATACAGACTCTACTGGGGGAAGGGAAAATGTACAAGACCAGGACTGGCAAGACAGAAATGTAATCTAGTCTTTCCAGTAACTCTTGAAAAGGTTTTCTAGGACCAAGAGGTATACTAAGACATGGCACAGGTTCTATTTCAGAGGAGAAAATTTTAGTCTCTCTTCCTATGGGGCAAGCATGAGAAAATGGCTTTGCCAGGGAGGGAATACCCAGTCTGCTTGGCAGTCTGGCCTTAAGGTATCAACTGTTCATAGAATAACCCACAATACCTGATGATGCCCTGAACCTGGGAACATAGAGGCAATTGGGATCCTTGAAAGGTTCCCACTCTCACTATCCCAATCCCAGGCTGTCCTGGGCTCCATGACGAGCTGAGCTTCACTGCCCCTGTTAGAGCCAGAAGGAGAGACAACAAACCAGCTCGCTGTCTACATTAAACTCATGAGAATCCAGATGATTCTTGGACAATTCTGCTCCCTGCGATAAATGCACCATAGTCCAAGCTATCCCATACATTTCAATCAGTATTTTATCCCAGTCCCAGGCACTCAATATATTTACCAAATGCAAATCGGGTGGTACAATTATGCCAACACGCTCTACTACCAAGAAGTTCAAAGTCCGCGAGACTGACACCTATCTGGCCTGCTGTATCTGCTCCTTCCCTACAAATAACCTATACCCAAACGTACCAAACTGCTTGACTCCCCCAAAAGCATCCACGGTCTTCCATTCCTGCATGCCTTCTTCCGTGCTATTCTGTCTTTAACCTTACTCCACCTGGCTTCATTCTTGCCTTTATAAACAGCAGAGCTTTCAGACACAACACCTCTCACTGAATTCACTTTCTTGCACTCAAAGCTTCGTAATTTTGATGCCCTTCATCCATGATCCAAGAGTGTCCTGTGTATACCTTTGGGCATATCACCACTGAATTACACCTGTGGCTTATCAATCTCCCCCCCACCCCCACCCCCGCCTGCTCAAGTGTGGGCTCCTCAAAGGCACATAAGCTGTTTCTCATTTCTCATGTCTGGAACATGACAAGGCCTCAATAAAAGTTTAAGTGAATAAATAAAAGTTGGAGTTAAACATCATAACATACCAGATTTTGTTAGATTATTAGACTCTGTTTCCTCTAACTGAACATCTGAAAATGAAGCTTCCGAAGGTACCTTCTTCTGTTCATCTTTTAAACTTTGTGCAATTTGCTGTGTAAAGAAATCAGAAACAAAATTAAAGTGTAGTTTTCAGCTGTATTTTGCAACATGAACACGTTCTTTCCAAAAAGCTAAAAAAAAATCTAGTTAATAAATGAATGGACTGGGGCGCCTGGGTGGCGCAGTCGGTTAAGCGTCCGACTTCAGCCAGGTCACGATCTCACGGTCCGTGAGTTCGAGCCCCGCGTCAGGCTCTGGGCTGATGGCTCAGAGCCTGGAGCCGTTTTCCGATTCTGTGTCTCCCTCTCTCTCTGTCCCTCCCCCGTTCATGCTCTGTCTCTCTCTGTCCCACAAATAAATAAACGTTGGAAAAAAAAAAATTTAAAAAAAATAAAAATAAAAAAAAAAAAAAATAAATGAATGGACTAATGAAACTAAGGCAAAACAACCCATGGAAATTAAAAAGTTGAATTAGTATAGAGCGTCCCTATTCCCGTAAACACATACATAGCCTTTTGTGAACCACTAATCTCAGAACCATTACCAGGTATTTGCTGAAGGGTTAAATACACGAGCCTCCTATAGGAAGCTACTTTCAACTTGATGTTTAGAAACAAACTTTAAGATTGGACACATTCTGAATGTCAGAAATGCTTTATCAAGTAACTGGCCAATTCAAACAACTCATTTTCTCTCTATGAGAGAATGGGTACAGTAAGCTATTTTTCAAACAGATTATTAAAAATTAGCTTATGCACTGAGATTATTCAACCCTTCTTCACTGCCTAAAGAATAACATCAAATATACACAGGTCACTAACTACTAAGTAATGAAAACTTCACTAGTTTACATGTCCACCTTTATAAAAGTGGACATACACAGAAATGGAGACTAACAGACACTTAGCTACTGACAAAAGGAATGGCCAGAGAACTATTTGGGAGACAGACTCCGGGCCAGTCCTCTTACTCTGCGTGCAGAAACCAGAAAGTGTAGCTAACCCCTAAATGGCACATAGATGTCACAGCAAGATCACCTTATACCCCTACCCCCCACCAAAAGAAAAACAAAGCAAACATTTGCTGCAAGTGGTGTCCTTAAACCAAAAGGTCTACACAAGAAAGCATCAGGATACTGGCCATGTGATGACTGAATAAACATACTAAATGTGTCACTAAATTACAATGAGGGGGGCTTTAGTAAACCTCATCACCTAATGGTCTATTAGATAGATTACGAGATTACATCTGTGTGCCATTTAGGGATTAGCTACACTTTCTGGTTTCTGCACCCAGAGTAAGAGGACTGGTCCGGAGACTGTCTCCCAAATAGTTCTCTGGCCATTCCTTTTGTCAGTAGCTAAGTGTCTGTTAGGTCTCCATTTCTGTGTATTTCCACCTTTATAAAGGTGGAAATGTAAACTAGTGAAGTTTTCGTAGTTAGTGATCTATATGTTACAGACATTGATATGTCTGTAATATAAAACTACTATAAAGAAGACAAGGAAAGGAGGGGAACAAGGGAAAGATACAATTCCACAGATTGGGCTGAGCAACAGATCTAGTTTTTGTTATATACACTTTGTGGGCTTCAAAACCAAGGTAACTTCTGTACATGGACTATTGATTGGTTCCCTGGAATTATTAGCAGTATCCAAACACCAAAAGAATTCCTACCATGAGCCTGCAGAATAAGAAAAGGTGGGCAATAAACTAACAGCCCCAATACTACATGCCCTTCCTATCATGTATCTGATCCCTGCATGGTTGATTTTACATATTATTAAAAAAAAAAAAAGTACTATGCAAACAATATAACTACCCAATATAGAAATTTAAGGAGAAATCAGGAGAAGGGATGAAAAGTTGAGGAGAGTATTCTTAAAATAGGTTAGGGCATTAAACCAAATAGCCTGGTATATTTCAAGCCTGTTAGCTTTAAAACAAACACACTTCTTACTACACACATATCAGCCTAGGCACTGGAGCGTTAGGTTAAGTGAATATGCTGGCGAGGGTGTGTGGCAACAGGAATGGGTTAGTATACATACGTATACTTCTTTGCTCTGTCAGCCGACAGGATCCAAGAGCAAGAACCCCCGATAGCTATGAGCACACCCAGCACCTAAACTTTGTTTGCTAATTCCTTTCTCCAATAAAAGAAGCCAGGACTCCTTGGAGAAATGGCTGACTCTAGGGCCACGACAGGAAATAGGCAAGATGCGCCTGGAGCCGCGAGATGAGGAAGTGTTCAAAAAACACACAAACAAACCTATAAGCCGGGGATCTGTCAAAGGGACCCAGGAACCAAGTGAAAGAGCTCCCAATGGTCAAAGTTGGAACTATTTGAGCAAAACAGCAGTGGACTATAATCCAAAGTACAAAATAAATACCCATGAGTCCATACTGGTATCAATAAGTGATTAAATAAATACATAAATGCATAAAAGGAAAAAGATTTCCCTTGCAGACAAATTCTAAATAATTTATGCAAATACTCTGCATCTCAAGGAAGCAGCATAGCTTGGGGAAAAAGAGCAACTTGCCAGTGAAGAAATCTGACGATGCTTCCTCAGCTAGGTGATCAAGTTCAGTTAACAACTTGGTAAGTCATGTTGATAGCATCTACCCTAGATATGATGTTCTAAAAAAGTTACTTTGGATTTTCCTCCCCAAAACACATACCACCAGTCTAATCATGAGAAAAACATCAAATTCCAACGGCAGGGGGTTAGGGGGAACCCTACAAAATACTTAACCAATTCTCCTCAAAAATGCTAAATTAAAATCATCAAAAACAAGGAAAGTCTGAAAAACTGTCATAGGCAAGAGAAGCCTAACATAACATGAAAAACAAATGCAATATAGTGTCATAAATAGGATAATGGGATCCTGGAATCGAAAAAGACATTACATAAAAACTAAGGGAATCCAAATAAACTATGGCCTTTAATTAATACCAATGTATCATTACCGGCTCATTAACTGTAGCAAATGTACCATACTAACATAAGATGTTAATTAACAGAGACAATTGGATGTTGGGTACATGGGAACTCTCTGTACTACCTTCTCAATTCTTCTGTAAATCTAAAACTGTTCTAAAAAAATAAAATCTAGAGGGTATTATGCTAAGTGAAATTAGTCAGTCAGAGAAAGACAAAAATCATACGACTTCACTCAAATGAGGACTTTAAGAGACAAAGCAGATGAACATAAGGGAAGGGGACCAAAAATAATATAAAAACAGGGAGGGGGACAAAACAGAAGAGACTCATAAATATGGAGAACAAACTGAGGGTTACTGAAGGGGTTGTGGGAGGGAGGATGGGCTAAATGGGTAAGGGGCATTAAGGAATCTACTCCTGAAATCGTTGCTTCACTATATGCTAACTACTTTGGATGTAAACTTTAAAAAATAGAAAATAAAGTTAAAAGAAATAAAATAAAATAAAATAAAATCAATTACAAAAGAAAAACTCAGGATATGTGTTCTCCAGGAAAAGCAGTCTAAACAGAAACAGGATAATATCTGAGCCACATTTATAACTTAACAACAGAGATTACTACTCAGGACCAAAAAGTATGGGGATAAATATCAGATATACTTAGGAAGAAATGGACTTTAAACTATTTTTCACAGACTAATAAATTTAAGTCAGTACTTCTGCTGTAAGCTAATGATAATTATGGGGCGTCTGGGTGGCTCAGTCAGTTGAGCATCCGACTTCGGCTCAGGTCATGATCTCACAGCTCGTGAGTTCGAGCCCCGCATCGGGCTCTATGCTGACAGCTCAGAGCCTGGAGCCTTCTTCAGATTCTGTGTCTCCCTCCCTCTCTGCCCCAACCCACTCACATTCTGTCTCTGTCTCTCTCAAAAATAAATAAACATTAAAAAAAATTTAAAAAAAAAAAAGCTAATGATAATTAAGGAAAGATAGTTTACGAACCTTGCAAAAATTACACTACACTTTTAGAAATACATTAGAAACATGTAATGACTGAGCAGAATTATTTCAGGGGACATTTTCAAATTTACTGGCAACAAAATTTCCTTTGGAACTTTTCAAATAAAATAATCAGGCTGCTACTGATAACTGTTTAGGGCACCTGGTGGCTCAGTCGGTTGTCTAGCTCTTGATTTCAGCTCAAGCTATGATCTCACAGTTCATGGGATGGAGCCCAAGTCAGACTCTGCACTGACAGGGCAGAACCTGCTTGGGATTCTCTCCTTCCTTGCTCTCTGCCCCTCCCCGACTCACACACATGCTCTCTCTCTCAAGATAAACATTTAAAAAATAATAAAATAAAAGGCACTTTTATTTTAAATATTTTAGATATTCCAACGAACTAGATCATGTAATTTATTTTAATAAGTTAAAAAATAGTCATATTCTGGGGCTCCTGGGTGGCTCAGTCAGTTAAGTGTCTGACTTGGCTCAGGTCATGAACCTAACGGTTGGTGGGTGCGAGCCCCACATGGGGCTCTCTGCTGTCGGCATGGAGCCCACTTCGAATCCTCTGTCCCTGCCTCTCTCTGCCCCTTCCCCTCTTTCTGCCCCTCCTCTGCTCACACATGCTCTCTCTCAAAAATAAAAAATAAACATTAAAAAAAATAGTCACCTTCTTATAGGTAAGGGAAACTGAAAGGACAACCCCCTTCATATTAAATTTTAATACAGAAAAGCAGAAACATCAAAACTCACATTTATTAACAAGCCAATGTCTTATTTTTAAAGAATAATAAATAACCCAGATTCACAGAACAGACTGGTGGTGTGGGGGAGGGGAGGAAGGTGGTCAAAGAGCACAAACTCCCAGAACAAGATAAATAAGTCCTGGGGATCTAATACACAGTAATAGTGACTACAGTTAACAATATTGTATTGTACATTTGAAAGTTGCTAAGAGAATAGATTTTTTAAGGTCTCACTATGTACATACACACAAAAATGTAACTATGTGAAGTGATAGATGTTAACTGATTTACTCTGATAAACATTTCACATTATATACATACATTAAACCACTACCTTGTACACCTTAAACTTAATTTTTTTTCAATATATGAAATTTATTGTCAAGTTGGTTTCCATACAACACCCAGTGCTCATCCCAAAAGGTGCCCTCCTCAATACCCATCACCCACCCTCCCCTCCCTCCCACCCCCCATCAACCCTCAGCTTGTTCTCAGTTTTGAAGAGTCTCTTATGCTTTGGCTCTCTCCCACTCTAACCTCTTTTTTTCTTTTCCTTCCCCTCCCCCATGGGTTTCTGTTAAGCTTCTCAGGATCCACATAAGAGTGAAAACATATGGTATCTGTCTTTCTCTGTATGGCTTATTCACTTAGCATCACACTCTCCAGTTCCATCCACGTTGCTACAAAGGGCCATATTTCGTTCTTTCTCATTGCCATGTAGTACTCCATTGTGTATATAAACCACAATTTCTTTATCCATTCATCAGTTGATGGACATTTAGGCTCTTTCCATACTTTGGCTATTATTGAGAGTACTGCTATAAACATTGGGGTACAAGTACCCCTATGCATCAGTACTCCTGTATCCCTTGGGTAAATTCCTAACAGTGCTATTGCTGGGTCATAGGGTAGGTCTATTTTTAATTTTTTGAGGAACCTCCACACTGTATTCCAGAGAGGCTGCACCAATTTGCATTCCCACCAACAGTGCAAGAGGGTTCCCGTTTCTCCATATCCTCTCCAGCATCTATAGTCTCCTGATTTGTTACACCCTAAACTTATACAATGTTGTATGTCAATTCTATCTCAATACAGCTGGGAAGAAACTAAAATTTAAAAAAAAATAATAATAATAATTTTGGGGCACCTGGGTGGCTCGGTCGGTTAAGAATCCAACTCTTGATTTTGGCTCAGGTCATGATCTCACAGTTTGTGAGTTTGAGCCCCATGTCCGGCTCTGTGCTGTCAGCGCAGAGCCCACTTGGGATTTTCTCTCTCTCTGCCCCTCCCCTGCTCACACGCTCTATCTCAAAATAAATTTAAAAACTTAAAAAAATTACAAAAAATTTTTTTAACTGATCAGTTATATATTTCATCATTGTTTATTAAATAAAGACCTTTAAAAACAGTCAAATATTGTTTTTAAATACTTCAAGGTTATAAAATAACAGCCAATGTCTACTGTATGACTAGTAGGTCAAGTGCTTTCTACCCATTATCTCTACTCTCACAACAAACCTCCACAGTCAGTACTGTTAAACCTACTTCACAAATAATAACATATTCACAGAAACTAGGTAACAGATACTGATCAAAACAGCTAGAATTTGAACCTAGATCTGTCAGACTCTACAGTTTCCCTATGCCATGCAAATGGCAACCTCACATGGGCAAAATCCGAGTCTAAAGAGATTAGCTCTCAGTTTAACATCTTCAGATCTATAGTTAGAATCAAAGGTCTAAATTTGAAAGTAATCTGATTGTGTATCTCGGTCGGATATAATCTAAGGACCAAAAGAAGTACAAAAAACCTTGAATTTAATAAGTTTCTTGTTAGTTATGGTATTAGTGGTGTAACTCAAACTATTTTTGAGTATGTGTAACTTGAAGCAAATGAGTAAATAATGGAAGGTATAGAGGAAGTCACAATTTCTTTTGTGAGAGAACGGAGAAACAAATAGGGAATGGGGAAAAGTGAAGAAGAACCCTATAGAAATGGATGTGAATTGGAGGTTTCAGTATAAATTCATGACATTTAAAGTTGTATTTTTTTCTACCTCTGGCCTGTAAAAGGGGTTAGGAATAATGACATCCACTGCTACCAATGAAAACACCTAGCACTCAGAGCCTGAGTTCTAAATACGACTGTCCTCCCGTTAAGAAAACCAAAACTTCTTAGAGAAACAGGTGACTCCAGGTCTAGGGCAAGAAATGTAAAATGTTAAGTACCTGGGTCATCTTGTGCAAGAAAGCAAAGAATCTAGTTTGACCAAGATAAAAAGAAAGAAGACTGGAATTACCAGAATCACATATAAAGAGGGAGCAGTAATACTGACCTTACAGAAATAAAAAATGTAATTGTAACAACAATGAGCAACTGTATAACAACAAATTAGGTAACTTACATGAAATGGAAAAATTCCTAGAAAAATACAAACTACTAAAACTGATTCAAGAAACAGACAATCTGAATAAACCCATAATAAGTGAAAAGACTGAATAAAAAAATTACCCACAAAGAAAAGTCAAGCCCAGATTGCTTCACCACTGAATTCCACCAAACATTTAAATTAACACCAATATTCTTCACAAACTCTTCCAAAAAACAGAAGAGGGAGTACTTCCCAACTCAACTGACAAAGCCAGTATTACCTTGATTATCAAAACCAGACAACGATATCAAGAGAAGAGAGAACCACCCACCGGTATCTCTTATGAATATGGATACAAAAATCTTTACCAAAATACTAGCAAACTGAATCCAGAAACATATAAAAAGAATTACACAACACAACAAATGGGGTTTAACTCAGGAATGAATGCAAGGTTGGTTTAACTTCAAAAATTGATCAATGTAATATATCAATGGAATAAAATCACTAGATCATCCCAATACTTGCAGAAAAAGCATCTGACAAAAAGCAACACCATTTCATGATAAAAACACTCAAGAAACTGGGAATAGATAGGGACTTCCTCGGGGCGCCTGGGTGGCTTAGTCAGTCGAGCATCAGACTCTTGATTTCAGCTCAGGTCACGATGTCAGAGTCATGGGAATGAGGCCCCCATCAGGCTTCACACTGAGTATAGGGCCTACTTAAAATTCTCTCTCTCTCTCCCTCTGCCCCTCCCCTGCTGGCACTTTCTCTCTCTAAAAAAAAAAAAAAAAATGGGAACTTCCTCAACCTGATAAAGGGCATGTATGAATAACTCACAGGTAACATCATACTAAATGGTGAAAAGACTGGCTGCTTTCCCTGAATATCAGGAATAAGACAAGGATATATGGTCTCACCATTTCTTTTTTTTTTTTAATGCTTATTTACTTATTTTGATAGAGAGTGAACACAAGCAGAGGAGGGGCAGAAAGAGAGAGAGAGAGAATCCCAAGCAGGCTCTGTGCTGCCAGCACAGAGTCTGATGCGGGACTCAATCCCACAAACCATGAGATTATGACCTGAGCCAAAATCAAGAGTCAGATACTTAACTGACTGAGCCACCCAGGTGCCCCATCATCTCACCATTTCAATTCAACATTGTATCGGACATTCTAGCTAGGGCAATTAGGCAAGGGAAATACATAAAATGCATTAAGATTGGAAAAAAAGAAGTAAAACTATCTCTATTTGCCGACGACATGATCTTAGGTACATAAATACATGTATATATTTACACACACATATAGAAAATCCTATGGAATCCACTAAAAAACTATTAGAATAAGCTAGTCCAAAAAGGTTACAGGATACAAGATCAATACATAAAAATGAAATATGTTTCTACACACGTGCAATGAACAATCAAAACGTGGAATTAAGAAAACAGGTCTGGTGGGTCGTGGGTGGCTCAGTTGGTTAATCAACTCTGGATTTCAGCTCAGGTCATGATCTTATGAGTTCAAGCCCCACGTTGAGCTCTGTGCTGATAGCGTGGAGCCTGTTTGGGATCCCCTCTTTCCCTCTCTCTCTGCCCCTCCTCCACTTGCACGCATACTCTCTCTCTCCAAAAAAAGAAAATAAACATTTAAAAAAAAATAGTTCTGGGGAGGCTGGGTGGCTCCGTTGGTTAAGCATCTGAGTCTTGATTTCGGCTCATGTCCTAATACCAGGGTCATGAGATTGAGCCCCACGTCGGCTCCACATTGAGTGTGGAGCCTGCTTAAGATTCTCTCTCTCCATCTCTCTCTGCCTCTCCCTCGCTCTCTCTCCAGAAAGAAAAAAGAAAAAAAACAATTCCATTTACATTAGCATCAAAAAGAATAAAATACTTAGGAATAAATTTAACAAAATAAGTGTAAAAGCTATACTCTGAAAACTGTAAAATATCACTGAAAGAAATTTGAAAAGACCCAAATAATTTCAAAATATCCCATGTTCATGAATTAGAAGACTTAACACTGTTAATACGGGAATGGTCCTCAAATTAATCGACAGGTACAAGGCAATGCCTAACCAAATCCCAGCTGATTTCTTTGTAGAAATTCACAAGTTGATTCTAAAACTCATATAGAAATGCAATGGACCAAAAACAGTCAAAACAATCTGAAAAGGGAAGAAAGCAAGAGAATTCATACTTCCTGATTTCAAAATTTATTACAAAATAATCAAATCAGTATGATACATAAAAATAGACATAAAGATCAATGGAATAAAACTGAGAGTTCAGAAATAAAACAAAAAAATCTATGAGCAACGGACCTCAGTAAGGGGGCCAATAGGAAAGAAAAGCCTTTCAACACATGATGGTGGGACACCTGGACAGAATGCTGGGACAACAAATGATGCAAGGATAACATGCAAATCACAACCGCAGTGAAATACCACTTCATACCCACCAAGATGGCTGAAATCAAAAAGTCAAATACTAACAAGAGCTGGCAAGTAAGTGAAGAAATCAGAACCCCTATGCACTGCTCGTGGGAATGGAAACTGGTGCAGCCATTTTGGAAACAACCTAGCAATTCTTCAAACGATTAAATGTGGAATTACTATACTACTCAGCAACTCCACTCCTAGCAGTATACAGGAGAGAAATGAAACGCATGCCCACATAAAAATGTGCACACGAATGTTTATAGCAGCATTACTTAGAACACCCAACAGGTAGAAGCAACCCACGTGTCCATCAGCGGAAGAATGGATAAATAAAATGTGGTCTATGCATACCATGGAATATTATCCAGCCATAAAAGGCATGAAGTACTAATACATAACATGGATAGCCTGTGAAAACACACTAGGTGCAAGACATCACAAAAGACCATATATTATATAATTCTATTCATATGAAATGTCTAGAACAGAGCAATCTACAGACAGAAATTAGTGTTTGCCTCAGGCTGGGGGAGGAGGGTGATGGATAAAGGGTACAGGGTTTTTTTTGAGATGATAAAAATGGTCTAAAATCGACTAGTGGTGTCGAATGCACTTATCCATGAATGTATTAAAAATGATTAAATTATAAACTCAAAATGGGTGAACTGTAGGGCTTATAAACTGTAATTCGATAAAACCGTTTAAGAAAAAAGTCCTCAAGGATTATGGAGACATGTTGAAAGGACAAAGAAGCTATTTCAAGGGGCCTCCACTAGTCAGATTTGGGACAATTCTGAGCTTTAAAAAAAATAATGACAATAGATAGTATGACTTTTTAAAAAAAAATCCGCTAGTGTACAAGGGACAGGGGTAGGAAAAAGGGAAGGAGAGAAATTAATTTTTTTTTATTTTTTTAAATGTTTGTTTATTTTTGACACAGAGAGAGAGAGAGAGAGAGAGAGAGAGAGACATAGCATGAGTGGGGGAGGGGCAGAGAGGGAGACACAGAATCGGAAACAGACTCCAGGCTCCAAGCTGTCAGCACAGAGCCCGACGTAGGGCTCGAACTCACAGACTGCGAGATCATGACCTAAGCCAAAGTCGGACACTCAACCGACTGAGCCACCCAGGCGCCCTGAGAAATTAATTCTTTACAGCAGATTGCCAACTAATATATGTAGAAGAAATGGCCGATATGAAAATTGCCGTCTTGCTACTCCCGACGTAATAACTGGTTCAGACACAGATCATTAATGGTTGTAATAACCAAAAAAAATGCTGGGGAACTCACATAATCTCTAAATATCATTTCATCATTACTAATTACAAAGGAGGTAATGCACTTTATAATGAAGTCAGCAATTACGACATTATCCAATTGTGGAACATGCTGATATTATGTGCCTTTGATGTGATAAAGAAGTACACAACATCAACCTTGTAGTATTCGTGCAAAAAAAAAAAAAGAAAAAGAAAAAAGTGTAATCTGAATCTAAATATGAGGAAAACAATCAGACAAATCCAGAATGTGGCACATTCCACAATAAAACTAGCTTGGTCTCTTCAAAAAAGTCAATGTCATAAAAACAAAAACAAAAACAAAAAAGCAGGTGGGGGGAGACAGTAACCTTGACTAGACCCCACTCTCTAAATTTTTTGATCTTGTTAGGAAAGACATTTGAAGGACAACTGGGGAAATCTGAAAATATACTACATACAGTATATGTAAAAATGGCATGTGATTATGTGAAGAATGTTTTCTTTTTTTAACATTTCTTTAATGTTTATTTATTTTGAGAGAGAGCATATACATGCGTGCTCACCGAGTAGGGGAGGGGCAGAAAGAAAAGGAGAGAGAGAATCCCAAGCAGGCTGTCAGTGCAAATCGTGACCTGAGGCTTGATCTCACAAACTGTGAGATCATGACCTGAGCCAAAAGACAATTGAGCCACGCAGGCACCCCAAAAGTGTTTTTATTCTTAAGAGAGTAAGAATTGAAGAATTCAGAAATGAAGACTCATGATACCTATAATTTACTTTCAAACGGTTCAGTAATAAAATATCCACACAAAAAGCTAAAGTAAATGGGACAAAAACAGTAAATCTGAAAAAATTCTAGGCTCAACTGACTATTCAATGACACTAAAGCATTACTATACTGCTTTTAAAAAGGTGTGATAATTGGGGGCGCCTGGGTGGCTCAGCCGGTTAAGCATCCGACTTCAGCTGAGGTCATGATCTCACGGTTTGTGAGTTCCAGCCGTACATTGGGCTCTGTACTGACAGCTCAGAGCCTGCAACCTGATTCAGATTCTGTGTCTCCCTCTCTCTCTGCCCCTCCCTCTCTTGCTCTCTGTCTCTCTCTCAAAAAAATAAACATTAAAAAAATTTTTTTAATTACAAAATAAAGGCGTGATAATTTTATCACAGTTGTGTTACAATTAGAAGTGCCCTTACCAAAATAAACATGTGGGACTATATCAAACTAAAAAGCTTCTACGCAGCAAAAGGAACCACAACAAAGTGAAAACATGACTTACAGAATGGCAAAAAATATTTGCAAACCATAAATCTGATGAGTTAATATCTAAAATATATAAAGAACTCCTACAACTCAACAGCAAAAAAAAAACCCAAATAACCCAATTAAAAATGGGCAAAGGAACCGAATCAACGTTTTTCCAAAGAGGATATACAAATGGCCAACAGGTAAATGAAAAGATGGTCAACATCAATAACCATCAGAGAAATGCAAATTAAAACCACAATGAGATAATATCTCACACCTGTTAGAATGACCATCATCAAAAAGATAAGAGATAACAAATGCTGGTGAGGATGTGGAGAAAAGGGAGCCCTCGTGCTCTGTTTGTAGGATTGTAAATTGATGCGGCCACTATGGAAAACAGTATGGAGGATCTTCAAAAAATTAAAAATAGAAGTAGTCTACGATCCAGCAATTCCACTTCTGGGTATTTACCCAAAGGAAATGAAAACACTAACCCAAAAGGATATCTGCACTCCCATGTTCACTACAGCGTGACTCATAATAGCTAAGACATGGAAACAACCTAAGTGGCCACCAGTGGATAAACTGATAAAGCAGTTGTGATATATAGATATACAGTGGAATATTATTCAGCCATTAAAAAAAAGGAAATCCTACCATTTACAACATGGATAGACCCTGAAGACATTACGCTAAGTGAAATAAGTTAAAGACAAATGTTGTATGATCTCACTTTTATGTGAAATCTAAAAAAAACAAAAAAGGTACAAACTCTCAACTACAAGATAACTAAGTACTAGGAATATGATGCATGACATGACTACATAACTACAGTTAACAGTACTATATGATAGACAGGAAAGTTGTTGAGAGGTAGATCCTGAGAGGTCTCATCACAAAGAGAAATTTCTGGGTTTTTTTTTTTTAATGTTTATTTATTTTGAGAGACAGAGCGTGACACACGAGCAAAGGAAGGCGGGGGGAGAAAGAATTCCAAGAAGGCTCTATGCTGTCAGTGCAGAGCCTGATGCAAGGCTCGATCTCACAACCTGAGCTGAAATCAAGAATTAGACACTTAACCGACTGAGCCACACAGAAGCCCCTAGAGAAATTTCTTTTTATTGCTATCCATATGAGATGATGAATGTTAACTAAACCTACTGTGTAATCATCTTATAATGTATGGAAATCAAATCGTCATGCTATATGCCTTAGGCTTATACACTGATATATGCTGATTATTTTTAATGAAACTGGAAAAAAAGACTTCACTGCAAACAGTAATACATGCCCTTACCTTTTAAAGTTACCTACTGAAGTATTTACTGATGAAATGTTTGGAATTTGTTCAAAAATAACTAATGATGAGGAGGGGGAGTAATGGAGGTCTAAGTGAAACAAGACTGGCCGTGTGGAAGCTGGGATAATACTATGTAAGAGTTCATTGTATTACTCTACTTTTTGCTTATATTTGAAACCTACATTAAGAAAGTTCTAGATTCTGGGCTCCCTAGGTGGCTCAATCAGTTGAACGTCTGACTCTTGATGTCAGCTCAGGTCATGATCTCGCAGTAGTGGGATCGAGCCATGCAGGAAGTAGAGTCTGCTTGGGTTTCTCTCTCCCCCTCTACCACTCGTGTGCACAGGCCCTCTCTCCCTCTCTCTCAAAAACTAATAATAATAATACAGGTTCTAGATTCTAATTCTATTTTAGCACTAATACCCTCAGCATTATTTAAACTCTGTCCAGCAGTGAAAGAAAATATTCATATGCAACTAAATCAGTGAGATAAATGATCAGTGAGATAAATCTAAGTCTTCAAACCATAAACTGGACATCAACACTGTGTAATTGAGGACATGTCCTCCAGGGTTTTTATGAGACAGAATGACATGTGGATGGTTATGTGACCATCAACTACAGTAGCTCCTACATTATCAACCCTCTTCTGTGCCATTTATTAAAAAAAGAGAGAGAGAAATAACAAGGAGTACAAATTCAATTTAAAAGTTGAGAACACATTATTTCCTAGAAAGGGGAGGGAAGTGAATTATAAAATACAACCTGAAGGTAAAACAACCTAACAGATCATTTCTGTTCAATTTTTATTTTATTTTATTTTATTTCCTATGATTTTATGGCCCAGTTTATCTTGATTTTACATCTTGAGTGAGAATTAAAAAGAAAAATCCTATCTTCACTCATACAAAACATCCAAAAGGTATGTGGGACTGAGGGAGAGATCAAGGAAGGGGCCCCTACCTCCATCATCACCAACTTATCAGGATACGCCAGGTCTCCCGGAGCAGGTTTGTAGCCCGTGATGTCCGTCTGAATGTAGATGTGGGTTCTGTAGACTAGCCGCTCTTGTACGTCTTCCAGCATCTGCTTTACTCCAGCTGCAAATGCTCCCAGTTGTTCAGCTGATAAAACAGTGTAATCATCCATCCTTTTTACATTTGGAAAAATGCTTTCTTTAAACAAGCGAAAATATTGCTAAATTGCCTAGTAATAGCAGGAACCGTTTTTGCCTCGGGAACTGTGGCTGCATTCTATTTCAGTATGATTCAAAGACCTCAGAAAAATTTAATAAATGTCTTTCAATTTCCTCATATTGAAAGCTGGGAAATAAATTTGCCCTTATACCTTCTTCCTGGGACTCTGTGATATTTCTATTATTAACATGAATAATAAAATCTGAATTTTAAGGTGTTTTGTGCTTTTTAAAAGTTATCTCATACAGCTTTGGACTAATCCTGAAAGAGGGCTAGAGCAGCTTAGTAGCTGGGGTATCATTCCTATTTTACAAATAAATTAAGTCCCACAGACAGTAAATGACTTGTTCATGTTACTACAAAGAAAACTGAGTAGAAATTTAAAATGAAATATGAGTTCATATAGAATTTCTTCATTCCTAAGATGCCAAGAGTGTTAAGACAAACCAGTGATGCAGTAACAGCTTTCCTAGGGGTGGGGCGCTAGAAACACTACACAATAACATAAATACTCCATTTGACTCAGAGGCATTAATATATGAGAAAATACACACCTTAGAATGAACTAAATGCAGTAGAATAAGAAACTCTGGAAGCATAACAAACCTAAGTGTCTCCTAAGCAAAGTCAAAGTGAAGACAGTAATTTCTGCCAGTAAAATAACCACTTGAAGGTTTTTTGTTTTTTTTTTAAGGTACCTAAGTACCATTAGGAAAATGGCAATCAAATCAAATACAGTATGAAAGAACGTAACAGATGGTTAAAATAGAGCTTTCCAGAGCATTGCTTTTATTTGTAATTTCAAAAAAGATAAGTTATTCATATGTATGTACACTAAAATAATTTGTTTTTAAATCAAGAGTGAGCAATATAGTCAATGACTTTATGTATTCTGGTAAAAATGTATTAGAAACGCCTAATCCAAAACCAACAATTCTCTCTTGATTTCAGATACCAGAAAGAAAGGTAACTGTAATTATTTTATTACTAATTTTTCCCAGATTTTAAAATTCTTTCCCCATTTAATTTGTACCTTTAGTCAAAAAGTAAGGTGCATCTTGATTTAAAAAGGGACAAGGCATCAAGCCAGGCGACAAAAATATTAAATTTATACAGGTGAGTGGGGTAGAAGATAGGGGGTTTTCAAATTCACTGAGCCACAGATACAATTAAAAAGACTTTTGAAATTTTCTAAATTATCATTTACCATTGTTCTGTACATGATCTTCAAGCACCTCATTTTTAAGGATCCCACAAAGTTCTGATAGAGTCTCTAAGTGAATAACATGAATGATCAAGGGCCTGAAGACATCATACAACGACACACACAGTTTCTCCAAAAGTTCACTACAATGAAAGAATAAAACATGGTTATAAGTAATAAGCTTTTCAGGATTTTCTAACAGTATAAATGGCATCATTGATTTCTTCTAGCCAATAAAAATAAAAATCTACTATAAAACAGTGTATAGGAACATTACATAATGAGAAGTGAAAGGGTAAAAATAATACTGCAGTTTTGTTTTGTTTTGTTTTTGCTTTAAAAGCTCAAATCAGGGGCACCTGGGCTCAGTGGGTTGAGCATCCGACTTCAGCTCAGGTCATGATGCACGCAGGGTCTGTGAGTTCGAGCTCCACGTTGGGCTCTGTGCTGACAGCTCAGAACCTGGAGCCTGTTTCAGATTCTGTGTCTCCCTCTCTCTCTGCTCCTCCCCCACTCACCCTCTGTCTCTCAAAAATGAACAAACATTAAAAAAATTTTTCTTAATAAAAATAAAAATAAAAGCTCAAATCAATAAGGAGTCTTCAGCAGCCACTCAAATTAGCTGCCCCCAGCCAAATGTCAATTTGTTACAACTTTATTTCAGCAATACTTTGATACATATGTCCCTTGTCCACAATAACAAATATTCCCAGTAAGTATCCTTTTAAATTCTACATCATTTGTGAATCAAATATAACATTTTCCCTAGGAAAGATGAATTCAGAATTCTTTTTTTTTTAATTTTTTTTTTAATGTTTATTTATTTTTGAGACAGAGAGAGACAGAGCATGAACGGGGGAGGGTCAGAGAGAGGGAGACACAGAATCTGAAACAGGCTCCAGGCTCCGAGCCATCAGCCCAGAGCCTGCCGCGGGGCTCGAACTCACGGACTGCGAGATCATGACCTGAGCCAAAGTCGGCCGCTTAACTGACTGAGCCACCCAGGCGCCCCAAGAATTCTTGAATACTTAGATAAACAAACCTCAAAGTACTTTGGACATAGGGGCACCTGGGTGGCTCAGTCAGTTAAGTGTCCGACTTCAGGTCAGGTCATGATCTCGCGGTTTGTGAATTTGAGCTCCGTGTCGGGCTCTGTGTTGACAGTTCAGAGCCTGGAGCCTGATTCAGATTCTGTGTCTCCCTCTCTCTCTGCCCCTTTGCCACTTGTATTCTGTCTCTCTCTCTCTTTCTCTCAAAAATAAATAAACATTAAAAATTGTTTTTAAAAAGTACTTTGGACATACAAGTATATTTTTGACAATTTTAAACATTTGATTGTCTATATTCTCCATATTGTCAATAGTGCTCTTCTATACATAGCATTTCATCAGAAATGATCAACCTAATCAATGCCATGAGATAAATTTGTCTCTTCCTCAGTACGAGAGTTATAATGTCAGAACCTTTGTAAGAGTCAAAATCGCCAATAGGAAAAAACCAAAAGTGACTAACACGGGCAGAAAGACACTTTCAGAAAAATAAGGAAAAGGTATTAAATACTGTATGTATTTTTAAGTGTCTTTCATTGGTTAGAACCACAGAATTTTTTAACTAGAAGGAATTATCATACTTAGTGGAGATAAAGGGATATAGATTGCCAAGACTTAGTTCCCAATACAGGATTCTTACTATCGTCCCATAATGTCTCCATAAATATATTATAAATATAAAGGCATGTTGGCCTTTAAATTGCATTTATTTTTCAAAAAAGGCACTGTCCCACCCAAGAGTATTCTGTTCACACACCCACAAAAGTTAAAATATTCTGCAGTTAATTTTACTCATTTTTAAAAATTTTTTTTAATGTTTACTTATTTTTGAGAGAGAGAGAGAGACTGGGGTGAGCAGGGGAGGAGCAGAGAGAGAGAGGGAGATACAAAATCCGAAGGAGGCTCCAGGCTCTGAGCTGTCAGCACAGAGCCTGATGTGGGGCGTGAACTCACGAACTGCAAGATCATGACCTGAGCCAAAGTCAGACACTTAACCGACTGTGCCACCCAGGTGCCTCTGCAATTAATTTTTAAATATTCATATAATATAATAAGCCATGATGGTTATTAGCAAATTAAATCTTAAAAGCAAGAGGTAGGGGAGACTGGGTGGCTCAGCTGGTGAAGCATCCAACTCTTGATTTCAGCTCAGGTCATGATCTCACAGTTTGTGAGATCAAACCTCACGTCAGGCTCTGAGCTGACAGCATGGAGCTTGGGATTCAAGCTGCTTGGGATTCTCACTCATTCTCTCGCTCGCTCGCTCTCTCTCTCTGCCCCATGCACACGTGTGTGCACTCTCTCTCATTCTCTCTCTCTCCAAAACAAAAAACAAAACAAAACAAAACAAAAAAACACCAAGAGTTAGATTTTGTGCACCACCTACTCTAATTTTGATGTTGGTTTTGTGAAAAATTCATTGTAAAGCTGGTGCTCATCCTGGCACACGTGAACCATAAAGGCACAGCCACTGCGAATCTGCAGGAAACAAACACACATCACCTACAGTTAAAGACACACAATGATTCCAGCACTTAGGAATAAAGCAAGTATCTTATTTGCAATGTGATTATGCATATATATTCATAAAAGTTATGCAAGAACAGAAAATGGTTGGTTTCCAAAGATTTACTGCCGAACATAAACATGGCTCATTTTTATTTTCTTTTGTCTTCTAAACTTTTGACAATGAAAATTACTTTTCTAGTTGAAAAGGGGGTATTTAATAAAAGAATCTTTATATATCTTTCTATAGTATGAATTAAAGTCACAAAACAAAAAAGCATTCTGCAGCAAAAGTGAAAACAAAATGGTCAGTATAAATCCACAAACTGTGATACTTCATCTTTAAAGGAATACTTGTTTGTGAATCTTCATTCTTCAAAAAATACATCAAAATGAGAATATTTTGACAAGTTGACTGCTAACGACTACACCAGATTTCTCTTAACTGAAAGAAAAATTCTCTAAGTTTGTTGATATGGGAACCAAAACTTATTTACCCACTTGTAGCTTCTAGAATACCAAAACATCTCAGAGGAAGGTTTAAACACCAAACAAAACTAGGAGAAACTTACCAAGGCACAATGATCTCTGTTGTTCTGGCTGGTTAACTCTGTTACAGTACAGGTGATACTAGGGCCTAAAAGAAGCTCCCGCTGGTCAAGGTAACACTGATGGATGTCATTCAGCAGTTGCTGGTATCTGATGAAAAGCAGATGGGATTGGCATACAAACTTCTGAGTTCAGGTATGCAAATTAAATCTGATCTTAAATCCCAGAAGTGGTTTCCAAACCCCTAAAGCTGTAAGGTCACTTCTCATTTGCCCACATTAAATACTACAAATATTTATGTATAAAAAGAAAAAACAAACCGTAATGAACTGTGGTTCAAAAGCTAGAACTTTTAAAGAAAGATTTATCTCCCAAGAGTAGAGAAAGATCTTACATCTATTGAAATTAAAAGCAAATTCTGCTTGGTGCGCCTGGGTGGCTTAGTCGGTTAAGCATCCAACTTCGGCTCAGGTCATGATCTCATGGTTCATGAGTTCAAGCCCCGCATTCGGCTCTTTGCTGACAGTGAGGAGCCTGCCTGGGATTCTCTCTCTCCCTCTCTCTCTTTCTGCCCGCCCCCCTCTCATAATAAATAAACAAACTTAAAAAAAGAAAAGAAAAGAAAATCCTGCTATGGGAAAAAGAGATGCCTTGCAAACTCACTAAGACACATCTACAACCTTATTCCCCCAAATAAGTAATGTGCTGCAAGGTTTACATAGCATGCAAGGTAACTGCTCAGAAAATATGAAGGACATAATAAACTTGGAAAAAGAGCACATCAAGAAGAAGGTCATTTGGAAAGTAAAGAAATTCTAGGTACTCACTCAGGTATTTTTTCAGATCGCTGTTCTATTTGTTCAATGATAGTCTGCAAAATAAAAATATATTAAAAATACATTTGTTTTAGTTATACTTTTAATTACTTCCTCATTTTAACAAATACAGGCTAATGTCAGGAAATCTGTAAATTCAAAAACGCTGAAATATAAAAATCACCTATAATACCACAAAATAACCACATTTAATATTTTAGGATATTCTTTCAGTTTTTTTGTAGATTATAGTTTCTATATATTTCTTTAAAAAAAACTAGAATTATATATTCAGCTTTATAATCTGCTTTCAAAAAATTAACACTTCAAAACATCATCCTACTCAACAATCAGATGAAAATGTACGGAAAGCCTTAGATAGTGCCTGGTATCTAGTAAACACTCAACGAATCACTTATTATTATTTAAAACATTACTTTCACAGCCCCCACGGCAAACGTACCATAAATCCAACATTCTGTTCGACATCTACATTGTATCCTGAGAAGAAAAGCCCAGTGGTTAGGAGTGAAGCTAGAGGGTCTGGGCGCCAGCTGCCCAAGAGTCCTCTGAGTCCAGGAGAGCTGGCTCCCGTCTCTTGACTTTCCACCTCCCACCGGGTAAAGCTGCTACAATAACAGAAAGTACTTCCCAGTCGGGGACGCCCAACACTGGCTCCAAAGAGATACTTTTAGGGGCTTTTGCTCCATTCTCCTAAAACGTTTCTGAAAAAGGAACTGATTTATATCCCTATCAGCAGAATTGTCTGCCTGACCAAATCCTCAAAAGCACTGACTGTGACACGTTAATCTGCCATTTTCTTGACCAAAAAAAATGCCAGCTAACCTTAAACTGCATGTATTCTCCACGGAGGCTATACAAGCACTCATATTTATTAATCGTTTGCATTCTCTTTGAGTAATCTGGCCACTTACAGTAGATATTTATCTTTCTGACTGACTTACAAGCACTCTTAGTATATTGAAAATATTAACCCTCTCACACTTATTTGTTGGAAACATTCTAGTTTCTGTTTTTCTGTGGCTGTTTAAAATTCAGAAAATTTAATTTTTTTTAATGTTTATTGTTGAGAGAGAGACGGAACACAAGTTGGAGAGGGGCAGAGAGAGAGGGAGACACAGAATCTGAAGCAGGCTCCAGGCTCTGAGCTGTCAGCACAGAGCCCGAAACAGGGCTCGAACTCACAAACCATTCATGCTTGAACTCACAAACCATTCATGACCTGAGCCAAAGTCAGACACTTAACCAATTGAGCCACCCAGGTGCCCCTGGAAAGTGTAATTTTTATATCACAAATCTTTTACTCCATAATTTTTTCCTGGTAATTTCTGCTAGTTATTTTTTTTTCTGCTTATTTTTACATTTAACTCTTTGGTTTACTGATAGTGTATTTTGGTAATGTTATAAAATGAAGACCTGACTTCTTTTTCCCCAAATACTTAGCAAATCTTCCCAATACTATGTAGAAAACTAGAACCCTTCCTCTTTAAGAAATTTATATACTAAGTTCTAGAATTTTCCATTCCAGTGATCCACTGATGAATTCTTGAATCAGTATCACTGTATTTTTCAAATTTTCCTTGTCTAATTAGTCTTGCTTATTTAGTATACCAAATGAATTTAAGCATTATCCAAAAAGAAATTCCATTAGAATTTTTGCTAACATTACATTTGACTAATAAATTATATTAGGAGGAACTGACATTTAAAAAATTAAGTCTCCTGAACCAGGAACAAGATAAGTTACTATTTATTCAGTCTTTTATGATTTTCTGTCCAGTTTTGCCATTTTCTTCCTCCTTGTATTTCCATTAAGGTTATTTGTAGATAAATATTCTATGCTCTCACTAGTATGTCAGGACTCCATCGCATGTATTAATTGGTTACCATTAGTAAATGGCAAGCAGAAAGGCCACTGAGAATTATAAAATCATTTTATATTCACCTACCCCACTGAGCTATATATCACACCTATCTATACCATTTCTTCTCTAATCAAATTTTTACCACTGGTATTCGACTACTAAGCAAAAGCAACCAATCAGGCACAATCTAAACCTCTTACCATCAATGAACCACCCTTCTCCTGTATCTTCTATAAATAAGACCAAGTTTCTCTTATTTCAAAAAACAAAAAACCCCTTTCAACTAACTCTGGGAGGGAAACAAGAAAGGGATTGAGTCAGTCAGCAAAAGTAGACTACTCTTTCTAATATCTTCACAAGGAACAGGAAAAAGATACATGTACCAGCTGGTCAACTGTATCTTGGCTATGTTATTAAATATGTAAATACTGACACACAGACCTACTTTCTACACCCTCCATTTCTAATCACTCTATCAAGGCAAATATTTAGCACATAAGTACCAGCCACTGTGCTAAGGAGAATAAGTAAGGCACATGTTCCCAACCTCAAGATTGGGAACAGCTTAATCAACCCCTATTTCTCATGGACTAGTGCAAAATCTTCTTTGTTGATCAGGCCTCCCTGTCTCAAATCTTGCTTCGCCATAATCCGTCTTCGAAGAGCATCCTTAAGCTAAAGAAATGGCAAATCTGACCAAATCATTCTCCTGTCTAAAATACTTCACCAGGGGGGCCTGGGCGGCTCAGCTGGTCAAGCGTCTGACTTCAGCTCACAGGCCATGGGTTTGAGCCGCGAATCATGCTCTGAGCTGACAGTGCAGAGCCTACTTGAGGTTCTCTCTCTCTCCCTCTCTCTGCCCTCCCCTCACTTGCACACATTCCCGTGCTCTCTCGCTCTCTCCCAAAATAAACAAACTTGAAAAAATTAAATACTCCACTAGCTCTCCGCTTGTCCTGAATTGGCATGACACGTGACGCCCCTTGTGAAACGATCTCTACCATCTTTCCTGTCTTTTTTTCCCCATCACACGTTACCAACGTCCTGTGTTCTGGTCACAAGTTACAGGCAGCTCTGCCAAAATAAGTGTGGCTACAACCATCCCTCTACGTGCCGTCTTCTCTGCATGAAGCACCCTTACCAATCCCCTCAAGCCTGCTATAAATCTGTGCTCCTTTCGGTCAAATATCACTTTCACCTAGAAACCTTCCCTGAGCATCACGGGAAGAGCTAAGTGTCTCCTGTTCTGTGCTCTTAAGGCACCTCTAAGGTACGCTACTGTAATGTGGAAAGACAGTGCCTACCTTTCATTTGTATTCATTTTCCTGGTATAAGCAAAAGGTCTAACATACAGCAGAGCCTCAAAGGGCTGGCTAAATAAACTTCATAGCAATATCCTATTTACGTCAATAGACTTACTCTGACTTTGGGAGCAGCAGCTCGAAATTTCACATAAAATAATGTGAAGGCATTGTCTGCATTGGGTACAGATGCAGGATCCTAGAGACACGGGGAAGGGCAGGGAAGGAAGATAATTAGCAACAAATAATCATTCCGAAAATATGACACCAACCATTTTAAATGGCTACTGCTGGGCCTGTATACCAACCAAAAGCTTACAGAGAAAAATCTCAAAGACAGATTACATATTAGTATTATTGCTACAAATGAGACATGCTTGGGTGGAACTGTCATCTCCTTCCTCTTCATAACTAAAATTTACCCTATGCTGCATGAATTTTGGTGGTAAACAGAGCTGAATTCAGATTCACACTCAGTCACTTACTGACAGCAGGATAATGGCCACATCACTGGACCTCTCGAAGATTCAGCACATCCATTAAATGCAGATTAGTCATAAAGGTGTTATGCAGCTCAACAGTAAGGCACTAGTTACTGGTACATTGTAGGTTCTAGCACTGATTAGCTATTCATTTCCTAAACTTATTCAAAATCTTACAAAACAGAAAAATTATATAGTCTGGCCTTCATGTCAGCTACGAACAATATGGACAGTAAAACACAACCCGAAAATCAGAGGCTTTGAACTAAAAGTTCAAGAAGATATTTCATGTGCTTTGAAAAGTAAGCTTAAAACATAAAATGCATAGTCTTTATGATTTTATTTTCTTATATGTTCAGTGAGCATCTTAGCTAGCTGCACTCTTAATTTTCTAACCTAACTCTCTGCTCATTTTCCACCTAGCATCTACTATGACCTGTAATTTGTTTGTTTGTTTCCTTCTTCGCTGATTATTTCTTCTGAATTATCCATGAGGGCAGGGACCTCGCTGGTTCCTTCTCACTATTGTACAGTTCCCAGTACAATACCAACCACTGAGAAGGCTCTCAATGAAAATACATTTGTTAAACACAGAAAATTAAATTATCTACCATATGTAAAAAAAAAAAAAAAAGACTCAAAGTATCCATCATATGTAATCCTACCCCTAAGACAGAACTAGTTTTATCATTTTGCTGTATTTCCAATATTTTCATGAAGATAAAATGTTTTAAGTGACAAATGGTTCGAACCTTATTGTTTACCAATAGTAATGAGTACTTCTCACATTATTAAATATTCTTTGAAAATAAGATTCTGATGAACAGATATAATACAGCCATTTTTTTCTATTCTAAATAAAACTGTGATGCGTAGTCCTATTTAACAAAATGTTTAAAAAAAAAAAGTTTCTAGAGGTACTAAGTACTAACCTTACATTTAAGATTATGGAAGGTAAATGAATGAATAAGAAAAGAAAAAGAAAAGAAAGGAACGACCTCACCAGTTAACTCACCCTTTTCAATAACTGACTGGTGAGGTTCTGTAGCGTGTTCACAGTGTATGTCTTCATGAGGTGCAAGGCTTTCGAAAGACACTGCTTAAACTTCAGCAAATATACAGGATAATCTTTAAAATGTGGCTATAAAGGAAAGGGAAAGATTTACAAAGAGGAAACAAACACTGGCCCAGCCAACTACGAAAACAAACCTGTCCTGAAAGTAAAGCTATATATGATGTTCAAAAGGTCTTATATAGACTGTAAGCTTGACGAAGACGAATACGGGCTTCTCCCCTAATTCCCCTTCAACCAAAAGTTCACTTTATGTCACTTCACTTTTACAAAAGACCTACAATAGTACCCGTTTTTGTTAACCAAAAGAAATCCAATGAGGATTTTCACTTTTATGAAATGGTAACTGCTTCTTCACTTTAGGACATTTTGATTTACAAAAGGTTTCATAGGAACATTCTGCTTTCAGATAGTGGGGAAAACCTGTACAGCTATAAATCCTTGGGGGATACAAGGAGGGTGATGAAATCAAAGGGCCTGTTCCTTTATTTCCTCCCAAGTAACACTTCCTGTTTCCAAAGAAGTATCTAGAACACCAGGAAGTCAAAAGCCTAAAAATCACCCATCCTTTTAGGTGGCTATACCTGTGTCAGCCAGGATCCCTTTCTGTTCCAGAGGTTGCCTCAGCAGCTGAAAGTACTTTTTTTACATCACTACTGACAATGACTAAGAATTTGCTACAGTTTTTCTTCAAGTATATTACAGATACCCTGTTTCCCTTCAGAAGAAATACTTTATAACATAGGAAGTAATATAATGTGAATGTTAAGATTTCTTAAAAACATACAGGAACAGGGGCGCCTGGATAGCTCAGTTAGTTAAACACCCAACTCTTGATTTTGGCTTAGGTCATGATCTCACAGTTCGTGAGTTCAAGTCCTGTGTCGGGCTCCATGCTGACAGCTCAGAGCCTGTTTGGGACCCTCTCTCTCCCTCTCTCTCCCTGCCCCCTTTCCTGCTTGTGCAGGCACACACACGCATGCACTTGCACTCTCTCTCAAAAATAAATAAATATACTTTAAAAAAAATACAAAAATATCATGACTTACATGAGATGAGATATATGTTATACAGTCATCTAACTTGGCCAGCATAGGTATAAATCCTTCACTATTAACAGACAATGTAGGAGAATTCAGTTTCTTTAAGGAAAAAAAAATTTTTTTTAATTCACAAAAAATATTCAGGCAAAAGTTGAAAATTATGTATTAGAATTAGCATACTTCCCTTTAGACTATAAGTTATACTAATGTCTTTACATTTTAAGAATCATCAAAGTATCCTCAAATATAGCCCATGTGTAATAATAAAGAAAGGACAAAAAAGTAATAGTGATTTAATTTAGTTTATTCCTAATGAGCTTTAAGGGGCTCTTCATAAATTTGCAAATATTTACATTACTGCATCGTACAATGTTATATTAACACATCAAGTACCTAGACTTCTCATTTTCTAGTACAACATACACAAATTTCCTACTTTCAAATAGTGGCGATTTTTTCAAGGTTAAAGGATTAACTAGCAGTCATACTATGTTTAGCAGTCATACTATGAAAGTAAAACAATATATAAGCAAAATATAAGTAAACGTTTAATGATTAAATATATACAAATAGCATAAACACAAGTAATATATATAATGTTTAATACTTAACATATAAAACTGTACATTAAGACATGAAACTATTTTACATACATGTTTTATATAAATATGAAAATGTAAATAAAGAAGTGTATGCAAAATATAAGTAAAACCAGTCAACTATTTTTTATCTTGATAGCTTAACAATGAACAATTTCCCCTTGCATTCCATTATTAACTGGTTACTAGTTTTCTATCTCTGTAGTAAACCATAATAATTATAATTAATTTAATACTTTTAGTCATTTATATGTAGTAATTATGATTAATTTATGAGCCGGGAAGACATAGGAATGTAATTTACACAGCAGTCTTAATTGAGACTATTACTTTGATATACAAGCATGCGTTATAAGGACTATACTCCAAACTAAACAGGAGATTATTTTAAAAAATATTTTGATTGCTAAGAGTAGCACAACCACAGCAAGATTTAAAATTTACTACTTCCTCTCACAATCTTTTCAGCTCACAAATAAAGATACTGTATTTGTGGTAACAGACAAAGGGATTTTAATAACAGTAATACAACTTAAGAGGAACTACTGTTTAAATCACATTTGAAAAAATCTGAACTGGTAATGATACCTACATGGGGTACAAGTAGGGATATCTATCTGCAAGCAAACTATTAAGTTAAAATATCACTCAAGTCAATTTATAAATTTAATGATTATATTCAGAAAGGAAAATACAAATAAAGTCACTAACTTTACAAAAAGTAAAAAAAAAAACAAAACCATGCTTACTGTGTTAATAGTTTCCAATTCATTAAAATAGGAAAGCTTTTGTTGAATGTTTTCTGCCAGATCAACAAGTTCCGACTTGCATTTTTTAAAAGAAAAAAATCAGTATAAGAACGTAAGAATCAACACTCCAGTCTCAAAATTACATTGAATACATTTATACCAGACATACAGGTTTATTTTAGACATAAGATTTTAGACTAATGCTCAAAGATTTCTGCAATCGTGGACAAATTAAGTGATGATTATTACAGCAACTTACATATCTTTTATAAAATAATAAATAATTCCCTTTTAAAAACACACAAAATATACAGAGAAGACTCAGATAAAGTGACTTACATGTTCTATCTTTAGATCATGAGTTTAAGTACAATCTAGATCAGTTCATCTTTTCATAAACCCCACCATTACTATAATCACTTTGCTTATTTGAAAAGTGTCAATCAAGAGTGGACGGGTCAAACTAATGTATCGTCTTCATTCTGAAACTGTACTGAGACTTAACAGCTCAAAACATAGGCTTGCCTTGCCACATTCATGTGAGCTTATTTAGAATACAAACAAGCTGGCAATGTCATAATGTGCATGCTTAGCACAAGGCCTCATACAGAGCAGAGTTCAATACATACTTGGAGAAATTAAAGAGATCAGAATTAAATTCTATCCATCTATTTAAAAATAAAACGTTAAGTATAATCACTAGCCCTCTCCCCTACTCCAAATTACCTGTTCTTTTAGGAGCTGTTCACAGGCTTCATGTAGCGTTCCTGTCTTATTGGACACAAAAAGATACTGTTTCTGCAATGATTCCAGATGCTGAAGAGCACTGTTTACATCATTCAATATAGCATCACACTGCTCCTGAAACCCAGACAAGTAATCCCTCATCTGTCTAGAAAACAGAACCAAAAGGGGATTGGCAATAATATTTTCCCCCAATAAGCAGAGTCAATAAACAACAAAGTCTCATTTTTCCCCAAATGCTTGAATCTCAGGAGAAGAGTCGACCTACTCACTGAAGTTTATTATATTCAGAAAGGTGCCAAAAATTATGTTAACACCTTTTCCAAAACTTAAGAGGAAAAAAAATCACTGAAACAATGAGCAACAAAAGGAATCAGCCTTAAAGCCACAAGCTGGCTTTTCACATTTAAGGCAATAAATCGCCAACTCAACTTTCAAAGACTGGGACACTAGGGCCAACCCGGGGTATTAAGTAGGTCAATCTCTCAGGTCACTTAATGTCTTTGAGAGACGGTGTGATGTCATGGAAAGAATTTTGGACTTGGAATCAGAAGACCTGAGTCACTGAGTCATATTAGGAAAGTCACTTAGTATTTTCAGGCTTCAGTTTGCACATTTGTAAAATAGGAATAATATAATACCTTTCTTCACATAACTGCTATAAAGATTAACTGAAATCACACATCAAAGAGCCTAACACATTACCTAGCAGTAACCATCACTTAATAAATGTTAAATAAATGCAATTATTCAATCCACAGTCCCCAAATCAGCTCGACACTATGCACCATCATTTCCCCTATGCTATCAACATACACAAACAGAACAACATAGTTACACCCAATCTAGGTGGGCATCCCCAAAATCTCTTGGGTCACTACTTCGAAAGAAAAGCAATAAACATCTCTTAGAGTTCCTATAAAATTCCCACTTGAACTCAAACCTTCCTAGAGTTCTCTAAAAACCAATGTGTGCACCTCCTAACCTATTAATTATGATACAACTATTTGTTTAAATCACACAACTTATCTCAAGCTCTTCTTAAAGAAAATGTTGCTGTTGGAGTTTTCTTTGTATCTTAATTTCGTTTAAAGATACAGATTATGAAATGCCGCAGATGACTGTGATCTAAAAGTTAGGGGACACCTGGGTGGCTCAGTTAAGTGCCTGACTTCGGCTCAGGTCATGATCTCACGGTCAGTGAGTTCCAGTCCCATATCGGGCTCTGTGCTGACAGCTGAGAGCCTGGAGCCTGCTTCAGATTCTGTGTCTCCCTCTCTCTCTGACCCTCCCCCACTCATGCTCTGTCTCTCTCCATCTCTCAAAAATGAATAAACGTTAAAAAAAAAAAAAACTTAAAGTTAGGTTAGCCAACAAACTCAAGAGCCACATACCTATATTTAGTTTCTTCATCCTGATCCATCTGAGTTTGTAGCTTTGCAAACCATGAGAAAAACTAGAAAAATAGAGAGTATTACATTGTCAACAAAACTAAAACAGACAAAATGGAAAGTGGCTACAGGCTAAACAGCAAGTCAAAAGGGTAGACACTACCTAAGTCTTACTGTTTGTGGTTCAGACATTAATAATTATTTTTAAGCCAGGAGATGATCATTTAATTCCATAGGCAATATCTACATGCTAGCAAAGCAAAGGATATTAAAATCATTGGCCACATCCAGAGTCAAACAAAGATAAGGGTTAAAGGTACAGAATATAAAAAATATATATTCTTTCCTAAGAGGCTAATGCCTATTTGCTACATTGCTAAATTTGAATAGGTAACATAGGGCTTTGGATCAGTGTTAATATTAATGTTATCTAATAAGGATTATAAAAATATAACTTTTGAAATAATATAACAGAGTGACTTAACAACATGGGACTTCTGTATTAGCTAAACCTGGGTTTGGATTCTAGCCCTACCATCTAAGTCGTGAAAAATATCTATTATTAAAAAGAGGTGGAGGGCACAGTCTATTAAGCATCTGACTTTGGCTCCGGTCACAATTTCAAGGTTTGTGAGTTCAAGCCCTGCGTCAGGCTCCACTCTGACAGGACAGAGCCTGCTTGGGATTCTCTCTCTCTACCTCTCTCTCCACCCCTCCCCCAATTGTGCTTTCTCTCTCTCTCAAACTTTAAAAAATAAAATAAAATAAATAAAAAGAGCTAAAGATTGACCTTATACAAGCATGAAGGATAAAAATGTTTTATAGCTTGATCATTGTGGGAGTTAAATTTGTCAAAACTCATCAAACTATATACTTAAAATGGATATATTTTATATTGTGTAAATTATAACTCAATATACAAGTTTTTCAAAAAATTTACAGAAAAATACGCGGGTACAAATTTAGCCCAGATTTTTTTTTTTTTTTTCCAAATAGTCCAAATAAGTTCACAGACAGGGTGCAAGGTTATGCTCCACAATTCTCAAGTTGGATCTGAAGTCAAGGGTATGCTTCATTCTCTCCAGATATTAGGCTTGCCAAGTGCCTTAGCTATCATTCACTGAACTCTGACTGTGTGCCTGCCAAACACTGTATGCATTATCTAATTTTCAGAAAAATCCCATGAGATAGGTATATAATCATCCTTGTTTTGCAGATTCAAAAACTAAAGGCCTCAGAGGATAAGTGATTTGCCTAAACTCACAAAGATGGTAAGTGATGGAGAAGGTGACTTTCAGATCCAGGCTGGCCTAACTCAAGAGGTGGAGCTCTTTTTCACTTTGCCACACTGCCTCGACTTCCTAGATCTGCAATTCAGCAGGCTTGCTTTTTGTTTTCCTTGGTAAATGCCTCAGCTCTGATTTTTATACAGCAGAAAGAAGACGGAAAAAAGTGACGGAAGAAACTGCTATATATTCAGGTTTATGATTAGGAATAAATAGCCATCAGGGGAAGACTGATTACACATGCAAATTTTAAAAAATAACTGTAAGGGGTTCACCTAAAGAGAATCTTTAGGTTCTTAAAAAAGAAATTACCTAGCAACAAGCAGAGGGGGGTGTATGTGTGTGCACGTGCGTGTATGTGCACACACACATGCGTGCTAGGGAGACCCACTGACATAAGCAGACACTGGGGGAGGCCAAAAGTGCATGAAACATTAAAACCTTAATGATGAGCTATCAACATCCAAAGTTGGAATATCATATCTTTATCTGTATCACAAATACAATTGGGCAACAGGTTTATTTAAAACACTCACAGAGGTATCTGGGTGGCTCAGTCAGTTGAGCGTACGACTTCGGCTCAGGTCACGATCTCACAATTTGGGAGTTGAAGCCCCACACCGGGCTCACTGCTCTCAGTGCAGAGCCCACTTCAGAACCCCTGTCCCCCTCTCTCCCTGCCCCTCCCTTGCTTGTTTTCCCTCTCCCTCTCTCTCGAAAATAAATGGAACATTTTAAATAAATAAGCAAATAGAAATAAGTAAAAATAAAACACTTACAAAACAACCACAGCTAACACAAAATCGAGAATGTTCTAGAAAGATCTGATGTTAACTGTATCTTCAAAGGTTTAGAACTTTTAACAAGGACACTTTTTCATTAGCCCTGTCGTGACATCTTTAAAATAATCAAGCATCCTTAGAAACAACAATGCCATTCACCTGCTGTGCAGTTTCAATTCTCTCTTCTTCCATTTCTAAGGAAATGAAACCCTTCAAGAGAATGTCTTCTGTAGATTCAGGTACTATTGAAGGCTCTGCAGCAGGCAGCGACTGGGATGTTAAACTGCACAAGTCTTCAAGTGGAAGCTTCAAAAAAAAAAAAAAAAGAGCCACAGAGATTATTTAAATAACGTGAAAATTCTCTAAACTCTTGACTGTTATTATTCCATCTCACTTGTTTCGGAAGATCATTTGAGGCTAATAACTGCCATATGACAGTAACACTTACAGCTAGGCTCTTTCTATTAAATGCTAGCCTCAAAACGTAAACGTAATACGGTTATTGCACCGAGAGTCAGGTATGATTTTTGAGTTGCCCTTCTAATACTGGCAGTGAATCTGTGCTAATCAACACACGTTTTCTTACTTGAACCTCATGAACTGGCACCAAAGGCAAAAACCTGTATGCTGTTGAAAGTAGCTTGCCTTTCCCAGGATCTAACAAAAGAGCCTGGCCTCATTAATGCTTGCCAACAGAAAATAAATCACACCCAAGAATTAACTATCAATAAACATGACCTCCTTCTGCCATTTCTACCATTGGCACACTTCGCCCACACCTTCTTGGTGGTAAATTCTGAAACTGTAACTGAGGAGAAACCATCTCAGAACTCCCCGTCGGTTTCGAAAGACCCCCTCAGAAGGCCTCATTTTGACACCATCAAATACTTTGACCTACAATGCTTTCCAGTTCTCCACTACTAAAGATAGCCTAGGTGTTAATTTACCTATAAGTCACACAGACGTACTAATTTTAGACCTCAAATAAAGGGAGTGTGGATGAAGGATGAGGTAAAAAGGCCTAAATGTTTCAATTCCAGTTTTTAGTCCTTAGGGCATAACATTTAAGGCCCATCTACAGAAAATTTTGACCCAGGGCCTTAGGAAATTGCCCCTGTTTTTCCAGACACAAGGATTTCTTCTGAAGACAGGCTTTTATCTTCAAAGCTTAAAAAAAAGCCAGATGAACAATGCACCATCACTAATTTAGAAATACAACCCTTTGGGGCGCCTGGGTGGCTCCGTCAGTTAAGTGTCCGACTTCGGCTCAGGTTATGATCTCACAGTTTGTGGGTTCAAGCCCCTTGTCGGCCTCTGTGCTGACAGCTCAGAGCCTGGAGCCTTCGCCTCTCTCTGCCCCTCCCTCACACTCTTGTCTCTCTCTGTCTCTTAAAAATGAATAAAACTTTTTAAAAAATTAAAAAGAAAAAAATTAGAGAGAAATACAACCCTTTAAAAACAGGCTTTAAAAAATTTTTTTAATTTTATAGACAGAAATAAGTGCGTTGGGAAGGAGCTGAGGGAGGTAGGGGGAGGGGGGGAGAGGGAGAGGGAGAGAGAGAGAGAGAGAGAGAGAGAGAGAGAGAGAGAGAACCTCAAGCAGGTTCCACACTCAGCACAGAGCCTAATGTGGGGTTCAATCCCACAACCCTGGGATCATGACCTGGGCCAAAATCAAGAGTCAGACATCCACTCAGGCACCCCCAAAATAGGCGTTTCTGTCCTGAGTTCAAGTGGGGCTATACCTTCTGGCATGGGGAAGCGTGTTATGGTCCAGCCTGGTTTGAACACTGCTCCTGCTCACTTATAAGCTGTGTGACGATGGGCAAATTACCTAATGCTCCTAATCCTCGATTTCTTTTCTGCAAAATAGGAACTACAATATCTGTATCCTGAAGCCACTAGGGAAAAAAGAAAACACGGGTGTGGGAAAACAGGCTTCCTGAACTGCTGGGAAGCTGCAGACCAAAAAAAAAATGTTCAGCAACATCCTCAATCTGCCTCCTCCCCACAAATGACTCTGACTCAAGAGCCAGGAGGTCATGAGTAAACATAAATACCTCTTATTAAGGGTATCACCTGTTCATGTAACCCTTCCTGAATGGTGACATAATCCTTCAATATAAAAGGACTATGGCACACGAAGAATTAAGTTTCTCAAATCCAGTGAGAATCTATCTGGAGTCCAAAGCGTCATCAGCAACCGTGTGCTGCCACCAGGGGTTCGGAAGGTAAAAGGGCCTAATTATTTCATTTCAATTCCAGCTCTTAGTCTGGAGGCAGAGGAAGCTGTGCTAAGTCACACTACTCCTGCTCTGTGGAGCCATCCCAGTTACCACAACAAGCCGCCTCCTCGGAGAGGGGGGAGGTAACCCACCAGAGACAATACTACATGTATTTAGCATCATGCTTGTCACACAGTAAACACTCAATAAATCTAAGCTACTGTCATTTATCCTTTTATTATTATCCCTATTTATGAGCAATAACAGAGTAAGCAAATCTATAAATCAGAATCGATAGTGCTCTTGGGGAAAGAATAGTCCTTAGGCTATCTTTTTTTTTTAACGTTTAAGTGTTTATTTTGAGAAAGAGAGCATGCACACTCATGCGTATGCATGCGTGCAAGTAAGGGAGGGGCAGAGAGAGAGAGGGAGAGAAAGAATCCTAAGCAGGCTCCAAACTCAGTGCAGAGCCTGACGCAGAGCTCAATCTCACGACCGCGAGATCATAACCGGAGCCAAATTCAGGAGTCGAGTGCTTAACCAACTGAGATACCCAGGCACCCCCATAAGCTATCTTTGTAAAATTGGATTTCATTAGTAGTAAAATTTACTTCTATTCAGACTGTGACAAAAGTCAAACATGTCATGCGATCCTCAATGTTCACACAATAGCTAAGGGGGAAGGAGAGGTGGGTCAGGCTCAGATTTGAAAACATACCAGAAAGCACCGGGAGACTGGGCTAAGGTAAGGAAAGCTGGACAGAGTGCTGCTGCAATGTGCTCATCAGTACATTCAAGACAGGTAAAGACTCAGTGAACTTGAACACAGTGCACTAAAATCACCCAATAAGAAACATAAAGCGGAAACAGGGTGAATAAATAAAAACCAAACACAATATCCAAGAACACGGAGATGGCATCATATTACCTAGTACATGTATAAATAGAATCCCAAAAGGAGAGAGAACAGGGTAGAAAAAAAATTTTTTAAAAGATAATAGTTGAAACATTTCCAATAAAAGACAGCAAACTACAGTTCTGAGAAGCTCAGAGAATCCCAAGCAGAATCAATCTCTCTCTCTCTCTCTCTCTCTCTCTCTCTCACACACACACACACACACAAATACACATGTACACACATGATATTCAAACTCCTAAAAATAAAGTTTAAAAAAATATGCTAGAAGACATAGGAGAAAAGACATATTATATACAGAAGAATGAAGAATTAAAAGAATTACAACAGACTTCTCACCAGAAATTAAACAAATCTTTTAAGAAATAAAAGAAAAAACCATCAATCCAGAATTCGTAATCTAGCAGAGTATCTTTTTTAAATGAAAAGGGCTGTTTAAACAAAGCTGAGAAAATGCATTTCCAACAGTCTTGTACTACAAGAAATATTAAAGGCAGTTCTTCAAAAGCAGATGGAACATAATACCAGATGGAAAAATGGATATTAAAAACAAGCCAACAAAAAAACTAAAGGCTCTAGAAATAGTTAAAATAAAAGCAAATATGGTAATTTTATTTATTTTTTTTTTAATTTTTTTTTTTTAACGTTTATTTATTTTTGAGACAGAGAAAGACAGAGCATGAACGGGGGAGGGTCAGAGAGAGGGAGACACAGAATCTGAAACAGGCTCCAGGCTCTGAGCTGTCAGCCCAGAGCCCGACGCGGGGCTCGAACTCATGGATCGCGAGATCGTGACCTGAGCCGAAGTCGGCAGCTTAACCGACTAAGCCACCCAGGCGCCCCGATAATTTTTTTTATTTTTAATCACTCAGAAAGATAAATGTCAAAAGCAAAAATATATCAGGCTCAGTCAGTTAAGCGACGACTCTTGATTTTGGCTCAGGTCAAGACCTCATGGTTTGTGAGTTGAAGCCTCCAGTTGTTCAGGCTCCGCACTGACAGCACAGAACCTGCTGGGGATTCTCTCTCTTTCTCTCTCTCTGTCTGCCCCTCCCCTGCTCGTGTACTCTCTCTCAAAATAAATGAACGTTTAAAAAAATATTTATCTTCTAATTTACTTTACAAAACAAAATCATATGAAAACTCCAGATACTTGAGAAGGTAGTGTAGATATTCCAGACAAAGTCTGTAGTCTAGATGTTGTGAGTAAACATGATCACGTGAATATATGAAAAAACATTCTATTTGGTTACTTCATGTACAAATACTAACTACTTTTCAAGCATGAGGACTTTTAAATACCAGAAGCAGAAGGAGGCTTCCCGTCCTGTTCCCTTGTACTCACTAATACAAAACCATTTTCTCTCAAACCAAGCAAGCGAGAAGCCACATTAACTGAAACAACTACTTTTTTTTTTTTTAATGTTTATTTATTTTTGAGAGACAGAGTGTGAGCGGGGGAGGGACAGAGAAAGGGAGACACAGAATCTGAAGCAGGCTCCAGGCTCTGAGCTGTCAGCATAGAGCCTGACGCAGGGCTCGAACTCACGAACCGTGAGGTCATGACCTGAGCCAAAGTCGGAAGCTAACTGACAGAGCCACCCAGGCGCCCCCAACTGCAACTAATTCTAAGAAACAATTTTTTAAAGAAACAAAACAAGTTACTTTTTAAAAGAGAATGAAAAACTGGCCCCATTAGGTACATTTCTTCAGCTGTCTTCTTTTCTTAAAGCACCTGGAATAGAATGGAAAAGCAAGAAGGGGTGTGCTGGGGTCACAAACTTTCCTGTTCTGACCTCTCATTCACTCCTGCCTCTCCTGGCTGGCTCGGTCAGTAGAGCATAGACCCTGGATCTCAAGAGTCGTGAGTTCGAGCTCAAGCTCCATGTTGGGTGCAGAGATTATTTAAAAAAATAAATAAGTAAAAAAACTGACTCTCATTAACTCATTCACTCCTCAGTCCTCTGGCATACTATACCGTGCTAGCTTCCAGATGGAGCATTTACCATCAGAGAGAAGAGCACAAATCTAGGTACCTAACTGTCAGTCCTAGAGAGCTATTGTATAGTTATGCAAATGGTACGTTAACATATTAAATAATAATTATAATAAACAATCAACCTTGCCTGACCAGCTAAGCAGGTCCAGGAAAAAACCAAATACACCTTTCTCTCCCGAACTTTATTTCTTGTACATTTCCGGGTTGGAGAAAATCACTTTCATAATCTAAACAATTCATTCCCTAAATGAAACCTGATGTTACTTTCTCTGTTTGAAGCAAATCATTGAAGACGTATAGATGGAATCTCAGAACCTTCAAGGCACTTAACGTTTTCTTTTCTTACCTTTGGTCTGAGTGACACCTATACCAGCATAGGATCACAAGATTCTAATCTACTCTTTCAAGTTATCAATCATGTGGGGAGAAAAGCATATGAATAATACAGTACTTACAGCTCGCTTGCCATGTGCACTTAACATACATGATTTCACTAAATTCTCACAATCACAACCCCTCATCAGACAGTAAGTATATTATAATCCCCATTTTTTAAAGAAAAAAACAGGCTCAGAGAAGTTAAATATACTAAGAACACACAGTCTTTAGGAAAACAAGTTACAATTCATTTCAGGTAAATTTCAGGGTTAATTATTGCGGCATTTATTAAGAACTACTAAATTCAGCAGAAAGCAAAAGGCCCTCACTACTAAAACAGATGAATCTTGGCTGCAAGAAGCCAGTCTACCTAATATTCTACTTCAAATTCTTTTATCTAACACCAAAAAAAGAGAAAGATATAACTTCTTTCCAAAATATGACTAGTTCCTCTTCGTAAAAGAGAAAGATATTTTCTAAAAAAGTTAACAGCTTTACGGGATTTACTGAAGCATCAGCTGGCCTTTTGCTATTCAACTAACTTGCTCAGTGCCAGCTGTTCAGGAAGTAATTTATCTTGTGAGAACTGTGAAACACTGCAGAAAATCCTTTACAGATACACTGTTTGGAGAAAATAAAAACTGAGCCATTCTTTTTTCAGCACCAGTGTTCAGAGTGGTAACAGACAGGGGAACCTGGGTAGCTCAGTCGGTTGGTATCCGACTCTTAATCTCGGCTCAGGTCATGATCTCACAGTTCAGTTCGTGTGTTGGGTTCCATGCTGACAGTGCATGGAGCCTGCTTGGGATTCTCTCTCTCCCTCCCCCCCCCTCCCCCCGCCTCTCTCTCTCTCTCTCTCTCTCTCTCTCTGTGTGTGTGTGTGCGTACCCCTCCCCCACTTGTGCTTACGCTCTCTCTAGAAATAAACATTAAAAACAAAAAAAGAGTGGTAACAGATAAAAAAATTCAATTCCAGTCTTCCCATCAGACATAGAAACACTTTTAGTAAAGGGAAACAAGGGCTACAGATAGCTGAAAAACAATGATCCCCCTGACAGATGCCCCAGACAGGAAGATAAAGGCCATTTCATTCTCACAGAAATCCCATACGTACACTGCATATACCAGAACACCTTCACTCAACCCTTGAACCTGTCAAGCTCATCTCCCACCTGTGACTTTGCATTGCTTTTTCCTCCACCTGGAAGGTTACTTCTCTAATCTTTGCAAGGCTGGCATTTTGTTTTCCACCATGAGTTCTCGCCTTAGACTGTCACTTTCTTAGAGAGGCTTCCTTCCTTGCCTAGAGCATACCTCAATCCCTTTCCGTCATACTATCTTGTTTTATTTTCCTTATACCATGGGTCATTGTCTGAACTTACCCTGTTCTTTTCTACAAGCTCATGATCACAATTATGTTAGCTCCATGAAGCTAGGGAGCTTGATTTGCTTATCTTTCTATTCTCAATTCCTAGCCCAGAACAGGCACAAAATATATGTTAAACAACTGCATGAGATTAATGTGGATACTATGCTGCATAAATATGAAAAAAAAAAAAAAATAGGATGAAAACGAAAGATTCCATTTACTTCACTCCAAAACCTTTCCTTTGTGTTCAACGAGAATAGTAATAGTTTATGAGCTAAGACAATAAAAGCAAATTGGGTTACTTTTCTTGTGGACTATGTTCCCCACAGGTGCTGTGATGCCCAAGCATCCTGCTTCTGTAACAGGCCAAATCAACTATAACCGGACTGGAACATTTATAGAGCAAACAACTTCTGTTATCCAAAGCATAAAAGACTTTGATAGCCAAGTCAAAGAAATTTCCACCTGTTTCCTCGTTTATTTCAACATTGCATCCTACAGGTGAACAGAGAAACCCAAGAAAGAACACCTGTATTTTATGGCAGAGGACGTTGACAGTGAAAGTGAACTTTCAAAGTTCTTACTCTCTAAAACTTGAGGGTAGAAAAAAATAGTTTAAGTCTCTAAAAACAATCCACCTTTGGACACAATCCCAAATCCTGTAAAATGACTGCTTCCAACATTAAAAAAAAAAAAATCATTATTAATAAAACAATAATCCTAAACCTGGCCCTCAAACCAGAAAAAAGTCTGTCCATCTGACAATTCATAAGATGTTCTTTTTGATACTGTAACTACTTGAACTGAATTGCACAAGCGATAACATGCATAACAACCCAATAATAACTAGGATTAAAAACACTGACACCACCGAAAGCCAGCATTACCTAATAATGTACTGACCCAGCTTTCAAAGAAAATTCTTTTCTATTGCTCGGCTACAGGTCAGATAAATCGATCTCCCATAATCTGCACTTGATGGAGAGCTCATTGCTCTGTGTGCGCTGAATGAAACCCTCACTCGGAATCAAGTTTTTGTCTCTCCAAGTGCCCCATGGAAAAAAGGAAGCTGGGTTATCCACTAAGGCGGTAAATGAATACTAATAAGGAGGTTGTCCTGAAGCAAAGCACTTCGGGGGTCGGTGCCCTCTCCCGGGAGATGGTGGGCAGCAGGATTATGCCTCAGCTGACAGCACGGATACCTGGGGCAAGACGCCCACGGCAAGGCTCCCAGCCAACCGTCCCACACCGCAGGCGGAGGGCTGGGTGCCCGCCAACACCAGCCACTGGACGCCCCCGCAGTCGTCCCCGTGCGAGAGTAGAGTTGGCGGTCGCCGGCAGAGCCAGGCCTGACAGCCCGGGAGGGGGAGGCGCCTCTCCCACCGGAGCCGCCACCGTGGCCGGGGAGGAGGGAGAAGAGACCGCGGGCAAGAGTCTGCAAGGCCGGGGCCCACCGGCACGCCGAAGAAGCATCCCAGCTCGCTTTGTCGCCGCCCCAGCCCAGTCCCAGCCCGTCACCTCACCTCGGCCGGCACAGGCAGGTTCTCCACCGCCGCCTTCAGCTCCAACACCGAGTCCGTCTGCCTGTCGGTCAGCGGCGCCGTCGTGTCGGGTCTCCGATCCCAGAGAGCCAGCTTCTCCCGAGCGCCCCGCTCTGCCGCCGCCTCAGGCGGCAGCAAGAGCGCCGCCTCCGCCATCGCCGCCGCCCCTGCGGCCCTCAACAGCAGCGGGGTGGAGGGGACCCCGACAGACAGGCCCTGGCCACTTCCGGGGGAGCCGGGGCTTCCAGCAAGGCACCGGCGGCGGGGCGGAGCGGAATACCCCGACTCCGGAAGTGCTTCTACAGTGTGTGTGGGCGGGACCGAGACCAGAACAGACGTGGCTCTAAACGGGGTACAAATATTTCCGGTTGGGAAGGCGTAGAGGGAGAAGAATGTGGGCCCTGACGGAAATAGATGTGCCCCTACCGGAAGTCTCTCCCTCACCTTCAATAACTTTATTGTAATGTGTGTTCAGGTTATTGACAATTGAGCTACGTGACCCTGCCGGCAGAGGTCCTCCTGGGCTCCCGGATCTACTCACTGCTTCTGCTCACTGCCGAGTAGTCTGGGTGGGGTATGCGGTCTCTGATTTCCGTGGAGACATGTGACAGCTTCCACCGCCTAGATCACGATCACAGTATAAAAGTTTCCAACATCCAGCAAGAAAGCCAACTTCAGAAAACACATAAGAATTCAAAAGATTTCTGAATATCAAACACCATTAATAATACTAGATAACTGGAAACAACCTAAATGCCCAACATTGAAGAACTGGATTAATTCATGGCACAGACATGTAATTGAAATACTATTCTGTCACTTAAATCATGTAGTTTTTGAGCAACAGAACAATTATGGTATTGCATATATGTAAAATAAAAGTTATATATTCTATAACTTATAGAATAAAATAAATATCTGTGAGTCCATATTGATAAATAAATGATTGAATAAATAAGCAGGGGAGAAGGGATAACTCTACAGAGGAATTCCAATCAATAAATGTAGAATGAGGGAAAATAGTAATAATTGGCAGGCAAGATCTAAGAATGGATTCTAAAATTAATGCGTGAAACTTTGAGGAGAAACAAATTGTATCAAATGATCTCCGCAAGATATTTATTAATAGCAATGGGGGGAGGGATATTAACTTTACAGTGGAAAAACCTGGCAAGTATTACCTTAAGCAAGCCACGGAAGTCAACATCATCACCATGAATCCTTTCCAAAAATGCAAAACTACATTCTAATCATGAAAAAACATCAGATAAACTAAAAATGAGGGATAACCTGCAAAGCAGTTTAACAGTATTCGTCAAAGGTGTTAATGTCATAAAAGACAAGGAAAAAACCAAGGGAATGTTACACATTGAAGGAGATGAGGGAGCCATGGCAGCTGGATACAGTGTAGGAATTTGGATTCGATCCTGGGACAGAAAAAGGGAAAACTGTAGAACAAAATATAGATATTTTAATAATGTCTATAATTTAGGTAATAGTACTGCACCAATGTTAATTTCCCAGTTTTGATTATTGTATGTGGTTATGTAAGATGATAACATTGGGGGAAGCTGAATGAAAGGCACACCTGAACTCTGTACTACTTTTGCAACATTTCTGACGTCTAAAATTCTCTCAAAGTCAAGAGTTAAAACTCTCATGTTGTAGAAAACACGAATCTACATAAACGAAGCTGGTTGGAATTACTAATTATGTTTTTTTCTCTTCTTTTTTTTTTTTTAATCACTGTTTCCCCATCAAACCATTCCACCACTATTTCCTAAAGAAAGTCATCTTGTAGATATGTTGAGACAGGTTGATCTTCTTGTTGAAGTATCTGAAACACACTTTGTCTTCTATCCAGACTGATCTCTAGTTCCAGAAATTTCAGAAATACGGTTCTGTTGAGTTTTGTGATGTCAATTTTTCACCAAACATCATCCTTTTATATTCATCCAAATACAAACATTTTTTCTCCCAAGTTCTTTTTTTAATGTTTATTTTTTTATTTTAGAGAGAGAAAGTGAGTGGGGCTGGGCCACAGAGAGAGAGAGAGAGAGAGAGAGAGAGAGAGAGAGAATCTCAAGCAGGCTCCACGCTCATTGTGGAGCCCAACATGGGGCTTGATCCCACAACTCTGGGATCATGACCTGAGCAGAAACTAAGAGTCAGACGGTCAACCAACTGAGCTACCCAAGTGCCCCTCTCCCAAATGTGTTCCTATTGCAGATTTTCCTAAATCCACGATCACTCTACTTCCTAACAATTATGTTTAATTCTTTAAAATACGTTTAGTAAGTGGTGATTCATAATACTAAAGTGTGAGAGGAGGTCATTGAGAAGACATGACCACAACTGACCTGAGAACTGGACTCTGGCAATCAGAGGCTCCTCGCCTCTTCTTGGAATGTACCTTTTGTCCACCGTTCACACAGTGGACGCTGTTTTCAAGGACATGACCTTGAGAGAGCAATATGTGTTGAGACCATCTGGACTGAATACATGACTGAACCCAATGTAGGCTTCTATATAAACTTTTAAGATTCTGGCAGGCGGGTGCAAAGATCTACTTGTCTCCCAGATGACCTCTTTAATAAGCCTTCCCTTGCTTATTAAACCTGCCACCTGCCTGGGCGCCTGGGTGGCTCAGTCGGTTAAGCGTCCGACTTCAGCTCAGGTCACGATCTCACGGTCCGTGAGTTCGAGCCCCGCGTGGGGCTCTGGGCTGATGGCTCAGAGCCTGGAGCCTGTTTCAGATTCTGTGTCTCCCTCTCTCTCTGACCCTCCCCTGTTCATGCTCTGTCTCTCTCTGTCTCAAAATAAATAAACGTTAAAAAAAAATTAAAAAAAAAAAAAAAACCTGCCACCTGCCAATCAAGAATGGCCTGCCACCTTCTTCGGTCTCTCATTGCCTTCCAACGGTGCGCTCCAGTTTCTAATTTCACCCAGGGAATTCTGAAGCTTCAAACTAACTTAAAGGGATGCAATGCAGGTCATGGTGCCCATGGAAAAGATTTGAGCCAAGGCTGAATGTTTCATCAGCTGCTGTGAGATCAAATGTGGGGAGAGGAAAATAGATATGCAGCATAATAATGCCTGGTCTATTCTTAAACTGAAGAACTGAGAGAGCTAAAAAAGCAGTGCCTGGAAGATCCAGCAGTCACCAGCTGGCTCTGCAAGGGTGGGAGACAAGAGCGAGAAAATAGAGTAACAGCAGTCTTCACTCGGTGTTTTAATTTTGCAGAGCACTAGCATAGAAATATATACACTTAAACAATGCAATGTTTGTTCAAACTCTACTAGAAATGTGGTATACAATATACTGAATCCTTCTGCTTCAGACTGTAATGCTCATTTCTGTATGGACAAATATTGTCTAGTCCCCCCTCCAAAAAAATTACAAGTTCCTAAAAGGAATTCGCCTTTTTAAAAATGCCAATGCCAATTTATTTTGAGAGAATGTGTGTGTGTGTGTGTGTGTGTGTGTGTGTGTGTGAGAGAGAGAGAGAGAGAGAGAGAGAGAGAGAGAGAGAAAGAAAGAGAGAGAGAGAGAGAGAGAAAGGAGGGGCAGAGAGAGAAAAGAGAGAGTTCCAGGGCTCAATCTCATGAACCATGAACTCATGACCTGAGACAAAGAGTCAGATGCTTAACCAACTAGCCACCCAGGCACCCCATGAATCCACTATTACTCTCATATTACAAGTCAAGTTACTTCCTATTTTCTGCTAGAAAAACAGCAGATTAGCTTATCCCCAGAAGCACTAACCAACAGGACAAATAAAATTGCAGATTTAATTTTCTACTATAATTCTTCCAATGCATTTAAGAATTTCTAATTGTTTCCATAAAATCAATGAAATTGATATAGCAAAAGCTCATATTGTATATACCCACACATATATACATATAAAATACACATATGTATTCTGGGTGTGTGTGTGTGTGTGTGTGTGTGTGTGTGTATACGAGAGACAATAAGAAGACAGGATTGCATAGACTATCTCGAGAAAAGGACAAAGATGAGGTCAGAGGAGTTTCATGCCCAAATGATCAAGGTCCCCATATCACAACAGACGACATTTTGTGTTATTCAGATTTCACTTTCGATCTCTTGATTGAAATCCTATAAGTAAGGCAGCAGAGGAGTTATTCTCTTTCATTTATAGAGATAAGCAAATGGAACACAAGATGGGGCCCAACCCACACTACCAGCACAGAGCCTGCTTGGCATTCTTTCTCTCTCTTCCTCTCTTTCTCTCATATGTACATATATACATATACATATATTTATATAATTTATATATACATATGTATATACATATGTATATATATACATATATATACACATATATATAGTCATGTTTATTTATTTATTATTTATATAATTTATATATTTATATAATATATAAATATTTATATAACTATTTATATATTATTTATACATATATAAAATGAAGTATTTTATCAATTCTGCTTCTATGCAACCTACGGATTACCTAGGGGCATGAGGGAACTTTTGAAAGTGATGGAAATGTCCTGGTTTTATCAAATGTTATCTTGTCATCTATTAAATGTTCCATCTCTGTTGTGGCGGTGGTCTCACAACTATACACGTATATGAGAACCGATCAAATTGTACATTTTCAACACGTGTTGTACACGCGGTGTACTCGTTATACCACAGCAGAATTGGGGCAAGGGAGAATGAAGCAGATCTGTGAGTAACGACATGGACGAAGGTTCATCATCTTTTGTGGAATTAAGAAAGCCAGCAAGCTGCTGAACAATCTGAACAGGATCCCATATTTAGCTAAAAAATTACATGCACACACAGAAAAAAAAAAAAAAAAAGGTCTGAAAAGATAAGCAGCAAATCGTTATTAGTTGTCGTCCCTAGGAGTTGGTCTGGCAGAGCAGGTAGAAGGGTGGAGAGGAGGGTGGAGGACAAGGGCTTCGTTATTTCAAGATTGCTTGTTGAAAAAGAACTGTTAAAGAATGAACATAGGTTGGGGATGAGACTAAGGGAATTCTAGTTTCCGGCTCTGCTGGTCACTAGCTCTGAGTCCAGATCTCAATTTCCTAAAACAAAACGTACGTGTTTATAGCAATACGCCACCAAGCGGCCTGTTCACACCCGTCCAAATCACACAGATAGTCCCTGCGCTTCCGAAGGTCACCTCGCTGGTGCGCAAGAGGGCAGGCCTGGGCCGGAGGACACACGCAGTCACCTGCAGCCGGGAGCTTTCAGCCGCTCCAGCCCGAGTCAAGTACATGAGGCAATGCGTGTCTTCCACTCTGCGGCGGCCTCATTTTATGCTACCTAATTCGTGTTCTGGGGGATGGTTTTAATCCATGATGTGTGCAAATGCTTTTGCAGAGTTGCCATAGAGAAACTGAAAAGTTCACTTGCTGGACATTAAAAGACGCGTGTCCCGGTGGTTTGAGAAGCCTTTCAGGAAAGGGTGGAGGGAAAGAGATTTACGACTGCCTTCTGACATGAAGACCATGCGCATGGACGTCACAGCAGCCTGGGAACCGAGGGGCAGACGGGGGATCTGGCAAGGAAAGAAAGAAACTGGAGGCACAGTAGGACTTCAGGGGACTGACCAACTGCTAGAAACTCACCTCCGGCGAGTGCCCGTGAACGTGGACTTGAACCTCTGCTCGCGTTAATTCCGCCTACAGCACTCACTCAGCTGGCATTTCCACCGCCAGGGACCAGAGCGGTTGTATGTGCACAGCATGGAAATTGTTAGCACATACCAATGGGAAATCTAATATAACGGAGCCCTGGCAGGAGGTCTGAAACGGGGCCCTCCTCCCCCGACACAAAGCAGGTCCCCTCCTTGCTCCCATCAGCAGGGATGGTGGGGAGGGGAGGTCTTGGTGATCTCTGACGGACTGTTGTGGGTCGAGACAGGGTGTGGAGCTCCCAGTTTTAAAACTAACGGCCTCGCCTGTGAACTTTTGTGTGTGTGAATAAAACCAAAACAACACAAAAAGCAAAAACACGTCTCTTCTTTTTCAAATTACATACCTTTAATGATTACATCATGGCATAACATGCAGATACTCAACCAGCCTAATCTACATCCTTTATTTCAAAAAAATTATTTTAGAGAGTGTGAGTGGCGGAGAGGCAGAGAGGGACAGGGACAGGGACAGGGAGAGAGAATGAATCTTAAGCAGGCTCCCAGATCAGTGCAGAGCCCCACATGGGGCTCGTTCCCTCCACCCTCAGATCATGACCCCAGCAGAAATCAAGAGTCGGAGGCTCAACCGACTGAGCCACCCAGGCGCCCCCATATCCTGTATTTTTACATTTTCATCTGCAAATTTCATTACGTGTGACTGGCATTTTGTTCAATACAACTGGCAACCCCAAGCAAAGGAAGGAGAAGAAAAAACATTTTTTTTTTCACTTTTTGTATATTTATTTATACTCCCTTACTGGGATGTGAGCTTACTAGAGAAGAGCTGTGGCCATCAAGTCCAGGGATGCTGCTGGTTCCACGGTCCTGGGTCCCCGCTTCCCTTCCCTTGGCCTCTCAGCCCCAATTCTACCCCCTGGGAGTTAGTGGTTCTGGTACGTTGTGGCCGCTGCGCTCAGCGGCGCCCCCAGGTGGCGGCGGCTGCTCCGCGGGGCCCGTGCTCAAGCGCCAGGCCCGCTCACCCCTACACCGGCCACAGGCACAGGCGGGAGGAGCCCAGGCTGTCCCCGGACCAAGGCTGGGTCTCTGGCCCAGGGCAACCCCGCCCACGTCTGTGTGAGAAGCGCGGAGACAGCCCCGGCGGCGCATCGGTAATGGGCTGCTTGGGGACTCCTGTCCACTCTTGGCGGATTGCAAGCGGTCACGGCCCAGCTCCCCGCTGGAGAACATAGTCTCGGGGTCTCTTCATTTATTCCACAGTTGTCGCTTGAGACCCACCACTCATCGCTGCGAGGCTTACCCCAGGGTCTGCGGTCCAGCTTTTTGCCTGTCCTTGCGTCTGTGCCCCCACCATGCCCCACAGCCCGACCACCAAAGGGTGGACCCTGGATCTCTTCTGCAAGTGAATATGGGCAAGTTGAGCCTCTGAAAGGGAGAGGGAGGAGAAAATTTCAAGTTGTTTAGATTTCAATCCCTCTGGAATTCTCCAGGCTGATCTTCCAGAGCCTCCAAGACTTGGGTCACAGCTGTACTTCCGCCTGTGAGCATCTTCCAGCAATGCATTGAGCACATTCCAAGGATAACTTCCTCAGCTGCTTTCCAACCATTTTTCTGTGCCACACCCCAGAGAGATTTGATGCAGTCCCAAGGGGGGGGGGGGGCGGGATATCTATTTCAACCTGGTTCTCAAGTGGCCTGGGGCTCCAGAGAGGGAAGGTCACTGGATTGAGAAGCCCTGATTTTGATGACCACCCCCACCCCGCCCCCATAAGGACTCATTGTCATACATCACAGTGATCCAAAGTGTGTGCCTTGCATCTGAGCCCACAACAGTTATGGGGGCCTCTTCCCTCAGCCTCCTGGTGATCTCGGCAGTTTTTATAAAGTCACAGTGACTTCAGCCTTCAGCCTTCATTCTCAGAGTACAAATCGCGCAAACCATTACTTGGCTGCATTCCCAAACGAGGGCCTTGACCTCCTAAAGAAGAGAATTTAGAGCTGGCAGAGAATCTAAAGGCCACATGCTCAAACCCCTCCATTCCACAGAGGAGCAAACGGGTATACAGAGGTGAGGTGACCAGCCCAAGGTCCTACAGGTGGTGAACGTCAACGCCACAGCTAGAACTCAGACAACCTGCCTTCTGCGGCTGATGCTTTTCATACCACCTCAGAGCTCCTCCAAGTCGAGAGACGTACAAAGCCCTTTAAGAAAAATTCAGATTCCCACCATTGACGCAAAGAGTTGTAAGATGTTGCTTAAGTGTGTCTAAGAAAAAACTTGCCATGAGCTTTATATGTTTACATCAAAATACAAAGTTACGTCGCAATAAAAGTTTAAAGCAATAAAATCAGAGCTACATAGGGACGCCTGGGTGGCTCAGTCGGCTGGGCGTCCGACTTCAGCTCAGGTCACGATCTCATCATGTGTGGGTTCGAGCCCCGCATCGGGCTCTGGGCTGACAGCTCAGAGCCTGGAGCCTGCTTTGGATTCTGTGTCTCCTTCTCTCTCCGCCCCTCACACTCTCTCTCTCTCTTAAAAAATGAATAAACATTAAAAAAAAATTTGTTTTAATACTATCATTTTTTTAATCTCTGGTCCTTTTTTATAATCTTCCTGGTTCTTTTTTATATAGTGTTTCTTTCCCTGTCTGGGGTACTCCTTCCATTTCATTAATTTATTTCTGCCTAAGAGACATGATGTTACCTTTCTCTGAATATTATCCTTTAAGAAGGGCAAGTCCAGGGTGCCACAGCAGCGTATGATGGCAAGCTGGGCCTCAGCCAGAGAAGCCCACCCTGGGAAAGACATGACAGCTGAGCACTGAGGGTCCCTAGTTACTTGGAGCCGTCCCCCAACTGCCAGACCCTCTCCAGGCCCAACCACAGCTCCACAATATCTTCCATCACTCTTGGACACAGAACATCTGGTTGCTCCCTGCACCGCGCTGGGTCGCTGTGAGGAGTCTCTGAAGCTGCCTCCCGGATTTTGCAGGTATTTCTGCCCCACTGTCTAACACCACCGCAGCTCGGGAGTACTCTCGGATTTTTCCATTTCCTCCCGCCGTTAAAAAAAAAAAAAAAAAAAAAAAAGATGTTTGGTGGGGGGAGGCGCCAGGGTGGCTCAGTGTCAAAGGGCTCAGCAGTGTCAAAGGGCTCCAGGTCTGCGACGGAGCTGAGATCTCCGAACTGGGCGAGAGGCCAGGACTCTACTATAGAGGCCCAAATCAGATCTCTGCAGACCTGACAATTTCCGATTACGTAAATCAAATTACGTTTTAGCAGGCTGACCACCTATTCCGTTCGTAGGACGGCATCAGAGATCCTCACAAGTCAAAGCGTTCTACTGGCCACTGTGGACCTGTTGCCATCTGCAGGAATCACGCCTAGTGTCCCTGGTGTTAAACGCTGTCACTTGGCCTCTTAACTCGGAATCCACTTACGTGGCAGCACTTCTCATTGCCATTCTCAGCCTGCAGAGGACACCCACCGCGAAGTTTCTAAAGGAAGTGACTGCTCCCATCAGCACATCCCGTAATACCCCGCTGAAGGGAAGGGAGTATTTTCGGGGCCCTCCTCGGGAGACACGGTCAGGGGAGGAATTTTTTACAATCTTTGCGTGGAGGCCCACAAACAATGCAAGATAATCAGGGCTGCAGGAGATTGTCTCTCTCTCTCTGTCAAAAATAAACATTAAAAAAAAAAAAGAAAATAATACATTCCTCTGGAAGGATACACACGCACACGCACAAAGGTAACCAGTTGCCTCTGAAGATAAAAAAAAAAAAAATGATAGGGGGTGGGGAGCACAGGGCAAGAGGACTTTTTTGCATAACTTCTGGTATCTTTTGAACTTTGTCCTGTCTACATGTATTACCGAAAATGATTTATTTTTACAAAGAATACTCTTTGTACCATCACCCACTAGATAAATATCAGGGTAGCTCAGAGTTATTACTTTATTTTGAGAATGAAAGACAAATCAACCTTGACAAGATTAACTTGTCTTTAATCCTTCTTTCTTATGCTCTAAGGAAAAACACTGATTTCTACCGGTAGAGTATGGTATACGGTATTCAACTATGATATCACACTAGTTGTCCTCCCAGTGAGGAATAAATGAGGATATTCCCAGATAAAAGCTGGGGAAGTCATGACAACTACACCTGCCCTAAAATAAGTGCCTAAGAGAATCCTACAAGGTGGAATGAAAGGACACTAGCCAGTAACTCAAAACCATTTGGAAAAATAAAGATCTCAACAAAGGTAAGTACATGAGTAATAAAAAGTTAGTATTATTATTTAAAGAAAAATTTTGTGTTCTTAAAATTTTTTATTTACTTGAGAGAGAGAGAGAGAGACACAGCACATGAGTGCAGGAGGGGCAGAGAGAGAGGGGAAGAGAGAGAATCCCAGGCCGGCTCTGTGCCATCAGCATGGAGCCTGACCGGGGGCTCGATCTCACAAACCATGAGATCACGACTTGAGCCGAGATCAAGAGTCGGACACTCAATCGACTGAGCCACCCAGCTGTTCCTTAAAGAAAAAATTTTAAATTATTAGTGTAAGAGCTGGCATTACTGTGACCTTGGCTTATAACTCCATTATCTTATTTTATACATGATTTAAGAGACTAATGCATTTTTTAAAAGCGCTGGTTTGTTTTAGACCCACAATGTATAAAGTAATTTGTGATATCAACAACCAAAGGGCTGGGGACAGAGTTGTAAAGAAGTAGATAGAGTTTTTGTACATTATTGAAGTTAAGCTAGTATAAATTCAAATTAAAGTGTTATAATTTTAGCCTGTTAAATGCAATCTCCATGGTAACCACAAAGAATATTTCTATAGAATATACATAAAAGGAAATGAGAAAAGAATTTGAATATATTACTACAAGGAGTCAAGTAAACACAAAAGAAGACAGTAATGCAGGAAATGAGGGACAAAAAATTATGAGGCATAAAGAAAACAAATAACATAATGACAGAAGTCCTTCCTTATTAATAATTACTTTAAATGTAAATGGATTAAACTGTTACTCAAAAGACAAAGATTGGAAGAATGGATTTAAAATACAAGATCCAAATATATGCTGTATACAAGAGACTCACTTGAGATCCAAAGACCAAACAGGCTGAAAGTAAAAGGAAAAGAAAAAAGAAAGTAAAAGGAAGAAGATATTCCATACAAATAGTAACCAAAGAGAGCAAGTGGGCTATATCAACATCAGACAAAATAGTCGAAAGGGCTTATAAGAGAAAAAGACAGATGTTATATATTAATAAAAGGTTTAATAAGGTAAGATGATATATAACAATTACAAACATTTACACACCTAATGACAAATCATCAAAATTGTTGAAGCAAAAACTGACAGAATTGAAGGGAGAGATAGAAAGTTCTGCAACAGTAATTGGAAGTTGGAGACTTCAATATCCCATTTACAATAATGGATAAGACAATCGAACAGAAAATAAATAAGGAAATAAAGGTGTTTTTTTTTTTTAAGTTTATTTATTTATTTTGAGAGAAAGCAGGCACGTGCACCAGAGAGAGGCAAAGAGAAGGAGAGAGACAATCCCAAGCAGGCTCCGCACTGTCAGCACAGAGCCTGAAATAGGGCTCGACCTCAGGAACCATGAGATCATGACCTGATCTAAACCTAAGTCGGCTGCTTAACTGACTGAAGCACCCAGGCGCCCCAAGGAAATAAGGTCTTAACACAATAAACCAACTAGAGCTAACAGGCATATATAGAACACTCTACCCAACAAGAGAATACACATTCTTTTTAAGTGCGCTTGAAACAACAATTTCCAGTATAACCATATGTTGAATTACAAATTAAGTCTCAGTAGATTTAGAAAACTAAATGCCATACAAAGCTCTTCTCTGGCCACAGTGGGATGAAATTTGAAACCAATAACAAGGGAAGCCTGGCTGGGGCAGTCGGTGGAGTGCGGAACTCTCGATCTCGGGGTTGTGAGTTCAAGCCCCACACCGGGTGTAGAGATAACTTAGAATCTTTAAAAAGAAAAAAAGAAAAAGAAACCAACGACAAAACTGAAAAATTCACAAAATTATAGAAATTAAACAATACAGGGCACCTGGAAGCATCCGATTCTTGATTTCAGCTCAGGTCGTGATCTCAGTTTGTGAGATGGAGCCCTGCCTCAGGCTCCACACTGACAGCACAGAGCCTGCTCGGGATTCTCCCTCTCCCTCTCTCTCTGCCCCCTCCACTCACACACTCTCTCTCTCCCTCAAAATAAATAAACTTAAAAAAAAAAAAAACTGAACACCACACTTTTAAGCCACTAATGGATCAAAGAAATCAGAAGGGAAATTAGAGCTTTCCGACCCGGGCCTGGCAGGATGGCTCCGGCAAAGAAGGGTGGCGAGAAGAAGGGCCATTCTGCCATCAGCGAGGTAGCGACCAGCAAATACACCATCAACATTCACAAGCGCATCCGTGGAGGGGGTTTCAAGAAGCGTGCCCCTCGGGCACTCAAAGAGATCCGGAAATTTGCTATGAAGGAGATGGGAACCCCAGATGTGTGCATTGACACCGGGCTCAACAAAGCTGTCTGGGCCAAAGGGATAAGGAATGTTCCATATTGTATCCATGTGCGGTCGTCCAGAAAAATGTAACAAGGATGAGGATTCACCAAACAAGCTCTGTACGTTGGTTACCTATGTACCTGTCACCACATTCAGAAGTCTACAGACTGTTAATGTGGATGAGAACTAATTGCTGGCTGTCAAATAAAGGTATAAAACTGCAAAAGCAAAAAAAAAAAAGAAGGGAAATTAGAAATATTTGGAGGCAAAAATGAAAATACAACTGGGAAAAACACACAGGACACAGTGAAAGTGGTACAATGGGGGAAATTTATAGCTACAAACACATTTAAAAACAAGAAAAATTTTAAATCTACAACAACCTAACTTTACAACTTACAGAACTAGAAAAAGAAGAAAGAACTCAACTCAAAGGTAGCAGAAAGAAAGATATAATAAAGACTAGAGCAGGGGCACCTGGGTGGCTCAGTCAGTTAAGAGTTTGACTTCGGCTCAGGTCATGATCTCACAGTTTGTGGGTTTGAGCCCTGTGTCAGGCTCTGTGCTGACAGCTCAGAGCCCGGAGCCTGCTTTGGATTGTGTGTCTCCCTCTTTCTCTGGCCCTCCCCCACTCACATTCTCTCTCTCTCTCTCTCTCTCTCTCTCTCTCTCTCTCTCTCAAAAATAAACATTTAAAAAAGTAATAAAAATAAAGACTAGAGCAGAGATAAATGAAAGAGATTAGAAAAACAATAGAGAAAACCAATGAAACCAAAAGTTGCTTCTTTGAAAACATTAATGAAATTTAGCTAGATAGACTAAGAAGAAAGACTAAAGTTACTAAAATCAAAAAGTGAGGCCATTACTGATTCTACAGAAACAAAAAGAATTATAAGAGAATACTATGAACAACTGTACGCCAACAAATTAAATAATCTAGATGAAATAGACAAACTCCCAGGAACAAAAATGTACCAAGACTAAATCACAGAAAAATCTGAACAGACCTATAACTAGTAAGGAAATTGAGTCAGTAATCAAAAAAAAATCTCCTAAAAAGAAAAGCCCTGGGTCTCATGGTTTCACTGGTGAATTCTACCACGTATTTACCAATCCTCAAACTTTTCCAGAACATTGAAGAAGAGGAAACACTTCCTAACTCATTCTATGAGGCCAACATTACCCTGATGCCAAAGTCAGACATTACAAGAATAGAAAATTACTTATCAATAGCCACTATGAACATTGATAAAATCTTCAAAATATTAGTAAACTGAATTCAGCAGCAGAGTAAAAGGATTATACATTATGACCAAGGAGAATCGATTCCTGTAATGCAAGGATGGTTTGATATACAAAAACTGATTGATATAATATGCCACATCAACAGAATGAAGGGGGAAAAAAATGATCATCTCAATTGATGCAGAGAAAGGATTTGACAAAATTCGACACCCTTTTATGATAAAAACACCCAACAAACTAGTAATAGTTTCCTACTTCCTCAAAGTAATAAAAGCCGTATATAAAAATGCCACAAAGACTATCATACTCAGTGGCAAAAAACTGAAAGCTTTTCCTCTAAGATGAGGAACAAGGCAAGAAGGCCCACTTTCACCACTTCTGTTCAACACAGTACTCAAAGTTCTAGCCAGAGCAATTAGGACACAAAAAGAAATAAAAGGCATCCAAACTGGAAAGGAAGAAGTAAAATTATCTCCGTTTGCAGATGATATAAAAAAACCCTAAAGGTCCCACATGCACAGACCAAAAACAAAAACAACAACAACAAAAAAAAACTATTAGAACTAATAAATGAATCAGAAAAGCAGCAGGATACAAAGCCAACACACAAAAATCAGTTGCATTCACAGGAACAATGAACAATCTGCAAAGGAAATTATAAAAACAATTCCATTTACAATAGCATCCAAAAGAATAAAATACTTGGGCATTAATTTAACCAAGGAGGTGAAAGACCTGTACAACTACAAAACACTGCTGAAAGAAATTAAAGGAGACATAAATAAATGGAAACATATCCACGTTCATGGATTAGAAGATTTAATACTGTTAAAATGTCAATACTGCCCAAAGCAATCTAAGAGTCAATGCAATCCCTATCAAAATCCCAACAGTTTTTGCAGAAATAGAAAACCTCATCCTAAGATTCACATGGAATATCAAGACTCCAAAGAGCCAGAAAAATCTCAAAAAAGGACGAAACTGGAGGATTGACACTTCTTGATTTCAAATCCAACTACAAAGCTACAGTAATCAAAACAGCGTGTATTGACATAAAAATAAACAGACCAATGAAACGGAAAGCTCAGAAATAAATCCTCACACATTATGTTCCAATGATTTTTGACAAGGGTGCTAAGACCATTCAACAGGGAAAAGGCAGTCTTCTTAAGAAATGGTGTCAGGAAAAGTAGATGTCCACATGCAAAAGGATGAAGTTAGACCCTTAACGAACATCATATACTGAAACTAACTCAAAACAGGGGACCTGGCTGGCTCAGTTGGTGGAGCATATGACTCTTGATCTCGGGGTTGTGAGTTTGAGCCCACGTTGGGTGTAGAGATTGCTTAAAAAATAAAATCTTAAAAAAATGACCTCAAAATGGACCAAAGGCCTAAATGTAACACAATAAAGATTAAAACAATAAAACTCTTTAAAAAATAGTATAAAAGCTTCACAACATTGGATTCGGTAATGATTTTTCGGATATGACACCAAAGGCACAGGTAACGACAACAAAAACAGCTGAATTGGATTTCATAAAAATTAAAAAATTTTGTGCATCAGAAGGCACTATCAACAGAGTAAAAAGGCAACTCACAGAATGGGAGAAAATATTTGCAAATCATGTATCTCGTCAGAGATTTATATCCAGAGTATATAAAGAACTCCTAACACTCAACAACAAATAAACAACCTGATTCAAAAATGGGTAAAGGACTTGAATAAACATGTGTTCAAAGAGGATATACAAATGGCCAACAAGCCATGAAAAGAGTCTCAACATCACTAATCATCAGGGAAATGCAAATCACAACCACAGTGAGATACCACCTCATGCCCATTAGGATGGGTACTCCTAAAAAAAACAAAAAATAATTAGTGTTTGCCAGGATGTGTTAAAATTAGGACCCTGGTGCACTACTGGAAGGTATGTAAAATGGTACAGTCCCCAATGGAAAACAATATTCAGTTCCTCAAAAAAAATCTAAATAGAATTACCATATGATCCAGCCATTCAACTTCTGGGTATACACCCCAAGGGTCAAACGCAGGATCCCAAAGAGCTATCTGTACATTCACGTTCACAGCAGCAGCATCCATAACAGCTAAAAACATGGAAGCAACCCACGTGATCGACAGATGAACAGATAAGCACAATCTGGTCTATACATGCGATGGAATATTATTCGGCCGTTAAAAGGAAGGAAATTCTGCAATATGCTACACCTTGGATGAACCTTGAAGACATCATGCTAAATGGAATAAGCCAGTCACACACAAAAAAAAACAAATGCCATATGATTCCACTTATATCAGGCGCGTGGAGTAGTCAAAGTCATAAAAAACAAAGTGTGATGCTGGCTGCCAGGGAGAGGGGGTGGTGACAAGAGAATGAGTTGTTTTATTCAATGGGTATGGAGTCAGTTCTTCAAGATGAAAAGAGTTCTGGATTTTCACAGGCTCCTTGGTGACCCTGAGATAACCCCATATAAGAATCCCAGAAGAAATAAGCAAATCTTAGAAGACTGTTTCCATTTACCGCAAGTATTTACCGCATTATCTAACCATACGCAAGTTATTGGATTAAAAAAGCACAACGTGGTACAGCAGATTAAAGCAGGGATGTAATTGAAGATGAAGGCTGCCAGTAGCCTTCAGCTGTTCTTGGATGTTTGTAACTCTGGCTCTGACCGTAAGAGGTGGATTCCTTTTAAGTCTAGAGTGATCAGAACTCGCAGGCACACGTTCAGTGGAGACAGGCAATAACTTATATTCAGTCAGCTGCTCTTTCCCTAAAGGATTGTGGAGTGTTTCAGAAATGTACTTGCAAGGTTACAGTTAGCGAGGCAAAATCTCCTAAGAACGTGGCTGTCTTTACCAAATCAACGAAACAGGATAACCTGAAAGTCAGCATGGTCAGAGAAAGACTAAGAATTGTGTAAAATAACCCAGGAATTTAGAGGGTAGGTACACAGCCCACATGATGCACTTTCTCTAGAGGTATCCCCCCAAGGTAAAAAAAAAAAAAAAAAAAAAAAGAGAGAGATTGTTTTTTAGGGGCACCTGAGTGGCTCAGTCAGTTGAGCGTCTGACTCTTGATTTTGGCTCAGGTCATGATCCCAGGGTTGTGGGATCGAGCCCTGTGTCAGTCTCTGCACTGAGCATGGAGCCTGCCTGAGATTCTCTTTCTCCCTCTGCCCTCTCCCCCTCATGCTCTCTAAAATAAAAAATAATAAAAATTAAAATTAAAAAGTTTTTTAAGTATAAAGGTATTAAGTTCATTGAACAAAAAGCAAATAGAAACTGAAAAAAAAAGCAAAAGTTCCCCATTTATCCTTATTAGCTAAATTTTAAGTTCGATCTTTAATATACTTCTAGAAATATTATATAGTTAAAATATAAATAGAATATTATATATACTGCAAATCCTGCCTCTCTACACCCCTCCCCCATTTACCATAAATAGGACATCTGTATTCCAAGCTAGTCCTTGTGGGGTTTGGGTGGGTTTTTTTTTTAATTTTATCTATTAGAGCAGGAGAGGGGCAGAGAGAGAGAGACAGAGAGAGCCTCCACCTGTCAGCACAGAGCCCGACGTAGGACTTGATCCCACGAACACTGAGATCATGACCTGAGCTGAAATAAAGAGTAGGATGCTTAACAGACTGAGCCACCCACGAGGTACCCCAGGTTTGGGGTTTAAGATTTTGTTTTAAACTACAAAATACAGCCTTTTGAAAAACCAAGATAATACAATTACGTATAAGGAAAAGATTTCTAATTCTTTCTACCCTGTGATTGTCAAATTTTGTGTCAACTTGGCTATGGTGTCACTAGGCTATGGTGTCGTCGTATGGCAAACACTAGATGTCGCTGCTAAGGTATTTTGTAGATGTGAATACAGTCCACAATCAGTTTAAGATTACATTCCATAAAATGGTGGGCCCCATCCAATCAGTTAAAGGCTTCAAGAGGAAAAAACTGAGGATTTCTGGAGAAGGAATTCTGTTTCAAGACTGTAACAGAAATCCTTCCCGAGTTTTCGGTCTACTGGCCTGCCCTCCCACCTTGACAGATTTTAGACTTGCCAATTCCCCACAACTGCATGAGCCTATCTCTTAAAATAAATTATTTATGTACACACACACACACACACACACACACACACACACACCTTATTGGTTCTGTTTCTCTGGAGAACTCTAATACACAGTCTTTAAATCCATTCCCTACATACGTAAATTTGCTTTTCCCTAAGAAATGAGTTCATGGTATAAATAGGCATCTGCATTGTAATTTCTTCCTACTTAATAACAGATCATGGACATCCTTCCAAGTCAGCAGGCTGAGATCCAACTCATTCTTCTCAAGAGCCACACAGTAAGCCATTACAAGGCTTATTATTTAAGCAGGGGCATATATACATATAGGAAGTGTCCAGGTTTTTGCTTTTCATTCCATTATTTGCATCAAGCTTTCAAGAAACCTATTTATACATACTGTCCTTGTCTTGTATTCCTGTTTTGCTTCAGGATGGATCTAGTAATAATCTACCAAAAACTTAGCCTTAGATTTTCCCAGCTGCTAGTTTAGAAATATATACCCTGGATTAAAAGCCAAATGTGTCTTAATAGGTGCATGTGAGGGGTCTACTGTCCACAGACACTGGAGAAACACCAGCAGCCAGTGCTTCTCACTAACCTTCATATTAAGTTCAACCATGTACATCACTGAAACTCAGGTACTGAGGGGAGCCTGGGTGGCTCAGTTGACTAAGCATCCGACTTCAGCTCAGGTCACGATCTCACGGTCCATGAGTTCGAGCCCCGCGTCCGGCTCTGGGCTGATGGCTCGGAGCCTGGAGCCTGCTTCCGATTCTGTGTCTCCTTCTCTCTCTGCCCCTCCCCCGTCCATGCTCTGTCTCTCTCTGTCTCAAAAATAAAATAAATGTTAAAAAAAAAAAAAGAAAAGAAAAGAAACTCAGGTACAGAGAACTGAGAGGGGCGCCTGTCCGACTTTGGCTCAGGTCATGATCTCACGGTTCATGAGTTCGAGCCCTGCGCGTCGGGCTCTAGGCTGATAGCTCAGAGCCTGGAGCCAGCTTCGGATTCTGTGTCTCCCTCTGCTGCTTGCACTCTGTCTCTTGCACTGTCTCAAAAATAAATAAACGCTAAAAAAAAATTTTTTTTTAAAAAGAGAACTGAGAAAGTTCCCTGTCTTCCACATTCTATTTTTTCACTAAACCACCATTATTTAATTCAAATGTTAATAAGACAAGCACCTAGAAAAACATATGTATATTTTATAATTTCATGGATGAGTTTATTGTCTTTTTTTTTTTTAACGTTTATTTAGTTTTGAGGAAGAGAGAGAGACAGAGTGTGAGGAGGGGAGGAGCAGAGAGAGAGGGGGACACAGAATCCAAAGCAGGCTCCAGGCTCTGTGCTGTCAGCACAGAACCCACGAACCGCAAGATCATGACCTGAGCTGAAGTTGGACGCTTAACCGATTGAGCCACCCAGGCGCCCCATGGATGAGTTTATTTTTTAATTTAATTTTTATTTTTGCTTAAGTAAGCTTTATGCCCAAGGTGGGGCCTGAACTCTCAACCCTGAGATAGTCGCTTGTTCCCCTGACTGATCCAGCCAGGCGCCCCCAAATATTCTTTTTTTAATGTTTACTTATTTTGAGAGAGACAGAGAGAGAGCACAAGTGGAGGGAAGGGCATAGAGAGAGGAGGGAGAGAATACCAAGCAGGCTCTACACTGTTAGCACGGGGCCTGATGTGGAACTCAATCCCACGAACCATGAGATCATGACCTGAGTGGAAATCAACAGTCGGATATTCAACCGACTGAGCCACCCAGGCAACCCCCACTCCGAAAATATTCTTAACTGAAAAAATTAATGAACTAGGTTTGCATTTCATCCACTGGTTCTTCTATGCCAATCAGAGGTGACTCTGTCTGGTCCACAGTTAACAAACATCTCAGCTGCTATCTCCAGCCAACACCAAACATGGGAGGGACTGACGGACCCTGAAAGTGCAGGGCATAGATGATGTCATCACCCTGCTGTTCTCCGTCTCCAGGCTACCTTCCCAAGCCAGTCCACAAATCAGAGTCACCAGCCTCTACTGGGTTACAGAGGTTTTCAAAGAGTGGGAGGTCACACAGGCGTCCAGGCAATTAAGATGATTCTGGGTGGCTCAGGGGGTTAAGCGTCCGAATCTTGATATCCGCTGAGGTTGGGATCTACAGATCGTGAGACGGAGCCCCGTGTCAGGCTCCTCACGAGCAGGGAGCCTGCTTGGGAGTCTCTCTCTCTCCCTTGCTCTCCGTCCCTCTGCTGCTTGTGCTCTTTGTCAAGAATGAATGAATGAATGAATGAAGAAAGAAAGGGAAAAAAAGAGAAAGAGAAAGAAAGAGGAAAAGAGAAAAGAAAAGAAAAGAAAAGAAAAGAAAAGAAAAGAAAAGAAAAGAAGAACCCCAACAACTTCTCCTCGAGGAGAAATGTCTGCAGCCACTTTCACACGTGCCATTTCTACTCCAACCTTCGAGACTCTTTGGAGCTTATCTTTGTTTAAAGGTTTCTATTTATCCAAAATAACCACAAGTCATTTCGATTATTATGTATTAGTCCAGTTTATTAAATAATGAAACAAGGTTTATGCCACATATTCCAACAATGTTTAAATAAAGAGCCTGAAATATAAAGGCTTATGAAAATGTATAGTTTTTATATAATACATACTATTTCTAGCTCATGAATAAATATGAACAGGGGCCATTTTTAGATCACAGATCAGCAACATTTAGCATCAATGATTACACAAATCCACAAGCAAACAAAAAAAAATCCGTTATCTTCATTTTAGTTATAAAAGCTAAAAATCCTTTTGCCACATTTAAGCAATATCCAAGGAGGTCGGGGGACTTGTAGCCACACCCCTGAAAATAAGGGAACCGAGTCTCCAAGTCCCTAAGTTCTTTCCTGGTTAGGAGCGTGGCAACTGCATGAACTCTTTCAAGAAACAGAAAAACCAAAACAGGTTAAGATCCTGTTCTGTATAATGTGTTTAATAAAGCTACACTGGAGAAATACTCTATTTTTGTCTCAAAAACGTGCTCAGGTGTTATGGTGAGGTTTGAGTTTCTTCTTATCCTGGTATGAACATATGCATAATTTGAATAAACTGACATAATGAATGTTGCAGGACGTTGACTCTTTCCGGTCTTCAAAAGGATTTGCTTCTACTGTTTTAGAAATTATATGTACACTTAAAAATATATGTTTTCTTCGTTAAAAAAAAAAAAGTGACTCTTAAAAAGTAATCCTTTAAACTCACAGAACTCAAAAGTGAAAGCCTTTCCAGAGAAAGCCCTTACCACATCAATGGAATGTCTTGGCAAGAGGGAAGAAAATCTCCGTCTAAAGATACGGTTCAGTACCAGGAGTGGGAGCCAAGTGAGCTCAGCTCTGCAGAGTCCCATCCAGATTGGGCCAGGGGAGCCGGACTTTCAGCTACGTCTTTAACCCGTTAGCCCCTACATGCCACGCCACCGCCTCTTCCTCTCTCTTTTTAACGACTTTGTCTCTGGTTTGGAACTGCAATTCTGCCTCACAAAATGTTTCTCCAAGTAAACATTAATAAAGAAGGCAAAGTGGAAGGGACTGGCAGCTAAACTGCGCAGTCCATAAGAAAAACCGGGGTTCCTTCTTTTCTGCTTCAAGGGAGGTGGCCGGACACACCAGGCACCTGCTGAGCACACGTCCCCGCAGGAGGGTCTGCCCCGGAGCCCCAGTTAGTGTGTATTTAATGTTCTCAAAGGCTAGAACTGAAGGTACCCGAGTAAATATGTTCCCTGCCCTGGGGCAGCCCGCGAGAAGTGTATAAAGGTCTTAGGGCTCTCAGAGTCACTTTTTATTTTCAAAGGAACAAGATGAAGGAGAGAAAGAGAAGGGAGAATGATTTTTGTTGTCTTTAGAAAAAGAAAGGAAGACACTATGGACCTCTTTCAGAAACCAGAAAACAGGTGCGGTACTAAAGAAAGAGTTTTTTTTAAATGTCAAGCAAGTGTTTTCCATCCAGACCAATCAGGAAGCCCAAGACAGGAAGTATTTGAACAGACGATCACCTGAACTGAAGGAAAATCTGGGAAATCCGGAAAAATCAATTCTTCAATTCACTCGTAACATCTTGCTAAGGAAAACGTAATAAAACTGTAACTTACACTGTGCTCTTTCTTTTCACAAGGACTCTAACAACAGGCTTTGTTGGGGGTTCCAGTGAGAACGACTCTCTTCTTTGCACCCAACTGTGGATGCTGGGATTCCAGCCAGATGACAGCGTGACTGATGTAAACACACTGACCCTCAAGTCAAGTGATAGCCGCTACTATTTTCTTCATTTGAGCCTCAACATCAGTAGATGTCATATCTCCATTTTACAGACTGAGAAATAATAAAACTGGGCTAAAAATCAGAGCAAATTACCAACATTACCTGAGACCAAACCCATGCGGCTAAAAATCCCTCCCGTCAACAGCAACCTTGCCAGTCTCAAAGCCAAGGTATCTCACCATCATGGGTTTAGATATTAATACTTTGTAACAATTCCTCACAAAGGTCAAGCCTTCAAAGGCTTAAAATCACTTATTGTAAGTGAAAGATCCTGCCAAAATAGGAAATTATAAAGCAGTGCAATATTCCAGAGATCTATTTCCTGCACTGTTTACACCTGGAGTTGAAAGGGCCAGGTCTCCACGCGTGAAATGTCTTCAGCCGACAAGAAGCAAACGTCCCCAGAAGTTCAGGAACAGTAATACCCTCTTGGAGGCTCCATTCCGTGGTTCCTGCGAGCTTCCCTAGAGCACTCTGCTATTCTCAGCTGTTCGCTGGAGGGCAACAGGTGCTACCGTCCCCTGGAGAAAACAATTCACAGTTCCTGATCTTCTTGCAAGTTTTCTTTAGCAAGAAACGCACACTTTGCATGCCGTCTTTGATGTCCAAGGGCACTTCCATGGTAAGGACCAGTGTTTGCATGTCAGTTTGTGGCATTAAACATTTGATGCAGAGCATCCATTGCCAACACACAGCAATGTGCACTAACCCCGTCTTCGGCTGTTGCTCACGCATGCTTCAGAATCTGTGACGAGCCAAGCAGTGAGAAGCAGCGTGAAACACAGGAAGCTTGATTGTTTCGCAAGCAGGCGTTTTCAGAGCGCTGTCTCGTGCAGCCTGGACTTGTCACAAATCCAATTTCTTCAGCTGCTCATAGGTCACAAAAAACTGCAGTTATTAGTTGAGGCGGACAACGAAAATGCCATCTGAACAACACTGACACATAAAAACGGACTCACAGTACATCTAACAAGTATGTCCGGGCAGACCACAGGCCATGCACATGATTAAACACCCGGGATCCTTATCCGCCCCCAAAGGTCTTCCCATTAGCCTTCCCAAGGCCAGCCTGGAACAGAACAATCACAGCTTAGATAACATCAGTGCCCTAGCGTCTGTTCCAAGAGCCTCTTGGAAGATCACGTCCACGCTGACCAGCTTTGGTGACTGCTGTGCGCAGACTTGCCCAAACAGTAAAATTCTATGTGAAAGTGAAAGACAGCAAGCCCTGGGACGCCCTCTCGAGGGTCACCACTAGGCAGGCCTTCAGCAGGGAGGGGCAGATAAAGAGAAACAGAGATGGTGAAAACCACATTCCCTTCTATGTAATTCTGCCTTTTTGTGTCTAATGAACGGCTACTTCTTTCCTGCCTCCCACTTTGGCATACAGGAAACACTGCTTATCAGCCCAATAATTCAGGAGCTAATTCCTGTTTAACCTCAGGCACTCTCTAAAATAAGCATTCTACAACAGCGCTGTCAGACCGCATCCTTCCCAATGGTGGCTAAGGATAGAAAATCCTTGTCTCTCTCTCTCTCTCTCTGTAATCGTAAATATTCCCAGCTTCTAAAACAGACTGAATAGAAGTTTGTATTGATACCATTACCTTTCAATAACACTATCACTATACCAAGATTCACTTGGCCCAGCACAGAGACTTTATACCTTCTAAGACAGAAAGCAAATAGTTATTTCTTAGAATCGGAGGAGCTCAAAAGAATACGAACCCACTTCTAAATTATCATTAATAACATGACAGTTTATACAAACAATATTCCTTTCGCTGCACCTTTTTTCCAGACGTACTACGACAGAAAAGGATACAATGATATTCCAAGGACCAAGTCTCAACCAATTCGGCCAAAACCCTTTATACAGAGCAAAAAACCCTTCATTCTTCCATGTCTGTTATAAGGGAAAGGGAGGAGGGGGAGACAAAAGTTAACATCTAACTTTCCAATCATGTCAAATGTGTTAACACTCAGTAGGCAGACTGAATGATCAACTTTTCTTAAAAATAAAATCCTGTTCGAAAAGACTGCTTAAAAACTCAGTGCCCTCCTGCCCCTTTTTCTTCTTTAAAGGCCTCTTCACGGGAGAAGACGTCCAACCAGCCCACGCCCAAGCAGACAAATGGCAGCGGAATGAATAAGAAGTGGGATTTAATTCCAATTAGAACCTCTCGCCTCCTTGCCACTCGGGCTCACAAGTAGGTTGGAAATAAAAAAGTGAAGCAATGGTGGTAAAGATGTCATTCAGAGCACCACTATTTCATGTCATTAGGTGAATAAAAACAAGTATCTCTGCGTTGGGAAGGTAGACTTGAAGTCTAGGACGGGCCAGCATCACGCCAGAGAACAGGAACGGCCAAGTGGCCCCGAACCCCGGGTGGCCGGCAGTCTGGTCAGGGAGACAGACAGCTGCGAACCTCCCCCCTCTCAGGAACAGTAAGCCCCACTGTTTAAACCGAGAATTATTGTCAGAGTGACGTGTTCTTTCGAGAGATGTCTGAATGAAGGATATTCATTCCAGTCTGACTCACGGGGAGGGAGACACATTTTGGAAGGAGACACACAGATATCAGAAAGCATGACTCTCTTCTCAGCCTGTACAGCAGAGCAGAGGTGTAAAGAAAAGGAACTTTCATTTCTAAATATTCGTCTAGATTTTGTATGTATAAAAGTTAGCCCCAGTGTGACCCAAACTGGGTACCATCTCAGGGCTTCACAGAGCATCACTCATGGTAGTTATAATAACCCTCAAAGTTTAGTTACTTCTCAGGTTAAAATATATGCATACATATATATGTGGGTGTATATATATATATATATATATATATATATATACATATATATATACACACACACACACACACACACACAGAGATATTCACACGCATCTGGGGGGCAGTTTCAATGATTAAAAACAAACCACTAGAATGTTGAAGATTAAATAAAATAAGCTTGCTTATTTCAACATCAGTGTCTTTCATCATTATGAATTATGCTAACAAGGTTTTACTACGTGAATCCAGGCACTGTGCTCTTTGGTAAGCATTCTTTCATTTTTACACTAACCCTGTGACACAGGTGCAATTACCGTCCCTCCTCACTAATGAGGAAACTGAGGTACAGAGTCTGTACATCAACCAAAGTCATACAATTACAAGGGACAAGGGTTTTGCTCTAAACCGTTGTGGTTTTGACCATGCTAAGAAACTCTTCAGGGGGTAACATGGAGGCTAATGAGCTGTGACAGGACCCCGCAGCGCCGCACAGGTGACCGCGCCCTCTCACCTGGAACAAGCAGTCCAGGGTACCAGTGTAGCCCGAGCACCTGCCGTCTCGAAGGACTCTCTGATTCATCATACGTGTTCTCACAACATCCACAGGGTTTGAGGCCAGGGCCCCGGCCAGACCACAGGTGAAGCTTGAGCTATGAAAAAGATGCCAACGGAAAAGCAAAAGTTCACCGCCGAGCTGCCACCACCACTAAAGGCAAGAAACAGCATCCTCCCAGACTATGTTACAGTGACATGTGACAAGACGGTACGTTTCCAGGAAGACGCCACGTTTCCAGGAAGACGCCCATCTCTAAAGCACGGCACAAACTTCTTAAATATAGCACTGATTATAAATTCCAGCCTCAACTAAGAATACCTGTGAGGTTCTGGAAGGTCAATCATAGACACATGAAGGAATGTCATGTGTTAATGAACTCTGGGGCAGAGGTTTTCACATTGTACAGGTGTATCAAATCATTATGTACACTTTGAATAGCTTACAATTTTGTCCGTTATACCTCAGAAAGCTAAAAACTGAAAATAATAGAAATACAAAGCCAAGTTAGAGAATGCTAATCATGATATTGCTCGTGTAATAAAGTACACAATACTTTTGTAGACAGATTTGCATGTGACTAAAAAACGAGCTGTTGACAATGGTTACCCATGTAAACAGACAAGGACTTTCACTTTTTCCTGGTTCACTCCGGAACTGTAATTTTCCAAATATGAGAATATAATAACTTTATAATATACCTTCTTTAAAATTTCTATAGATTTGTAGCAAATTGCCACCCTGACCTCATGCATACCTAAAATATTATTTTTTTTGAAATCTATAAACATACAGGAGGTGGGTATACACAGTGTCTCCCATCAGGCCCGAGAAAATCAGGTGCTTCTTGGCGAGGTCATAGACCGGGAGCTCCACACCGACGACGATAGCAGCCCTCTGCGCGGTAAGGGACACACCCTGGGTAAGAAGACGAATAATCAAGACTCAGAGAACTCTTCCCGGAGTAGGCCTTGCCAAAAAATGTAGAGTGACAGAGGAGAAAAGACCAGAGGGTAAAGAAGTCAGAAGCTCATGTCCAGTTCCGATTCTGGCGCTAACCATACGACCTTGGCCAGACGCTGGCCAGGACAAATCACCTCACAGAGGCTCCGGTTTCCTAGTACATACTGAGAAGACTGTCCTAGATGACCCTTACGGTCTATTCTGTGAACTGACAGGTCAAGAGAATACCAGGAAATGGCACTCCATACCAGCGCTTGCCTAGTAATGGTCTTCACTTAGGGACCAGGAAGACATACACATCAAAAAATGCAGGGGCGCCCGGGTGGCTCGGTCGGTTAAGCGTCATACTCTTGATTTTGGCTCAGGTCGTGATCTCACGGTTTGTGGAATCAAGCTCCACATGGGGCTCTGAGCTGAAAACACGGAGCCTGCTTGGGATTCTCCCTCCCTTCCCCCTCCCAAAATAATAAGTAAATGAACCTAAAACAAAAATAACCCAGCATTTAACTATAACCTAGAAAACCCTCCTCTATGAGAATCTTTTAAAGAAAAAGTAAACAACAAAGTGCTCAATCTTCTTCATAATTATACATAAATTATTCAAAAGGTATTTTAAAATATGACATAATCCTTATATTTCCATTTTCCAGACAAGGAAATTAAGGAAGAAAGTAACTTCAAGGGCAGACGTCACTTGTCTTCCCTTACTCCATTTCGCCTTTCAGATTAAATAAAATGATAGGAACAGAAAGAATAAATTCAAAGGGAAAAAGGGAAGAACTAAGGTAGCTGGCTCTGTTTTGCAGGCTTACCTTCCACAATCCTCTCGCTCCCTCCTGCTGGTAAATGTTAATGAAGTTGCCTATCATTCCCCCTTGAATGGTGCTGCTCTGGGCTTGCATCCGTATCTAGAGATTATTTTCAAGATTAACATGAGAAGGAAACAGCACATTTCTCCCCAATGTAGACCTCTGAATATCATTTGATCTGTTGTTTAATAACCATTAAAAGAAAAGAATCATAGCATAAACACTATCGTCATGCTAGCTTTAAATGCCCTTTGCAGACGAAACATTTTTAAGGTTTGGTTCTTAGGCACTTTGGAATCAACAAAATGCATCCAGTAGAATCCAGAGCTCATTAAGTGTCCAAAAAACCTGATTTTTTTTAAAAAGCCTTTTGAAAAGGAAAGAAAATGACATTATGTCCTTACAGGTTAATAAGCAGGAAAGAGAAGGTGATGGTAATACTAAGATTTCACATAATTAATAGGAGCATCTAGCATATTTCGCAGCATGAAGCATGGACAAGCAGATTTCTTAAATTAGTTACTTCAAGCCACTACTATTTCCAACCAGCTGAACCAAAAGGTATGCAGGCGAGCTGAGCACGGGATAACCACATGATGTCCGTCACACTCCGTTAACACTTGAATGTACAAATACACTCGAGAACGGCTGTGGAATTCACATGACTGAGATGCCAATGTAAAAATAATGTTTGATGTAGCTCTCTGTATTTTTTTAATGTTTACTTACTTTTGACAGAGAGAGAGAGAGAGACAGAGCATGAGCAGGGGAGGGGCAGAGAGAGAGGGAGACACAGAACCCGAAGCAGGCTCCAGGCTCCGAGCCATCAGCACAGAGCCCGACGCGGGGCTCGAACTCTCGGACTGTGAGAGCATGACCTGAGCCCAAGTCAGACGCTCAACTGACTGAGCCACGCAGGCGCCCCAGCTCTCTGTATTTTTTTTAAAATTAAAAGGGATTTCTCACTAAAAATCGGTACCTTATTTTTATCGAGGGAGCAAAAACATTACCTCCGACTTCTAAAGAAAAGCTGTTACTGCCACGCAAAACACAGGAATGGCCTATCCCTAAGCCCAGCATATGTTTAAGATATTAAAGGGAGTATGGAGATCTTTCTCCGCTTTTCCCCGACAAAGGGTAAAATCAAAGCAAAAGCACCTTCACACGTGCTGCACCCTGACCGTGCATTAAGTGTAATGCCCTCAACACGCTGCTACATAAGGTGCTGACATCTGTCAGAATCTCCTAGTAGATTGAAGGCTCTGAGGGCAGGGTCCTTATCATACTCATTTTTGGACTCTAAGCACATAATACGTCAACTGGCAGAAGGTAGAGGCATAGTGGATGCCGGTTAACTAACAGGAACAAAAAGGAGAGGAAGGGACAGAGACAAACATCTTAAGAGGGATGAAAAGCAACTCCCTGCCTAATTTCTATTTTGTTTAATTAGTTTATTCCCTTGGGGCACCCGGGTGGCTCAGTCGGTTAAGCGTCTGACTTCGGCTCCGGTCATGATCTCGAGGTTCGTGAGTTCGAGGCTCGCAGCGGACTCTGTGCTGGCAGCTCAGAGCCTGGAGCCTGCTTCGGATTCTGTGTCTCCTTCTCTCCCCGCCCCTCCGCCACTCATACTCTGTCTTTCTCTCTCTCTCCCTCAAAAATAAATACACATTAAAAAAAATGTTTAATTAGCTTATTCCCTTGCCTTACTCCAGAAAGGATTTAAGGAGGCAGTTTCCCTGTTATTATCAATAAGATCATCCACCTTACCACACTTATGTCTAACTGTAGTAAGGAAATATTTCCATCACTGTATCCTGAAATCAAGTTAGCAGATAACATCACACGCTCAGAAATAGGTCATTAATGAGCAGACCTGTACAGAACTTGCAGCCTCTCGATTTTTTAATGAACCAATAAAACCAGGGAAGATTTTCAATGAAAAATGAAATTCAAATGTACCCGAGCCTACATTTTTTTTCCTGCTTAGTCACCAAAGACCTTGTCTCCACAACGAGCTCTACTTTTGATGTCCCTTATCAGTGGGAGATCCTCCCTCATGGGAGGGCCTTCATGGCACTCCAACTGTAAACATTTGTTTGCAAAACTGTTACATTCGCAGACTTTCATTATCTGCATGTTGTTCCCAGCAAGAAAATGTGGGGGGAGTGTGCCTATCAGATATGGATAGCACTGCTTACTTTCAAAACATCCGTTGGATTAGCGATGGTTGAGGATATGACTCCAGAGAGAATTCCACACACCACATTTATCAGTAGAGTTTCATCTATAAACAAGCACACATTATTCAACTTTTCATTATCAGTAACTCAAACATAGGTGCAAACTCATTTGCATACCTCTTGTATATCTTAAGGGAATAATTACATTTCTGCTTTATGAATCAAGCCATTTTTAAAATGTTAGGAATTCTGCTGGCTTATCAGGACTTTGCCTAGCAAAATTACTTGACATCTATTTGCTCTCAATTTGTTGTTTTTGAAAAATATTTACTTATTTATTTAAGTGATCTCTACACCCAGTATGGGGCTCGAACTCATGACCCAGAGATCAAGAGTCGCACACTCTTCCGACTGAGTCAGCCAGGTGCCCCAAACTTACTTGACATCTAAAAAGTATCGTGCAAAGTGAGCAGCCATCTGCCAATTCACTTTTATGTGTAAATGCGTATCACTGTACTAATTAAGATGAAGTATATCTCATAAGAGAATAAAAAAGATACACTCCGGGGCACCTGGGTGGCTCAGTCGATTAAGCACCCAACTTCGGCTCAGGTCATGATCTCACGGCTCGTGAGTTCAAGCCCCGTGTCGGGCTCTGTGCGGACAGCTCGGAGCCTGGAGCCTCTTTCGGATTCTGTCTCCCTCTCTCTCTGCCCCTCCACCACTTGCACTCTGTCTGTCTGTCTCTCTCTCTCAAATATAAATAAGCATTAAAAATCTTTAAATAAAATAACATAAAAGTAAATTTTAAAAAAAGATACACTCCTATGAGATAACCATGAAGATAAAGTTTTGAAGCACACCATATATATTTAATTTGAAGTGTACTAAAGTGCTAAAGCATCTCAGCCCCTGCTGACCACTCTCACGCAACAGTCAGCTGGCGCTCAAGAATTCAGTTCTTAATACTACGAAACGTATTCACTGCTTTCCTGAAAAAAATCCTGATTTTAGAAAATTTTAAGTGGGCTAGAACTATAACAACATATCCTCTAGTCTAGGAGTTCTGTAGATGAGGATAACTAAAATATTTGTAGAGATTGCTCCTTTTAACTGCTGTTCCCCTTAATTCAGCCAAGAACTGACTTGCTTTGGGGTACCTGGGTGGCTCGGTGGGTTAAGCGTCCGACTTTGGTTCAGGTCCTGATCTCACGGTTCGTGAGTTCAAGCCCTGCATCAGGCTCTGCGCTGACAGCTCAGAGCCTGGAACCTGCTTCAGATTCTGTGTCTCCCTCTCTCTTCCCCTTCCCCTGCTTGCGTGTGTGCATGTGTGCACACACTTGCGCTCTCCCTCTGTCAAAAATAAATAAACATTAAGAAAAAAAAAGAACTGACTTACCTTAAGCGTGGTTCATTCAGACTTTATACCCAGAGTTCTCTTCAGCAGTAAAGTCACAATTAGGCTCAAGAAAATCTGATCTTGACTAAAAAAGTCACACAACCAACCCACCTCCTGTCCACAAGTAGAGAAAAGATTCTTCACTCACCTTCTGGGTGTTCAACAAACAGTCGCTTCAAGCTCTGGTAAGTGCCTATCTTGATGGTGCCATAGGAAGCCTGGCGTAACATCGCAGGGGCAATCCTGTCAAACCAATGGATAAGACCCCAAGAAATTCAAAAAACCAGGCACCTGAGTGGCTCAGTTGTTAAGCTCCTGACTTCGGCATACGGCATGATCTCAGTTCATGAGTTTGAGTCCCCCATCTGATGAGCTCAAAACCCCACTTTGGGTGAGCCCTGTTTCTCTCCCTCCCCGCCACTCTCTCTCTCTCTCTCTGCCTCTCACTCGTGCCCTCTCAAAAAAAAAAAAAAAAAGAAAAAAGAAAAGAAATTCTAAAAAGCACTTTAAATCCTCTAGAAGACACACACACACACAGATAGTGGCCTTCCACAATCAAACTACGCTCAAGCAGATTTCTCGAAATTCAAAATCTAACAAAAATATAGTTGGGTTCCGTAAAATGTGTGCAAATTAATAGTTCACTAAGTGAAAGTTCAGCCCCCTGTAGTTATCCTTAATGAAAACGTAAGTGAACGTGGAGTTCTATTCAAATGAAAGGGCTGTCCTTTCTTGGGACAAAGCGCCTCGAGAATCTGCCCTCGGCAAGCATCTATCACTCTTCAGCTGCTGCTCTAGAGCTCAATTCCCACCTCCTCGGAGGCCCTGCCCCAGTTATTTCCTCTCCCTCTCTTGGCCATCCTGAGCCCAGAACCACCCTGGGGCAGTTATCTGCCCCAGCTGATCCTCCTCGTCCCTCTCCCCTCGCCATCAAAACTCCCCTCACCAAGGTGACCAACTGACATCGCTGTCACTGCATCAAATGATGTGTTTCACTTAGTATCTTACATAACCTCTCCGTGGTACTTGCTGCCGTCCACCCTTTGTCCTCCGCGCTGCGGTCTCCTCCCTGAGCTCCGTTACATCCCCCTCTCCCGTTTCTTCCCTTTTCTCTACAGACTCCCTACCTCTGTTTCCTGGGGTGTTCTGGGGAACTCTGCCCTAGGCTCTCTCTTCTCTCCCCGCTCCACGCACTCCCCGGGTGAGCTCGTCTACTCCCATGGCTTCTACCACTGTCCAAGACTGACGACTCCGAAATTCCTGCTTCCTGCATCGATCCAACGATGCATTTCCAACTGCCTCGTAGATGTCTCAATTCGCATGTCCCACACCCACCCCCAGATCCAGTGTCCCATACGGAGCTAAGTGTCCTCCCGCCCCAACCAATCGGCTCTCCTCTTTGTTTCCTGACCCAGAAAATGGAACCTCCATCAACACCTTGGCTGAAAACCAGAAATCAAGACATTAGCCTTGTCCCCTGCTTCCTCCACACCCCCTCGTCTATTAGGTCACGTATCAGGTCAACCCTATGCCCTAAACAAGCTCTCTTCTTTCTCTCTGTCCCCAAGACAATCCCTCTGTTCAGAAAATCGTTGTCTCTGCTTCCTGTGCGACAGCCTTTTTCCAGCGTTGTCAGTTCTCATTCTTTCTCCCTACGGCAGGCTGGCTTCTTTTTACCACCGAAACCCTATCATGTCAGTCCCCCTACTGAAAACCCCCCAGCACCTTCTGCCCGCCACAGGCACAGCAAACTCAAGCGCTTATGGGCACCGGGCAGACACCCTGAGTGCAGCGGGCTGGGTCTCATGCACCCTCGCACATCCTGCGAGCGGCAGGGGTTTCGGTAAACCAGAGAAGGCACCCTCGACGCCTGTTGCCGTTATCCTAAGTGAATGAACACGTGCCCAGATGTTGACTTTTCTCAAGAAAATGGACTCCCCGGTTTCCATGTGCAATTTCTCATAGTTTAAAATATCGGCTCGAGTGAGAAACAAAAACCTTGACTGGTAGGTAGGAGGGCTGTGAGGCACCCATTTGGGACCTGTGGTGTGCTAGAGGAAATCAAGATGCTTAGCGTGTCCTGAGGCCGTCCGTGTCCTGACCCCTTATTACGGCTCCAACTCCAGCTCTGGCTACTCAAAAACTCCAGCACTATACCTACGCCGAATTACTCGCATGTAATTACTAGAATGTACCACGCTTTCTTGTGCGTACTGCTGACTTTGTATAAACACAGTCCCCCCTCCTTTTTCTTTTTTAAGTCGGCTCCACAGCTACTTAACAGCCCCACTGTGGGGCTTGAACTCACAACCCTGAGATCAAGACCTGAGCTAAGATCAAGAGTCAGCTGCTTAACCAACTGAGCCACCCAGGCTCCCCAGTACAGTTCCCTTCTAACTTCGCCTGGCGAACTCACTCTTCTTGACCCTTCAAGCTCAGACCCAGCACCCCTGGGGTCAAGCAGCCTTCCTGAAGCCCACCCCCTCCCCTGCCCCCACAGTCTGGGCTCGATACCCGGCCTCTACCAGGCTCTAGTACTTGTTATCAGACCGCACTGTAATCCCGCTGACACACCTACAGCCCCCCACTAACCGACAGCCCCTTCATGCCTGTGTGTTGCTGCTGACCCCATTTGTCCCCCGGATCCAGTCTCACCCTTCTCTGTGATGCTCTGCGCCCTGAGAGGGTGGTGCCCACGGGTCACGTCACTCAGGCTCCCCTGCCAGCTGACTTCAGGGGGGATTCCACCAGTAGATGATGCTAGGGAGGGAGGAGGGGGAAGAGGTATTCTCTCCCTGGCCACTCCCAAAGCATCCCTCGACAACTACTGTCTGCTCCTTCCAGACGCCAGCCCTACCAGGCTGTTAACACCATTCCTGTCCTTGTCCCTCTGGTCCTAGGGTTGGTAACAATTTCTCACTTTGCTAGTTTCTAGGTGCCTCAATATCCTTCCTCTGTTCCCTTAACCCGTAAGTAGCCCCTTCATTAAAGTCTCCCCATAGAGGGGCGCCTGGGTGGCTCAGTCGGTTAAGCGCTGACTTCGGCTCAGGTCACGATCTCACAATACGTGAGTTCGGGCCCCACGTCAGGCTCTGGGCTAACAGCTCAGCGCCTGGAGCCTGCCTCAGATTCTGTGTCTCCCTCTCTCTCTGCCCCTCCCCTGCTCGCACTCTGTGTGTGTGTCTCTCTCTCAAAAATAAAATAAACATCAAAACATTTTTGAAGTCCCCTCATAGAAACCACCCAAGTGAATTCTGTTTCCTGCAGGGACCCGGGCTCCCATAGGCACCTGTCTCACTCGCTTTCCCAGCCCACACCTTCAGCACACCGTTCACTAAATGCTGAATTACAGAAAAGTGGTTCACAACACTTACCCACGGAGACTACTCTATCGTTTTCACTATAGCAAAAACCTGGGTAATTCAGAATAGCCAAGGGGAAGGGCTTTTTTCAGAGTGACATGGTGAATTATGGAATGTTTTGTGGCAACAAATGTAAATTTTGCATTATTAGCTGTATTTGAATACAATTAAAAAAAACATACTTCCAACACAACGTTCGCTACATAAAAGGTATGTAGAAAATAAGGTTGAAATGAAAAATGAAAAAGCTACCAAGCTACTTGCTCTTTTCAAATACACTTCAAATGTCTACTTTTTCTCTATGAAGTCTTCAATTTCAGTTGATTCATTTAACAGGTCAATAGTCCAATATAAACGCACAAAGGTCTACTTACCCTGAATACAGGGCTCTCAGCCCTTCTTCTCTGCCTATCCGCACTAAGGCGTGCAACATTCCTCGATACCGGATTTCTCTAAAGTTTGCGTCATTTGTCTGGCCTTGAATCTGGAGCCGTGTCTTGGTTAAATCAATTGGAAAAGTACCTTAAAGGTTTTTAAAAAAGACATATTTCACTTGATAAAAAGAAATTCCACCAAATAAAGAATACATGGTGATATATTCCTGAGAAAATATTTCGACTGTAATGTAAACTAAGAAACAGAATTAAGAAATGGCAGATACTTTGCAATCTTTTTTCTATTAAAAAAAAATTAGAGGGGTGCCAGGTGGCTCAGTTGGTTAAGCATCCAACTCTTGTTTTTTTTTCATTTTTTTTAAATGTTTTATTTATTCTTGAGAAAGAGAGAGACACAGAGCATGAGTGAGGGAGGGGCAGAGAGAGAGGGAGATACAGAATCCAAAGCAGGTTCCAGGCTCTGAGCTGTCAGCACTGAGCCCGACACGGGGCTCGAACTCACAAGCAGTGAGATCATGACCTGAGCTGAAGTCAGACACTTAACCAAAGGAGCCACCCAGGCACCCCAAGCATCCAACTCTTGATTTGGGCTCAGGTCATGATCTCACGCTTTGTGAGATAGAGCCCCGTATCTGCGTTGGGCTCTACGACAGTGTGGGGCCTGCTTAGGATTCTCTCCCTCTCTCTCTCCCTCTCTCTCTCCCCCAACCTCCGACCCCCTCCCTGGCTCACACACACACTCTCTCTCAAAATAAACATTTTTTAAAAATTAGGAACCAAAAGATTAAAAATACACCAAAAAGTGCATAAACGTATTTTCCTTTCTTTACATTTTTATTTGGTTCCCATCTTTTTTTTTTATTTTTAAATTTTTTTTTTTTCAACGTTTTTTATTTATTTTTGGGACAGAGAGAGACAGAGCATGAACGGGGGAGGGGCAGAGAGAGAGGGAGACACAGAGTCGGAAACAGGCTCCAGGCTCCGAGCCATCAGCCCAGAGCCTGACGCGGGGCTCGAACTCACGGACCGCGAGATCGTGACCTGGCTGAAGTCGGACGCTTAACCGACTGCGCCACCCAGGCGCCCCGTGGTTCCCATCTTACTCTACATAGGATTTGAGAGGCTGCATCGCTGTAAAAAAAAAAAAAAAAAGGTACAGGGAATGATTTACACCAACCGGAAATCCATTTTAAAATATGTTACCATCTTTTGCATGTGTGAAGGCTAAAATCAGGTCCAATATGAAAGAGGGGGGGTAAGCTCATTTGCTAAGGGAGTTTCTCACTCCATGTTCTGCAGTCTAGAAGTAAATCTGTGAACGCAGGTACAGATGTTAAACACGGCGCCCAACAGGTAGTCTACCCGAATTCTGGACACTGTCGGGAAACTCGATTCGCTGTGGAACGGAGAGCCCACCCCACAGGGAACCAAGTGGGTGGGTGGTTAACGCGCCTTAACCCCTCAGCCCCGGGCCTCACCGGCTCCCCAGGGGCAGCCTCTGTCCCAGGACGGCAGCGCCCGGGCCCTGGAAGCAAATGACGCGTCCAGCCCAGCACCTGGCATTTGGCAGCTGCACAACCGGTATCCGGTGAAGCAATTCCGACAGGGAACAGACAGCGATCAATGGGGTCTGATGTGGAACTGCACCGGAAGAGGAAGCCACCAGTACAACGTGGACCGTGTGCGTAATTACGGAGTGACTGCGCAATGACAGTCAGACCTGGCCCCCGCGGCCTCCTGTGCCAACGGTGGCCAAGTGGCGAAAAGCACAAGGAAAACAGGGACAGAGGGACCCTCGGAATGACTGATAAAACTCGTTTGATTACCAGGTTCCACTTTCTCCACACCGAACTTTGGCCCCTAAACTGCTGGGAGCCAAAATGACTGTTTGTCTGAAAAAAAAACATACCAAAAGGAGGGTGTTTTGAAATCGGAGATTAACGTGTCATATTCTCGCATTCTGTGTGTCACCTCCAATCACATCAAACACCAGAGAGCGACCTTAACTTTTAATTGGCATCACGTGCAGCACATGAACGACCCCCCCCCCGCAATACCATCCAGGCCGGGGGTGGGGTGGTGGGGGTGGTGGAGGGGCACCTTACCACATTCGGCCGTGATGGAGGCCAGCCCTCCGTACACGAAGGGCTTCCAGTTGAGGGCCGACATCCTCAGCACGGTCCCTTCTCCTTTGGTTAGAGGAACATAGCCTCCCACAGGGCTTCTCCTGGACACAAAGGGGAGGCATTTCAAAGTCGTGACTTCCCGCACAAGCAGTTTCCCCTTTAGGCTTGTGTTCCATTTGGAGAGCATCGCAGACGAATGCCCTCCACGCCTCCCCCACCCCCGGACCCCACTTCCCGAGGGGGGCTCACCTGTATAAAGCCAGGCCCAGCTTGCTACTAAACCGCATTTCATCCCATTCAGACCTTAAGTAACGCAACAGGCTGGGAAGCTGAGATGGGGTATGTACTGAGCACAATGGAGGCTATTTTCTGGGCTGTCCATTTTATCTAACATCTATTCACGTTCACGCAACAAATATTTGTTATTTGTTTGCCACTGTCTCAGTGAGTCCCTCAGGCGCACCGAAAAAATGTTGCGACCCAGTGTCCTAAGGTGAAATGACAATTTCTGAAAAGGACCAAAATATACTTCCAGTTCACATTCTGTAAATGTTGGCGTTCTTTTCTTAACTGCACCGTGTTAATAGCTGGGAGGCAGCTCGGTATGAAGGAAAAAGGCGGACTCCGGGGTCAGAGCCACACCGCTTCCTTCCTAAGGAAGCTCCCGTTCATCTCTAGGTTTTTTTCTCCATCAATATCATCACCATCGAGGCAGCCAACACAACCAATTGGGGTTGGAGCCCATACTTTTATTTGCTAAACTAAATAAAATGCCAAGCTTTTAATCCTATTATGGGGATTAAATATGTATTTTTAAACTAGCACCGAAAAGACCCTCAACAAATGCTGCCTTCCCTCTTCCTGTCACTTAGAAGGTGCTCACACACTGTGAAATAAACATATTTACATGCCTGCCATGCCAGGTCCCCCACATTCATGACACATTCTGCAATTTTAGGCACTTTCAGTTGGTAAATCTGGCCTCATGTCCATTAACAGGAAAAACATGCAGATAAACACACTTTTGTGTATATAATATTAACCATAATTATTCTGGGTTTAAAATAAAATTTCGGGGGCGCCTGGGTGGCTCAGTGGGTTAAGCGTCTGACTTCGGCTTAGGTCATAATCTCACAGTTCATGAGTTCGAGCCCCCCATCGGGCTCTGTGCTGACAGCTCAGAGTGTGGACCTTGCTTCAGATTCTGTGTGTCTCTCTCTGTCCCTTCCCCACTCGTGCTCTCTGTCTCTCTCAAAAACAAACATAAAAAAAAATTTCTTAAATAAAATAAAATTCCTAATTTATTATAGTCATTATTGGTAAGAGATACACCCAGTGTTTGTAATCTGCATGTTTTAGGAGTTTCTCAAGACTATATTTCTCAAGAAAAGTCACCATTGCCAAAAATGTCAGTTAACAACAAGGCCAGGGGGCTTGCTTAAACTAAGAAAAAAACACAAGGAACCCAAAGGAGACTGTAAATGGATCTACCTATAGCTATTCTCATTCATGGACGTTAACCGAATTCAGACTGGCTACAAGTGAGTAAGATAAAAGGCTCTCTAAGAATGGAACCTGAAAATCATCATTTGCTTTATGCGTTTCAGGATCAAGAACAAACTGTGCCCCCCAACACTCAGCTCAGCCCCTTATTATCCTCAAAAACATTTAGTAATATCTGCACTTGATCTTAGCCAAAAGGCCGAGAAGCGATAATATCTGAATGTAACTAATTCTTAGTCTTACTAAATTCACAATAACGAATACTGTAGGTTAAATAAACTGTCAGAACACATTAATAATAAATCCAATAATTCATTAACTGTCCAGTAGTACCTTCCTTAATCCATTCTTGGATTCTCCTGAATTCAGTTAAAAAAAAAAAAAAAAAAAGCAACAGGGGCACCTGGATGACTCAGTTGGTTAAGTGCCGGACTTGATTTCAGCTCAGGTCATAATATCACTGTTCCCGAGTTTGAACACCACACAGCCCTCCATGCTGACAGCGCAGAGCCTGCTTGGGATTCTCTCTCTCTCTCTCTCTCTCTCTCTCTCTCTCTCTGCCCCTCGACATTCTCTCTGTCTCACTCTCTCACACTAAACTTAAAAAAAACAACAACAAAGCAATAACTACATAACAGTGATGTGTGGAAATGCTGTAACTTTAGAAAAGTGTCTGATATAAATGATTTCAGCGGATCCCCCAACAAGTTTGGGACAGGAGGACAGGAAAACAGACTAGGAAACGGAGTCCCAGCAAGGTGCCTTGTCCAAGGCCACATGGCTAATGGGGCAGAAATGGGGCTCCAACCCAAGTGTTCTGATTCCAAGTACAGCATTCTTTCTGCTACCACCTGAGGCTGTATGCAATCATAAAGGAGTGATGGTGTTTTAATTAAGGAGAAAATATTATTAGGCAGCTTCAAAAAGGTACTATTGCAGAGAAAGACAAATACCATATGTTTTCACTCATATGTGGATGCTGAGAAACTCAACAGAAGACCAGGGGGGAGGGAAAGGGGGGGGAGGAAAGTTACAGAGAGGGAAGGAGGCAAACCATAAGAGACTCTTAAATACTAAGAACAAACTGAGGGTTGATGGGGGGGGAAGTGGGTGAAGAGGGCACCTGTTGGGATGAGCACTGGGTGTTGCATGGAAACCAATTTGACAATAAATTTCATATAAAAAAATAAAGTACAATATCCTTATTGTTATTATTTAAAAAAACAAAAAGGTACTATTGATAAGGTGCATCCTATAAGCAACAAAAATGTGTTTAACATAAAGGTATTAAGAGGATATAATATTCAGAAGGTAGATAATCAATATAAACAGTAGCAATTTATTTTTCCAACAAAAGGTATATGAAGTCAGTGTTGAAACACTTGGGGGGGAGTTTTTTACAGAGGTGAAATTCACATACTCATTTTAGTGAGCAATTCAGCGGCACCTCATACATTCAGGATGTTGTACAACCACCACCTTTATCTAGTTCGAAAATATCGCATCACCAGTCCCCCCTCCCTCTGGCTTTTACTTTCTTGGACGTGACACTATATATGCATTAAGTATCTGTGTGGAACATACGGCTCCTTATTAGGAGTTCCTAACCTGACTGCAGAGTTTCCTAAAAGTATATACACTAGGGCCCTACCTACTGAATGAAGATCTCAGGGACATTGCGAGCATCTGTGTTACTGAAAATCAGCCAGTTAAATACATGGCAGCCAATTCACACCTTGGAATACTTACTACTTAAATTCCCATTTTAAATAGTTAATGCTCAGTGATGATGTTACAGGTGATCCTTCTTTTTATTCATCTTATTTAGTACTGATTTTTTTCCTACACATGTATGTGTGTGTGTCTTTATATATACAGACACACACACACACACACACAAGCCATCCTCCAAAATGTTAGCAGAACTTTATGCGAAAGGGAATTATAACTGAACTCTAACTTAACGACAAACACAACATTTTTTTTAAAGACTATTTTGTCATATGACCTCATGCCATCTCACTGAGTCACTTTCCGTTTTCCTGCCTCACCTTATTTGTTTTACTAGTTTAGTTTTAATGGCTACTTTTGGCTACTTTTTCTTCCATCGGTGTTTTTAATTAGATCAAAACCCAAAAAAGCTCTGGATTATACTCATATGCAAGTACCCCAGTAGAGCTCAAAACCATTGTGGAATTGCCTCCCCCTGGGTTTGAATCAAGTGGATGGAGCACGCACCCATTTGGTCCTATTCCTGTGAACCACCGGTGACCATAAACTGATCTTCCACAAATGCGCATCCATTCCTGTGCTCCTGGTTACACTGTAAGAAAGTACTTTCTATTCAATTCCAATTTTTAAAAGTTAGCAGGAAGAGGGTAAAAATTACCTTTGGGCTCTTCTCTTTTCCTTTCTGAACGCTAGGACTAGATTCCGGATCAGTTAAGTTTACTGCCCACCTTCCCAGGTTAATGCTTACTGTGTCAAAGAAAGAATACGTTGGCTTAAACAGCAACCAGAGAGTATCAGTAGTCGGTCAAACACCCGAACAAAAAAGGTTCTGGAATGGAAGACGTTATGTCCCCAAAGCCATGCTGGCCACAGCCAGCTGAGATGGGGCGTCAGCTATCCCAAGTTGCAATCTTTGGTAAGCTAAATCATTTCTTTGTTCTGGAGCTCTCTTTGTCCTAGCACAATTTTGGGCGCGGGCGGAATCCCAGCTCTACTCAAGTCCCAACACTGACAGGCCAGCACGGTCAGGCAGACTGATGTGTCCTTAGCAGTCTAGTGTCTGGGCAACATCTTGGCCTGAGATCCAGGGAAGGAATCACAACTTTGCAAAAACTCCAGTGCCAGATAATGGTGCTTGGGAATCACTTCCCACTCTGCACTCCTCTTCTAGGCCATACCCTCTGGCCAGACCAAACCCAGTCACCACTTCTCTGCTGCCTTATAAACACAATACTAACAACAACAGCCTTCACTATCAAATATCTGATATGACAGGCATTGCTGTACGTTTTCCACATAAAGGATTTTATTTCATGCTTACAAGCCTATGAAATAGGTATCCTTATCCACATTGCACAACTGAGGAAAGACCCACCACCTCAGAGAGGAAGAGTGACTTTCCCTAGTCGCACAGCTACAAAGTACACAAACTAAGGTCTCCCTGAAGGAACACGTGATCTGTCCTCTATGTACTACAAAGCCAGACACTATTTTTCCAAAGTCTGTTAAAAAATATTTGGGGGTGGGGCACCTGGGTGGCTCAGTTAAGCGTAGGACTTTGGCTCAGGTCATGATCTCACAGCTCATGAGTTCGAGCCCCTCATCGGGCTCTGTGTGGACAGCTCAGAGCCTGGAGCCTGCTTTGGATTCTGTGTCTCCGGCTCCCTCTCTGCCCCTCCCCCACTTATGCTCTGTTTCTGTCTCTCAAAAATAAATAAACCTTAAAAAAAAAAAAAAAAAAAAAAAAAATATATATATATATATATATATATATATATATATATATATATATATCAGGAGGTGGGAGGGTAGGAAATTCTGCACGTTCTGAATAAATGTGTAATTTTTCTGCAAAAGAAATACAAACTTCCCATCTATTTTTTTAAGTGTTACTTGAGTAAAAATGTCTTTGATACAAATAAAGGATTCTAAAGGCGTCTCCCTACACTTAAGATATGTACTAACTTACCATATCCCCTCTCCTCTGTTTTCTCTTAGTACTTATTTTCTCCTTACCTCATTTGCACAGCTGCAAAGAGAGGTAAAATACGTTAAGGTAATTGCTGCTGGAACTTTTGAAAGCTTTCCAAGTTCCTGTTATATAATTAATTCTGGGTAAGTTCTTTCAAATTTACGTGTGTTCCCTTTTCAGTCTACAGTCTGAAACTGGAATCACGGTCTCTAAAATGATCCCTCTTAAATCTTTATTCCCCATATGTCTGCCTTTCATTGGACTTTCCCTATTTCCAACTGCCTTTAAAGGTACAGTATGCAAAATAAGCTCATCACAGACCTATGCAACGTGAAATTGAAAAGGCATCTTAGAAGTCATACCTCATGTCACATGAATTAACTGAGCCCACGAACACAAAACTTGGCAGCGGCAGAGCCAAGACCAGATTCATTCCTTTCAACTTTTTTCACTACAACAGGAGGACAAATCGACCCCTGCAGGGCAGTCCCGACATTGTTCTGCTATTCTTGCGCAGGAGCGACAATGCTGAACCCTGCAAACGCTTTACATCAAGTTACTTACACCTAGAAAAGGCGCTACAGTGCAGCGCTACATGAACCTTCCAAGCTAATGAACTGCCCCCGTCCCTCCAAAGGTGAGCCAACCCGGCGTGTCCGGGAGCAATTCAGAGTACAGCGAGCGTGCCCTCTCCCAGAGTAGGAAGCTCGCTGGCGCCCGGGCTGCACACTCTGAATGAACCGCGAGTGGGAGGGATGCAGAGACAGGAGAAACGTACCGCGGGGGCCAGGGCACACACGCCGAGGTCCCACATGGGCCTCACACTTGGGATCTGAGACGCTGGGGCAGGAGTCACCCCACGCCCCCAAGCGATGAGGCCCGGGAGCCGGCGCCCCTGCCGGAAGAGCGGGGCCAAGCCCCGGAACCTCGCGCCCCGGGCAGCCGGGCCCCGCACGCAAACCCGGGAGCAGCGGCAGCCCCCGAGAACGCCCGGCCGCGTCGGCGCTCTCAGGGACCGCAGTCCGACCGCAGTCCCAGTCCCGGCCGAGGCCGACCGGAGGGGCAGCACCGCCCGCGGCGGGGCAAGGAGTCCCGGGCCGGCTGGTCGCGGACACCGTGGCGAAAGAGAGTCGGGCGGGCGGAGGAGCGAGCCGGAGCAGGCGCGGAGCGGCCATCGCGGCCGCGGCCCGGTGGTCAGGCACTTACCCGGCGCCGGTGGCTCCGCAAGTCCTCCTACCCACGCTCAGCTGCGACTAGAGCCGGCCAGCACCGAAGCGGGAGAACACGCTGCAGCGCAGCGAGGGCAGCACAGCGACTTGCGTCCGGCCCCGCCCACCCCGCCCTCGCGGCCCCGCCCCCCGCCGCGGCTCCCATTGGCCGCTCCGGCCGCGGCCACGCCCATGGCAGCGGGCGACTGGCTGGCCGCGGAGGCACCTAGATATTGAGCAGCCGGCTCCCCACCGACAAGGGTGGTAGCTGTCGGGGACTCGATGACACCTCCCACGGCCTTGGGTCTCGACTCCGCAGTGAAAGAGAAACTTTAGGGAACGCACCGAGAGCCACGAAACAGGAGGCTTCTCAGGGTGCTGATTCTGTGTCCACGTGAACCCCCGAAGTCAGAGGAAGTAAACAAACTTGCACTTCTTTTTTTTAATCCCAGCTTTTTAGTTTGAAAAATTTCAAAACCGACTGAAGAGTTGAAAGAATAGTGCTATGGACAGTGTGCACTTCTCTCAATGCTACCATTTCACATTTGCGTTCTCTTCACTAGATTCCCCCCCCCTTTGTAAAGTTTCACACAACGCTGCTTCACCCCTAAATACCTCACCACTATCACATGCAAGAAATTTAATGCAACTTCTGTTATATCATTTAACATACTGTTTTTTTAAATTCCCTTTGTTGTCTCAAAACGTCATAGACAAGCACACGTGCACACACACGTCTTTGAAAAATTCAGGTTCTACCCAAGATTCACCTGTTTTGCTTAATAACATGTGTCTTTATAAACTCCTGTAGTCTACCACCCAAGTTCTAGCACTCCCACTTTTTAAAAATCTTTCATCACTTGGACGTATTTGAAAAGTCCAGGCCAATTGTCTTATACACTGTATCAATTTAGATTTATCAAATTGTTTCCTCATGATTAGATGCACTTTATTTTTTATTTATTTATTTAATTTTTTGAGAGAGAGAGAGAGTATGAGCGGGGAAGGGCAGAGAGAGAGGGAGACAGCATCTGAAACAGGCTCCAGGCTCCAAGCTGTGAGTACAGAGCCTTATGTGGGGGGTTGATCTCCTGAACTGGGAGATCATGACCTGAGTCGAAGTCAGACGCTCAGTCTCAACTGACTGAGCCACCCAGGCGCCCCTCTCATGATTAGATTCAGGTTAAACATTTTAGTAAGAAAAGTAGGAGGTGATGTGTATTTCCACAAGAAGGCACAGTGTTCTTTAGTCCCATTATCCGTGATGCCAAGATGGATCACTTAGTCCAGACATGGGCTGGCAGATCTCTCCACAAAAATACTGTCAAAAGTTCAGAAATGATAGAACTAAAACCAATGAATCATCAAACTAGTAATCAGTAAAAGTTTATTGTGCACACATCAGGAAGACAGTTTGCAAACAGGAAGCACTCAAACCAAACACGGAATGAGGCTCAGGAGTATGTTGTCATTAAGCAGCTAATATAGCAAGGAAGCAGTGGCTGCTCTTCACAGTGATTGGTTATAAAATGAGAATTCTCTTAAATGACAGGGAATTGGTCAGTGATTACCTCCTATCAACCTTAAGCGTTCAAGTCTTGCTTATGATTTCCAGAGGCATGAGCAAGAAATGACCCAGAGCAAGTTAGTCTTGCAAATCTGCTCAGAGAATTTTCCAGGCTGGTCTCAGTTTGTTTTTTATTTTGACAACCCCTCTCTCCCACCGCAACAAAGATTATCTGCAGTAATAGGCTGAACCCAGCTAATATTTTTGTCCAGGGGATGTAGCACGCACTCATGAACACTTACCAAATGGTGATTTTTCTCATGCTGTCTATCAATCCTTCTACCTGTCTAAAGAAGAGTACCCCTTTTTTTCTCCTTTTCGCTTTTTCCCCCTGCTTCTCAACCCAGTCGCAGCTCCTTTCCCCTCCTGTTCGAGTAACAGTGTGGACTCCTGTTTTTTAATTCAATTTAATTCAATTACTATGATCAAATACCCCAGTATTATTTTTGGTGCTCAAATTGCCCATATTTGGCCAGTGGAAAGCCCCACACCTGGCTCCTTTATTCTTATATATATCCTATCAATCTTTGAGCACTTCCTTGTTTTCTAACACAAGACCTACTAACTTTTCATGGACTGTTCTGTGCCCTAGACAGGAAAACCCTAGTTCCTTTTAATAGGAAATGGCACTTAGAAAATTAGATCTGAGTACTTGCTGTGCTCACTGGGATGTTATTCTTCTCCTTAAGTGAAAACCCTAATTCCCGATTTAAAAGGTATCTTAGAATATCCCCTCTCCTCCATTTTCAGCATCAATCTACCTATTCATTTATTCTACAATGTACAGAAAATAGTTGAGACTTACATACCTGTACTATCAGCAGCAACAAAATTTCTAAACTCAAGATTTCTTAGCGGTTCTTTGTATCTTTATAACACATCCTTCTAAATGGTGTACAGGTAGAGTACCACGCTCAAATGTTACTTGAATTAATTCCTTGTTGGTATGGTTATGTTCTCTATTCGAAATACTGCTAGGTTTGCTATTTTTCTTTGCATCAATGTTAGAGTTTGCTTTTGTCACCTTTTTCCTTCGGTTCCATTTTTTGAATGTATAAAGCATTCACGTGGTTCCAAATAAAATCTTACAAAGGTTAAACTCCCTCCCCATTCCCTGCACTCTGGTCCCACTCCCTTCTGAGCCATAAGCACTTTCCTCAGGTTCTAGTTTATTCTTCCATTGTCCCCAAAGTAAAGAAATATACAATTGTATATAAGTATATTTGCTAGTTATCGATTGCTGTATAACTAAGCTTACCAGCTTAAAATAACAAACATGTCTTAGCTCCCAGTTTCTGTGGGTCAAAAATCCAGAGGGGCCCCGGAAGCACCTGTAGCTCCAGGCCTCCCAAGAATGCAAACAAAGTGGCACTTGGGGCTGCAGGCGCATCAAGGCTTCACTTGGGGAGAACCGGCTTCCAAGTGCGCTCAGCCTGGCCGTTGGCAGGTCTTAGAAGATCCTCTTTCAAGCTCATTCACATGACTGTTGGCAGGGCTCTTGTCCTCACTGGCCACTGGCCAGTGTATTAGTTTCCTCACGGCTGCCATAACAGATTACCACAAACTGGATGGCTTTTAAAAACAAGAATTGAGGGGCGCCCGCGTGGCTCGGCTGGTTAAGTGTCCGACTTCGCCTCAGGTCACAATCTCATGGTTCGTGAGTTCAAGCCCCACGGCGGGCTCTGTGCTGGCAGATCAAAGCCTGCTTCTCTCTCTCTCTCTCTCTCTCTCTGCCCTGCCCCGCTCACTCGATCCCTCTCAAAATAAATAAATAAATTTAAAAAAATAAAAAGAAGAATTCTTTCTGTCTTCTGAAGGCTAGAAGTCTAGACTCGTGATGTCGGCAGGGCCATGTTCTCTCTGGAGGCTCTACAGGAGAATCCCGCCTCGTCTCTCTCCTAGTGTTGCGCAATTGGCCGGCCACCCCCCGCATTCCTTGGCTTGCAGCTGCATAGTTCAAGTTCTGCGTCTGCCTCTACGTGGTGTTCTTCCCTCAGTATGTGTGTCTCTGTGGTCAAATCTCCTTCTTATAATGACGTGACTCATAGGAGCAGGGCCCAGAGGCCTCTTTTGTCCCTCATTACTACAGTTCTTCGTTGTATGGATGGACCCAGGGCATTTACTCAACTTCCTGAGTGTGATAGGCCAGGTCCGAAGACGGGCTCCAAGATTCTTGGTCATCGGCGTACGCACACCTTCTCTCAGCCATTCAATCAAACACTCATGTAGGTATGGCTGTGAAAGGACTTTACATATGTCTTAAAGTCCCAAACCAGTCGATCCTATGATAGAGAGATTGTCCTAATCACACAGGCCTTTTAAAAGCAGGGTTTCCTCTCGCTGGTCTCAGAAGGGAAGTCAGAGTTGCAAATCACAGGAGGGATTTGACGCACCGGGGTGAAGATGAAGAGCTGCGTGGCAAAGAATGCGGGTAGCCTTAAGGAGCTGACAGTGGCTCCCGGCTGACACCCAGCAAGGACCTGCCACCGTAAGAAACTAAGTTCTGCCAACAATAGGGATGAGCTCAGAGGTAGATTCATCTTCTGACTGAGCCCTGCGATACCCTGAGCAGAGAACCCAGACACCATGTTAGACTTCTGGTCGACAGAGCTACGAGCTAATAAATAGGTGTTGCTTTCAGCTAAATTTGCAGTAATGTATTAGGCGGCGATAGAAGACTAATACACGTGACATGCAGGTTGTTTGCAACACTTAGCTATGGCAAATAATAGCATAATGAATACGCTTTTGCATAGATCGTTTTTATTGGGGGAGGGGTAGCTTCAGGGTAAACTCCTGGAAGAATCGCTGGGTCAAAGAGTAAACACAGATGGACGGAACCTGCACGTATTGCTGCAAAGAGCCGTGGCAGGAGTCTTTACATTCATCGGTTCCTTCGGGCCAGAGAGGCATCCTTTCCATTTACAGATGAAGGTTCCCGGAGGTTCCCGGAGGTGATGGCCTCTGCCGGGGTCCAGAGCTACCTGTCTCTCATTCCCTTCTCTCGTTTCTCCAGTGCGCCCGGCTTGAGCTGACGCAATCTCTTCTTTACTCTCCAACTTGAATTCTAAAAGTGAATCCTTGGAGTTTTGTGCACACACTGTTTCGCTATTGATACAGTTTGGACATGCTTGGCCGGATCCCAAGAATCCTGCCATAAAAACAAATGCAATCCCCAGCCTGCGGGGGGGAAATCATTGCAACGCTACCCTTTTATGGCAGGGAAAGAAATACATGACTTCCTACCCCTTCAGGCTACCCTACCTCCCCGCTCTCATCTCACCAAGTCCAGCCCTTTCCAGACTCAAAACTGTATGGCATCTGCACAAAAAGGTACTGGATTTGCCCCTTTCCTATCCATCCTTCAGACTCCAAATTCCCCTATTACTCTATGCCCCGCCAGCCTCTGCTAATATACATATAATTCTTAGCAACACACACATATAATATCTAGTAATTTGTATTTAGTATTTCGTAATACACAATTCCCAACCTTTCAAGTATGAGGATCCCTTTGTAAGGTAAACTAAATTTTGAAAAACTCTGGAGTCCCTAAAACATGGATAGGAGGATTTCTAGCATCCATCAAGAAAATGCATGCTGAACCTAAGGATACAAGAATCTTGGATTATTATCAAAGGGTCTTGATCCACAGGTTGGAAACCACTGTTCTGGGGAACAGTAACTTGGTTACATCATCATAATCAGGTTAGAAACACGTGTCAAGGGGCACCTGGGTGGCTTGGTTGGTTAAGCCTCCAACTTCGGCTCAGGTCATGATCTCACAGTTCGTCGTGGGTCTGAGCCCTATTCTGCCTTATTTTAAATACCTCCTGGAGGAGGAGGAGGAGGAGGTTGTATCTGAGACATCTGGTCATCTTCCCGTCCCCTTGGCAAAGAGGAGCAATAGTGAGCCATAGCTACTCCCAACAAGAACACTGGATAGGCAAGTGTTCCCAGCTGGAATACTGGGAATGAGCCAGTGAAATTATCATTATATCCTATGCCATGGTTCTCAACCAGATTCTACCATCCCAGAGGACATTTGACCATGTCTGGAGACATTTTTAGTTTTCACAACTCCACGGTTCCTACTGGCATCTATTGGGTAGGGATCAGGGATGCTGCCAAACATCCTCCAATGCCCAGGGAAGGCCTCGCACAACGAAGAATTATCAAAATGGCAATAGTGTGGAGGTTTGAGAGATTGTTTTATAGGAATGTTGCTTTGGGCGTATGTTTTTCTCGGCTACAGGTGCTTTTCTGAGAACACATCTTGTGTGTAGGCCAGGGAGTGTTTATATGAGACACCTGCAGCTCCTCAAACATGCCGGTGCTCCCTTTCACTTCTGGGACCTTCTATGAGCTAAACTCTTTCTCTTGCTAATGCCTCACATTGGAGGTCATCTCCAAGATGTGTCTCCTAATCCCTCCTTCATCCAAGAGGCTACCGTGGTAGACAGAACAGGGACCCCCAAAGAAGCCTATGTTCTAATCCCTGGAATCTGTGAATGTGTTAGGGTACAGGGCAGAGGGGAATTAGATTGCAGGTGGAATTAAGGTTGCTTACGTGCTGACTTTTAGGTGGGGGGGTTATCGTGGACTATCCGGTGGGCCCAATGTAATCCTTGGGGTCCCTATCAGTGGAAAAAGGAGGCAGAAAAGTCAGAGGAGATAGGACTATGGAGACAGGTCAGAGTGATCTGATGTAAGAACTCCTCCGTCACTGTTGGCTTTGAAGATGGAAGAAGCCATAAGCCAAGGAATTCGGGCAGCCTCTAGAAGCCGGGAACGTCAAGGAAACTAATTCTCCCCTAGAGCCTCCAAAAAGGAGCACAGCCCTGACAATGCCTTATTTTGGCGTAGGGAGTCCCATTTCAGACTTCTGACCTCCAGAACGACGAGATAATAAAATGCATGCCACCTCATGCTACTGAGTTTGTGGTCATTTGCTATGGCAGCAATAGGACGCTAATGCACTCTCCCTGACTCCCTGGCTGCCCCATCCCCCTGCCACGCTAACTGGGTCTGCACAGAAGTTGCTCTCACACAAGCCTCCTGTTCTCCCCTCAAAGCCCGGATCTCAGGCCGGGCCATGCCTGGGTCTGTGGGGCATGCTCCTGGCAACCTCACCTTCACTTCAGCCGGTCTCCCTGTAAACACTCAGGAATGGGTTGAGTTTTTCGCCTCTGCACTTATTTGCACCCGGCAAGACGAAGGCAGCACAGTCAGGCAGGAGGGGAAACGAAAAAGTACAAGCCCCTCCGTGAAAACGGCTGAAAGGGCTCCTCCCGGCTAACTCCTCTCCCTCCACGGACGGAAGGACGGACGTTCGGCCTGAGGATCTGGCATCTTGCCAGTGAGAACTTAAAAAGTTGTATATCTTCTTTATAATTCTCAGTGTCCTTGAAAGTAAAATCCACGTCATACTTTTAAGACAGTTTCTGTAGTTTTTAAAGGGAATGGATGAAATAATGAACATGGTGCCCTGCATGTAATAAACTTTGCTATTGCCACTGTCATTGTCATCGCCATGATCGTCGCTGTTCTGATCATCTCAGGTTATACACAAAAGGTTCTGTACCCTTAGGTAAAACCAGTATTGCTAGAATGTTAAAAGTCAAAAAGTCAAGGGGCGCCTGGGTGGCGCAGTCGGTTAAGCGTCCGACTTCAGCCAGGTCACGATCTCGCGGTCCGTGAGTTCGAGCCCCACGTCAGGCTCTGGGCTGATGGCTTGGAGACTGGAGCCTGTTTCCGATTCTGTGTCTCCCTCTCTCTCTGCCCCATCCCCGTTCATGCTATGTCTCTCTCTGTCCCAAAAATAAAATAAAAAACGTTGAAAAAAATAATTAAAAAAAAAAAAAAAAAGTCAAAAAGTCAAGCCTCTAATATTTCCTAGTGGCTTTGTTCTCAGTGCTTTCAATGAACTTTTATTGAGTAACACGGTTTCAAAAAAAAACAATAGGAACACAGGGCACCTGTCTGGCTCAGTGGAAGAGCATGTGACTCTTGATCTGAATCATGGGTTGGAGCCCCACGTTGGGTGTAGAGATCACTAAAATAAATAGATAAATAAAACACAATAGGAACAGAAACCAAAATGACTACTTATTGCTATGCTGGCTAGTTATATCTATGGCACATCGAGAAAACTAAGCATTTCAACATGTAAAAAAAAAAAAAAAATCAAGCTGAGCCTTAATTGGAATTGCCTGCATTTTTTAAAAAAATTTTTAATGTTTGTTTATTTTTTTTTAGAGAGAGGAGAAAGAGAGTGTGGGGGAGAGGCAGAGAGAAAGGGAGATACTAAATCCGAAGCAGGCTCCAGGCTCTGAGCTGTCAGCACAGAGCCAGACGCGGGGCTCAAACTCACAAACCGTGAGATCATGACCTAAGCCAAAGTGGGACGCTTAACCCACTAAGGCACCCAGGAACCCCTGCATTTAAAAAAAATTTTTTTTTCTTAACATTTTAATTTATTTTGAGAGACAGAAGTGGGGGAGGGGCAGAGAAAGAGGGAGACACAGAATCCAAAGCAGGCTCTGAGCTGTCAGCACAGAGCCCGACACGGGGCTTGGACTCACAGATCATGAGTGAGATCATTGCCTGAGCTGAAGTCGGACACTTAACCGACTGAGCCACCCAGGTGCCCTTCCTCTGCATTTTTTTTTTTTTTAGTCAATCATTTGACTAAATATTTTTACCTCTAATTTTCTGGATTGCCTTCATGTCTTACTACCTAAGAAAACTATCAGACTTAAGTTTATCAGAAGCAAAATAAAAAAGGCAAATTATAATCTCCACCAGATGGAATAATGGCTTTTTCCATGAAAAAGAATTTGGGACAAGTGATCTGGGACACCTCGTGCTGAGAGGCACAAATATAAAAGGAACTAAACAGGTGGCTTCTGTGAGATAATTTTAGCCAGAGGACTCTGCAGCATGCTTCTTAGGAGTGTAAGGGAGGTCAGTGCCCTGGCCTGTGGCTCTAGAAATGCCCTAGAATGTTCAAGTATATTCACAAAATAACCGAGGACAGCAAAGGCAGGACTGACACTGTTTTCACGGTTTGAAAGCCGAAAAGTTATACAACCATATGACGGCCGCGTTCTCAGTTCTCAGAACTTGCCCTCCGTGCAGACTGTCATGCTCGAGTTTGCCTCTGGTAGAGTGTACGTGAGCCTTGCAGAAGGGCTCTGAACACTCCCAGGACATTATCCTCCCGGTAACATTTGAAGGGTCAGGGTGGCAGGTGAGGCCTGCAGCTGGCAACCTCCAAATCCGAGCGGTTCAGACGGGACCATAGCCATTTATGTCCGTGGCTTTGAAACTTGTTAAACTATAGCCCACATTAGGAAACACATTTTACTTCATGACCCAGAACACACACACGCGCACACACACACACACACACACACACACACACACATACACACACACACACACACATTCCAAGAGAAAATGCTTCCTAGGACCACGGTGCACCCTGATGCTTATCATTCTGTTCTCTCTTTTGTTGTTCACACTCTTCATAGCCCACTAAACTGAAGAACATCAGTTTAAAACCTCCTGTGTTAAAAATCAAGGAAAGCACACTCCTTCCAAGCTATTCTGTAACTGGGGGGAACTACCCGGCTCTCCCTTTTACCCTTGTAGAGTTAGAGAAGGTGGTGGTCAAGAGAGAGGCAGTCACAGCTGAACCGCAGGCAACGAACGCCCTCAGAGTCCCTGGTCTTATAAGAGGGCAACGGGGCCTTGCCTCCTTTGCGGGCCTCTTGTGAGGATCTAGTGAGCCAATGCTGTGACAGGTGCCAAGGAAGCATAAAGGGCTTGGCAATAAAACTTGTTGTTGAGGTTGGATAGTGGCCTGGCCCTCTGATATTCATCCTGAGGCCTTAATTCAGAAAATTCCTCTCCCCTGTGAGTGAATCGAAGGAGAGATTCTATTTTCACATCAGGACCAAGCCACCCATGGCCTTGTACCTGACTCAGTTTGGCCATCCTTTGTTTTCTTGTGTGTGAATTTAACTGCTCTCTAAGCCACCCTAAAATGATTGAACAATAAGTCCTCAGCCAACAAGCAGCTTCTCGCTGTGTCGTCTGCAGCTGGGGGGTGTTTGAGAGAGGGCAAGCAGGTTTCTGAGAATCAGGAGACCTGCCTCGTAACATCCGGTCAGGAAGGGATCTTTTTTCTTTTTTTTTTTTTTAATTTTCTTTAATGTTTATTCATTTTTGAAAGACGGGGACAGAGCACAAGCAAGGGTGGGGCGGAGAGAAAGGGGGACACAGAATCGGAAGCAGGCTCCAGGCTCTGAGTGGTCAGCACAGAGCCCGACGCGGGGCTCGAACTCACGGACCGGACCGCGAGATCGTGACCTGAGCCGAAGTCGGACGCTCAACCAACTGAGCCACCCAGGCGCCCCAAGGGATCTTTTTCTTATGCGAAGTCTCTAAAGAAGGGTAGGTCTGGAAACATACAGCTCCTGGGGTCAGTCTTTCCTTCCAACATGGAGGACCAGGTCATTCCCGACATTCACACACGCTCGTTCAAGAACATATCGTTTGGGTCTGGGCAGGGGTGATGGTTCCACAGCATTGTGAATGCACTAAATGCATTCTACAATGTCAGTGCCCTCATGTACTAAATACAACTTCAAATGACTGATTCAGTATTATGTGAATTTCACCTCAATTCCTAAAAAATGAAAAAATAAACGTATAAGAACACATACCACCAAAGCAACGAAGATGTAGGCATTTTTGGTTTTGTTTTCGTTTCTTTCTAGTTTTCTGGCCTTCTGGATAGTCAAAGCAGAAAACTTTTAGGGCTTTAACTTTGAGCACATGAAGACAGAAAGGGAGATAACTCTTGATAAAGAGGGAAACAGCTGCAATCCCCACAAAATGGCCAGCGTGACACAGCTCGGCAGATAGCCTAGAACTGGGGTTCCAGGACTGGCCACTGTTTCACTACCTCCTCTGTCGCCTCAGGGAGACCTCACCCACTCGCCCCTTCTGAGTGTGTTCCAGTGTGACCAAAGGTTGTAGTACATGATTCTGGAAGCCCTTGCTAGGCCAGCCAGAGGCCGGGGGCGGCTGGGAGCTAGCACCCTGCCCCACAGGGGCACCTCTAGGGGACAGTAAAGGCTGTCCAATAGACGCTTTCTCAGGACATTTGATGTAAGACACAAGGAGAAAGTCTTCTGGTAAAGGCAGGAGCAGTAGGTTTAGAAACAAAAGATCTGAGTCACGGTGGAGGGCAGGGTCGGGGGGGGGGGGGTTGGCGCCTGGGTGGCTCAGTCGGTTAAGCGTCCAACTCTTGGGTTTCAGCTCCGGTCGTGATCTCACAGTTGGTGAGTTCAAGCCCACATCAGGCTCTGCACTTACAGTGTGGAGCCTGCTTGGGATTCTCTCTCTTCCTCAGCCTCTCTCTCAAAATAAGTAAATAAACTTAAAATATATATATATATATATATATATATATATATATATATATATATATATATATATATATATAAAACTCTGAGTCACGGGATCCACAAGTGCCTGATTCTGAAGAGACGCCTACCAGGTACTGCAGTGACTGTCACCAGGGCTACAATTGAAGAAATGGAGCAAGGTCTGCAATCAGGACCGTCTCACATGGCCTGACCACAAAGGTCTGTCCATGCGGCCTGAGACAACGGCCTGTCTCCTTTAGTTCCCTCTGCAGCCTTATAATTAGACCTCCTAGAAACGGAAGACCCAGAGCGGATGTCTGTATCCTAAACCCAGAAGAATCTAATTTACATAAAAGTGCCACAAAAGGAAGGAATCGAATGGATTCCGACCACTCCTTGGTTCCCCGAAGGAGAGTGGGCAGTTACTCCCTTGTTATCGGTAGGATGGCTTATTCCCGATGTTCTGCTTTGCTGCCTCCGCCACAGAAGCCGAGAAAGCCAAATACTTCCTGCCCAGCCCCTCTGCGGCTAAACACGACCATGTGACAAGTTCAGGCTAAAGACACAAAGGTGGAACTCTTGGGGGGCATGAGGGGCAATGTCTGGGGAAGCTTTCACTTTTTTTTTTTAAGTTTATTTATTTTAAGAGAGAATGCACGCAAGCAGGAGAGAGAGAGTGAGAGAGACAGAATCCCAAGCAGGACCCACACTCATCGCAGAGCCAGCCCCACATAGGGCTCGATCCCACGACCGTGAGATCATGACCTGAGCGGAAATCAAGAGTCAGACCCTCAACCGACTGAGCCAAAGGAAGATTTTACTTCTATGTAAAAGGGCCGGGCCCAGGAGGAGAGGTCACTGGTCTTGTCCCTTCCCATTCTCATACCTATAATACGGACATAGCACCTCAAGCTGTGATAGCCATCTTACAATCACAAAGTGACAAGCATGATTTAAAAAAAAAAACAAAAAACACATATTAAGAAGGGCAGGACCAAAGGACAAGGAGAGTCAGGGTCCTTGTGGCATTGTCAGGCAGCTAAGCCAAGGCCAGCAGCTTCCTGCCTTCAGACTTCTCGCTCCATGAAAAAAAATATCACTTTAACTGAGTCTTGTTACTTGCAGTTTTCCTAACTCATAACACGGTTCACGTAAAACTAACAACAAAATATGTCTTACAGATGTGTAATTTCCTTAAGTAAACTTCCTCACAAATCTCACAGTACGCATTCCACAGTAGAATCCTATCATTCCAACTACTTCTCATAAAGTCTCCAGTTTAAAAAAAAAATCACTTTGGGTTCTTTGTTAAAGAGAGAAACTCAGGGGGCCCAACCTCCGCACAGGGTCGGTGGCCGGGATCTGCAGTGGCGCCCGAAAGAAAATGATTCCGGAGTGTGGCTCCCCTCACATAGACACTGCTGCTGACCATAGTTTCACGCAGAAAGAATGTGAAACCCTGAATTATATCCACAATTATGCACTCTTTATCACTGCTTCTGCGAAAGAGCTATTATAGAATGCAATGCAGCCCTGCATGTAAAACGATTAGGGGATGGTTCTTAGAGAAACACGTAGCCGTGCGCATACTAAACATCTTCCTGAAGCGCTTGACAAAGTCATGAGCTCGGGAAAACATACTTAGCTAATCCACATAACACGAGCTCTAGATCAGACACTCCACAAATACCGGTTAACTAGCAAATTCCTTGGCAGAAGGGAGAACAAGTACCAGCCATATTTCAACCCCGTGCTTACGTTAGAACCGATAACAATGTCTGTCGGGTTCCTTTTATCACCACCATCCTTCTCCACAGGTCAAGGCCAGTGCTTACTTGATGGCTTGAGTCACATGAACATGCATTTTTCTTAGGGTGGCTAAATGCCCAGCCTGTACTACTGACACCACAGAAGGGTTTTGAATCGACAGGGTCTCTATATGACCACCAGCCCTGTCCTTAATTTGGATTTTCCAGCAGCCTGGGAAAAATTCTGCAGCCTGAGCTCCAAGGACCCACGTTACCACCATCACCTTTTCACCTACTTACCTAAAAAGGGATAACTAGACTTTGTCTGGGGCATATTGATCTATTCAAGAGAATGCCCTCCACACTTTGACACAGTGTCGCTCTCAAATTAAGAAAAAAAAGTCCTACATAAACAAACAGGATGACCCTTTCCCCAAATACATTTCCTTTAATCAGAATTCACAGAAAAACAAAAACTAAGGGTAATGTGACAAATTGGTCTGCATGTGGTATTCATTGTCCTCTTTCTATTTATGCCATAAAGAAAAAAAAATCTTGATGGGATGGCCAGATGGTTTTTCCAATAGTGAATATATCAGACACATGTGATGTGAGTGCTTAACAAATGTTAGGTCATTTTTTTTAGTTGAGGTGTAATCGACATGCAATGTCACACTAGTTTCAGGCGTAAAACATAATAATTCTGCATATGTATACATTGTGAAATACTCACCACGGTAAGTCTAATTACCGTCTGTCATCCTACAGAGTTACAAAAATTTTTTTAATGTTAGGTAAATCAAAATCAGTGAAGACAATCTGGAAATTTACAAGGCTAGGCTGAAAATTATTGCCCGTCCTTCATTTTCGGTGAGAATGACATGATGAATGCCTCCAAGTTTGCACCTCATTACTCGCTCTCAAACGCTAACAACTCTTCACCTTAAAATGGACCATCACAGCTAACTCTCCAGCAAGAACAGGAGGGAGGGGAGGTGCCTAACCGTGGTGTTTCCATAGCCAGCCACGGGAAGGGTGTAAAGTGATTCTCCTATGCAGGACAATGGAATTTCCCACGGCTAATTTTGTCTGACTGTAGCTTACAAATTTAACTTCCTTTGAAAATGCTTTTTCACTTCATTTTCTCGTCCAGGAAACTAGAGTTGAATTCCCAGCCACTAGTGTGTATCCTGAGTCTGAGGTCTTGTTTCCTTTTGTGTTTGGTAGAGAATGAAACAGAACAAGAGAAAATATGCCCAGAAAAAACCCCGATAAAACCTGTGGAGCGTGGTAAGTCAAATGGAAACACCCACATTTGACCGTGAATCCTACACGCAGCTGTGGAAAATACATATCCTATTGCCTCACTCTGTTCATTTGTGTATTTGTGCATTCATGCAATTAACAATCACCGATCAAGTGCCATGCTGCGTGCAAGGGGGAAAAGTGTCTTCGCCTTTAGAGAGTTATGGTCTGATGGAAGAGGGGGGAAAAGAGAACCCAACAATTTCATAATAGTCTGAACAGACTTCTGGAAGGCTTCCTGGGGGACATGATACTTGAGCCGACCAAGTCTCGAAGCATGAGTGTAGGTTCTCCGTTGAAGAGCTAAATTAAGACAGCGATAGAGGGAGTGAGAAGAGTAGAGTCAAGAGAGACAAATGAGGTAGAATTCAGAAAACCTGACTGATGGGCCACGGGGGTGGAGGAGAAGCGGTTGAGGCAAACACCTGGGGCCCTGGCTTGTACCAAAAGTTGCCTGGTGTGCCACTCACAGTGCAGAGACTGGGGGAAACGGGACAGGTTCGAAATAAAGGTGGTAACTCGGAGGCATACTGGTTTAAAGTGTCTGAGGGACTTTGTGTGAAAGTGTCCAAGCGTCAGTTTGCTGGAAACAAATGTAGAATCAGTGAAGTTACACAAGGAGTAGACGAGTCCACAGATCTGGCTGAGGGCTCCCGGGGCAGGGGGAGGAGTGGAGGGTGAGGACCCACCTCAGGAGATACCAGCTTGGAGGAGGACCCAGAGAGCCAGCGAGGGGGTGGCGGCCAACATGTCACTTGCCAAAGGAGGAAATGAGATAAACTTGGGGGTGGGGGTGGGATACTACCTTTTCTTCCGTGAAAGAAGTGAAGGACCAAGGGAGGGTAAGGGCATGATACGAAGAGGAAGAAAAAGGCAAAGTATGGTGTCAGAGACACACGGAAGTTGAGATCACCTTGAACAGTCCGTGGCACGCACTAGCCTAGGAGTTGAACGACATCACATTTGCACAGAAGGCAAGAAGCGTGGTACAGGTCTGGGCCGGCGCTGTCACTAACAAGCAGGGTGATCTTGTGTACTTGACCATCTTTTAGTCAACTGGGTAGCCCCGAAGTTTCCATTGAAGATGGGCTCCCTTAACACAAATGGTGCTGGGCCCTCTCTCTGGTCCCTTCTCCAAGGCTCCTCATAAGCCCCAGGGAGAGGAATCATACCAGCTGTGGTGGTGGGTTCAACGAGCCTATTCGTAGGCTGTCCTCCACCCCCACCCCCCACCGAATGCTGGAACTCCTGGCATCCTGGTTAGAACAGGAAGTGCCAGCTGAGCAGGGCTCCCGCCACCCTCAATCAGAAGCCAGGCGGGGGGGCGCCTGGGTGGCTCAGTCGGTTAAGCGTCCGACTTCAGCTCAGGTCACGATCTCACGGTCTGTGAGTCCGTGAGTTCGAGCCCCGCGTCGGGCTCTGGGCTGACGGCTCAGAGCCTGGAGCCTGCTTCCGATTCTGTGTCTCTCTCTCTCTCTGACCCTCCCCCATTCATGCTCTGTCTCTCTCTGTCTCAAAAATAAATAAACGTTAAAAAAAAAAAAAAAAAAGAAGAAGAAGCCAGGCCGCTCTGGAGGCTGACATGGGTCTGCAGAGCTCAGAGGGACCGGGTTCCAGTCAAGGCACATCAGTGCCCACACTCCTCTCAGCTTTTCGTAACTGTGTCCCGAGCTCACCCCAGACCTTTATCCCCCAAGTCATGCCAGGTTCCAGCACAACGGGGACCTTTCCGACCGGAAAGTGAAAGTGACCGCATTTTGGAGAGCTCAGAGCTGCTCTATCAAAAATTAAACCTCTTAACCATTTCCTTTCATGTCCACTATGGAAGGGAGTCGGGTCCAGCTGATCACTTTGGAAGAAATAATTCAAATGACGTACTCACGACCCCATTAATCTATCCTGGGCTTTAGTGCCTCTGTTCACACCGTCATTTCGTCTTTCCTCTCCTGAGTTAGAATTGAAAGCCAGGTCCTCCAGGAAGCCTGACCAAGTGGCTTGTTCACAGCTACAACCCAGTGGCTAGGACCATGGACCTTATGAGCGAATGACTCTGACTTCATAAAAGGTTCTGCTGATGCTATGACTTCAGTAATTAATAGCATCAACGATCAACCTATCTTGATATTTCTCTTGTATTATGTGGCTTTTCATAGACTTATAGCTTGTCTCCCAAATCAACTATTAATAGCATGTCTTTATGCTTTTCATTAGCATCAGTGTGCAGAGTATTTTGTAAGTAATAGCTACTCAGTAGTAGTTTGAGAATCTAGACTTTTGCCACAGGGCTTTCTTCCCCTCGTTCCCTCTGGACTCATCCTTACTCTCCACCTGTTTATCCTCTGACTTTAAATACTTTCCTCCAGTACAATTTGTCCTCTCCAGAAAAACCTGGAACAGTTGAGAGAAAACAGCAAGATTCACAGAGGGCAATTAAATGGAATTAAGGTCCCTGGGAAAACACTGTGGATGGCTGAAGAAAACATGCTGAGAATAATTCTTCCAAAGCAAAGAATTCCTGAGGCCAAATAACTACTTTGTACTATGAACTGAATCATGAGGCTCTATTAACTGGGAGGTGACCTTGACATAGGACATAGTTGGAGCCGGCAAAGGCAGTCAGATGCAAGAGCTACCACGGAATTCATCTAACCAAGCTACTCTTTTAAAGATTTCCAGGCAATTACCAGAAACCAAAGTAAGAGCACGCAGTGTTAAAGGCTGGAGACCAAGAATACAAACACTACCCCAAGTAAAACATTACCTGGAGGAGGATTTTATAGGGCAGCTTTGACTGACAGCATTTACCACCCTCTATTTTTATGTGTGACCTCTGTTAGATACTTCAGGATTAACCTGAGTAAGGGTCTTGGTCAGTTTGGACTGCTATTGCAAAATACCATACAGCGGGTAGCTTACAACAGAAATTCATTTCTTACAGTTCTGAAGGCTAGAAGTCCAAGGTCAGGGTGCTGTCAAAGCCATCATCTTGCTGAGTCTTCATAGGGCAAGATAGCTCTGTGGGGTCCCGCTTACAAGGGCAGTAATCCCATTCGTGATGCCTCCACCTTCGCGCCCTAAGCCCCACCTTCTGATACCGTCCCACTGGAGACTAGGATTTCAACCTATGAGATGGCGGGGGGCGGGGGGGGGGGGGGATACAAGCATCCGGCCCATGGCAGTAAAGGTTGATTTTTCTGGCTAGTGAACTAAATTTAGGTCTGATTGTCAAGAATTCGGTTAACTGGGACAGCTGGGTGGCTCAGTCGGTTGGGCGTCCAACTCTTGATTTGAGCTCAGGTCAGGATCTCACAGTTCATGAGTTTGAGCCCTCACAGTTCATGAGGTCGCTGGCACAGAGCCTTCTTGGGATTCTCTGTCTCCCTCTCTCTCTGCCCTTCCTGCACTCTCTCTCTCTCTCAAAGATAAATAAACTTAAAAAAAAAAATGGGGCGCCTGGGTGGCTCAGTCGGTCAAGCGTCCGACTTCGGCTCAGGTCATGATTTCGCGGTCTGTGAGTTCGAGTCCCACGTTGGGCTCTGTGCTGACAGCTCAGAGCCTGGAGCCCGTTTCAGATTCTGTGTCTCCCTCTCTCTCTGACCCTCCCCTGTTCATGCTCTGTCTCTCCCTGTCTCAAAAATAAAAATAAAACATTTAAAAAAAATTTTTAAAAAAGAACACAGATTCTTATTTAAAAAAAGACTTCTGTTAACTGATAGGATATGGTGATTCACATGGTTGTTAATTATGAAAATTATACACAGTTTTAAAATTTATTTCAGCCATTGACTTTTGAGTTCATGACATATAAAATAATGTCCGTGCGTGATGTGTGTTACATACGTAGTTTTGTTCCATCCTTGTAACAATCCATGGGAGGTAGGAATTAGTACCCTCGTTTTCTGGACAGGAAAATGGAGACTCAGGAGTTTATCAAGGACCCTGAGGATCATTTAATTCCCTGTAGAGCTTTGCTCTTGGGGAGAGAATGCTCTGAGCAGTGAATCCGAGTTTCCCATCTCCTCCATACTTTTCACTGAACACACATGAAGAGGTGTTCTGAATTTTGACATCTCAGACTCCTTTAAGTTTGTTTTCAAGCCTTACAAAGCAGGAAGCGATGACCTCACCTAAGGCCTCTGCTCCACCCCCCACCCCGACTTTTCTTCAAAGGCCTGTTAGAACTGTACAAATGAACAGTGAAGCTGGAGGGTGCTCCTATCAGCAGGAGCGCAGAGCGGTGGTCTCCCCGGGCTGGCAGATGGCACCTGTCACTCCCACCCCGTTTCCCGGATGATGCGGGATAATGAAATTCTGATAAGCAGCCTGGCGCGAAACTGAACAAGGAAGGACATCCTTCAGTCATGCCAGACCGGTGCCTCTTTCACATCTCTCTCTCCTTCCTATCCTTAACTACTGCCCACGGCCCCTATCTCTCACCCTCCCCTCAGTCTTGCTCCTTTACGTCGTGCAGGTCAGACCTGCACCCTGTCCTCCCCTCCATCGCCGGGTCCTGGTGCATCTTCTTCCTCAGCCTCCCCTGCACACGTCTGTTGTGTGCCCTCCCCCACGTGCTCCAGCAGGCCACCGTCATCTGCCCACACTGCTGTAACAGGCACCCACCGGCCCCTGCCTCTGCGCCTGCCCCGAGGACCTCATCTGCCCTCTGTCTACCAGTCAGAAGTGCTTTCAGAACAGAAAGCCTGCCCATCTCCCTGCCTTTTGTGGCTCCCTGCTGCCTTCAGGACACAATCCAAATGCCTGGGCATGGCACCCAAGGGTCTTCCTGAACCGGCTCTTAGCTTCAGGCTCTCTTCTTTCATGCCATGGCATGCTGAGCGTCGGCTCTGGTAAAGGACAAGAGGTTTGCCCCACGTGCAGTACTTACGCTTCCCAGACTTTGTGCTCGGTGCTCCCTCTGTTTTGTTCTGCTACCCACTTGCGGTAGATTGCTTGCAAAAGACTGTCCCAATGATTCCCCTCTCGACACCCAGGTCCCTCGCAAGACGCCCGCGCAGCTCCTGTTCTCAAGAGATGGCATCTGGGGTGCCTGGCTGGCGCAGTCAGTAGAGTGTGGGACTCAATCTGAAGGTCATGAATTTGAGCCGCACGTCGCACAGAGAGATCACTTGAAATAAAGAGAGGGAGGGAGGGAGAGAGATGGCATCCGTTTCCACACCCACCGAAGCTGAACTGGCCTGTGACTTGCTTTGCCCGTTAGAATGTTTTGGAAGTCCGCTGCGTGGGCTCTGAGTCCGGGCCTCAAGAGGCCTCCAGCTTTTGTTCACTCTCTCGGATCCTTACCCAACCACCGTGCGAACCTGAACTGCATTTTTGGTTGTACGTGAAATGCCATCACCTGAGGCTCGGGGTGTGATTTCCTAAGCAGCCTCTGAGGTACCGGATGGAATAATAAACTAGAAGTTTGGGGCATTTAACCCCCACCCCCCATGGATGAACTTTGACCCGTTGGAAATGAGAGATAGGAGGGGGCCAGACAGGTACAACCTCCCTCCTCTCTCTCTCTGCGTGGACTACTCTGAGGTGCGGTCCCTCTCGGCGACCCTCCACGGGAGCACACGTGCAGTTGACCAGCCTGCTACGTGTCTTCACAGCTCACCGCAATAACCTATCTCGGAGCAAATCTCCGCATCTTCCCTGGCTTCACATCCCTTTTCGTTCACCCTCCTTGCCCCAGTCTTGCACACCGGAAAACAGGGTGAGCATCCTAACCTTTGCCTCATGTTCTGTTTTCTGGACGACCAGGCTTAGGCAGCAGCCAATGTGTACATGTTCCGGCCAGGAAGCTCGTTTCCAATTCAGATGCTCCGGGACCCACTGCTCAGAAGCCAAGGATTCCCACCAAGCACATGCATCAGCTTCCTGTTGCTGCTGTAAAAAGTCATCACGAGCTTCGTGGCTTAGAACAACCCAAGATTTTCCTCTGAATGTTCGCAAGGTCATGAAGTCTGAAATCAGTTTCCCTGAACCGAAATTCAGGTGTTTGCAGGGCGGGTTCCTTTGGGAGGCTCTGAGAGCTGACTCGGCTTCCCTGCCTCTTCCAGCTTCTAGGGGTAGCCTCCCCGTTCCTCAGCCTGCGGCCCCTCCTCCCTCATCCAAGCCCATCGCTCCGATCTCTGCCTCCGTGGTCACATCACCATCACATCTCCCTCAGCTTCCCTCTTACGAGGACCCTGTGATAACTGTCCATCCCAAGACCCTTAATCATACCTGCAAAGTCTCTTTTGCCTTATAAGCTAACATCACAAGTTCTGGAAATTCGAACCCGGATATCTGCGGGGGCCATTATCAGCCTAGCACAGCACATAGAGTCCCTCTGTCCCCATATATTCACGCCCAAGTGTGACTGACCAGATAGCTCTCAGAAGGCTCAGCAGTAAGGTTCTACCACAGTAACAGGCCCTTATTTCATCTTTAAATGAAAGGCCAGGTTTATAACATAATTCGTCATCCATTTGGACAGACATTCTATCCCGTTTTCTCACTGCTTAAATAAATGATGCCTTTGAGAGTTTAATTGCATTTGATTGTCACAACATGAAAGAGACACCTGGCAATTAAAACAATTTGGCCAATTTGGATGTCAGATGCTCTCTGATTGTATCTGGATAGGTGTTCATTTTATTCAATCTCTACATCCCTTTGTGCTGGCTAGACCCAACTGGTTGAGAAGCAATGACTTTCCATGGTTTCTAATTAGAAATTGGAGCTTAATACATCAACTGATATCCTCCTTAATCTCCTTTATGGCCTGTTTCTATGACTTATAGGAAATTCACTAGGTACCGAGAAAAGAAATTGATGCAGGTGAGTAGATTACCAAATTGCCCAGGTCTAAGTTCCTTAATGCTTTATTCTCATACAACCTTATTCTCGATTTAAACCAATTTAAACATGCAGAATGGAAAAAAATTGTGATGACAGCCTAGTTTTAAGACATTCATTTGGCTGTGTTTTAAAAACGTATATTCTTTCAGACAGATGATGTGTTTGTCCATTCTGTGGACATATACTGATTTCACTGATTATGCCAGGTACTCTGCTGGGCGCAGTGCATACAGCAGGGTCCTTATCCTCTTAGACCTTACACTGTGCTTAGAGGGAACAGATAATACACACACACACACACACACACACACACACACACGAGTACACAATGTCAGGTGAGACAAGTTATAAAGAAAAATAAAGTAGGGCCAAAAGAGAGTGGGGGGTGCCATGTCAGATGGGGTGGCCATGTCTGAGAGGAGGTATAATGAAATGAGGCCATAAGCTTGCACACATCTGACATAAAAGCAGAGGGAGCAACCCATCTAAGAATTTGAGACCCGGGCAACAGGAAAGAGAGTGGTCCTGAGGCCAGTGTGACTGGCTTGTTTGAAGAACAGCGCGGGGTCCAGCGTGGCCAGAAATAGCATCATGGCAGATGTTATGAGATGCTTCACCTTCTCCTGCTCTCGGACATTGGTGTTCCCGGTTGTGTCCCCTATAATTCCCATGTTGCAGCCTCATCCCCAGTGTGATTATATTAGGAGATAGGGCCTTTGGGAGGCTCTATAAACAGCAAAAGAAAAGGAACCCCAGACTAATGTAACATTGTGTGTCAAATTAAAAAAAAATGTAATGGAAACAAAACAAAACCCAGAAAGTTCCTTTGCTCTTTCTGTTATGTGAGGACACAGTGAGAAGACATCTGTGAACCAGGAAGTAGGCTCTCACCAGACACTGAATCTGCCGGGGCCTTATCTTAGACTTCCCAGCCTCCAGAACTGTGAGAAAGAAGTTTCTGTTGTGTTTAAGTTCCCCAGTCTGTGGGTTCTACATAGCAGCTCAGAGGGACTGGGACTGAAGACAAGGTCAGATAGATGAGCGAGGGGAAGACTAGGCAGGTGTTTTTATTTCCTAGCCTAATACCATCCCATGCCCTCTGGTTTTCAATTATTTGACTTTGCTAAGATTTCCTTGATCACACCTATGGGTTCCACAGTAGGACATGTGTGGGGACTATGGTTGGTAACTGGTCACCACATGGCTCAGGGAAGCTTTGGACCTACCTTCATTATCATATATGTCACCGCTCTGTCACAGCCCCGCATGGCAGCTACACGCGTGCACGTCCCCTCTGCCGCGCCGGCCGGGACCGTGGGCTCCTTCAGGCAGGGCCACGCCTGCTCAGGTGTGCATCGTCCCCACCGGGCACCAGGCCTGCCCATCGTAAGCCTCCATCAAATTGCCTAACTAAGAGGTGAAATCGGCCACTCAATTTCTCCCAGCTATGAGTCTTCAGGAACCGAATATTAGTAATGCAGAAAGGGAGCGTGTGCTGTTTCAGGAAGTCTTGTGGCCTGAAGGTGGCTTGGGGCACACTGCTCCCGCCTGGTGGGAGAGGTGGGGGTGCAAAAGGGATCTCTTCAGAAGATGCTTCACCTTCTCCTGCTCTCGCACGTTGGTGTTCCCGGTTTCTGGCCTTCACGTTGGGACTGAACTACACCACTGGCCTTCCTGGGTCTCCAGCTCACAGAAAACGGACTGAAGGCCTTGTCACCCCCCATAATCACCTGAGCCAGCTCCTATCACAAACCTCCTCTTGTATATATCTACATATATATCCTGTTGGTTCTGCTTCTCTGGAGAACCCCGACTAACATATCCATACATGACTACAACTACCTTGGTCTTCTCCACTCCTTTCCATCTGACTGCCCCTGACATGATAGCAGGCTCCCAGGCTGCTCTCTGGCCTTCTGGTCTCTGGATGGGAAATTATATCCTTGATCCTAAATGACCGCTCTCAGGGACCGACAACCGGAATGAAGTGTTGCACACGCGTGTGGCTACAGAAAACAACACGGAATTCACTGTGGATCCTGCGATTGAAGGGGTGAACTTGAGTTGGGTTCTTACGTTATTAGGAAGGTAGCTTTTGTATGTCCACATTGAAGGGGAAAAAAAGAAATTAGAACTGGATTTCTTTTTTTTTTTTTTAATGTTTATTTTGGAGACAGAGGGAGACAGAGCGCGAGTGGGGGAGGGGCAGAGAGACAGGGAGAGACAGAATCTGAAACAGGCTCCAGGCTCTGAGCTGTCAGCACAGAGCCCGATGCGGGGCTTGAACCCACGGACCGTGGGATCATGACCTGAGCCGAAGTCAGACACTCACCCAACTGAGCCACCCAAGCACCCCAAGACTTCTGAGCCTTACTTATCACTTTTAAATTTACCTCACTTTGCACACTGAGTGCATCCAGAGGAAAATTCTATCGAATAGATTTGCCATTACCACTTCACAGATATGCCAGTATTCGACTGTGAGTCTCCAGACATGAGAAGACACAACTCAAGTGGAGCTCTGACAGAAGTGAAAGGGAGGTCCCATACAGTGGGCGTCACATCACACCCATCTCCTCCCTCCCGGGCATGCTCTCTCTCTCTTTCCAAAAAAAAGAAAAAGACAAAAATTGTGTCTTTCAGCAGACATCCAACTGGGTCTGGTTGGCACTGATGCATCTAAGTCCCTACCCTCTGAGTGAGCCTCTTGCCTGTGCAGCAGAGTGCCAAGGACATCGTCACTCGCCCACACAGTCACCACTCTCGATGCTCTCCGTCCCTTCGTGGGGATCCAAGGTCCTGTCTGGCATCGTCGCCCTTCAGCCTGAAACACTTCTTGTTCTTGTAATGTACATCTTGTAGAGGCAGGTCTTCTGGTGAGACATACCCTCCGTTTTCTTGTTTCCAGAAATGTCTTTATTTCACTTCCGTTCTGGGATGTTAGTTTCTCTGGATATAAAATTCCGGGTTAATGGGGTTTCTTTATTTTTCCTTTCTGTATTTTAAAGATGTTGTCCTACTATTTCCTGGCCTCCATTGTTTCAGTGAGAAGTCAGGGAATTTTTGAATTATTGTTTCCCTGTAGGTAGAGTGACATTTTGCTCTGGCTGTTTTCAGATTTTGTCTTTGTGTTTGGTTCTCTGCAGCTTGACTCTCAGGTACCTAGGCATAGCTTGCTTTGGTATTTATTCTGTTTCACTGATCTTCTGGTACCTATAAATGTCTTTCACCAAGGATGGGGAAACGTCAACTGTAATTTCAAATGTTTTTTTTTCCGTCCCATTTTCTCTCTTCTTCTGGGCTCCCTGTCACCCATATGTAGTCATATATCCTGAAGACAGGAGCCCAAAAACAGGACCCCCCCCCCCCCCCAGTGCCCACCTCTTCTTCTGAGTATTGACTCCTACAGAATCTTCCTACTTTTGCTCACAGCACTGTCAGGTAGTTTTTCTAGCTCCCAGGGTTTATAGTTGTTATCTATGGGAGGCACAGTCCTTGGCGATTACCAGAAGTGGACCCTGTTCAGGATGTTTAGAGGAAGTCACATGATAACCCACGTTAGCTCCCTATCATGCCCTTCTGACCTCCCAGGAAGTTCATCCAGTCAGTGTGAAAACAGAACTTCTCTACCTGAAAAGTCCCAACTCTAACAGTGGCCATCCAGAAAAGGATCCCTTCTGGTATTCTCATGTAAACCTGATTTTTAAAAATCAGTGAAACGGGCATGCCAGGGTGGCTCAGTTAGTTAAGCGTCCAACTCTTGGTTTCAGCCCAGGTCACAATTGATCTCACAGTTGGTGAGACTGAGCCCTGTGTCAGGCTCTGCACTGACAGTGCGAAGCCGGCTCGGGATTGTCTCTTTCCCTCTCTCTCTCTCTCTCTCTCTCTCTCTCTCTGCCCCTCCCCCATTCACACTCATTCTTGCTCACTCTTTCTCTCTCTCTCTCTCTCTCAGTAAATAAACTTAAAAAAAATTAATGAAACAGTTTCTAAAATAGCCCAGCCCTGAATTCATCCATTCTAAATCAAAAGGACTATGATTCCAGAGTAATAAATACCAAGTGAAGAAGCCTGGGTGAAGCCCAGTTCTTCCGGGAACCAGCTGTGTGACCTTGACAGGTGGCTTGCCTTCTCTAAGCCAGCAACAGCCAAGGAGACCATAGTACTCACCTGCCTCAGAGGTTGATTATAAAGATGAAATAAGGTAACATATGGGAACATTATTATAGACTATGTCTGATGTTACTCTACTGTGACTCCCTAAATTTCAAAGACTGACTTCTAATCCCCAGGCCACGGCATGTAAAAGGGCTTGTGTAAATGTATGAACAAATGGGGTAAATCTGATCACATTCTTTGGCAGGCAGTGCCTAAGGAGCTCAGCCAGGAAATGACCCCTCTAAGTCTCGAAGAGAGGAGGGCCGGCTTTTCTTTCTTTGGAAATGCAAAGCGGACGTCATTTATTTGTAAACTCCGGATGAAATATAGTCCTAATCGACTGGTGTTACTAGATAGGCGGCTGAGGCTGCCCCTCCAGCAGCCCCTTGGGAAGCCTTCAAGGGGAAGCAGGAGCCCGGAGACCACCGGCCAGGAAGCTAGATGGTGTCACTTAATAAACAGGGACTTGGCTTAAGCTGTGAGAGACATTCACACAACAGGAAACTGGGAACAGGGGCCTGTGAATGAAGGATGCTACCAGAGCCCCCTTGCAAGCCCAGCACTGAGGTAGGAGAGGCTACCAGGAGAGATGGTGGGGTCAGGTGACACCCGGGGAGGGCAGGGTTGGGCTGGGTGGAAGGTAAGCCATGGGTATAAATAAAGTCATGAACACAGGGAAGTGAGAGGCATGGCTTGGAAGGAAAATGAGAATGAAGCCACCATTCAGTCTCCCTTGGCTCAGTGCCTTGTGTCTGAAATGAGTAAAATATACCCACCTCTTTTTTTTTTTTTAGTTTTTATTTATTCATTTGGAGAGAGAGAGTGAGAGCGAGCAGGGAAGAGGCAGAGAGAGAGGGGGAGAGAGAATCCCAAGCAGGATCCGTGCTGTCAGCACAGAGTCCGCCGTGGGGCTGGATCTCACAAATGGCAAGGTCACGACCTGAGCCAAAATCAAGAGTCAGACATTTAACTGGCCGAACCACCCAGGCACCCCAAATACACCCACCTCTTAAAGTTGTGCGACTATTTTCCAAAAGTCTCCCCCGTTTTCCTCCCCCAAAGTCCTCCCTGCCTCTGTGACATTTTGCCCAAGGGAAGGAAAAAGCGGCTACCGGTTTTAAGGAAAGTCCTGGGGTAGGAGCAGGACAAGCCTCGAACTGCCCTCCGAACCTTCTCCAGCTGTTTCCAGCTTTTGTTCCTGCTTCCCTGCCTCCTTCTAGTTCTCTGAACACACCGAACTCACTCTGTGCAGATTTCTATGCCGCGCTCTTTGGTCGGCTCCTTCTTATTGTCCGGGTCTCTGCTCAAATGTCACCTCCTTAGAGAGGTCTTTCTGGACCCCAGGCCTCAGGTCCTCACGGGCCAGTCACTTCCCATCACTGTGTCCTGTTTTTCTCAAAGCCCTTGACGCTATCAGAAATGATCTTGTTTACCTGTGTGATTGGTACTGTGGGTTTGCAAATCGCAGCAGAATGCAGGCTGCCTGAGAGCAGGGGCCTTGATTGCCCAATGCGGCATCCCCAGTGCCCGGAATCCTTTGAAGTCTTAACAAATATTTGATGAATGAATGGATAGGTGAAGTTGAGGATTACATACGATGATGTGCCTAAGCATTTGGAGAATGCCAGGCAGCTAAACGATGGCATTTATTCCTAGTAGTGTTACTATTGTTCCTCTTTCGTTGCAAGTCGGTTTTGTTGGACAAGGCAGTAATAATGTCCCCAAAATGAGAGAACAGAAAGCACTGATTTTTCAAGAAAGCCACCTTTCTTTTTTTTCTGGAGGAAAAGGTCAAGACCCAAATAGATTCACCACTGAGGTTCCAGAGGCAGCGCTGAGTACAGGGGAGAGCACAGGCCCGTGGCTTTGTGCTAACCAGCTGTGTGATCTTGGGCCAGCCTCAACCTCTCTGAACCTGTGTCCCCATCTGAGAAGTTAAAGGGATTGCCTAGATGCTGCATACGGTCCCTTCTAACCAGAACCATCCCTCATCTCCGCATACTGTTCTTGACTGCCTCCTGGCAGAAAAGTGAATGAACTAAAGACAGGCAGAGGCAGAGGTTCCAGAATCGAATAGTGTAGTCAGTTCTCAAATGGATGGACTGGACAGTGTCCTTTCTAGGGAGAGAGGAGGACAGCCAGTAGAGGACTCAGAACAACTACCTCTGGTTCAGGTTAGAGACCACCTTGCTGGAAACACTATTAGCGGCTTATTGGCAGAAAGGACATCTGGATGTCCTTTCATCTTTAAAATAACCTTACAGGCGTTTGGGTGGCTTAGTGGGTTCAGCATCTGATGTCGGTTCAGGTCATGATCTCACGGTTAGTGAGTTCAAGCCCCACATAGGGCTCTGCATGGAGCGTGAAGGGCCTGGTTCAGACCCTCTCTCTCCCTCTCTCTCAAAAATAAATAATAAGCATTAAAGAAATAATAAGATAAAATGATTTTTACAAGGCAGGTGTTATAGTTCCATTCTACAAGGGATGAGATGTTCCAAAAGGTCACACAGCTAAAAAGGAACAAGCCTGGGAATGAGAAACCAGGTTTGTCTTCTCCTCACTCTTTCTGCTCCCGGAGGGGGTGAGCCCACCAATGGGTCCCAAACCTCTTGATCATCAAAATCAGTGGAAACATCTTCAAGGGGGTCCTACTAAAAAACCAGACTCTTGGGGGGTGCCCCCAAGAAATCTGTATTTTTCAAAAGATCTCCATGTCCCAGTGATACAGCCAGACTAGGAAACCACTGCCTTATACTGGGCTCTGAAGCCACCCAGCAGTTGGAAATTGTCCCAGGAAGGTGCTAATACTTGTCACTAGTGTCATTCTACCTTCCCTGCGCCCCGCCCTGCGGAACTGCGCCTGCGCCCGCGGCAGCTGTGTCTCCGCAGCGCCCTCTAGGGGACACGTAGTAAAACCTTGACTGCAACCAACTTTCTCTGCGGGGAAGTTTAGGGGCGTCAGGCAGCGCTCCCCAACCCCTTTGCTGACTGAGAAAATGCATGCCCACGTATGCTATTAAGGAGCAAAAGGATTAATAATTTGCTTTCAATGAGAACAATGCTGGCTACACACACTTAGAGCGGGTGGTTTATTCAGTTTGGGGCCCAATTGGGTAGAGTTGCTTCCCTCCGAGTTACCCAGAATTTTTCTTATCCGTGTGCTCCTTCATTTTTTTCCAACAAGTATTCATCGAATGCTTAGTAAAGACCAAGCATTCTTCTAGCTCAGAACAAGACAAAATACCCTCTCCTTGTGGAAGTTATAGTCTAGTGATGGAGACAGGAATTAAATACACAAACAGATAAGTACCTACTTACATATAGTGATGAATCCTATGAAAGAAAAGAACTAGGTTTGGAGGGCCTCGCTGGCTCAGTCGGTGGAGCGCATGACTCTCGATCTTGGGGTCGTGAGTTTGAGCCCCACGTTGGGTACAGAGATTACTTCAAATAAAATCTTTTAAAATTTTTTTTTAAAAAGAACTAGATTTTGACAGCCCTGTTTTAAGAAGGAAGGTCCAGCCCCTCTGGAGCTGACTTGAAGCTAAGATCTGGAATTTGAGATAGAATGAGCCATGCAAATACAGAGGGGATTCCAGGTGGGGTAAGGAGTTCTCATTTGAGGCGCTCAAGGAAGCCAGGAGCATCCTGAGTAAGGGCTTGTGAATTGAGACAAGGTTAAAGGAGTCAGGTTAACAATAAGCACCTACCATGTGACAGCACTGCTCCACTTGTTTCCTTTTTAAAAAAAAATTTTTTTTATGTTTATTTATTTTTCGAGAGAGAGAGAGAGACAGAGTACAAGTAGGGAAGGGGCAGAGAGAGAGGGAGACACAGAATCTGAGGCAGGCTCCAGGCTCTGAGCTGTCAGCACAGAGCCGGACACGGGGCTCGAACCCACAAACCGCGAGATCATGACCTGAGCTGAACTCACGAACCGTGAGATCATGACCTGAGCCAAACTCAGATGCTTAACCAACTGAGCCACCCAGGCACCCCTCCTTTTTTTTTTTTTTTAAGTTTTATTTACCTTGAGAGAAAGAGAGCGCATGTGCATGAGCAAGCAGGGTAGAGGGAGAGAGAGAATCCCAAGCAGGCTTTGGGTGCAAAGCCTGACTCAGGGCTCAAACCCATGAGCCGTGAGATCATGACCTAAGCCGAAATCAAAAGTCAGACACTTAACCAACCGAGCCACCCAGGTGCCCTGTTCCGCTTGCTTTCCACACATTGTCCTATTTGATCCCCATCCATCTGAAGAAGTGAATAATAGTCTCATATTTGACTTTTTATAGATGAGAAAATTGAGGCACAGGGAGATTAAGCACTTTGCCCGAAATCCTTTAGGTAGCAGGTAGCCAAACTAGGGTTGAAACGCGTGCATTTCAGCACCCAGACTCAACACTTATCCATCACCCTACCCTGCCTTCTAGGCATCGCTAAGGAGCTTGTATTTTTATTCTAAGCGCAGGAGACATCTTTGTCAGCTTTTAAGCAGGGGCTCTGAGCGATCTCTCCTATGTGTTAACAAGATTGTGCTAAATGGATAACAGACTGCAGGAGGGCGGAGTAGCAGGACACGATGGAAAGGCAAGTGCAGCGGGCCAGGAGAGGAATGATGGTGGCCTAGGCAAGGGGGGTAGCAGCGGAGATGGGGAAGAGGAAGGATTTAGTACAGAAGTGGCAGGACTGGTGACGGATCGTGCGCGGGGTGTGCGAGAGGAAGCGGTGAAACTTGGCACCCAAGTTCAGGAGACTGGAGTAGGGACCACTGGCTGGGGTGGACGTGGGAGCACACACGGGAACGGGTACAGTTCAGTGTTAGTCACACGGTGAGTCTGAGCGATGGACTGTTGGGAAATGCACAGGCATCTCAACCTTAGTGTGTGTGCAAGTAAGCTCATCATCTGCCTCATTCTGGAATTCAGAGGAGAATCTGGGGTAGAAATGGAAGTGTTGTTTTCAGCGTAATAGGTGCCGCTAGGGAGGGGACAGTTCCTAGGACCAAGCCCTGAGAAATTCCTGCACACGGAGTCTGGATCTGGGAAGGGAAGGAAGTGGAGGGAGCGAGAGAGTCGGTGACCGAGGAGAGCCAAGAAGGAAGGAAGAAATGACAAAACAAAGGCAGCCCAGGACTGCGCTCCTAATGTCCTCTGAAGAAGAGAGACGCCTCCTTCCTGTTACATGTGGGGAGGAATTGGCTGAGACCCAGGGACCGTCGGCATCAGAGTGCAGGCCGGCGCGCAGGGAGCCCACATGCTTGTGTGAGGCCCAGCACCGGGCTACCCTGGAAAGTAGCAGGTACAGCCTGAAACAGAACCGTGTCTCATCACTTCCCCTGTAACTCCTCAGTCCCCCGTCGGGCTCCCAGATCAGCTCCCTGTCGGGATACACAGAGGAACGGACAGGGTGTCAGCTCAGGTCCAGAGGCCCACAGACCTCTGGGAGAGGGATTCCACCTTGAGGGTGGGTGGGACTCGGGCATTATTAGTCATAGCCCTGTTGTCATTTCCTGCGGTGGCTTTCTTTCTTTTTTTTTTTTTTATCTTCCCCTGCCACTGGCCCTGATTTCACCTGCTTCTCTTTCCACTTTATTATCTTCACCCAGAAAGGGTTATGATTTTAGCAATCATTTTGTCCCCATAATCCTGTGATAGTAATTTCATCATTAATTAATACGGTGATGGAAATACTCTCTTTTATAGCCCTTTTGGGTGCTTGAGAATCGCTGCCATAAATGTTTAAGAGGTTCCTGTCTCCAGCAGGAAGAAAGGCAAGATCTATCTTTACCCTGAGGCCTAACCCCGTACAGGAAGTGTAGTTCTACGCCAACGAAGTAACTAAGAGCCATTGGAGAAGCTCTACCATTTTTTAAAACCTATCATTTTCTTAATTATAGAAGTATATTTTACTGTAGAATTGAGCTTCTCAAACCTTAATGAGGCTACAAATCAACTAGGGATCTTGCTAAAATGCAGCCTCTGATTTGGGAGGCCCAGAGGGGACAGAGATGCTACTTTTCTAACAAGCTCCCACGTGATGTCAAGTGCTGGCAAAGGGACCACATTTGAGTATCAAGGTTTTGCCAAATAAACAACAAAAGAATAGATGATCACAAACGAACTGTGAGCGTGTCTCCTGGATGAGACATTCTGCTTCCCATTCATACCCCCGGTGCTGAATTGGCTCGGGACCCTTGCCTCCTTCCCCAACAGCACCCAGAGAGCCCAGAGAGGGGACAGATCAAGAGGAGGCCAGGAGCCCCTGGGAGGGCAGGAGGCTGTTTGGAAGGTGGGTACAGGGTGGCCAGGGAAGGAGTCCAGTTCTGCCCCTGCCCCTCCCCCTCTACTGCTTGAGGGGACTGAGGTTTGCCTCCTCACCAGATGAGTCAGATGCGGGGGATCCTCAGTTTCAAGAGGAAAGTCAGCGAAGGGCAAGAAGCTGTGTATATATGTGGGATTGAGCAGACCCAGGGTCACTTTCTGCCTCCTCTCCCAGGCCTGGGGCTACAAGACGAGATTTGAAGGGATTCTGCCTCCTAAGACTATAAGCACTCTACCGGTTAGGGAGAGCCTTGATCTTGACTGGGAGTGAGAAACCCTTGTCCTCAAGGGCTCGGAATTTTCCACCCTAGGGCGCATCTTCCCTCACTTATCTCTTCACCTCCTCCCCACTCTTTGAAACCCCCAACAAAAATGAGAAACCATACCGAGGATTCAAGTGCAGAGATTAGAATGAAACAGGATTCAAGTGCAGAGATTAGAATGAAACGTATTAAAATAAAGAAGAGAAAAATGGGGCCAGGGGGAAAACTGATTACAGCCGAAAACAGAATCAGTGAAAATGAAAGACCAACGTGCGAATGTCCTGTGGCAGGAAAAAGGAAAGGGTAAAGACTTTGAAAGCATAAAAGCAAAGTTGGGCACTATGGAGGACAGAAATAGAAGTCTCAGGAAATAGAGGTCAAGGAAATAGGAGGCAAACAAAGAAAAAATCTGGAGAGGAGCCGATGTGTGAAGAAACCGCGGAGACAATTTTCACAGAGTTAGAGATGCGGGACCTCAGATGGAGAGGCCCACAGAGGCCAAAGGGGAGAGAAGAAACACCTGACACCCGGCCATAGTCCGCTGAGTTCACGAATATCAAACGCGAGGAGAAATTCCTAACCGTTTTCAGAGAGAGAGAGCCGACCACTGACAAAGAGCCACTTTCAAAACGAGCATAATAGAGTGTCCTTACACACGCGTGTGTGCGTGCACACTCGGCCTCCAGGAGCCCACAGATCCTAGATTACAGCAGGAGAAGGGCCACAGCCTTGTACACCAGCAACTTTTTCTTAGTCACTCTTAACATTAGCCTCTTGGGAAGAGTTAGTGCTCATCTCCTTGAACTTGGAGAGCATCAATGCAGAGATATTAGGTGTCAGATGCTCAGACAAGGGCCCCATTGATGGGTTACCACAGCGGGAGCTGGTTCTCAGCTGCTGTTCGGGTCAGTGCCCCAAGAGAGGGGCTGCTTCTGGCAATTGGCTTGGGGCCAAGCCCCCCTCAAGAACCCCAGCCACTGGTGGCCAGGTTACACATTTGTCCCTCCTCCGATTCCCAGCTACTGTTAACTGGGGTCAGGGCAGGGAGGATGGAAAATGGAGTAAGTAAGGCAGTTTCCCTCCTGAATCTGGGAAGCCTGAGCTAGTTGACTGCTTTAAGCCCAGCTCACAGTCCTATAGAGATGGGACCAGCTGATAGCAACCCAACAGCTAAGAGTAAACCATGAAACGGAAAGAGAGTTGAGCAGATGCATGGGGGGGGGGGGGGGGGAGGGGAGGGGGGAGGGAATCAACAAGGGACGAGTTCCTACAGCTTTGCAAAACCAGCGGTCAGGGCCTCTGTCCTCTTGGAGCTCGCCTTCCAGTGGAGCCAGAGAAGAAGTAAACACATAAGCAAACCGGCAAGGTCACGACCGACCCTATTAACAGGCCAGGGAGCAGCCTCAGTGGAGCGGGTGGTCAGGCGGCCACCCTGAATAGGGAGCATTTGCACTGAGCATAAGCCCAGGGTAGGAGGGCTGCAGACAAAAGGTCCAGTGGATGCCATGGCCTGGGAGAAATAAGAGCTCTGTGTGTTTGGAAAACAGACGGGAAGCCATGAGCCAGGGGCGGGGAGCAGCTGGAGGAGAAATGAGGAAAAACACCCACCTAGATAAGTGAGGGTGAATTCAACAATGTCCAAGCCCAAGAAGGGTTCGGAGACAAAGCGCAGATCACTGACAAAGAGGGAAGGTTGTCGCGGTTAATCAGAAGGGACCTGTGAGGCCACGTAAGGAAGCTGGATTTTTTCTAAATGCAGCCTGAGCCATCGAAGGAATGTATTTAAGTTTAAATTCAAGTCTCAATTCGGTCCAAGCTTTCCCTTGGAAAGCTGCGAGGAGGGCCGGGACTTTATCACCATCTGATTTACCAAACAAGCAGCCGCTGCAGCAAAACTTTCGCAGCAACCCCGGACCACGGAGGAGCAGAAGCGGGAACCGGGAACCCTCCGTGGTGGCTGGGGCGGAGTGGCAGGGACCTCGCCCAGGGGGGGCGGAGTGGGGCAGTGCACACGCAGAGAAGAGGACGGGTCTGAGACCCGTGTCAGAGGCAACAGGACAGGCCGAAGGCTCCGATGGGGAGGCAAGAGAGAGAGTCCATAAAAGGACGACTCCTCATTTAGGGCATACGCATCCAGGCTGAAGGGGACGCCACCGACTGCGATGCGGCAGTCTGGGGGCACTGGTTTTGGGCGATCCTGTGCTGTTTACTTGTGATCTCATTGATCGGCAAGGGGCAGTTACTTCCTGGACCGCTCTCTGTGCCGCTTGCGATGCCGTTGGGCATTCACTTCTAAGTGAACCTATAAAGACAAACTTGGCCACCAAAAAGGATTGTTTGCTGTTGAAATTGTAGCATTATTCATCCCTTTGAGTCTTTTTTTTTTTTTTAAACGAATAGACTTCAAATGAGAAAACTTCGAAAACATAAAGTTAAGCAAATTGACTTTAGAATCTAGCATTTTAGGGGCTCCTGGGTGGCTCAGTCTGTTAAGCATCCAACTTCAGCTCAGGTCATGATCTCATGGTTTGTGAGTTCAAGCCCTGCATAGGGCTGTCTAGTGTCAGCACAGAGCCCGCTTTGGATCCTCTCTCTCTCCCTCTCTCTCTCTCTCTCTCTCTCTCTCTCCCTGCCCCTCCCCCGCTTGTGCTCTTTCTCTCTCTCTCAAAAATAATTTTTTTTTAAATGAAACTAGCATTTTAGCACGTCCTGCTGACAAACTGGAAGGGGTGTGCCTCCTTCTGATGTGTTTGTCAGATGACTTAGTTGTTTATATATCAAGAGATTGATGCCAAAGATGAGCAGTGACTCTCCCAGGACTCAACTCCAGGCTTGCACATCAGACCTGCTGATGCCCCCCTGGTCTCCTGAGTTACATCTTCCCTGAGTTACACGAGCATATGTGTGCATGTTTCACCTCTGTGGAACTCAGCAGTGGAAATGCCAAGGCAGCAAAGAGGGTAAGGAGGACTTTGGTTCGTTTTAACAACGGAATCTGAGAAGTGCCAGGCAGGGAAAGCCAGAGGAGAAGCAGGCTACCTCCATCTGTCAGCAGCCAGAAATATGTGTTTCTTTAGTGGTGGTAATACGCAGGGTGTTCTACTCCCAACGCGGCCCAGAGCCTGGCAGGAAGTCAAGCCTGTGTACCCACAGTTGTCGGCTTGGCCTCCCGTAGGAACAAACTATGCTTCCCTGCAGCGTGATTCAGAGCTCCGTGTTTAGTTAGACTCCAGTAGACTTGATGACAATCCGAGACAGGGGCACCTTCCTTGCTCTCTGTTGTGAGCTACCCACCAATCATGTGAAGACATGTGCTTTGGACAAGTGTGTCGGCATAGGAATTCTAAATTTAGGAGTCATGGTGAAGAAAGTCCATAACCATTTAATGTGATGTGCCAAATTTGTGGGTATGTGCACTTTTCTGGAGGAAAAGAGCTGTATCTTTCTTCAGATTCTCAAAGCGGTCCAGGATCCAAAAGATCAAGAACCTTGAAAAGAATATGTCCTAGTCTACTCAGGCTGATTTAACAAAAATACTACAGATGGGGGCGCTTAAACAATGTTGCTTTCTCACAGTTCTGGAGGCTGGGAAGTCTAAGATCAAGGTATCCACAGATTTGCTGTCTGGTCATAGTCAACTTTCTGGTTCACAGACGGCCACCTTCTGGCTGTGTCCTCACATGGCGAAAGGGGCAAGGGAGCTCTCTGGGGTCTCTTTTATAAGGGCACTGATCCCATTCACCCTTATAACCATCTGCCGAAGATCCTACCTCCTAATACCATCACACTGGGGGTTCGGACTTCAATTTAGGAATCTTCAACACATTTAGTCTAAATCAGTTCTTGAATAGTAAGACACTGGGCTCATTTAACTGAACATCAGGCGTTTCCTGACTGAGTAGATTCTCTTCTACCTGCACTTTTTTTTTTTTTTTTTTGAGAGAGAGAGAGAGAAAGAGGGAGAAAGAGAGAGAGAATCCCATGAGGGGCAGAGGGAGAGAGAGACAGAACGGGGCTCATGTGTTCTACTCAAAGTGGGGCTCATGCTCACCTGAGATGGGGCTCAAGCTCACCCCATGGGGAACTCAAACTCATGAACCATGAGAGCATGACCTGAACGGAAGTCAGGAGCTTAACCGGCTGAGCCACCCAGGCGCCCTGCCTGTGCCTTAACTGACCCTCTGTTCCCCAAAAGAAGCACATCATTTTAGGAATACACTTGGCCACTAATTCAGGAGTCAAGGCCATATACCACATGTTTAAAGTGTGCACAGTAAGCCTTGCTCACCAGCCCCGAGGACCCCAACACTCACACAGCACACCAAAGCAGAGGTCCTCTCCAGATTGCCCTTGGTCACTTGAGGGAGGCCCTGGAACACGAAGTCGGGACATTTTGATAATGAGATTATGTCATAGATATCACTGGTAGAGAAAACCAAATGAGATACTCTGAGAAATTAAAACTCATACTTCAGATTTAACCACATAAACCCCACGAACACCTGAGCTTTTGAGGGGTGCCTGGGTGGCTCAGTCAGTTAAGCTCCCGACTTCGGCTCAGGTCATGATCTCACAGTTTGTGAGCTCAAGCCCCACATCAGGCTCTGTACTGACAGCCCAGAGCCTGGAGCCTGCTTCAGATTCTGTCTCCGTCTCTCTCTGCCCCTCCCCTGCTTGTGCATTCTCTCTTTCTCTCAAAAATAAATAAATAAACATTTTTAAAAAGCCTTTGATATATCCTTCAGCAAAGAGCCAAACTGGTGTGTGTGTGTGTGAATATACCCTGCATTCAAGTCAATAAGAAGGATTCTGGGAAAATGGCAGTAAGGGTGGGGTAGTGTTTTAATCTCTCTGAATTCCCAAGTGAAAAAAATAGCACAGGTACCACAAATCCAAAATGTTATGGAAAACACAACAAAATTAGGAGTAAGACATCTCCATGACGATCAAAATAAAGGCACATAAGAGAAACGTGGGAAAGCCACCAGACCGCATGGGTTGCAGAATCTGTGCAGGAAAAGGCGGAGGGTGTGACCAGGGTGCCCAATGACCTGAGAACAGTGACTGACAGCTATTCACCGGGAAAGCAGAGCCAATAGGAGAGTCTCTGCCACTCCAGTGATGAGAGGGGATGCCTTCAGGATGCCGGACAGCCCAGCTCCTGTGAGCCCTAGAAATTAGGAACATAAGAAACAGAAGGGCCACATAAAGGCGGGGGAGGGGAGCAGAGCCAGAAAACCCCAGCGAGGGGGCGCCTGGGTGGCTCAGTCGGTTAAGTGTCATGATCTCAGGTCATGATCTTGTGGTTGGTGAGTTCGAGCCCCGCGACGGGCTCTGTGCTCAGAGCCTGGAGCCTGCTTTGGATTCTTTGTCTCCCTTTCTCTCTGCCCCTCCCTCCCCCGCACTCTCTCTCTTTCTCTCCCTCTCTCTCTCTCTCTGTCTCTGTCTCTCAAAAATAAACATTAAAAAAAATTCTTTAAGAAAACCCCAGAGAGGAAGTTGCCATGTATTTGAATCCTACCCAGAAATAGCAGAAGTGGGAACTCGGTGATGTCAGACAAACCATTCTAGAGCACGCCCTGCTCCAAAGCCTCAGGGGGACTTTCACACGATAATAGACAATGGCAAAGCAGTGAGGTAAGATTCGATACGTTATTTGAGGATATCAAAAATATAAAAATTTTAAAAGAGCAGAAGCCAGACAATATGGGCCTCCTGATGAGAGAATTCAACCCCACTGTGGTCTTGCCAAAGGAACTGACTCTTATTAAGCCCCCGAATCTGGCAGGAAATCTTTGGAATCTAGCAGGAAACACAGAGGCCAGAAGAACATGAACCATACAAAATCCAGGTCATAAGAAACAGGTCAAATGATGTGAATTCTTTAACAGATGAAAGTGAGGAAAGGAATTGAGGGGAGCCTTGTGGACTTAGAAGACCGATTACATTTTTTAAAAAGACAACACTAAACTCTTACGTCTAAAGATACCATTTGGCTGATAAAGGTATTTGAAAAAGTAAGAAAGTGATCAGGGTAAAATCGGGGAGTATTTACATTAAGGAAAGGGTAGGGTTGAGGTGGGACAGGATTCATTTCTGAGCTCCAAGACAGTGATACTCTAATTCTACCATTTGTTTTTTTACCACTGGAAGTGCTAAAATATACATAGATAAAATTAACCGTTTTAAGTGTACTATTCAGCACCATTAAGTGCACGCACAATGTTGTACAACCATCACCTCTCTGGGTTTCCAGAAGTTTTGTATCATCCCAAACAGACACCCTGTTACCTACCATTTCTTTTTTTAAATGTGTTCATTGGAACCCTTTACTAAAAAGATGCTTTCCTGCATCTATGATTTGGTTACCCAGGGGTAGGGGCCATATGGAAGGGCAGGATAAAGGCTGAGGAGGGATGGGACCCAAGGGGCATCTGGGGTGGCCCCAACCCGTTCTGTTTCTTGTCCTGGGAAGTGATGACAAGGGTGTTTGGGGCATGCTGAGATCACTATGAGCGTAGGGAGGAAGAGAGGGAGACGGGAGAGCCAGGCAAAAAAGGAAAGCAATTTTCTGCCACCGCAAAAAAAGTACCTATGATATGACAACATATATGCATTTCCTAAGATGAATTATGTACGGTTCTGTAGACCTAGAAAGAAAGAAAGAAAGAAAAGAAAAAGGTAGAGTGTCCATCTATTAGGTGGATTTAGGCCTAGGCCTACTTATGGGCAGACAGATGTATAAAATAACTTCTCAGAGACCCTCGGGGAGCAAAAGGGGCCTCTGGAGTGCCGGCAATGATCTGTCTTGGATCTGGATGTGATTGCCTGAGCGTGATCAGTTTGTGAAAAACTGTTGGGCTGTACATTTAACAATACGCACATCCTTCTGTATGTATGTTATACTTTCATAACAACTTTTCTAAAAAAAAATTCAAAGTATCTTGCACTCCTAAGATCCTATCTTAGGGAAATACCCAGGCCTTATTGAGGTTGTCAGAATTCAAAGAATGCATTGCGACATGTAGAACTGGAATTGTGGTCCTTTCCACTCATTAACTATCCACGAAATGAAATTAGACCTGACTCAGCGGCCTGCTTGTTCTTGACTGAAGGAGGAAGCCGACAGCTCCGATCTCTGGGCCTGGCAATGGCTTAGCGGCCCCCACATCTTGGTCCATGGCGTAGGACCCAAGAGGAGCCACAGCTGCCGATCGTTGAGTGTGGTGCCAGCGAATGGGTCCAAGATGGGAGTTGAAAAATATCTCACTGCTGGCTCCCTCTGAGGAGACATGGAGGGAGGAGGAAGGGGGGAGGATGAAAAGAATCTAAATAAAAGTCTTTCCACTTCATGCCTGCTGTAATAACGATCTTTGAGCTATGGGCTGCAATATTCCTCCAAAGCATAACCCCCCCTGCCCCGTGTTTCTCAGAGCTTGTCACTTTGCAAATGAGCCTTACAGAGGCGCCTGGTTCGCAGTTTGAGCCCCGCATGGGGCTCTGTGCTGACAGCTTGGAGCCTGAAATGGATCCTGTGTCTCCCTCTCTCTCTGCCTCTCCCCCACTCACGCTCTGTCTCTGTCTCTCTCTCAAAAATAAATAATAAAACATTTAAAAAATTTAAAAAAACAAATGAGTTTTACAGAAGTTCCTTTTGGATGGCCTGCACTTTTCTCTATGTATGATAGTCAATAAAACAAGACAGTGGATGATCCAAGATGCAAATTCACTGACAAAAATAGGGAGGGAACTAGCGTTTGATGAATGTGTAGAAGTCAGGCAGCGTGGTAGTTGCTGAGTTTTTGCAGTTTTTTATTTGTTTTTACTTTGGTAAAATATACATAACACAAAATGCACCATTTTAACTTTTTTTTTTTCATGTTTCCTTTTGAGAGACAGACAGAAACAGAGACAGAGCATGAGTGGGGAGGGGCAGAGAGAGAGGAAAACACAAAATCAGAAGAAGGCTCCAGGCTCTGAGCCGTCAGCACAGAGCCCGACACGGGGCTCGAACTCACGGACTGTGAGATCACGACCTAAGCCGAAGTTGGACGCTTCACCGGCTGAGCCACCCAGGCGCCCCTTAACCGTTTTCTATTGTGTAATACAGTGGTATTGAGAACGTTCACATTGTTTGGCAGCCATCACCACCATCCGTCTCCAGAACTTTTCATCATCCCAAACTGAAACTCCATACCCATTAAACAAGAATGAGGCAGAAGGCCACCATTACTGCGCCCCTCAAAGACCCCGGCAGGGTCACAGAGGTAAGTATTAGCAATTCCAGGTCACTGCTGAAAGACAGTTATTAAAGGTAGCCTAAAAGTTATAAAGCCTGCTTTCGGTACTGTCTTCAGAAACTTTTGAAATCCTTAAAGGAAATGGAATGATGTTTTGATCGACTCGCCTGAGTTAGGTACTACCAGCAGCATGGCGCCCCTCCCGTGGGTGACGCTTGTTACCCTACCGCAATCTACATGTTGACCCCCCCATGTCTGTTCCACTTTCCTTCAGGGCCAGGACTGTGTCCCGTTCCCGTCATACGTGGAACAGTTGGTAGTGCGCCTGGCACGTAGTAATTGTTCCATATACGTGTGCTGAATGAATGGATCAAAAATTAATACCTACTCAATTCTTACCCAAAGCTCAGGTGCTAATTAAATTTTTTCCCTTTTGGGAAAGAACCGCCTTTGGGAACATAATAAATCACCTGGTAACAGAAGTGAGAGACCTTGAAGGCAAGGAAAAAGAGATGGTCAAGTTGCCTCTGCATAAGAAAACAAGAGGGATTTGCAAATTTTTTTTTTTCCTGATGGGGAAGGTGGGGAGCAGGTCCAGGAAGGGAGAGAAGAGAGAGCTGCCTGTGGGCAGGTGGGGGCTGGGGGACCATGCACAGCTGTGTTGAGTGGCCAAGGGCACTTTAAGAACAGAAACACCCAGAGTTCACTCTGAAGCTGCGTTGCTGTGATTAGGGACTGTCTCCCTTCCCGTGTATCCTCAGTGACTAAATAATGTAAACATGGACAGAATCCTTGGAGAGGGTTTTGGATTTCCTCAGAAGGTATGTGCCAACCTTATCTGGACTTCACGGGGACAGGGGAGCCCAGCAGACACTGTGTCACAGAAACAATACTTGTGCTAGATTGCCGGAAGAGTCTTCTGTCCATTCCCGATCATGAAATAATTTTATCTTTGGATCAGGCCAGACCTCAGAAAGCTGTGACGCAGATTCCTTTGTTCTGCCTACTACTGGAATTATTTTTACTGAGTTGAATGAGAAGATTAGGCCTACACTGAAGGAGGTCATACGAAATAAGCCACGGGGAGCCCGTTACTGAATTGACGTAGGGGTATTTGCTGATGAGGGCTCATGTGTCTCATTATCAGACACTAGAAAAAAAAAAAAAATTCCTAGGAAACATGATTTTTTTTTTTTTTGCATAAAAATGATAGCAAATCTTAGAACTAATGATATTCTCCCTTCTCTTTAGTTGCTAAAGTCTCCTGACCAAACTTGGGGCCCATCTCTAATGACTGTGCAGGACTTGACATACCCAATTTGACACCATCCCTACCCCTGGCTTCGTCTTCTTTTTTTTTTTTTTTTTTAAGTTCGTTTATTTATTTTGAGAGAGAGAGAAAGAGAGAATCCCAGGCAGGCTGTGCGCTGTCAGCATGGAGTCCAGTGCAGGGCTCGAACTCACCAACTGTGAGATCATGACCTGAGCCGAAACCAAGAGTCTGACACTTAACCAACCAAGCCACCCAGGGGGCCCCTCCTCTTTGCTTTTTGGAGGTGCTTTGTGCCACACAGAATTCCATAAGCTGCCACCAACAATTTTTCAAGCAAGGCAAAGTGTAAAGAAAATAAATTAATAAACTCTCCAAATTATATTCTTTCCAGTTCCCACCCCAGGGTGCTTCTGCACTTCAAAGAGTGGAAAGCAGAAGATAAGCTATCTCCCTCCTACAGCCTGATGGCAGGCTTCACCCATCCCTCCCCATTCCTCCCTTGTAAGTACTGGCTGCCATTTCTAGCAAAATTATTTATGGGTCTGTTTTTTTGGATCAAAATCATGCTAGATCACACACACGCACAGGCACACACATCCCGAGCTCATTAAGCGATCAGAAAACTCTCTGCCTCCCAGCCACACAGTTGAGAGACAGAACTCCCTCAGCTCTTCTCAGATATAATATGCTTCTTATTTCTTTAGTGCATTTTCCTTATAAATTGTTTATGCGTGATAGAAATACTTCCCGTATACTTTGTGTTACTATGATACAATGTTAAGTATCTATGAGAAAAAGAATTTTAGAAATTAACCATGAAATTGTATGTGAAGCATCACTGGGGTCAACTACAATGTAAACGTTACAATTAGCACTAAAGTTCCCCTCCACCATGGTCTTCCTCAGCCCCACTGCCGCCCAGAGTTAGTCACTGTTACCAGGTTGATGCACGTCCTTCCAGATTGTTGTCTATGCTTCTGCAGGTATATAAACTTATCTACAGCTATACATTGCTTTTATTATGTGTGTCTGTGTTAAATGCACGGTATGCTGTTCATGTTATTATATGTGTCTCTGTGTTAAATGCTGTTCGTGTTAACGCTGTTCTACAATTTGCTTTTTTTCACCTAACATTATGTCTTCAGAGCCACATTTCCTGCTTCGAGGGAAGAGCAATTTTCTATGTTAACTTATCCAAACAGCCTCTTCTAGACGGTAGCTACTGGTCTTCCGCCTTTATTTTTCAGTCACTGGCACTACCAAAGACCAAAGTGGCAGGTCATAAAGGAATTCAGAAAAGGAGATCACAGGAGGACTACCTCAGAGGCCGCCATGCTACAATATGGTGCTCAACCTATTACTTGTCTCCGTCTCACGTTCATTCATTTAACAATTTTTGACTGGCTATCTATGACCCACTGTTCCAGCCACTGGGGATTCATCTGTGATCTAAAAGAAAATCTGTACCTCTCTGGCGCTTTCAGAAGACAAAATAATAAGTAAAAGAAATAATATGTTGGTGCTGATAAGTGCTATAGAGAAAACTCAGGGAGAAAAGAAGAATAGGGATTTCCAAGGGAAGACCAGTGAATGCAATTTTAAATATGGTGGCCACGGAGGGCCTATGGAGAAGATAACAATCTGAGCCAAAGTATACCTTTGATTTGTGCAGATAGTAGCTTCTTCTTCCGAGAGAACGAGAAAAGAGTGAAGTGCGGCATTTTTAGCAATATCTTTCCCATCATTCAGCCCTCCCACGGCTGGCTCACCTTCTAAAACCTGACTGTTGAGCAATTCTAAGAGGGGTCAGGATGTTCACACTTCTGTCAGCCTACAGACAGCATGCCAGAAAACAACTTGGCTGTTTTCTCTTTCTGGCTTCCTTTATCAGGCACCTGCACTTTTAAAAGGTGTCATATTACAAGGCACCTGGCTGGCTTAGTTGGTAGAGCAAGCAATTCTTGATCTTAGGGTCATAAGTTTGTGTCCCATGTTGCGTGCAGAGATGACTTAAAATAAACAAATAAAATGTTTAAAAGGTATCAAATTGCTTCTCTTGACTGCTATTTTGAAAAATTCTTGGGGCACCTGGGTGGCTCAGTCGGTTGAGTGTCCCACTTCGGCTCAGGTCATGATCTCACAGCTTGTGGGTTCGAGCCCCATATTGGGCAATGTGCTGATGGCTCAGAGCCTGGAGCCTGCTTCGGATTCTGTGTCTTCCTCTCTCTCTGCCCCTAACCCACTCGCATTCTGTCTCTGTCTCTCTCAAAAATAAATAAACATTAAAATTTTTTTTTCTAAATAAAAATTTTAAAAAAAGAAAAATTCTTTTCTTGTGAAACTCCCTTAAGACAAAGATTCTCAACCTTGGGTGCATACTCGCTTTACCAGGAGAGCTTTAAAATTTTCTGCTGCCCGGCTGCCACCCTCAGAGGTCATAATTTCATTGATCAGGAGTATGGCCTGAGCATCGGAACTTCTCAAAAGTTTTCCCAGGGATTCTAAGGCACTGCTAGGGATGAGAACCACTGTTTTACAGGCCGCTAGCCCCAGTGATAATGTGTTCCACAAATGACCACAGGTTTCCAATTGAAGGCCATTTCAGCCAGAAACGAAGACTGGAGGATCCTGTAATTAGCCACATGCTATTATTACTACTTATTCCTTAATTCCTTATACACAATTTCATGCTTTTGCAAAGTGCTCTCCAATATATTATCTTTTTGGAAATATATGTTGTCATCCTTAATAATGTCCTTAAAAAGACACTAGAGACCTCACTGGTAAATGTTAATGGGGAGGGGCTTGGCCAAAATGCAGATTAATTCCAAAAGAATTTCTTGAGCGGCTATTATGTGCCTCAGGCTCATTGTACTCTGAACTCATAGAGGTCTCACATCTTTCTTGACATTAAATTTAAACAATTTGAATTAGTTAAATAAGTTAAAATCCTCTTGAACTATAAATGATAACTAAAAGGAAAATATATCATGAAATACCTGAATATCATGTTCACGTACATTATGGCATGTACCTGTTTAATATTCACAACTCTATCAGTTGAAAATTATTCTCTGAGCAAGCCCAGGCTCAGAGAGTTTAAGTGACTTGCCTAAAGCCATGCAGTTATCAGTTGCAGAATTGGAATTCGAACCCAGTTCTTCTAACTTTGAAACGAGTGCTCTTACCAGCATGGATGGAAACTGCTGGCTCCAGCCGACTTTATGTGTCTTTGGTCTGTCTGTGTTCCTCTGAAGGCATCATGTGATCCAAGGAAATGCATTCACTGATCTTAGAGTCCATAATGAAAAAAGAAAAGAAACAAATATTTGTTTCAAATCTAATTCTTGCCATACTGGGACAGTTATTGAAAATGGTACCAACGTCTATACCTATGTTAAAATATATACAATACCGGGTAGGGCAAAAGTTGACCAATAAAAAGTTACATCTTCATGTTCGTACATATTCCATAAATATATTTATATGATATATATGATGTGTATAGGAATATACACGATATATTTATATTTTATGATTATTTTTTATTTCATTTTATTTTATTTTTATCTTTATTTTTTTTAACGTTTTTATTTATTTTTGAGACAGAGAGAGACAGAGCATGAATGGGGGAGGGGCAGAGAGAGAGGGAGACACAGAATCGGAAGCAGGCTCCAGGCTCTGAGCCATCAGCCCAGAGCCCGATGTGGGGCTCGAACTCACAGACTGTGAGATCGTGACCTGAGCCGAAGTCGGACACTCAACTGACTGAGCCACCCAGGCGCCCCTATGATTATTTTTTAATTAGAGAGAGAGAGAGAGAGACACGGCAAGTGGGGGAGTGGGACAGAGGGGGAGAGAGAAAGAATCTCAAGCAGACTCCACACTCCGCACAGAGCCTGACATGGGGCTTGATCCGAGGCCCTGGGATCATGACCTGAGCTGAAATCAAGAGCCGGATGTCCAACCATCTGAGCTACCCAGGCTCTCCTATATTTTATTTTTATAATTATATTTCACATTACATTTATATATTTCATATTATATATTTTAAATATATATTTTATATTTTATTTTCATCACATATATTTCTATATCCATTTCTATAATTTTAATTCTTGCACTTTTGAACAAATGTTTATATATCTGATGTTTCCAACAGAATTAAAATTTTGCTGTAAAAGCAGTAATAAGTTACCATGCATTGAGTGTGCCCTATGAGAACTAAAAAAAAATTACTTCCTTCACCATAGTTAACATTCCAGTGACCTCTGCTAAGGCAGCCCTGAAAAATAACTTGCCATACCAACAGCTTAATGAGTAAGTCTGCCATTGTTTTCTTCCTTGTTTGTCCTCAACTGTGTGATAAATTTCAAAGATAAATTAGACCAATTAAATTCAGTCTCCACAGAGTACTGCTGGTTATAACACTAAAACTAAAAGTCTTTCTAATTCCTTTCTCCACATTAACCCCAATCACTATTCCCACAGTAATCATGGTTAATAATTTAGGAAACTTCTGAAGAATTTTTACATACACACAAACAGATGTATATGCTTTTCCTAAGGGGCTCCTGAGTGGCTCAGTCGGTTAAGCGTCCAACTCTTGATCTCAGCTCATGATCTCATGAGGTGGCCTCTTCAGAGGTCATGATCTCATGGTTTGTGGCTTCCAGCCCCGTGCTGGACTCTGTGCTGACAGTGCGGAGCCTGCTTGGGATTCTCTCTCTCCCTCTCTCTCTGTCCCTCCCTCCCTCACTCTCACTCTCTCTCTGTCTCAAAATAAATAAATAAACCTAAAAAAAATGGGAATACTGATACTATCTACATTACTCTATTTCCTTTGTTCTCATAACAAACATTTAATTACCTTCAGACTCTATATTTCAAGTTCTAAATTTTCTCTGATACTCTGAAACTGTATTCAGTTCCTACTACAAGCTGATTCCACGACTGGGATGGGGAATGGTAGGCAGACACACAAGATGGAAAGGAGAGGTCATATGGAAAAGAAGAGTAAGCCAGTCAACAAGTTAGTAATCTGGAAGGGACATAAAAATAAGTATGGAAATGACTGTAATATTTATTAATTCAGATGTTCATTCATTCATTCATTCATTCATTCATGATGATGAAGTATTCATACATCCAATAATAATTCCATAGGCAAGATGGAGAAACTGAGGCTAATTTCGGCCACTACTTCACAGCACAGCCATTAGATTCACTTCTTCCTCAATTCTGTGCTTTTTCTCCTCCCCTATGCCACAGACCATAGACGTACTGATTTGGCAGTGACTGAAGAGGCTCACTCTTACAACTCCCTATCCATCTGCCCCCTTGAATATATTCCCCCGTCACCTTGCAGCTAAAGGCTCTGTGATTAGCTTCTGGCAGTAAGATAAAAAGCGGTGATAGGTGCTAGTGCCTACCCTCCAATTTCTGCTTATCCCTTCCTTGCTGGGATGTAGACAGGTGTTGTGTGGTTACCAGAGTGGGTGTTTGTGGGGAGGGTGGATGGACTTCTGAATGTCCATAAAGGAGGATAAAGTAGACCTCAAGGTGATCTGTCATATTTTTTCATTCATTAAAAAAAAAAAAAAAAAAAAAACCAACTTGGGACGCCTGGGTGACTCAATTGGTTGAGCATCTGATTCTTTTTTTTTTTTTTAATGTTTTTATTTATTTTTGAGACAGAGAGAGACAGAACATGAAAGGGGGAGGGTCAGAGAGAGAGGGAGACACAGAATCTGAAACAGGCTCCAGGTTCCGAGCAGTCAGCACAGAGCCCGATACGGGGCTCGAACTCACATACCACGAGATCGTGACCTGAGCCGAAGTCGGAGGCTTAAGCGACTGAGCCACCCAGGCGCCCCGAGCATCTGACTCTTGATTTCGGCTCAGGTGATGGTCTCACAGTTTGTGGGATCGAGTCCTGTTGCCTGGGATTCTCTCTCTCTCTCTCTCTTTCTGCTCCTACCCCACTCTCTCTCTCTCTCTCAAAATAAACTTAAAAAAAAAAAAAAAAAAAACCTTGAAGCAAATATGAAAACTGTTAGCAGTTATTTATTCTGGTTGGTGGGTACCTAACTCTTTTTAAAATGTTTGTATGCCTCTATACTTTTCAATGTTTTATCTATAATTTAAAATAAATTCTAGAGAAACAAACTACAAGGGACTCTTAATACTAGAGAACAAACTGAGAGTTGCAGGAAGGGAGGCTGGTGGGAGATGGGCTAGATGGGTGATGGGCATTAAGGAGGGCACTTGTTGGGATGAGTACTGGGCTCAGTCCCACAAACTGCAAGAGATCATGACCTGAGCTGATATCGAGTCAGAAGCTTAACCGCCAAAATATCTTAGATTCTAACGATCATTTTACAGTCATCAAAGACATTACAGGAAGTCACATTAGTTATGTTGCTTGGTTTCACATAAGAGAAAGGGAACCTTGTACTCTCAGCCTGACCTAGATATTCCCTTGAGCAGAAGCAATCTCCCAGAACATTAACACCAGATATGGCTACTTTGTGACAAAAACGTGAACCTTGTGCAAAAGGGCTAGAGAGTCAAAAGTAGATATTGACCAAATCTTGGGCCACATTAAAAAAAAAAAAAAAAAATCCACTGAATCTGTCCAGGTGATGCGCCAGGAAATATATCTGAAGAGAAAATTTGCCTAAGTCAATGGCTTTCAAACCTTTTTGACCTAGATCCACATGAAGGAATACGTCTTATGCTAGGATCCAGTTCATATACACATGTGTAAATCTAAAGGTTTCATGAAACAGCATTCACCTTTACTATGAGTGATTCTATTTTCTTTTCTACTGTTGCTTTTTTAATTAAGTTGGTCCCTAGTCACTGAATTGTTTTTCAGCTCTCAGTTTGAAAAGGACTGTTATACCAGGGGTTGAATATATGCTGAATTGTATTAATTGAGATGGATTTAACTTAATTTAATTAAGAGGATTAAAGAATACTTTATCTCATCCGTTCATTTATCAACAATGATTGAGTGGAGCCTGGGTGGCTCAGTAGGTCAGGTGTCAGGCTCTTGATCTCAGCTGGGGTCATGATCTCAAGGTTCCTGGGATCCAGCCCCACATGGGGCTCTGTGCTATTGGTACAGAGCCTGCTTGGGATTCTCTCTCTCCTTCTCTCTCTCTGCCTCCCCCCACCCCCCAAGCGGACACGTGAGCTTTCTCTCTCCCCCTCTCAAAATAAATAAACTAAAAAAACAAAAACAAAAAACAATGAGTCAGGCCCTGTTCTGACTCCTGAGGTACAGCAATTAACAAAACAAAGTCCCCCATTCATAGAGCTTACGTTATAGGGCTCTGCTGTCCAATAAAGTTACTAGCCATGGATATTTACATTTAAATTAGTCAAAATTAAATAGAAGTAAATACTCAGTTCCAGTGCCACACTTGCCACATTTCAGGTATTCAGTAGCCACTTGTGGCCTATTGGCTACTGTATTAGAGCAGAGACAGAACATTCCCATTATCAAAGTAAACTCTTTTGAACAGCTCTGCTCTAAAGGGAAGAATCTGCCTTGTAACTTGACTAAAGTAATGATTTGTTAGCAGAGTACAAAGAGTCTAGGTGAAAGGAGCAAGAGAATTCATTAACAGATCTCAGAACGAAGGGGTTCAGACCATGCACCAGGAATAGTCCAGCTGGCTCATTCCTAAATCACCTTCTGTCACAGTCATAAACTACACTCCTACCTCCCTAATTCCGTATTAAGCAAATTCCTTTTTCTGTAACTTGACGACTTCCTATACTACATGTAACCAGCCAGGAATTTCTCATTCTATATTAACGGTATTCTTGTTTTGCAAATCAATCTCGTATGAGTTTGGTAAATATTAACTTCCCTGAACTTGACCCCCAGTGAGTAAAGCGAACACTACTAAGCTGAGAACCAGACCCTTTGCACTGTGAGTACAGAAAGGACTACTAGTTGCCTACATTCTTCCTTAATAACAAAATCCTGATTTCACTTAGGTGGCAACGAGCCAGTGTCCATGAGCTGGAAGACGACAGGGTGCGGCCTTCCCTGCAAGTAGATGTATCCATGTAATTGGTGGGATTGTGGCCAGGGTACAGGGGTGCAAGGGCACCTGGCTCCAGCGGTGGGGGGGGGGGGGGTCCCAAACAGACCAGATTCGGTCACTCACTGCTGACAAAATCCAACGGCAGAGAGATGAGTGGCAGTGAAACAAGCAAAGGACTAGGGTCTCAAAGACTGTCTCCCAAGTGCTGAAAATACTTCCGGCTTTATGTAAGGACAGTGTGGGGGAAAGGTGGGTGGGTAAATGCAGGTGAGCAGTGAAGGTCAAATTCATCATTGTTTTGGAGTCAATCACGGGTGGTGTCTTATGGGATCAGGGCGGTCCTCATGGCGTGAGGGGGTAGTTCTGATTCCCGTTGAGGACGCTTTTGCCCTCAGGATCTTCCATCTGAGCTAAGAGCCAAGCTTGAAAGAAGAACCAACTAGAAAGCTTGAGGTCAAAATGGAGGCAGAGGAAATCCTCTTTCAGGACTTCTGGAATAGCTCCTTAGAAGGGAAACACACAGCTGGAATGTATCTCTCTTGTCCTCCCCTTTTCTTGCAGTCTGCAAGGTGAATGTGATGGTTGGAGTTCCAGAATCTATTGTAAACCACGTAGGTGGTGGAGAAGAAAGGAAGATCCTAGGCCCCTTGTGCCCATGAAGCCACCAAATCAGTCTGGACTGCATATCCCTGAATTTCTTTTATATGAGAGAATAACCCCTTATATTGAAGCTATTGTAGTCAAGCCTGAACTGATAAAATGGGTGAACTCTCACGAGGTGCTTTTCTCCTGTGACGACTTGTGTGAAAAGGCCGCAAGTCATGGTCTTTGAGACCTCTTCAATTGTGAGAGATAACAAGTCATATTCAGCTGTAAAATTTAGGACCATCTTAGATTTTTGTTATACTTCCCTGAGCAAATCATTGTAAGAAATTAAATATCATAGAAAATTTCAAATGATGCCAAAGCAAAAGCTAATCAGTTAGATAAAGGCCAAATCCTTCCAATTTGTCAGTGGCTTGCAATTAGTGAATAATTTTCCCTATTTACATTACTGGTGTTCTAAGCAGGTATTTTCAAGAGTTTTTCAGTCAACAGGATGGAGCTTACAAAATATCCGAAATTTCAAATCAGATTTTCCTAGGATTTTTTTTATGATTTCAAGTCTCTGAATTACCATGAGCTATCAAACATTAACCTGAGTTGGAAATCTCATGACACAAGTTGAATTCTTTCAGGGATTTGCAATTAACGTTATGATTAAATAGAACTTCTTTAATACAACTAAATCCCTAAAATATCTCCAAATAGCATAATTAGAGGATTAATGGAATAGTTTCAGCAATTATTTTATAAAGTAATAAAATGTGAGAAGAATTATGCATCCAAATTCAACCAATATTTATTGACAACCTATTAAGGACACCAGGCTTTTTTCATTGCCTTATTTAAGATCCCCAGGGGCGCCTGGGTGGCGCAGTCGGTTAAGCGTCCGACTTCAGCCAGGTCACAATCTCGCGGTCCGTGAGTTCGAGCCCCGCGTCAGGCTCTGGGCTGATGGCTCGGAGCCTGGAGCCTGTTTCCGATTCTGTGTCTCCCTCTCTCTCTGCCCCTCACCCGTTCAAGCTCTGCCTCTCTCTGTCCCAAAAAATAAATTAAAAACGTTGAAAAAAATTTTAAAAAAAGATCCCAAACCCCCCTTTTTTGTCTAATGTTTATTTTTGAGTGAGAGACAGAGTGCAAGAGGGGGAGGGGCAGAGAGTTGGAGGGAGGGCGGGGGATGGGACACAGATTCCGAAGTCTCTGAGCTGACAGCACAGAGCTAGATGTGGGGCTACAACTCACAGAGATCATGACCTGAGCCAAATTTGGAAGTGAGACGCTTAACCATCTGAGCCACTGAGGCACCCCTTCCAAAACCGTTTAACTCTGAAAACACTCCATTCTATGCTTGGGCTTAGGGAAGCTGACTTTCCTAAGGTTGCAGGACTAGTAACAGATAAAGCCAAGATTTCAGTCTAAGGTCCTTCAACTTCAGTACTTTTTTTCTCTGTGGCTTTTTAAAAACTTGAAAAAAATGTTTTTAATTGAACATGTAACTGGAGAGGAATGGAGGGAGCAGTTTAGGCGTACTAGATCAGTAAATGGGAATTTTCTAAATAACTTAAAATGTTAAGGCTGAGGAAAATAATTGATGATATGCCTGGGATAATCTGTTTCATTCCTAACATCCCAGAAATAATTCCCAGGTTTGAAAGACCCTCCAGAGACCATCTGTCAGATGTCCATTTGTTTTCAAATCGCCTTCATGCCATTTTTTAGTTAGTTTCTTCCCAGTTACCCAGGGCCTTCTGGGCTGCCCAGGGCAGCCCTGGGCTGCACTTCTGGGAGGATACTATTTCCTGGCTCTATTCCCTTTTAACTCTTCCATCATCTCAATTCACTGTCCTATGCTCTGCTCTTTCCCAAGAGCTGCGCTCTCTTACTGGGCAGAATGCTTTATTACCGCATTTAGGAAAAAAAAAAAAAAGTTAATGTATTATAATTGCCCGATTATTTGACTTACTAGAACAAAAACTTCTGTTAAGGATAGGGCTGGTTTTAACTTGTTTACAATTAGGACGTCCGTGCAAAACCCGGTGCCAGGGACCCCACAGAGCATAAAAATACTCGTGGAATGAAACAAGCTCTCGGGTTTCACGCAAAAAGGGAAATTGTTTCACTAGGAGTTTATTTTGCTTTACACCTAATAATTGGGTCTCAAGTCCAAATAACATTTGAGCAGGTGGGAAACTCCCTATTTCTAACTCTCTACCATCTAGGATAGAATTTCGACGTCATCTTAAAGTGACAATATAGCCCTTTTATCAAACCAAGGACATAATTCAAGACCCAGTGCAAAACAAAGTTCTCCAGCAGTCGGCCTCAGGAATCCGCAAGCTTTCGAACACGGAACCCAACTGGGAGATGGAAACCCCATCATGTAAATTCCCACGACACCTTCCTTCCTTACCACAGACTTTCAGCGCCCCACGACGGATCCGAGGGCTGGCGGGACTACCTGTAGCCCACCACCCGGACTCAGTCCTATCCCACGAAGGCGTCCGAAAACTACAGCTGGGGCAAGCGCCTGGGCCAAATGCTAAAAAGTTCCCCGAGGCCTTGCGAGACCCAGGAGGGAGGCCAAAACCCGGCCTCTGCCGTCATCGTCGTGGAGAGCCTCGCGGTCTCCCCCAGCCCCGACCCTCCGTAAACGCGAACTACTCTACAACAGTTGACATTTGGGCTCCCAGAAGAGGGTGGGAGCTGCGGGGCAGAGGCGTCGGGCGGAAGCTTGAAGAGATTTCATCTACGCTCCACCCGGTCCCACCTCCCAGGACAGTTCGGCAGGGCAGGTAGGGGCAGGGCCCCAGGCCCCGCTTCCCCCACTCTCCCCACTCGGGGCCGGAAACCCCTTTCCCCTCCCTCCAGAGCTCCCCTCCCCCACCACGAGAGCCTCGGAACTCGGCATTGTGTACCAGGGACGAGTCCCCGGATGCTCGCCTCTCCTCCCCGGCCCGCGCCTTGGCTCCACCCCCAGCGCGGCTCTGCGTGCCACGTCACCGCTTGCAGCGCTTCCGGAGGCGCAGCGGGCGATGACGTAGGGGGACGTGCCCTCTATATGAGGTTGGGGAGCGGCTGAGTCGGCCTTTTCCGCCCGCTCCCCCCTCCCCCCGAGTGCCGCTCCGGCTGCACCGCGCTCGCTCAGAGCTCCCGGCTCCTGCTAAGCTAGCGCCGCCGTCGTCTCTCCCCGGCCGCCGTCATGATCATCTACCGGGACCTCATCAGCCGTGAGTCGTGACTGCACTACTCCTACTGCCGCGCGCAGGGGACAGGGGTGCGGGTGGGGGCGGGGGAGACGGACGCCCCTGCTGTCGTGGGCCTAGGGGACGCTGGCGGCCTTTCCGGGAGCGAGGAGGCGTCGGTGCCTGGGGCGCGCGTCGGGGTTTCGAGCGCCCGGGGAGGGGTGGGGGCCGCGTGCGGCCGGCTGGCGCGGGAAATGGCGCTGGTTCCAGGGCTCCGGGCGCACCGTGACCGGCGGGTTTGTGTCCCCGAGCAGATGATGAGATGTTCTCCGACATCTACAAGATCCGGGAGATCGCGGACGGGCTGTGCCTGGAGGTGGAGGGGAAGGTGAGTCGGTCGGGCCGCGGCGCGGGGGAGGCAAGGCCGGGCAGGCTCGGGTTTCCGCCGCACCCCCGCCCGAAGTTGTGCAATCCTCTCCGCTGCCTCCTGGCGGAGGAGACGCTTTTTCCGGGCTCGGGTTTTTCTAGAAAAGTGGAGGCGGAGCTGAGCCTGGAAATAGGTCCGCCGGCTTGGCGCCCATCCTCCTCCCGGGCGATCCGGGACAGGTAGCCTCGAGTTGGGAGCCCCAAGCCTTTCCACATTTGCTTTATCCGTACTTGCTCATCGACCTAAAATCCCCCGCAGAACTTCTCCTTGGGTGCAAATGATCCCGTTTTTGTTGCAGTCAACAAAGAATTCTTGTTGAGTTATGGTGTTTCAGGAAATTTCGCGGTGCATGAGTTTTTTCTCCATAACGATGTGTTAGTGGTTTTTTAACATGAGTCCAAGGTGTTTGGGGGGACGATGATGGAAGCATGAGCTGCTGACATAGATTTTCGGGAGGCGTTTATGCTAAGGTGAAAAGTGTTTGAAACAACTATTTTTTCTTGATGTAGATGGTCAGTAGGACAGAGGGTAACATTGATGACTCGCTCATTGGTGGAAATGCCTCCGCCGAAGGCCCTGAGGGCGAAGGTACCGAGAGCACAGTAATCACTGGTGTGGATATTGTCATGAACCATCACTTGCAGGAAACCAGCTTCACAAAGGAAGCCTACAAGAAGTACATCAAAGATTACATGAAATCGTAAGTGAACCTGGTGCGACCCACCTACTGTCTGGAATCGTTGGGATTTAGGAATATGCTCGCTTTGAGGTTCTTAGCAGGCATACTTGCGAAAGGTCTGAACCTTTTTCTGTGGATGAGTTCATGGGGATAGTTGCTTTTCTAGAAGTAAACTGGTGTGAGCATACTGAAGCATGCAGCGTGGTTTCAGCCTTTCAGTATCTTATTTTGGAAATAACATGAAATCCAAAATTGTGAACGGTCTTGAAACTTGTCTCTTGTGAGCTACTAGTTCCTTGATTGTGCCATGTTAATTTTGCCCAGTGACAGCTAGTTGCCCTTCCTTCCAGTGGTTGCTGGATTCAGTTTGGGTTTCTTTAGTGAATAAAAATTTGTTTTGCTGAGAACTCCGTACTTTAACCTGTTAATGAAATATTGTTGTAGAATCAAAGGCAAGCTTGAAGAACAGAGGCCAGAAAGAGTAAAACCTTTTATGACAGGGGCTGCAGAACAAATCAAGCACATCCTTGCTAATTTCAAAAACTACCAGGTAAATACCTTAAGTATTTGTATCAAAGCATTGTATAATCTTAACTGCCAGCGCAACAAATTGCTTGATGAACCTTTGATGTAATTGTGGCTATTTCCTGAGTCTTGGGAGCGGTTTAAATACTTCATAGATTGAATTCCAGTAGTCTGGGCTGTGGAAAGTAGCCTTCCCTGCTCCCAAGTGTGTTTCCAGATCTTTCCTTGTTGCAGAATCTCTTCCCTACTTGCTTCCCGGATGACTTTTTTCATTTCTTCCTCTCTGGAATTGCTTGTTAACGTCCTAAGTGGTCTTCCAGTTTTCTTTCTAATTTACAAGTCCAGTGTGTTACTGCCAGTGGAGTTCTTTCTAAACTGGTTCTGTTGGGAAACTCAGTGACTTTGCCTTACTTCTAAAACTTAATACCCTGGCTCTTTTTCTCTGTTTAATGTGCTCTTTCGTCGTATGTTCCCTGTGCTTGATGATGTAAACAGGCTTTTACAGAGTTTGGAATTGTATATGTGGGGATGAGAGAGTAAGTTTCCAGAACGCCTAAAGTGTTCCTAGATTGCTTTGTACTTACTTTGGTCATTTATTAGCGTCATTTGGTGAACAGGAAGTTTGCTTTTTTTTTTCTTCTTTTCCCCTCTCCTGGTGAAAGTCTCTCTTCAATTGTGGTGTTCTAAATTCTCCTTTTGATTGTTTCATCGTAGTTTGTTTTGGTATGATGTGTATATAAAGGTCTAATTCCGGGTATTTGTTTGCTTCCTGAGTTCTTTATTGGTGAAAACATGAACCCGGACGGCATGGTTGCCCTGCTGGACTACCGCGAGGATGGTGTGACCCCATATATGATCTTCTTTAAGGACGGTTTAGAGATGGAAAAATGTGTAAGTATCAGGAAGTGGGTTGAGATCTGCATTGTAAAAATGGACACATCTCAGATGTGACTCCTTGTTTCCTGCCACTGGGATGGTTAGAATGGGTTTTACAGCACTCTTGAAAGATGCAGGTCTGGGTCTTCTTTCTCTTTCTTTGGGGGTCTAAAAGGGTTGTGTTTTACACGGAAAAGATTTTTATGGCACAGAAAGGCACTTGAGAGTTTTTTTTATCTACACCGAAAGCTTGTCTTTAGGCGGCTTAAATCCTAGCTTACACGCTAAACCGATGAGAAACAGCACTGTGTTAATCTTCCCCCGTAGAAATGGCCCCCTTTATATTTTGCCACACGTGTGCGTGAGTGGCATGTGTGGCACGAAACGTTTTCCACTTTGGTTTACTGATAACGGGCAACTGGTCATTGAAAGTCTTGACGTTACTAGCTTTTAGTAAATAAAGTTAGAGCTGGCTGCTGACCCGCGACGCAGACTGCTTTAGTGAAACTAAATGAATGTCTACTACGCACGGAATTGCTGGAGGCAGTACAGAACTGAAAGCATTCATCATCCTAGCTCTCCCAAGGCTTCCATATAAATCAGGAGCAAGATAAACTTTAGGCTACACTAAATAAGATCAGAGGCAACGGTGGACTGAAATATCCCCGGATGGTACAGATGATTCGGTGAGGGGATCATCCCAGGCTTGTCTGAGGTTTTTGTTGGTGGAACGTGTGAGTGGGACTTGCTCCAGAATGAGGCATCTAGAAAACGTGCTACCTCTGAGTTGGTAAGGATGGCCCTGCATCCACTGATAGACCTCGAACAGTTGGCCGTTGTTCTTTTGGTTTGCACTAGGATGCGAAAGGAAAAAATCCCCGCGCTTTCTGTCTGTCTTTGTGGCAGCCCGGATTGAATAGGGGAATACACCTAGAGCCTAGAAATGTTAAACATTTTCGCATTGGCTAAAAGTGTTAATTCAGGCTTCCTTGTTTTTGCAGTAACGAATTTGGCTCTTAACTTTGGACGTATCACCTGTCGTCCTAGCTGGCTCCTACTCATCCACACGACACCAGGACTTAGACGAATGGGACTGACGTCATCTTGAGCTCTTCATTTATTTTGACCGTGGTTTATTTGGAGCGGAGGCATTGTTTTTAAGAAAACATGTCATGTAGGTTGTTTAAAAATAAAATGCATTTAAACTCATTTGAGAGAATGCCTCTTAGTTTAATACATATTTAAATCCATCCTGTGTAGTGTCCTGGAGAAGCTAGAGCCTGGTTGTAGACTACTGCTAGAAAGCATAAGACTGCCTGCAGATAACTTCTACAGTGAGAACTACTTCTGGGACTGCCATATAAAAAACAAGGACCCAAGGTCTTAATTCTGAGTTCAAGTAAAGGGAAAGACCATGCTCATAGCTGTGCCAACATTTGAAGTGGATTCCTCACACATTTCATCACCTGCAAACGGAAGTAGTTAACTCTGGAAGAGATTACCGAAAGAATAAAAAGAGACTAATACTGTTGGAAGCAAAGTTTTGTCTGATCTTATTTATCCTAAATCAAGTAGAGCCAAGTTCTAGAGAAATCCAGACCTCTCCTGGAATGCGTGTGTCAAACTCCCTGGAATGGGGTCGGCAGACTGGCTTGTCTTGCCACCTCTTTTCGTGTGACTTTAAGGTGGTGGTTTACATTCTCAAACGGTTGGGAGAAAATAGCTGGTGGGATATGAAAATGTCAATTTGTCCGGTTTGTTTTGACCACTGCCGTGCTCATTTGCTTACATACTGATGGGCTCTTCGCGGTAAGAGCAGAGTATGACAGACCTTAAGGCCTGCAGATGCTAAGACAACCACGTGACCGTTCACAAGGCTTTCCAGGCCCGGCTTTGAAAGATGGAATGTGGGAGAGCTGGTGGGCAGAGGAAAATCAACTGCTGTGTCCTGTATCTAAAAGGGCTGTGGGTGTCAGAAATAGAATACTGGAAATGCATCTATTTGACAGGCCTGGAGCAGTTCCCATCTGCTGCTAAGGTTTCCACTAGAGATGCAAGAAAAAAGCGTCCTCGCGCTTTCTGTCTGTCTGCTCGTGGCAGTTAAGATTGAATGGGGGAATACAGGACAAAAACGTGGGAGAGAATTTCTGCAACTCCGAAGTAACCCGGTCAACAACGAAGACCTTGTTTTACTCCAGAGGATCGAAAATGAGTTTTATGAGAGAAGTGTTGGGAAATGATTGCCCAGAGACCCTTGCCTTTTGATTAATTCCACTTTTAAAAGCTTAGGGGTTAAAACTAAATTGAAGGCAAGCCAGTGACTCATCTGGTCTTCTGACACATGAACCCAGGATGAGTCCAGTGACTTAGCTATCTGGCATTTGCCCTGAGAGTCCATTATTGGCTCGGAACCTGAGACATGCCAAGGTTGGAGGTGTCCCCTGATGATTGGTAGAAGTAAACCCAAATACTGAAAACCAGGCTGGTAGCAATTTAAGCATTTTGGTATGACCTTAAAAATCTAGAAAAAGTGCCAGTCCCTGATCTAGGAGGCCACATGGCCCTCTCAAACGGGAAAGAATTTTCAGGCAGTGGTCTGAGCTGTGAGTATGGCCACCTGATGGTGGGAGAGGTCTTGAGGTCCCATCTGTACTGAAACCTGATTTAGTGGACTAGCCATAGAAACCAGTGGAAGAACAGGAGTAGCAATGCAGAGGCTTTGTAGGAAGTGAAGAATTCAGGTCAGTGAAACCTAGGAATGCTTATTTTAGCCTGGTTAAGATACTTTGTGTGAGAGTAACAGGTCATGTGTATTTGTGTATATGTCAGAAGGCCTGTCATTTTATGTCCCTTAATGATGCTGAGATCGGTAACAGGCATGTTCCTAGTGTCGTTTAAGTCCTCGACTTTGTTACATGTATGGAGAAAAATTGAAAAAGGACTTTCATAGTGTTGTCTGGGAAGGCCTCTGTAATGTGATTTGAATAGTAACCTGAAAGCAAGTAAGTAGACTATGGATATCGGGGCAGAACATTCCAAGCAAAGAAATGCAAACGCAGAGTCTGAAGTGCAGTGTGCTTGACATGTTCTGGGGACACGGTGGCCAGTTGGACCCACGATGATAAGGGGAAAAGTTAAGGCATAAAAGTGAGTACCCAGGAAAAGAAACCAGATTAAAATAAGGCCATAGGCTTTGAGCAGAAGGGTGACATGATATGACCTAATGAATTGGGTAAACAATTGACTCTTAGGAGGGGAAAGAAGAGGTCTAAGGATTTAAGGAGAGCCTGAGAGATCTCAGTGCATGACCTTTGAAGCCAGAACACCCTGAGATCACTTAGGATAGACTCTGCCCTCCAGCGTACAGCTTGAGATTGGTCAGCATGATGAACTGGCAAAGGTGATTCAGAAGGAACTGGTCCCAGAGGTAGGAAAATGATGGGAGTGGTCTGGAAGTCCAGTGGACTGTTTGAGAGTTACCTGTTGCCAAACCGTCAAGGTGAGGGCCAAGAAGGCGAACTTGACAAATGTTTGGTTTGAATAAGGGGAAGAAAGCCTGGCAAAAATGGACTCAACGAACAACTAGCATGTTGCCCATGAATTGTCCATAGAAACAGGTGACCCTTGAGCAACACAGGTGTAACTTGCATGAGCACACTTAGACTTTACGGTGCCATAAAGTAGTTCATGCTTTTTTTCCTCTAGCTTTATTCTAAGGCTACAGTATACAACATACAAAATATGTTTTAATGTGCTGTTGGCAAGGCTTCTGGTCAACAGTAGGCCATTAGGTATTTGGGAGTCGAAGGTTAGTGTGCAGATTTTTTACAGGGCGGGTGGTGCCTTAAATCCCTGTGTTTAAGGATCGACTACGTGTTTTTTATTGCCTGTTCATCTGCTTAAGTAATAGGTGTGTGAATGGCTCCTTTGAGTCAATAGACCTTTTTCTTAAAATAGAACTTGCATTGATGTAAGTTCCATCATCTGAACTTGAGGGTTAACCAGTAACTACAAACTAAATTGGTAATGACAGTTTCGGTAAATTTTAACAGTAAGAACCTCAACCAACTCAAAGACATTGATACAAAAGTGTCCTAAAGTTCTGAGCATATGCATGGGGCAGAGCGACCTTGGCCGGCAGCCAGAATATTCAGGACAATAGAACTTAAATCAGGAGGATGTTAATGAGTGAGGAGAGATCACACCTTAGCGACCAGTAATTTGTACTTAGGTTGCTGCTACGCAACTCATACTTCTATGATAAAAGCACAACAGCCCCCCGGTGGGCCACAAACCTATTCCTTCAAAAGAGCTCCAGCTTTGTGGCAATGGGTACCTGTTTCCAGAGACTGCCCATAAGAACCGAGTGCCCGACCTGATGTTCTGGGGCAGATCCATGATCCTCTGGGGCTACGGATCATACGTGAAAATCACTTTTCCTTTGATGCTGCCCCAATATGACTTAACTTTGGATATTTAGTTCTTTGGGTAACTTAATATTCCATCATACCAAAGGTAAAATCTGACTAAAGTGTTTAACAGAACACAACTAAAGAAAAAGGTGCTGGGGCGCCTGGCTGGCTCAGTTGGTAGAGCATGCAACTCGATCCTGGGGTTGTGAGTTCAAGCCCCACATTGGGTGTAGGGATTAATTAAAAATAGTCTGGAAAAAAAAAATGCTATGCACCCTCTGTTGAAATAGTTAACTGCTATGACAGAAGCAATCTAAGTACAAGGTACGTTCTTTAAGCTTGGAGTTTGAATATAAAGTTACAAATCCTAATGAGGCTGGTAGTTTATATTTATCCCACTAAATTCCTCCAAATCCATCCCTAAGTGCAGCAGTGGTACATGTGACCATAAGGCTTGTTGGCAGTCCAAAGCCTGTTTCTTTCTTTTTTTTTTTTTTTTTTTTTTAACTATTGTGGGGCATGTTTTTAGCTACTGGAACATTCCAGTTTATTTTCTAAGCTAGTAGATTGTGGATTTGTGCTATTCTACATGGTTTCATACAACAGCCTGGAAATTCACATACAAGATTCCTCCCTATGCTGGGCCATGAGAACCTTAAGTAGATGTGATGTTAGCAAGAGTCTACACAATTGAGAGAAATGTCAACGTTGAGCCTAGGGGAAGATTCTTTTCAAAGTAACTGTTCAGTGACGTTTCCTTCAATTACTGATGCCTCTCCTCCGCCCCCTCCAGGATTTACTTGACATCTCCCTTCGTTTATATGTGTGTAGTACTCTTCTGAGCTGGAGGTAAAGCAGGAAGCATGGAGATGGGGGGACCTTACGGGGTGCTTTTGCATTAATGCATCACAATTTGACACGGAGAAGTGAGAATTCAGACATCGGATGACTCACTTGAGGGGTCCTCTGTGGGAGAAGACACGGACCACAGTTGGCTAGCCAAGACTGCAGCACTTTCCAGTAGTTTCGTAGAGCTATGCTAGACCTTCAGTCCTGAGATTCTAAGTGTGACGCTAGAAATCTCGTCTTGTACTTGGTAATTTTCTTCATGTGTAAAGACGGCAGAGAAGTTCTAGTTTATCTTCAAGTGCTGCTTGCACATGGCCTCACCTAGAGCACAGGATTATAAGGTGACTCTACCCAGAGTATTAAATCTGCCATTCCCTAAGCAGCTGGTAGAGCTCTGGTAAGTCACAGAGAAAGTTGGTATTTTGTGGACATGTATTCAAAACAGCTATACATGTAATTTTCTTAAGTACAGGAATTTGGAAGTCTCCCTCAAGAACTGCTAATTTGTTTTGTGAGTCACATGTCCAAACTCACATTCATCCTGGAGTGGAGGTGGGAATCAGCAAGAAAAAGGAGGAAATAACTACATTAACACCTATTTTGGCTGCCTTATCGATGTGGAATAATGGAGATCAACAGATAGCAAGTATAAACTCTGGTCTTTCTCCCCATCCCTCTTAAGTCTCCTCCCCCATATTAACATGAGGGCAGCCCACATTGATGGGTTTTGTCAAATGGAACATGGGCCGGGTGGCCCCACCCCTGGCGACTGCCATCATACCAGCAGGATGGTAAATACCAACTGCTGGCATCTATTAAAAGCAAAAGTGACTAAGCTTTTGAAAATTGGTTAAGTAATGTGCAAACTGTTCCACGAAGGAGGAGGGCTGGGTATGAATGTGAGCAGCTGGGTTTAGCATCCCAAGAGCCACGTGGAGGACTACTTTTCCAAGGTAGTTACTAAACCCCATGGTTTACAGGGTGTGGGAGCTGTGCAAAACTCCCAACTGATGCTTCGCTTCCCCTACCAATATCCTGTGGTTTTGCTATTTTCTGGCCCCTCAGGTTGCCCGTATCTGAAAGCCGTCCCTGCACCTGCATTTTATCTGGCAGGCTTCCACTTCACAGGCTTTCCTCCCACTGTTCGCTCCAAGCAGACTCTTTTCCCAGAGAGCCACGTGACTCACTGACAACCTTTCAGTCTACTCAGAGGCCATCTTGTCAAGATCAAGAGAGGCCTTCTGAGCATGCCATTTAAGCCCGCGGCCCCACCACCCAGTCCCCTTTGCTTTGGTTTTCCTCCATGGCACTTCTCACCATCTAACATACTATGTATTTTACTTGCTTGCTGGGTTATCTGTCTCTACCCCAACCTCATGCAGGCTCCAGAAGGGCTTGGCTTTAAGGCTCAGTGCCATGTCCTCAATGTTCAGGACAGTGCCCGGCATTTAGCACATAGGTGCTCAGTGTGTGTTTGTCACAGGATTGAAAGAATGATGGGAGATAGCTACGCACACTGCCGGGTTTCACCTGGATATGCTTCTTTTAAGAAAGAATGTTTCACGTCCCAAACTGCGGAATTTAGTGACTGTAGCAAAAAACATCACTCCCTTGCCCCACTTCATTCCTGCTAGGCTATTTTTACTGTCCCAAGACACAATCTGCATATTTTCTGTCTTTTTTTTTTTTTCTTCTTCTTTCTAAATAACTTGCTTCAACGATTACTTCTTGATTTTTCAGTTTCAGAGTTTAGATATTACCTTTGGATTTTATGGAGGGTGACAAGTTTGGAGAGGGTATGGAAGCTGTATACCCCCCTCCCCATACCTTGCCCTGTGCGTCTCTTCCGTCTGGCTCTTCCTGAGTCCTCTCCTTTTATGGCAGACCGGTAATCTAGTAAGCAAAGTGTTTTCCTGAGGTCTACGAGCCGCTGTAGCAAATTAATCCAACCTAAAGGGGCAGGGGAATCCCCAATTCCTAGCAGCACAGGTGACCTGGACCTGCCATTGGCATCTGAAGTGGAGGGAGGAGGAGACAGTCCTGTAGGACGGATTCCTTACCGTGGGATCTGATGCTGTCCCCAGGTAGACTGTGTCAGAGCACGTCACCCTCCCAGCAAATAGATCTGTTCCTAACCCAGAAGCTCTCAGAACCCTGTCCTTTTGAGTTTTTATGAAGGCTTTAATACCTAGGCACAACTGATTAAATCACTGGCCATTGGTGATTGGACTCAATCTCCAGCCCCTCCCCCCGCCCAGGAAGAGATGGGGTAAAACTGAAATTTTCAACCCTTCAATCACACTGTTGGGTCCACTGGCAATCTGCCTCCATCTTTAGGTGCCTTCCAGGAATGACCTCAAAACAAGAGACACCTTTTATTGCCCTCATCACAGGAAATCCCAAAGGTTTTAGGACCTTTGCCAGAAATGGGGACAAAGATCAAATATTTGTCTTATTATAAATCACAACATTGCAAAATGTAAATTTTTTTTTTTTTTTTTTTAACTTGGAAGTGCTCCAGGAACCTAGTGGACCCAGTGTCTAATTTCCTGGAGAGCTCCCTCATCCAGGCTTTGCCACCTTGCTGCCCTGTGGTCACATGGCCGGTCCGGGAGTGCCTCAGTCTCAGATTACAGTTTGCCTAAATCCCAAGTTTCCTTTCTATCTTGGTGAAGCAGCTCTCTAATAGCTTATTGAGAGGTTAGGCATTTTTTTGTGTGATTTTGCTTGTATAAAATGCCCTTATTCTCTACATGATCGATAATTTGGCTAAGTATGGACTTCTAGATTAGGCAGTGAATTTCTGTGTAAGTGGTGAGGCCTAGAAGGAGGGAGTATGAAAAATACGGTGCATTGTTAAGCAGGAAGCCCAAGTGTGTCCCCACACGACATGGGAGCTATTACACGTGACTTTTACCTGCAGTATCTTGTAAGATTAGATTTTTCTTAGACTTTTCTTTTTTTTAATGTTTATTTTTGAGAGAGAAACAGTGCCAGTGGGCTAGGGGCAGAAAGAGAGGGAGACACAGAATCCGAAGCAGGCTCCAGGCTCTGAGCTGTCAGCACAGAGCCCGACGTGGGGCTCGAACTCAAACCGCGAGATCCTGATCTGAGCTGAAGTCGGATGTTTAACCGACTAAGCCACCCAGGTGCCCCTTACTTAGATTTCTTTACATTTCCCTTAAATAACTTATTTTAAAAGTGTGAAAGTAGCTGTAAGCTTCCAGGTCATAGGAGGTTAGCAAAAGAAGAGAGCTTCAATTCCGCCCCCCACCCCCCATTATTTTGTTCTTCATTTATCTAATAGCAGCTTAAATCTGAATACAGCCTAAGGTTCTGCGAGCACTCTAGTGATGAAGTTTTGGGGTGATGGGAGGGTTCGTGGGGTCCAGAGTCGACGGCCAAGAAAGAAGTCTTGATATCTTTGGTGCGAAAAGGTGATTTTTTACTAAAGCAAGGGGCCAGGATCCACAGGCAGAAAGAGCAGCACTCTAAGTGTGGAGGGTGACCATTTTATGCAGTCAGTGGGGCGGAGATAAAGTCTAGAGGGAGTTTCCACAGAGACTTTCACATGCTAAAGACTTAGTGGAGGCCTAGCTATTGTCCAGCTAAGGTTGTTTTTCCCTCTAACAAAGCATTAACTTCGAGACAGTAGGGAGTTCCTGGACTTTAGGCTATGATGGGATTGCCTTTTTCTGGTAAACTGGTGGAGACTGTCATCAGTTTAACCATTTTTGTTGTTGTTGTTGTTGTTGTTGTTGTTTTGTCCTTTCCTGTTTTGGGGTAGCTGGGAGTGTCCAAGGAATATCATACACGTCCCACCTGGGGGACGGGGGTGCTGTTAGCCTGCACCTTGGCCCATGTTCCCTCATCACTAGGAGTCTGAAACCAATAGTGCTGTCATTAAATTGCCACTTTATTATTTTTTCTTAATGTTTGTTTATTTTGAGAGAGAGCATGTGAGCAGGGGAGAAGCAGAGAGAGAGAATCCCGCTGCCCTGTCAGTGCAGGGCCTGACGCAGGGCTCGAACCCCTGAACCATGAGATCATTACCTGAGCCAAAATCAAGAGTCAGGCGCTTAACTGACTGAGCCGCCCAGGTGCCCCTAAATTGCCACTTTAAATCCTGCTTACTGTGGCTGGTCACACTCCTTCCTTATTTCCATGCCTTGGGCAAACCACAAGTTTCTTAACAGCCAACTTTTATTTATTTATTTATTTTTTTAATTTTTAAAAAAAAATTTTTTTTTTAACGTTTATTTATTTTTGAGACATAGAGAGACAGAGCATGAACAGGGGGAGGGTCAGAGAGAGAGAGGGAGACACAGAATCTGAAACAGGCTCCAGATTCTGAGCTGTCAGCACAGAGCACGACGCGGGGCTCGAACCCACGAACCGCGAGATCATGACCTGAGCCGAAGTCTGACGCTTAACCGACTGAGCCACCCAGGCGCCCCCCAACTTTTAATTAGTATACACATATGCTCTCTCTTTCCCAAAAATCTAACCTCAACTACCGAAGAAGGATCTTGCCTTGCATTGTCCTGACTCTAGTGCGGCTCTGCCCAAACTATCTGTGGTAAAAGGATGATTTTCTTTACATTTCAATCCGTTGTGGACTGGTAGCTTTTGTAAAACACAATAAATGCGAGTTACTGGAAAAGTGAACCAGGAAATCTAAAGGAAAAACACTTCTGTGTGGGGCTTTAGATACTCTTCACTTCTGGGGCGCCTGGGTGGCTTGGTCGGTTAAGCGGCCAACTTCGGCTCAGGTCATGATCTCGCAGCCCGTGAGTTCGAGCCCTGCATCGGGCTCTGTGCTGATGGCTCGGAGCCTGGAGCCTGTTTCAGATTCTGTGTCTCCCTCTCTCTCTGCCCCTCCCCTGTTCACGCTCTGTCTCTCTCTGTCTCAAAAATAAATAAACGTTAAAAAAATTAAAAAAAAAAAGAAAAAAATAGATACTCTTCACTTCTGACATGCACTTTTGGTCACCAAATGTGTGCAGGTTTTCCCAGTCACCAAGCCACTCCATGACACCAGCTGGGTGTCCCACAATTTAACACAAATCTGACTCGGTCTACCTGGAGAGAGCATCAGATCCCACGTTAAGGAATCGGTCCTACAGGATTGCCCCCCCCCCCCCTTCAGATGCCAATCCTAAATCCAGGTCACCTGTGCTCCTAGAAATTGGGAGATTCCCACGCCTCCTCAGGTTGGATTAATTTGCTAGAGTGGTTCACAGACCTCAAGACATTTTACTTACTAGACTGCCAGTTTACCATAAAAGGATAGGACTCAGGGGGACAGCCAGATGGAAGAGACGCACAGGCAAGGCATGGGGGAGGGGGTACAGGGCTTCCACACCCTCTCCAAGCTTGTCACCCTCCCAGCGTGTAGATATGTTCGCAACCCAGAAGCTCTTAGAACCGGGAGGCTTCGTTACATAAGCATCATTGACTAAATCATTGGCCGTTGGTAACTGAAGTCAGTCTCCAGCCCTCCCCCCTCCCCTCCCAGGAGGTATGGGGCTCAAAGTTCCAACCCTTTCATCACTCAGCGGGTTCCCCTGGCAACCAGCCCAGGTACACAGTAGGACTTTCCAAAAGTCACTCTGTTAACATGAATCAGATGTCACTGAAAGGGACTCGTTAGATACAAAAAACACACACTTCACTTCTATCTTTGGGAGCTATTTCGAGATCCGGGAACAAAAGAGGCCCTTATAGCTCTTATCGCTTAGGGCTTAGGAAATTACAAAGGTTTAAAGTGCTAAGTGCTGGGAACCCAGGAGAAGACAGAAATATCTGTTGCTTATTATGAACCACAATATCATGGAAAGAAAATACAAAAGTATAGATACTACAGCTCTAAACTCTTGTTTATTAGATATTGAGGTTATATATTTTTTTAATTTTTTTCTCATTTATTTATTTTTGAGAGAGAGAGCACAAGTGGGGAAGGTCAGAGAGAGAAGGAGACCGAATCTGAAGCAGGCTCCAGGCTCTGAGCTGTCAGCACAAAGCCTGACGTGAGGCTCGAACTCACAAACTGAGATCATGACCCGAGCCGAAGTCCGACGCCTAACCGACTGAGCCACCCAGGCGCCCCTTTAGGTTATATTTTCATACCCAACAAACAAAATTATTCTGTTAAATTGCCTTAAAAAGTGTCTAAGTCCTGTTAAATGAACTAAACAAAGAGGCCAGTAGACTGAGGTGGCCCTAATACCTTAGCAGCCTGTGAGAGCAAACCAAAGTGCCGAAGGCTAAGAAACCAAAAGCTAAGGACAACCAATCAGAAACAACCCCTAGGCTTTCCCAAAGCGTGCAACCCCGGAAGCTGCAGCCAATCAAATAATTTCCCTGCTTTGTTTCCGCCTTTCCATAGGCAAGTCTTTCCCTGAGCTCTTGTTGCTGGAATCCCCCCAAACATTTCTGGTCTGGCGGTGCCCGAGTCAAATCATTTCTTGCTCATAAACTCTGATTTTTTTTTTTTTTTTTTTTTTTTAATATGCCTCGGTTTATCTTTCATCTCAACCTCTGCTCCAGGCTGTGGACCACATGTTGAGTAACTGTGCTGGGGGCAATACTGGCCTGAATAGTGCCCGGTGTGGAGTCCTGACCATTGCCATCCAAGCACACCAACCCTTGTTTTCACACACTACACACGTCAGCCTGTCTTTCAAAAACCCACAATGTGTCCCGCGCGTACTTTTAAAACACCACACTTTGTTGCTGTATAATGTATACACAAGCCACGGTATCCATTTCAAGTGTACGTACGATTTGATGAATTTTGATGGATGTGTCTACCCTCGAAACCACCACTGATGAGGGAGCATAAGGCAAGCTGAGGACAAAGTACAAGCGAGCACACTCTGCCCCCCGCCCCCCCCCCAACCAGGTGGGAATGTGTGATATTCCGCAGGCACTCCCGGCTGCGCCAGAACAAAGGAAAGGACAGAAAACAAATGGTTAAACTCATATCATCTCCATCAGTTTACAAATATCTTAGTAATATTACAAGAAAAGGGCAATCTTATAAATAGCCTAAAGTCCAGGAACTCCCTACTGTCTTAATGTTAATGTTTTGCTAGAGGGGAAAAACAAGCTTAGCTTGCTAATAGCTGGGCCTCCGGTAACCTATATATATATATAACCAGTCACTTTTCACAACCCCAGTGCAGCTCTTTCTGCCCACGGGTCCTGTCCCTGTGCTGTGATAAAATCACCTTTTTGCCCCAAAGACGTCTCCCAAGAATTCATTCTTGGTCATCAGCTCCGAACTCCCTCACTACCCCAAAACGTCATCACCACCACAATCCTGATACAAAGCATCTCTGTTACCCCCAAAGATATGCCTCGGGCCCCTTTGTAGTCCATTTGGCCACAGTTCGAGGGCCAAAGTCACACTGCTTCTGTAACCAGAGGTTAGTTTTGCCTAAGGAATGAAGTTTCCTTTCATTTGTTTTAAGGACTCTGAGATTCATCCATGCTGTGGATGTATCAGCAATTTTTTCCTTTATAGTGGCGTTCCAGTTGGAGCCTGCTGATGTTTCTAGTTTTTGGTTACTGTGAATAAGGCCACTACGAACATCCATGTGTTGGCCTGCGAGTGGGCATATGTTTCACTTCTCTTGGGTGAATACCTAGGAGTGGAATGGCCAGGCTGTACGTACGATACGTGAATGTTGAACTCCACACCTCCTTTTTTTAAAATTTCTCACAATTTTTTCTCACAATTTCTATTTCCTACCTTCCCTCCTACCCACCCTTGAGCCATACTGAACTATGGAGTTAAAAGCAGGCGGTACTCAGGTTTAATGGTGTGGATCCCTGCAAACTCAAATAGCTACAGTTGCTGACAGGTTGTGTGTCTATGGGAGGCAGGCTGAGGAGAGACTAGCAAAACGGAGAGCCCGTGCCCTTGCTGAAAGGTGTTTTACCACCTAGCTCAGTGGGCTGTGGGCCCCGGGGCATGAGGGCCCAATATTGTCAGGCCTTCTGATTTTTCTTTTTTTTTTTTTTTTTTTAACGTTTATTTATTTTTGAGACAGAGAGAGACAGAGCATGAACGGGGGAGGGTCAGAGAGAGGGAGACACAGAATCTGAAACAGGCTCCAGGCTCTGAGTGGTCAGGCAGGGGCTCGACCTCACGGACCGCGAGATCATGACCTGAGCCGAAGTCGGCCGCTTAACCTACTGAGCCACCCAGGCGCCCCAGGCCTTCGGATTTTTCAAGAAAATCTAGGCATCTCCTCTTGCATAGGCTCCTTCCAGGGCCCAAATGTTGTATAAAATTTGCAACAATAAGATACTGTGTCTGTAATCAGTTAAGGCTGCTGTCTCCTTCTACTTTGCTTTCCTTTACGTCATTCTCCCTCTAAAAGTGGGTGGCACTGGAGTGGATGTAGACATTTCTGGAATCCAAGTGTAGTAGAGGGAAGTTGACTTGGGGGTGTGTTTAGTGGGATGTATTTAATCATGGTTGGCGGCCATTTACATGTATAATTCAGTTACTACCAGCCATGCTGACCTGGGAATAACTTCCAGAAATTCTACCACCCACTGGACAATTCACCTAGAATTGTGATGTGTTACTTAAAGATGAAAAGACAGAGGTGAGAGGTGATATGATATATACTTTTTTTTTTAAGTTTAATCATTTATTTTAAGAGAGAAAAGTGCCAGTGTGAGGAGGGACGGAGAGAAAGGGAGACATAGAATCCGAAGCAGGCTGTAGGTGGAGCCCAACACGGGGCTGGAACTCACGAGCCTCCATGAGATCATGAACGGAGCCGAAGAGTTGGACGCTCAACCGACTGAGCCACCCAGGTGCCCCAAGAGGTGGTATGAAATAAACCCTGAATGACCAACATTGGAAACATGTAGGTGGGGAAAAAGTAACAAGGCATACAATGAATGGAGCCAGAAACAAGTCTATGGAAAAGTCATACACTTCTTAGATGAATAAAACTTTCTATAAAATTATGTTACATTTTGTACAAATAGAGGCATAAGAGTCCAGCACTGTCAGATCTTTTGATTTTTTTCAAGAGTAATCTGAGGCCCATATGTTTTGGAGATATCTGCGGAATGAAATGGTGGCCAATAAAAAAATATATTTTTTGCACTATATATGGAAAATCTTGAAATTGAGAGGCAACTCATTAAAATATTGTTACTTTTTAAGTATCAGCTTCTTAAAATTAGAAATTTGAAATTTTTTTTTTCATTCTAACCCATGGGTTTTTAGCCTTTTTTCCTATGGCCCTCTGTGGCAGTCTGAAGCAGCCTATTAACCTCTTCTCAAAATAATGTTTTGTTGTTGTTGTTATTTTAATTTTTTTTTTTTTAATTTTAATTTTTAAGTAGGCTCCATGCCCAACCTGGGGCTCGAACTCATTACCCTGACATCAAGAGGTACATGCCCTACGAACTGAGCCAGCCAGGCACCACAAGAGTAATGTTTTTAAATGTATAAAATAAAGTATATATGATTACAAAGGACACCAGTGAAATACAGTTTTCACAATATTAAGTGAACCCATTTATAATATCATCATATTTGCTTCTGCGTGCATTAAATATGAAGATTCACTGGCAGACCTAATAACTACTGAAATATTAAAGTCATGATGGACGGGGCACCTGGGTGGCTCGGTCCGTTAAGCATCTGACTCTTGATTTCGGCTCAGATCATGATCATGGTTCATGGGATCGAGCCCCACAGTGGTCTCTGCACTGACAGCCTGCTTGGGATTCTCTCTCTCCCTCTCTCTCTCTCTCTCTCTCTCTGCCCCTCCCCCCTCCTCTATCAAAATAAATAAGTAAACTTTGGGGCGCCTGGGTGGCTCAGTCGGTTAAGCAGCCGACCTTGGCTCAGGTCACGATCTCGCAGTCCGGGAGTTCGAGCCCTGCGTCGGGCTCTGTGCTGACCGCTCAGAGCCTGGAGCCTGTTTCAGATTCTGTGTCTCCCTCTCTCTCTGCCCCTCCCCTGTTCATGCTCTGTCTCTCTCTGTCTCAAAAATAAATAAACGTTAAAAAAAAATTAAAAAAAAATAAATAAGTAAACTTAAAGAATAATGATGAGCATGAAGGATATTCTGAACTATCTGTACAACTGCATTGTCATATGTGACAAAATCAAAGTATTATTATTGGTATAAAGTATGGTTATTAGTATTTGATATAGTCAAAGTACTGTATTAGTGACAAGGTCAAAGGTAATGTTCTTACTACTGTAGTGTGTTGCTTGCATTTATAATTGAAAAATATACTAATTTTCAGTTAGAGGTTAAAGAAAATAAAGATGTACTTTTTTTCTACCCAAGTGCATACCTCCATAGGAGGGTGTGAAAAGGTGTCCATGGACCCCAAGGTAAGAATGCCTTACAACAGCCACTCTCATACCTAACTCTGGAGTCATAATTTTATGTTTATTTCCTTAAGTGGGGCCTCCCCAGTTATATCAGCTTTAGGCCCTGTAACACCTGGATCTTCAAAATAAACCCGGGCAATAACCACTTATCATCTTCACAGGGAACACACCGCCATTTTGCATCTGCCACTGTCCACAGGCTGGCTAACTGCTCTGCCCTGGACCCCGTCTATTCTCCCTTCACCCGCAAGCGGGTGAGCTTTAACAACTCAGTCCCTTCTGTTAGGCCTCCAACACACCCTCCCACAGCTTCCCGGGTCCCTGGAGCAGGCCCACCATGAGGAGGTCCCCTGCCCTGTGATTTCATCTCCAGCAACCCCCCTCACTCAAATATCCGCCCCCCCCCTCCCCCCACTCCTGGCTTTCTTCTTCCCGGGGATGTCCACGTGGCTTACATTTCTTCTCATTTCTTAAGGTCTCTGCTCTCCTATCAGAAAGGAAGACCTTTCCTAACCAACCACCTAACAGAGCAACCCTCCTGGATATGGTACTACCTCCTGATACGTTATATATTTCCTGGCTACTGTTCATCCCTCTCCCTGCACCCATTAGAATGGAAGTTCCAGGAAAACAGGGACATGTCAGGGCCATGTGTTTTTTTTCTTTTCTTTTCTTTTTTTTTTTAGTTTTAGTGTCTAGAATACTTTCCACCGGGCACTTTGTAGATATTTGCTGAATAATTGACAAAACAAGAACTCAGCGCAGAAAAGAATATGAGCTTAAAGTCTAACAAGCGTGTTGACATTGAGCAAAATTCTGCGTGGAAAGAAGAAATGCCAGGAAAAGGCCTAAAATTCACGTTTCTGGAAAGCAGATTGTACCCCCTCCCCCCCCACCCCATCTCTCACTTTTTAAACAGAGTCAAAGGCCTCAAGGGCCATTTGCCTGCCCACCGCTGCTTGCCCCTCGTAGGGCCACATGTCAAGATATTTGTCCGGAAAATCGCATTATGGTGACATTTAAAGGTGTTTACCTGTCTGCTTTTGGTGTAGCGCCAAATCTTCTGGGGACATTCAATGGACACACAGACTTTTTGGAGGGACTTGTGATGTGGACCCCTGCGGACCATCCTAGGGAAAAATCAAAGACCCACCGTTCAGAACCACACCCACAGCCCTAGAGAGGAGGACAGATTTCTGTCTGCCGGAGACGGCTGGGCGCCCCCTCGGAAGTGCGGCAGCCAGAGACCCACGACCCGCCGGCCCTCCCCCGCCTCCGTCCGCTCCCGGGCGTCCGAGAGTCCCCGGCGCGCGGCCGCCCTCCCCGCCCCGGGCCCCCCGCGCGCGCCACCCCTGCCCACAGCGGCGAGGACAGGGGGGCCGGCTCCGGGAGCAGGGGCCAGGGTGGGGTGGGACCGAGCACTCCCCGAGAGAGGACACGGCTCGGCGCCAGCCTCGCCTCGCCCCGAGAGGCCGGGAGCGCGATGCCGCCGGGGCCCGCAGCCCGCCCGGTGCGCTTGCTGTTCGCCAGAGGGCAACTGGTGCCTGGGGGCCGGGGGGGGGGGGGGGGGCGTGCAGGGGGCGCCTCCATCTTCCCAGCCTCTCCCGACCTGCCTTTGCCTAGCAGGATGCCCTCGAACTTGCCCAAATCGAACAGTAAGCCCCAGCAACTCCTCGGCGTGACCCCTCTCCGCTTCCCCCTCAATCCTGTTTTCCAGGGACTAAGACGAGAAGCAGCCGTTCCGGATTCGCCGGTTGCAGCCACTGGACAAACCGAGCGGGTGCTCGCTCCCTTTGGGGAGCGTGAAAGTGAAGCCTAATTGACAACTGGTTTGCAGCACAAACAGCTGAAGGGTCTTGCCTGGGGCCTCTCTCGGTGCGTCCACCGAAGGAAACGTCGCCTGGAGGGGGCGCCTGCTGCGCGGCTGGGACCGTCCTGGGAGCGGCCCAAGGAAAGAGAAAGCAAGGTCGGGAGAAAACACTCATGAAGAGTACCTTTTAGGTGTAGTGAAGTTCCCTTCAGAACCAGGACGAAGCAGACATTTACAGAGCCTCAGGGAGAAGAGCCCAGACTCGGCTCTTTGCTTAGCAACATAAAGTGTTCATAAAACCATTAAGTGAAAACGCACAATGAAACACAGGTAGTACCAAAGGACAGGGATACTGCTGCGTCCCATTATTGAAATGCTTGATGGCTAAATGGAGAGAGAGAGAGAGAGAAGAGAGAGAGAGGAGAGAGAGAGAGAGTCTTGCTTCTAGATATGTCTTTGCAGGAAGATACCAAACATTCTCTTGGAAATGAATGGAAATGATGCTGTTGGTACATTAAGTTCAGTCTAATTCTGTTATGAATTTGTGGTGTGGGCATTCTAAGACGGCCAAAGTGGTTAGCCTTGATCTTTTATGAATTTATTCTTTCCAAAGATATTAAGTACTATAAAGCTCTTCATGCACACATCTATCAGCTTTTTGTATCGTTTTGTGACTATTTTTCCTCTATTCCTGTCCTTTCCTAACTCAAAGAAAGGCAAAGGCAGGGAAAACGATGACATGGTGGGGAGGGTAAACAAACTGATAATATTGAAATCTTGCCCCAGGGTCTTTTGGAACCAGCAAAAATTAAAATATAAGAGCAGCTGAGTTCATCATTGCTATTCTAGCTCTCCAGAAAAATTTAACAAACTTTGCAAGCACTTCTCCAAGACTTGCCAGGAGAGTTAGACTGGATGGTGGAATTGCTATGATTTTATTAAAATTGGTACAACCAATAGCCATAAACCATTAGTTGCAGCACTAAGGTATAGACACGTGTAGGAAAGAATGAAAAATATCTGCAACAGGGTAAAAAAAAGTATGTAGGTATAGTTATTCTTTTTGAAAATCACACTGCCCAGCTGCTGCATCCGTAGTATATGTATAGAAAAGGGACTTCACTAAATTAAATTCCTGTATGTACTTAAAGGGACCAGTAATGTTTGCGTGGTGTAATTTCTTAGCAGGCCACCAGAGGGCGCCCAGGTTTGGTTCCTACAAAACAAGTTGTAGTTCAAAAGGCTCCGTGAGACTCAGCCCGTGACTGTTTCAACGCTTGGCCATCTCCTTCCTGGAAGGTGGCACGGACATGCAGGGCTGGTAACCCTAGGCCCACTGATGTGAACTCGAAGACGTCCGGGCTAATGCCCGCTGCTGGCTTAGACAGTCTTGGATCTTGTTTTCTGTTGTGGTTTGCTGCTGAGGAGGAGGAAGTTCCTTCCCCCCTCTCTCCCAGCTTATCCACCTGCAAGGGCTCTTCCGGTGCTGCTGATCGACAGCACTACCTGGAAAAGGGTAATTACAGCCTAATGAATAGGTAGGTATGAATGGGAGGGGGCGTACACCCACAAATGAGTGAAGTCAGTTCTACATAATCAAAAGAACTTTGTCATGTGTTCTAAAATTTAACGTTCTGAATAAATACTGGAATTCCTTTTATTTTCAAATACATATCTGAATACCTATCCTTTTATATTCAAATACATATCTGAATCTTTTTAGCCTTGTTTACTGTGACTCACTGTATTTATTGCTGTTACAAATAACACCCAAATTTAGTGGTTTTTTTTAATGTTTATTTATTTTGAGAGAGTGTGTGTGTATGTGGAGGGAGGGAGGGAGAGAGAGAGAGAGAGAGAGAGAGAGAGAACCCCAAGCAGGCTCCCCACTGTCAGCAGAGAGCCGGATACGGTCTCAAATTCACTAACCATGAAATCATGACCTGAGCCGAAATCTAGAGTACTGTGAGCTCACGACCTGAGCCGAAATCGAGAGTGGGAGGCGTAACCGACTGAGTCACCCAAGCACCCCACCCCCACCCCAGTTTTAGTGTTTTAAAACAATAATAAACACTGCTTATCTTGCAGCTTCTATAGGTCAGGAGTTCAGGCGTGATTTAGCTTGGGACCTTTCTCGTGAAGCTGTCAGAAGGTTAAGCCGCGTCTGTAATCATCTGAATCCGGCCGGGCTGGGGCGGGGGCACTTCCGAGAAGCTCATTCACATGTGCGCTGGTAGGAGGCCTCAATTCCTCACCCCGTGGACCTCATCCTAGGGCTGTTTTGAGTGGCCCGGTGATAGGAAGCTGGTATTCCCCAGAGCGAGAGAGCCAATAGACAGCAAGGTAGAAGGCACAGCATCTTTCATGACCTCGCTTCCGAAGTCACACACCATCATTCCCTCAACACCCGAACGGTTCCACAGGTCAGCCATATTCAGCGTGGGAGGGAGCGGACTACCCAGGGGTGTGAGTACCAGGAAGTAGGGGTCCTCCAAGCCCCCCTTGGATGCTGTCTACAACTGGCCTTGTTTTCTGAATGCAGATCTACGTCTCTTTCAAATGGACATTTTACCTTGTTTACTGTTATTCCTCCTGTTTCGAAAATGTGTACTTGAGCCACTTTTTAAACGTATACCGGAAGTTTACTTCCCTATGAGTACAAAGGCCTCCCTCCTCCCGCCGATCAGAAAACAATTTCTAAAGAGGTGTGTGTTGGGGAATGTGTGTGTGTCCTGTCTGTGATAATACAGTGCGCATATGATATCTCACAACTATAAAAACCGATGTGTTAGGGAGAAGTTGTCTGGTGGGGAATGCTCTCGTTTCAACATTCAGACTTGCTAGCAAATGACAAATTAATAAAATTCAATAAAGGTTATTCAGGGAGTTACTGGGTCACTTTGCTTCATAATTAATAATCCCAAGAATTTTTTTGCATGGCCTGACACTAGCCGTCTGTGAATGGTACCCGGGATGATTCTTACATTCTCTTTTCACAAATAAGGGCTCTAAGGCAGAGCAGCTTTAAGCAACTTCAGGATTGGAGACTGGCTGAGTATTTATAGTTTCAAACCACAATGACCTTGGATGCCATTAAAAAGTTAATAGGAGACTGACTCTCGCTCAGAAAACAGCCTCCACTTCTGTCACAGCAGAGACAGTGCCCAGGCATCAAAGAGCTATGTCATTGATCCCCACACAGGATGGATGCTGCGACAGTTCCAACAGTGTCCCTTGGCTTCCAAAACGTATCTGTGTGCAATGCCCTTCGCAATAACCTTTAGGGGGAAAGGACCTGAAAGGGTAACCCAGGCCAAGAGATTTTCTTTGTGCGAGAAAGTCAAGCTTAACGAACATCCAGGGAATCTGGTTGTTTCTTCTTCTCTTTCTTCTTTCTTCTCAACACTGGGTCTCCACATCTTCTATACAGGGGCGCCTGGCTGGCTTAGTTAGTGAAGCATGAGACTCTTCATCTTGGGGTTGTGAGTTTGAGTTCTATGTTGGCAGTAGAGGTTCCCTAATAAAAAAAATTAGGGGTGCCTGGGTGGCTCAGTCATTAAGTGTCCACCTTGGGCTCAGTCATGATCTCCCCATTAGTGAATTTGAGACCCACATCATTTGAGACCTGCTTCAGATCCTCTGTCTCCCTCACTGCCCCTCCCCCGCTCGTGCTCTTTCTTTCAAAAATAAACATAAAAAATAAAAAAAAATTAATGTTTATTTTTGAGAGAGAGAGCGAGCATGAATGGGGGAGGGGCAGAGAGAGAGAGAGGGAAACACAGAATCCGAAGTAGGCTCCAGGCTCTGAGCCATCAGCACAGAACCTGACCCGGGGCTTGAACCCACAAACCATGAGATCATGACCTGAGCTGAAGTTGGAAGCTTAATTAACTGAGCCACCCAGGCACCCCCCCCAAAATTTTTTTTTAAGTTAAAAAAAAAAAGACTAGTAACAAAGATATTCTGTGGGGGATGGAAGTAAGCCACGTTCCACCCAAACCATCCACCTTGGTACCCATTCTAGGACAGTTTATCTTAGTTATTAGGAACATATGGCTTTTGGAGGTAGAGAGACTTGAATATAAATTCTGTCACTTCTCATTGGCTATGTGACCCTGGGCGCTGTATTTAATCTCTCTAAGGCTCAATTTGGAATTGAGGATATGAATATGAACATAATTATATGGAACATAAAGATAATTATATTATCTGTGGAATATGAAGAAAATTATATTTATCTTCCTGGGCAGTTGTGATGTGATAGATCTATCTATCTATCTCTCTCTCTAAAATCCAACATGACATTACATAGGATTTTTCTCAAAAAACTGAATAAACTCTGGGAAAAATTAGGGCAGTGAGAATATGTGATGTCCCAAATTTAGGTCCTCCACATGCTGGCATTTCAGGATCCCCAGAATCATGGCCAGGTTCCCACCTGCTCACCACAAAGCAAAGTCTGTTAGTTCACACGTCCTGCCCACACATAAAGCTCCTAATCAAACAGCCAAGTCCCTTATTTAAAAAATGTGAACAAATAAGCAAGAATCATAAAGAAAGCCTGCAGCACAAAAGAGAAAGAGATAATTCACAACAAACAGAAAACAGAAATAATTCAGGAGACAGAAAAGAACAACAACAAACAATACCCTCTAATTAACATCCTCAGAGAAATTCACAAAGGCAGAACAGCTATAAAGGATGACATGAAATTAACAAAAAATAAACAGAGCTCTTGGAGATGGAACAATTTTAATTAAAAACCTTATAAAATGAAGGATTGGAAAATAAAAATGGGGACATTTTGCAGAACAAATTTTCTTATACAACAAAATAAAAAATTGCAAAGATTAGACACTTAAAGAATCAGTCTAGGAACCGAGCTCTGATTGATAGTAGCTCAAAAGAGAGAGAACGGAGAAAATGGAGGAGAGGAAATTATGAAAGAAATATAACAAATAATTTCCCTGAGACGAAGGGATGTCTTCAAACTAAATGCTATATTGAGTGTTGAGCCCAGTAAATGTTAAAAGTCCCATACTAGGACACCTCAGGTATTTCACTATTACATACCAGAAAAGACAATGTGTCTTAGCATGGGTCACATTTAGTAAAACATCAGAACGCTGAAGATAAAGAAAACTAAAACACCCCAATAAAGAAAAATATTAGTATCAGTCCCAGGAACTATATGCTAAGTACCAGGAATTCTTCAAAGCACTACTCTATTAAATCATTGAATCGTTAACAACAGCCCTATGAGTAGATGCTATCATCATTCCTGCTTCACAGACAAGGAAACTGAAGTCACAGAGTCAGCAAACAGTAAAAGAGCCAAGGTGGAAACTCGCCAGTCTACTGGCAGGGCCCACTCCCTTAACCACTACACACACACCCTCACAACACTTCACCCCCACGAGGGAGGTGCAGCCTTCTCCGGCAATACTGGATGCTAAACAGAATGGCTCAATGCCTCAGTATTTCTGAAGAAAATGATTTCAGCCTGGAATTCTATACCCAGCCAAATTATCAATGAGGGAGGAGGGAGAATAAAGACATTTTCAGGCAGTTCAGATGGAGAACACTTGCTTCCTATATACCTTTTTTTAGCAAGCTATTTTGAGGATGTAATCCTCAAAAATGAGGGAGAAAACAACAACAACAACAACAACAACAACAACAACAACAACAACGTAGTAAGAGGACTCCCCAGAATGACAGAGACGTGTGATCCAGTTTAAAGAAAGATGACTGAAGTTTCCGGAGAGGAAAGAGGAACTCTACAGAGTTGCTAGTATTAAACTTGAGTGTACACACAGCCAGCAAATATATGTACGCCTAGATAAATGTATAAATAAATGTATGGCTAGAGAAAGATACAGAGGGGAAGAAAAAAGGTACGTTTAAACTCCAGGAGGGGTGCCTGGCTGGCGTAGTCAGTAAAGCATGTGACTCTTGATCTTGGGGTTGTAAGTTTAAGCCCCATGTTGGGTGTAGAGATTACTTAAAAATTAAAAATAAAATAAATCATTAAAAAAAAAAACATAACAACTCCAGGAAAACAAAAAGCTCTAGAAGAAGGTCATGGTCTAGATGAAAAGAGACTGGAAGCAGGAGGCAGACATGGCTTAGGTACTGTGGCTTTTCCTCCTAAGTCCTCTGTGCTGGTTGCTCTGTTAGTCACAGACATGGCACTTTGATGACAATATTTATATCTATATCTAGGTATAATCTTTTTAAGGAGTTAAGCGTCCATAGCTGAGTGGGTTGAAATAAGGAGAAGCTGATTCCTTCATGCAGGAGTTGATTCTACAGCAAGATTCTGAATCAAAACAAAAACATGAATAGGCAGCTAGGAACACGAATGCTTTGAGTACATTTAAACTCTGAGAAGAAAATTTACAAAGTAGGAATCCGACCTTGATTCGGTAGAAAGAAACCTATTCAGTCAAGGTAGAGAAAGTTCACCGTGTGTCTATTTGAAACAAAGGTGGGTACACAGGGGTTGGAGGGGCTGGTGTTCCCTAGTAGTTATGCAAACGTGGCTTTCCCGGCAGATTTGCACACTGTTTGCACACCAGATCCTGAAGCATGAGGGAAATCAGGGTGGAAGTCAGGCCTGGACACAGCACGACTGCTGCTGCTTGATGCTCATAAAGAAGACGCCAGCCCCTCCCTCAAGGCCAGTGGCCCCTGACCCGGTGTGGTTGCTCAGAGCACAGAGATCTATGGGCTAGGATGCTCCGGGCAGCACTGTTTATAAAGCCGAAGAAAACAAAACCCAGGCCTGGCAACACCCTAAATGTATGTTATTAGTGGGCCATTTAAATAAAAATTATGGTACATCCATATCATAAGTCCTACAAAGCTGTTAAAAGGAGAAGGCTGGGCTGTATTAACTAATACGGAAAGATGTCCATCATCTTGCAACAGAGGCAATTTGCAGAAGAGTATACATACTATGGGCCTATTAAACATACAGATCTATACGTGCTGCAAAATGTACCTATATAATTTTAAAAAACCCTAGTTAGGAAAGTAAAATGCATGAGGCCTCTTACTTTTGTCATCGGCTTCTCTGGGGAGTGAAGATGGAAGTCGAGAAAGCAACAAGGCAAGGTTAAAAAGCCAGGGAGGGCTGGGGGGGTGAACCAGAAAGAATCAGCGGACTGGCCGTGAAGCACAGTGGTTAGTGAGGATGCGCAGCTGAGAAAGGATCCCCAGGACCGATGTGTCTGGTGGGACCCAGCCCTACTTGTCCACCTTCCACTGGGAGCTTGTTCAAATCCAGAGGCGCTGTGACCAGCACCGGCAGCTCAGTGGCACTACCAGAGAGACCTTCCAAGGCGGTGGGTGGAGGGGCGTGGGCGGGGTGCTGGGCTGGCCGTGGATGACAGTCAGAGCTGTCACGCATTGAGCATCTAATCACAGTTAACAGCGACCTCTTAGTTGATACTAATGTCTGTCATCCGTTAAGCCCTACTGTGTGTTACAAGTATCAGCTCATTTTATCCTGGGACAAAGCTAAAAGATAGATGCAGACGTAATTATTAGGCAGGCAGGCTTAGAGAGGGCAGGTAACTAGCCTCAGGTCACACAGCCATAGTAAGAAGCAAAGCTCAGAATCAGAGATCAAATGCTAATTTCTACGAAGAGGCTTAACTACTTACTTACCCCACGAATGACCTCCCCCCCCCCCCTCCACTATTCTATACTTTCCCAATTTTCTATAAGGGACACACATTCTTCATTGTCAGGGGTGGGAATCGAATTTAACAAATCATATCCCAGTCAAGGGAGGTTCCGGGTGGGAAGTTTCTCCGTGCAGGTGAGCACAGGAACTAAGGTGATGCTAGGGGAGGAGCCAGGATCTGCAGGAGGGTGGGGGTGCGGGGAGGGACACTAAGGCAGGGGAAAAGTAGAAGTTGGAGACTGGAAAGAGACACAGGGGCCAAGGAGGGAGGAGAGGGAGAGAGGAAGGGCCTTTGTCCCAGCCCTGGGTCCAGCACGATGCTGGATCATAGCCGGTGGCTGCTGATGCCTCTCTGGGTGCCTCTGCCCTGGGCTCTCTGTCCACCAGCGCTGGCTGGATTCCTTCAGTTCGGGGACGGATGGGCAGAGCTGGGGAAAACTCATCTCCCTCTGGACGGCCTCAGTTTCCTCAACACAGGGAAGAATTAACCTTCGACAAGAGCTGCTGGGCACGCGGACAACAGCTCAACGGGGTTTAAAAATTGTAACCTTCTCAAGACTCTCAAGACTCCTCACCCAGGAAACAGAGCAGGCTCCCGTTCCTCAAGCTGAATTCGGGAAGACAAAAGTCTGCTCCTCCCAGAAACCATCTGGGGTGTGCTGGGGCTGAAGGCGGTAGTGGTGCCCATCACTTCTGTGCAGAGTTCTGGCAGGTCGGCAAGCAGGAGCAGTGATCCCAGGGCGCAGCTTCAGAAGGGAGGTAGGGGGATGTTTCCACTCCATTTCCACCCTGCCCAGGCTTCCTTCAGCTCTACACACCATCATCATCATCATCATCATCATCCACGTAACTGAGGATATCTGACGGTTTGGATTTACTGCCAAACTCTTCCAATCTTAACTCCTCTGGCTCATCTCCCTCAGTTCCAAGAACCATCACCTCCATGCCCCCAACTCCCATCTCCACACCTCCAGTCTCTAGTTCCATATCTTCAATTTCAGTGTCCTGACTGCAGCTCACACTCCTCAAGTCCAAATGGGAATTGTCAGTGTTTTGCTACGTCAGTCTATAGTAAATAAATACAAAGCCGTTGTCATCAGTCCATCTTGGGTCTTCTCCTTCACTCCCCAAATCCGTTGCTAACTCTGGTTCTTTCTTTCTTCGGAACATCTCCAGAACTTCTTGTCCGTTTCCATCCTAGTTCTCAACTTTGTTGTTTATCAGTTTATTCACTTAAACAAATAGTTATTAAATGTCTCTCGTGTGCCAAGCACTATGCCGGACAAAGAGTCAAACACCAAAGAGGGCATCTTTTGGGATGAGCACTGGGTGTTGTATGGAAACCAGTCTGACAATAAATTTCATATATTAAAAAACAAACAAACACCAATCGCAAATTTCAACTTGGCAGGAGGAGTGCGAGACTGTGGCCTTCACGCACGGCAGCATGGGGTGTCCCTCGCCAGCCCCCCTCCACACCCCCGCCTCTGGCACCTCTTGCTGACCAGCCAGGCCAGGCAGTCTGAGCTTCAGGAGTGGTTCCGACCACACAAATTCTTCCCAAGGGTCTAGGAGTCTTAGTAGTGCCACTCCTGCATAATTTTCACATTTCCTATAAATTGTTACTCTAGCACATTTCTTTTTCAATTTTTTTTTTTTTTAAGTTTATGTTGAGAGAGAGAGCACGCACAGGCAGGGGAGGGCAGAGAGAGAGAGGGGGAGAGAGAGAATTCCAAGCAAGCTCCGTGCTGTCAGTGTAGAGCCCGAGGCGGGGCTTGAGCCTGTGAACCATGAGGTCATGTCCTGAGCTGAAATCTAGAACCAGGCAACTGACGGAGCCACCCAGGTGCCCCACGCTAGTAGCACACTTCTTAAAAAAGGAAACTTAAAATATCAGCAAGAAAAACGCTCACAGGTCCCTTCAATCATATTAGTGGAGTGACACCAATGAGGACAGAGCTCCTAAAGCCTGGACATTTGAGAGACAACGAAAAGGACATGATAGTCACTAGCTCTGCAGGTTTTGTAAGCTCAGTACTTGTACTGAGTGAGTCTCAGAATGTGGTCTTCTGCAGAGCCTGAGCTTAGTTCCTGATGGATGAGCTCTCATAAAGCAGATCGCTGGAGTGAGTACTCAAAGAGACGGACCTATAAACCACATCATTACACCACTGCACTTTTCTCCCTTGTCTTAGGGTCCATGGGGCTGATTCATTCAATTTTTTGCTTCAGCCAGTTCTGTCATTTATAACTCAAAGGGCCCAGATTAATAAAATAACATTTGCATATTATTTTACAGGGGATAAAGTTTACCTTCACGATAAACAAAGCAAGGCAGGCACTTTGGTCATGCCCTCCAGAAAATGCAGAGAAACGGAGGCTATTCCCAAACAGCTGTTTGAACCTACGTTCCTGCCAAAAAAACCTATGCCCCTTCCAATCAAACTCCCTGCCTCTGCACGGGACGTTTTAAGTGATCTCAGACTGTCTGAGAATGGGCGTGGTTCACATTGTTTACACATGATAAATGGAAGGAACGCGATTAGGAGTTGTTTGCAATGCTTGTTAATTTCAATTACACCCATAGTCTGATTTCTTCTTTAGGTGCTTCTAATTTCTTTCAAATTCTAGACAATGGGGCCTGAAGTAATTTTGCAAGACCTCAGACTTTCCTTAATGCAAGTGGTGAAAAGCCTTAAGGTAATAATACGCTTCTCAGCTCAGCACATCCCTCCCTCCCTCCTCTTTCTCCTTCCCCACCCTAAGGAAGGAGTTATTTCTTCATCAATTATCAAGTCTCTTTGCAGCCAAGTGAGGGGACAGGGCCAGGTGCCCGGACAGCTACATGACATTCCTGCAAGGTCTGACTGACAGAGCTAAATTTCCTCTGTCAGGTCCTTGAAAAATATGCTGAAGAAGACAGCCCCCCCAGGCTGGTCCCACTGCTTGCTTTCGACCATATAACACTCTTTTTCACAAACCTGAACGCTGAGGTCAGTCCCAGTGTTTTCAGCCAGCGTGCGAGAACTGCTATTCAACCCAATTTAAGTTAACTTGGCAAGGGAGACTTGGTGAGCTGTGGCATTTCCACCCTCTCCGAGCCCAAAAGTAGATCCTGTGTGTAGGTGTAGCCTCCACTTTGATAAATGACAGAGTTGTGCACTCATTTTATCTGAGGATGTAAGGCAGCGAATAGCTGTTTTCAAAATAAGGTTGATTCATCATTTGAAGAGACCTGGAACGAGGTCTCCCATCAAGCTGGCTCTAGGTATGAGAAAACCAACTGTTGCCCCAAAACAAAAATGTGCCCAGACTCCTTGTTACCCAACAACGCAAGGGGCTCACCGGTTCAAAGATGTCTACATCTCCTTGTGTGTCATGGAAGCTAATTAAGGCACAAACCCGGTAGGAATTCTGAGCATCACATCCTGTTCTATTTTTCACCACTTGGTACCCCAGAGCGCGTAGGCCTCAAGGCGTGATTGGAAGCGTCTGCCTTCCAAGGAGTGACCATAAAGAGGCATTTCCTGAATCTATTCTTAGCGCTCTTATCTCCTCAGATGTAGGAGCCAGACCAAGCAGGGCATGGAAATCAGAGTAGACACTGAAGAGAAGAAACCAAGGGGCCTGAAATCCCAAGTGACTGAGCTGCTATTTCGAAGGGTGAGTTTACGCACACTGGGGAGACAAGTGCTTGCTTCCTCCTCTCATTGTCTACATCCGGACACTCAGCCTAAGGAGGAACCTAACCAGGAAAACTGACAGGAGGGGAGGGAATCCAGGGCTGGCTAGACGTTGGGTGGACGGAACTGCTTGCCAGCTCTGGTGGCCCCGGGGGCAGGTGGAGACCTGGTCTTGGGGCACCTGAACCAAGGTCTGAAGTGGTTCAAGGGCTGAGGGGCCGGTCAATATTTCTGTTTTTTTTCCCAAACTGGAGTTACCGTTTGGTCTGCTGGATAAAAACAACTGCCATTGATTTTCCTATGTCTTCAGCCTTTCATCCCTGTTAGCAGCTTTTGGCCATTTCCCGTGAGATGGCTAGAAATGAAAGATGTGAAACGCAGGTTACTTTTACCATTCAGTGACAGCAGCTCTGGAAACATTTTCAACAAAAACGTTTATTGAACATATACTACGTGGCAGGCACCATGCTGCTTTACAAACGCTTCTCACTTAACCTTCTCAGCCCCTGCTGGGAACAGGCATCCTCACCCCCAGGCTTCAGGTGACAGCAGAGTGGTCTCACAAGGCGTCTGGTCACACTCAGTGTGGAGTCACTCTCGGGTTCTCAGGGTAGGCTGTGGGGTGTGATGCGTGATAGGTAGATACCACCGAACTTCCTGAAACACAGGAAAGCCTGAACCCTTCCTACAAGCTGTTTATGGCCAGGAAAACACCACCATCCTTTTAATTAATTTTGTAGTTGAAAATTTTGATGAGTGTGGCTATTTCCAGACCTGGTTGGTCATCAGCAGTAAGTAACCGTGGAGCTTTATAAAAATACAGAGCTAGGGGGGCACCTGGGTGGTTCAGTCGGTTAAGCGTCCAACTTCGGCTCAGGTCACGATCTCGCGGTCCGCGAGTTCGAGCCCCGCGTCGGGCTCTGGGCTGATGGCTCAGAGCCTGGAGCCTGCTTCCGATTCTGTGTTTCCCTCTCTCTCTGCCCCTCCCCCATTCATGCTGTGTCTCTCTCTGTCTCAAAAATAAATAAACGTTAAAAAAAAAAAATTAAAAAAAAAAAAATACAGAGCTAGGGCCCCCTCCCTGAGGGATAGGTTTCAGTTCTCGCAGGTAATGCCTGCCATCCATATTTTTACTCCCCTGCTCCCCCTTGTTTCTGATGACTAGGTAGGTTCGAGAATCCTGGGGCTGGAGAGAGGTGGTGGCACTGGCAGCGAGGGCACGCTGGCCCCAAGCTCCGTCACTGTCGGGCCCTGTGGTGTGGCGTTTACCTTTCTGTGCCTTTGTTTCTGTGTCTGTAGAATGGGGGCAGAAATAGCTGTTGAATTCTTCGAGATGCTGAGGGTGTTTTTTCAGTGCTCACTAGCAACGTGGAAGCACAAGAAGTACAAGCGTCACGTTAACTTTCTCAGAACTGGAGATCAAAGCTTTCTGATTTGTTGCTGATGTCATGTGAGAAGTGTAGGTCACGTTGCTCCCACTGCAATGTTGGTTTTTCCCTCTTCTCCTGCACTCGATAGAGGAGTCTTTTATACAGCCGGCTTTGTGTGTAAGCACGCTATACACATTGTTTCTTCCATAGGTTTTTCTATCTTTACATGTGAATCCTAGGAATTTTAGAACTTGAAGGGCCTTTTCCTCCTAATTTTCACCATTACCTTTAAATTCACTGGTGGAGCTTCCCCCCCCCAGGGCTCTTATTTCTTTAGTTGTGGAACTCAGGGCACAGAATCTTACAGAAATAACAATGAAACAATGACCTCAGGATTCGTTTTTTAAGTTTATTTATTTTGAGAGAGAGAGAGAGAGAGCAAGCACATGTGCACGAGTGGGGGAGGGGCAGAGAGAGAGAGAGGAAGAGGATCCCAAGTAGACTCCGTGCCGTCAGCCCGGAACCTGACATGGGGCTTGATCCCACGAACCGCCAAACTGTGAGATCATGACCTGAGCCAAAATCAAGAGTCGTCACTCAACCGACTGAGCCATCCAGGCACTCCAAGACCTCAGGATCTTCTATTCCCAGATGTGCATTCCCGAATAACTGACTCAGTTGGGGGTACTGTGGTTGCTTTCTGGAGTGCTCAGCTACACATAAGCCCTTCCGTCGGAACCCTCCTGTCCCTGCAACTATGGCTGCCATTGGAGGGGGCCTCTGTGGCCCTTCATGCTTCTCCCCACCGATCAGATTAGGGGTGGACGCCTGACCAAAACAGGCAGCCATCACATTCTTCTGGGAAATCCAGAAATGGGACCCAGGATTAGAGTCAGTCAGCTGTAAGAAGCTGACGTGAAAAGTCATGTCGAATTGAAGCCAGAGCCAGCACCGTGTCAAGGCAGAGCAAAGTGCATGCTGAAGTTCCAGGGGAAAATGACCTCATGGAACTAGGGAAGCCAATCTGCAAAGAACAGGGTGGAGCAGAGGCACAGAAGCAGGCCAACAGTACGGATCTCTGAGAGAGGAAGGGAAGAAGGGCCAGTCCCTTGGAGGGCTGTCTTTTCTGCCTTTAAGCAGACTTAAGTGGCTTTCTCCTTCTTACAACTGGAAGAGCCCTTAGTAGGATGGAGCTGAACGAGAACTGGGTGATAGACAAAGTATTTCTGGGTGCAGGCAAGAGTGTGTACACAATCAAGTGGGCCTGCAGCAGGGAGCAGGTGATGCTGGGAAGCCGAGTACCGAATGGTCTTTCTGCAGAGCACACATGCCTGTCTGGGGCCGCCAGCCTGTGCACAGCGGGAAGCTTCTGTGTACAACTCGGCGTGTGTGTCGTAGCTGGGTCTGTGCCAGGTGCAGAAGCTCTGAGTGAGAACAGTGAAGTAAACCCCTCTCTGGTCTTGGGAGCAAGCCTTGTCAGGCCCACGGCTTACATTACATATTACAGAATCTTAAAAAAAAAAAATTATCTATCAACTTATATATAATGTTATATATTACATAATCTTTAAAAAAAAATTTTTTTTTTAACGTTTATTTATTTTTGAGACAGAGAGAGACAGAGCATGAACGGGGGAGGGGCAGAGAGAGGGAGACACAGAATCTGAAACAGGCTCCAGGCTCTGAGCTGTCAGCACAGAGCCTGATGCGGGGCTCGAACTCACGGACCGTGAGATCGTGACCTGAGCCGAAGTCGGCCGCTTAACCGACTGAGCCACCCAGGCGCCCCTATATTACATAATCTTAAAACCAGAAAGGATGTTAGCGTTCATCTTTGCCAACCTCTAAGTACAGATACTCCTTTCTGCTGCCCAGCCTCTCGGCAGCCACTTCCTCTAGACCACAAATTTCTCCATCCCGGATCACTGGTGACAGCCAACTACCTAAAAAGACCCGGCAAAATTATGTATCGGGTACACCGGGGAATACCAAACTCAGTTCTAACACATGTGATGCCCTTGCCGGACCCACATACTCGATTTTTTTCATGAGGAAATCAACCAGCTGGGCCCAGCTGAAGGGTTTTTTCCAGAAAGTTGTTTAAATAGATCTTTCTTGCGGCGCCTGGGTGGCTCAGTCGGCTAAGCGGCCGACTTCGGCTCAGGTCATGATCTCGCAGTCCGTGAGTTCGAGCCCCACGTCGGGCTCTGTGCTGACAGCTCAGAGCCTGGAGCCTCCTTCAGATTCTGTGTCTCCCTCTCTCTGACCCTCCCCCGTTCATGCTCTGTTTCAAAAATAAATAAACGTTAAAAAAAAAAATAGATCTTTCTTTTCTGCCCTTTCTCAGTTGATTACTTGGTATCCATCGGCATCGGCATGCAACTGGAGACCTCATGCAGAGATGTTTTCATTTCAACGGACTAAGCTTGCAGGCTAAGGTTTGTGGGCTTACAGGTGAGTCTGTGTAGGTGGTTAACAGAATGTGATCTGAGATGACTGACGCCCTTAAGGTTTCACTTGACAGTGCTGGCTGAAGGTGATTAAGAGTTTTATTTTCTAAGAGGATGTAAAGCTCGATGAGTGGTAAGGACACACTACCTCCAGAAGCTGCAACTGAAAGGGTCCATTTGCCTGAAATCATTGCTCAAACTTGCTTTCTCAAACATTCAGCAAATCAAAGAAGTGATGGGTTTCTCATCCCCCAGTGATACTCCTTTCTCAGATTTATTGTGGGTATATAAATGACTCAGTCCATTGCTGGCTTTTTGAGGACCCTCTCCCAGTGGATTTAATTCAAGGCCTCTAGCATCGTACACACTAGGCATTTTCTTCCCTTTTGGAGATGGAATTTACCTTTGTTAATGCCTGGAGAATTTGTCAGGGTAACACAGCAGACCTCTAACACTGCCAACAGGTCCCGACCGGCTTCCGACCTTCCCAGACTGGAGCTCTCTGAAGACTCCTGGGCTGTACAACGTTCCCCGGTCTCCGTAGTCAGCCCCTCTACGCCCACTCAACCCCAGGCAAATACTGACCTGTGTATTTACCCCTAGAGTGTTGCCATTTCTGATATGTCCTACAGATGAAGCATACAGTATGTAGCTCCAGGAGTCTGGCTTCTTTCACCTGGCACGATGCATAGGCGATTCATCCAAATGGTCCTTTCATTTTCATTACTGAGTATTCTAGTGCAAGACCACACCATAGTTTTACGGAGTCACAAGCTGGTGGACGTGTGGGTGGTTTCTAGTTTTTGGCAATTAGGATTAAAGCTGTTATAAATATTTGTGTATAGGTTTTTGTGTCTGCATGTTATTTTCATTTCTCTTGGGTAAATACCTATCAGTGGGATTGCTATGTTGTACGGTGGTATATTCGAGTTTACTAAAAGCTACCCAGCTGTTTTCAACCTTGCACTCTCACGAGCAACGTGAGTTCAGGCTGTGCTGCATGCTTGCCAGCACACGGAACTGTCAGCCTGCTGAAATTTTAGCCACTCTAGTAGGTATATAACATTATCCCATGTGGTTTTAATTTCATTTCCTTCAACCAGTGATGTGGAGTAGCTTTCTGTTTATCTGACCATCCGTATCTTCTTGGTGAGGTGTATGTGGACGTTTGCTGCTCATTTTTAAATTGGCTTGTTGTGCTGTTACTGAAATAGGAGAGATCTTTATACAGTCTAGATACAAGTCCATTATATGTGTTTTATAAATATCTTTTCTTCTGTAGGATGTTTAAAGGCTCCCTTTCAACATCACTGATAAGAGATCATCATTTCTGAAGTAGTTCCATGCTGTACTGGTTCTTTGGAGATCCACCTTTGGTAAATAATTTTACTCTTCTTTTAACTGCGACATGTTTGACACCTAAATGTTAATTTAAGGTATCCAACATACTGATTTGATATATTACTATATTGTGAGATGACTGTCAATGTAGCATCAGTTAGCACCTCTACTGCATCATTTTTGTGGCTGGCATAATTAAGATTGTGTCTTAGCAAATTTGATGACTATTATACTGTTGTCTATAATGTTACACTATGCATTAAATCTCTAGGACTTACTACCACTTTTAAGTTTGTACCCTTAAACAACATCTCTTCTACCCCTCCCTTCCCCCAGTCCCTGGTGATCACCATTTTGCTCTCTGCTTTTTATGAATCTGACCTTTTTGATTCCACGTGAAAGTGAATTCCACATTTAAGACTATTTGTATTTTTCTCCCTGACTTATCTCACTTAGCATACGGACTTCAAGGTCCATACATGTTGTTGCGAGTGGCAGGATTTTTTTCTTTCTCATGGCTCAATAATTCCTGAAAATTTATTTCATATATAGATCCCATCTCTTCATCCATTCATCTGTTGATGGGTACTCGGGATGTTTCCCTATCTTAGCTATCGTAAATAATGTTGCAATAACATGGGCATGCATATACCTCTTTGATATCCTGTTTTCATTTCCTTTGGGTCTGTACCCAAAGGTGGAAGTGCTAGGTCATAAGGTAGATCTGTTCTGTTTTGTTTTGCATGGTGTGTTTTCTTTTTTTAAAGTAGTCTCCATGACCAACAGGGGCTTGAACCCATGACCCTGAGATCAAGAGTCACACGCTCCATCGAGCAAGCCAGCTGCCCCTATTTTTAATTTTTGAGAGAACTCCATACTGTTTGCCATATCGACTAAAACAATCACATTTCCGTAAATAGTGTCCAAGGGTTCCCTTATCTCCACATCCTTGCCGACACTTGTTATCTCTTCTCTTCTTGAGCTTAGCCATTCTAACAGGTGTGAGGTGGGATCTCACTGTGGTTTTGATTTGCATTTCCCTGACGATTAGTGATGCTTAGTATCTTCTCATGTACCTGCTGGCCATTTGGAGGTCTTCTTCCAGTTGCTCCAGATTTCACCTGCAAATGCTAAGTTAGGCCACCCACCCACCTGTGGCCATCCAGTCATCACCAACAGAGGACAAGGATAAGGGACTCTCTCTTTAGCCTCAGCTCTTGTCTAGGTCCTCTAGTCCAGCTAGGAGTTCCTGGGCCTCCATTACTTAAGTGAATCATTTGACCCTATTTAGCTCCCGCTCCCTATTTATCTTTATTGCAGTGGTGGAAAGATAAAGGATTGAGATCTCAAACCTCTAAGATATAATTCATTATGGTTGGTTTCAACTGCCATTTCAGTAGGACCAAATTAAAGAAATGTGTTCAGGGATGAGTCAAAGTGGAAAAGCATGCTGCACATATGGGAGTAATTAGGTTTGAACCATTTTGAACTTGGGGGTACACCCGAAGCAGGCTAGTCCTGCCTAGCTGCTCATCCATCGCACCCGATCCCAGGGAGAGATGATGTGACCTCCACATTCTTCTATCAGACCAAGACTGGACTCAGTGTGTCGAGCCACACTCCCTCACTACCAAGCTGTATCTGTTAGTACACTGAAGGTGTGTGTGGGTTCTCACTACAATCACCTTGTGAAGTAAGGCTGCGAGTGTTACTGAACTCCTAAACCCCTTCAAAACCCACTTCAGGAACTGCTCCAGGAAGGCTTTCCTCACTCCCCAAGGATGTAATTCTCTGTCCCACTTCCATTTTTTACATCTTTTGTATAGGATACACATTTTGTATTTTACATCTTTACATCTTATGGATATGATATCATATAGTGTTTCAAGTGCTTTACACATATTGACGTTTTAAAAATAGTTATGTTTCTTAACTCCATACAGCAACAGCAGAATGGCACAAAATGAGCCGTGCCACGGAAAGAACCAGCAATTTTTCTGCACTCTACAGTGTAACCAAGAATGTGGGAAATAAAGTGCTGATATATTGACTCATTTAAATTTCACCACAATTCTCCGGTAGGTACTCTTACTATATCTATTTCACAGATGAGGAAACAGAGGCACAGAAAGCAAACAACTTGCTCTAAGTGACCTGCTTTGAACCCACATAGCTCTGAAAACATTCTGCCACGTATTTATACCGCTGCACTTAACGCACTATTTTGCAGTTTGTTTCCAAGTCCTCTTCAATTCTGTGAGCTTCTGAAAGCAAGGACCTGTTCATATTTGTTCAGCTCTGTATCCCCATTACATGGCAGTCCAAGCTGATGGACCTCCTTTGTGCTTACCAGGCCATGACAGAGACCCTCAACTGTGACCAGCCAAGTCACCAACTTTCTAAATAAGCCTGGAACTGAACATTCACTGGGTGGCCTAGGATGTAAGCAAATGAAGTACATTGGCCATCTGCAATCATCCCTGGGAAATACCTCATCTGAATCTAGAGCCAAAAAAAAGGAACGTCACTCCACAAGAAACTCCAGAACCTCAACAAAAATTGGAAACTAAATCTTTAAAGGCAAAACAACTCAGACAGAATCCAGAATTAACTCTTTTTGATTCAGGAAAGATAACTCTTGAGATTTTGCAGCCCATTAGTGCAAGGTCAAACACAAAAGAGTTATACGTCAATTACACCCCAATAGTATTAATAACAATAATACAAACAACAAAAAACCAAATGAAGATTCTGGGCCAGTGAATTACAGCTGTGGGCAATCAACAGCATAGCACCCATAAAAGCACACTTAATACACAGAATAGTAACTAAGAGCCTACGCTGCCCAGTGCTACCTGAAATTTGAACGTGGCTCTGCCCCAGTCTACTGTATGACCTTGGTTAGGTTCTTCAACCTCTCGGTGCCTGACATTCCACATCCATAAAACAAGGCTTAAAAAGAGAACCCATGTTTTAGGGTTGTTGGGAGGATTAAATGAGTGATGAACCAAATGCTTACAGCACAGTGCCCGGCACACAGGAAGGGTGCAATAAACAAAACCTTTTACCTTCCTGCTTCTTCAGTAACATAGGCAGAGAACGACTGGCATGGAAGGCACATTATTACAGCCATCACCTTTGCTCCTGGTGCCTGGCACACAGTCGGCATTTAGTGGGTTTTCACTGAATGAATGAATGAATGAATGAGTGGCCCAAGTGCTTCCCAGGCTTTTGTTCAAGGAGGGAGACTAGAATGGCAATCAGAAATAAGGCTTAAATGTCACGAGGACTAGCCCAGTAAACCCATCAATTTAGCATTCTATTAACAAGATCGACGTGTTACAGACATCCACCGTATGTGTTCATAATAACGATCCTTAGACATTGTATAAATCCTCTTGTGTTTTAGGAAGTTTCAATCCTCTTGTGTTTTAGGAAGTTTCAATGGTTAAATTACATTCAAAGAAGTTTTAAAATTAAGTATATATTACTGCATTCAAACGCTTTAAAAATTGGAAATCCATGTAGAGCAAAAATGGCAACAATGAATTAACCGGAATATTCTGATTGATTGCAACACTTAGTTCACACTTCTCTACCCACACGCTGTTGTATCCGTCTACATTCTCTATTTCTCACTAGACTGTGAACGCCTCTTATGTCTAGCACTTTAGTATCCACTGTGCCGGGGATATAATCATGGTCAGGACATACTTGCCAATAACAGCCACTGTGCTCCATGAGCACACCACAGTAAAACGTTTAGCCCGGGAACATACTGTTTTGGTGTACCTACATCTCCACAAAACAACCAAAACCTCATGTCTTTAAGATTTTTAAATATAAATTTCAACATTTAAAAATACAGTACATTCTAAATCATTTCTTTAAAACTCTAAAATTTAAATGATGTGACAGAATCTATGTCCCTTTTAATTTACATTTCCAACAAAGTCCAATAAAAACTGTTAATTTTCTTATAATAAACTATTAGAGGCTCATACTGCTGTCTGGAAGATTGACATCATACTATTGTACTGTGGATGGTGACACTTGCTCAAAGACAAGGAAGTAGGAAGAAGAAAAGATGGGAGTACGTGAAGAAAAGGAAGATTAAAAAGCAATCTCTGATTCCTCCTCTTACACATTATGAAAATATTAGGCCCAGGAGTCTGCTCTGTACTCATGTCAGAAAGAAAACTAAGTCAAAAAGACCAGCTCATCATCTCCTGGACTCTTACGCCAATGCCAGGGAAAATGGCCGGTGTGCTGGGGCGAAAGGTGGGCGCACGGCAGGTGGAGTCGGAACATAAGGTGGTGCCCCTTCAGTCAGTGCCCCAGCCTCCTGTCACATTCCATGGGGGCTCTTAACTCCTACTGTCTAAGAGAGTCCACTCCAAAGCTGTGCCCCCTACCTGAGTACTAGAAGTGCAGCAGGGAATAAAATCTTAGCAAGAGGATCTTGACTTTAAAGGAGAGAGTTCAGGGGCGCCTGGGTGGCTCAGTTGGTTGAGTGTCCGGCTTCGGCTCAGGTCATGATCTCGCGGTTCGTGAGTTCGAGCCCTGCATCAGGCTCTGTTCTGACAGCTCAGAGCCTGGAACCTGCTTTGGAATCTGTGTCCCCCTCTCTCTCCGCCCCACCCCTGCTTGTGCTCTGTCTCTGTCTTTCAAAAATGAATAAACATAAAAAAAAAAATTTAAAGGAGAGAGTTCAAGCATGCCTTGGTTGACTCAATTGTTAAGCATCAGACTCTTGATCTCAGCTCAGGTCATGATCTCATGGTTTGTGAGTTCGAGCCCCGCATCAGGCTCTGAGCCATAAGCACAGATTCTGTCTCTCCTTCTCTCTGCACTCTCTCTCAAGATAAATAAATTAAAGGGGCACCTGGGCGGCTCAGTTGGTTAAGCATCCAACTTTGGCTCAGGTCATGATCTCTCACACTCCGTGAGTTCGAGCTGCTGACAGATCAGAGCCTGGAGCCCGCTTCAGATTCTGTGTCTTCCCCTCTCTCTGCCCTTCTCCTCCTCATGCTCTGTGTCTGTCTCAAAAATAAATAAAAACATTAAAAAAAAAACTTAAAAAAAAAGATAAATAAATTTAAAAAATATTTAAAGGAGGGAGTTCAGTTTTCATCCCATCAGTAGGGAGGTTGTGTGTTTGTATTAAAGTGGGGATGCCAAAGACAAACTCTCAATCTCTCACACAGCTTTCTCTGGGGTACCATTGTCCTGCAGGGAAGATTGTGTGTGGGGGGAAGGTTTTTAGAAAAGTACACTCTGGTATTCACTTTGCCCCAAGGGCAGAATTCCCCTGAAAGAGGGATCAGGACTCATCATAGCGTGTTGGGCAGGAAATGGTTCTGTAAAATGGACATTATCTACTTAAGAGAACTATTTCTGAGGATTAAATGAGGTATTTTAGGTACTTAACACACTGCCAGGCACATAAGGGCATGATGTTTACTCTTATTTCACTGATAAGTACCAAAGATGATGAAAATAAGCTTCAAAGAAAATTTGTTCACAGACCATTGGGAACAACTGCAACTCTGCTAAACTCTTTTAGGGCTGCTTATGATACAACAGAGCAAAAATGGTTTTCTTTTTTAAGATCTCTTCCTTAGAAGTTACTGTGGCAACATGTAATTTCAAATCTTTCCAATGCCCAGCGACCAAAATATACTTATTACATTTTGTCAGTTAAAACATCCCTTAAGTGTGTGTACTAGCTGAGTTTAACTAAGTCATCTATTAAACACGGCCTTCCTGTGTTGTTTTGTTTGTTTATTTTTTAAGAGAGAGAGAGAGAGCAGAGTGTGAGCAGGGGAGGGGCAGAGAGAAGGAGACACAGAATCCGAAGCAGGCTCCAGGCTCCGAACTGTCAGCACAGAGCCTGACACGGGGCCTGAACCCACAAACTGTGAGATCATGACCTGAGCTGAAGTCAGATGCTTAACCGACTGAGCCACCCAGGTGGCCCCTGTGCTCTTATGATGTGGTATCTTACCAGATGTATATATATCTCTTATTAGCCTTCCTATCTCTCAATCTCCCAGTGGTTATAAGGGCTTAGGATTCCTACTTCCTGATTTTTGACTGTCAAAAGCATGTTTATAGAGCAAGAGAGTCCTGAAATAAAAAAATGAACCCAGGGAGAGTCTCCTCCATTATCAGTAGCTACATTTTAGTATTAAAGCAATTAAAAAAAACGAATCACAAATGGTACCGGTCTGCTGCCTAGATTAGCTACAGCACTGAACAGATGACAAGTGTTTAAGAGACGCAATCAGATACAGACAGGTGTGATGAGGTAAAAGGTAACTAAGATAAGCTGAGGAAACCAGTTTTGCAGAAATACCAAAGCATAGCTTCAGATGAGACTCAACTCCTGCCTGGAAGCTCTATCAGCAGCTACAAAGTTCTATGTGGCAGCCACTGTCACCATAAAAATGAAAGACAGAGGTAGAGGAGACACAGGTCTGTTTCAGGGCAGACCAAACGTGAAATAAAGACAAGATTTGGGGGAAGACAGGTGCTATGAAGCAAGCACATGACCGGTATCCAGAATTCTCAGTGCTATACAGACTCCTCACACCATAATCCGTCTGCTTCCTGATGCTTTGGCTCAAGTAATCAGAAACTGGAAGGTAATGGGGATCTACCTGGTTCCTGCACCAGAACAAAGTAGGATAAGACAACTAGAGGTGAGGTAGGGAACAGGACCACCCTCCCTCATCAGAATTTTATTTGACAGTGGGAATGCAGAGATAAACATTTTCTCAGTGCGGTAGTACTCGGCCTCAGCATGCTGGTGTTCTCCTGCTGAATATCAAACACAGAAAAATATTCATCTCCACGGACAGGTTTTCCCTTGATTTGCTTTAATTATGTAACATTTTCTTAAATTGTTGGCATTTGCTACTTCTTGGTTGCGAGCACACAGATGCAGCTGACAAAATGAACAAGTAAAAAGCAACTTTTTCTTGTGTTTAATTTGTTAAAGCTTCTTTTGTTTTGGTGGTCTTGTTTGTGAGTATGTTTGTTTTTGGGACTGCCTAACACACACCAGCCTCACCCCCAACATCATTGGTCGTAGGATAGTCAATACCTCCCTGATGGGTGTGTGGTAAAATTCTAGGGCAAAATCAGTTTCTGTCTGAGAAGTTTATAATCTGGATGGGGGAGACATATCTTGAATTGTTGGAAAAATATTTAATTTCTAATTCTTTTAAAAGCAAATAAAAGAAATAATACCCATTGGCCAGGTTTTTTTTTTTTTTTTTGCATTTTTTCATGTCACTAACACTAGGGTAAAATAAGCAAGCCAATGGTGAAAACTGCTATCTTAGGTACAAAATAAACGCTCTCTTTTTTTATTAATGGGTGTGAATATGAAACATGATCATCTGTAAAATAATAAAATAAAGACAGCTTTGGTTTTTGACAATTTCAGAAAAAGGAACTTTGGTTTTTTATTGCTTTGAAGACTTTCTGTAGTTGACTTTTTTCTTGCTTTGCCATTCACTTTGGATTTGCATTACCTCAGCTCCTCAGACATAAGACAAGGACAGACAGTCCTTATTTAGAAATCATTTCCTAATTTTACATTTTAAAAGTCAATATTTAAAAAGAAAAACCTTATTAACTGCCCCAATCCCACACCCGCTCCTGAATAATCTAGTTTAATACAAGCCTATAAATAATTTCGTTCGTCAAAAAACACTTAAGTAACTTTACAAGAATTATTGTTTAAAAAATTTACATAGGGAAATTACAGTTCCAGTCATTTTACCCCTATAACAGATGGACCTCAAGTATTTGAGCATCAGTGGTGTTTCCTTAGCACATCACCCTTTAGTTGTTCTGTTAGCATGCTGGTTGAAAGTCTTCTTAATCACTCTTTTCTTCTCCTTGATAATGTCTATACTCTGGCTTCAGCTCCCATGTGTTTTTGTGGGTTCCTTTCACGTTCTGCACACCAATTTCTTTTAAGATTTCCTTTAGGTAGCCCTAAAAACAAAAATCCCCAAGATGAGATTATGAAGGCAAGAAACAAAATTTAAAATAAAACCACACATCAAACTACATTCACAACTAATAAAAATTACGATTTCGAAAGCACAACAAGATTTCTCTATAAAGAGGTTTAATAAACCGCCTTTTGGTTCTATTTATGCAATACATGATAACTGTGTTAAATGTAAGATCATTTGCATTAAGGGATTGGAAGTCCGGGATGCCAACAACCTGAGAGCTTAAAAAAAAAAAAAGAAAAGATGTCTGGATGAAGATACACTAGAATGTTACTAGTCTCGATGTTTACTAAGATGATGCAGTATACCAAATGTAATTTTCCCTCAAGTTCAGTGGCCTCACTCAGTTCACAGCTGGATAGGGTTATTCTTGGATTACAATCAGCATTTCAGAAGCAGTAGCATATATAAAAAAAAAATAACAAATATTCAGGCATCCAGAATTCTCAGTTCTAAGTGACTCTTCATATGTGCTACAGGCCACTTATTTTTCCTCCTCTGTGATAAGGAAAGTTATTATTTGTGATTAGTATTGTTTGTATCTTGGCCAAGCTTGCCAAGGCAATGTAAGGCCTACGAAGTGATAATAAGACATGCTAAACGCCCAGGCCTGCAGCTCTCTTGTGCCTGGCTCCTCCAAAGGACAGAGGTAACGATGATGCAGGGCAGAACTCCATCTTATGTTATTTTTGGTCCCTGAATATTTAATACACGTTAACCAAATGATTACTCTATTCAGGGAATTGGTGGCTGTGATAAATATAATACCAAACGCCACCTTTACGTGCCAATGCCCAAGGCCAAAAAACACTCCATTATAAAAGGACCAACCTAAGTTAGAGTACTTCTCTCTTGGAGTAAGAGAGGGAAGTTAATTATTTAAAAGTGTTTTTTTCGCCTGCAGAACCAATCCCGTATTATTTTGTGTATATGCTTCAAAGAACCTGCTACAGTATTAGTAACTCACCCTGTGGATAGAAGATGTAATTTTTTTAAAAGTGAAATGAGGCACTGATTTGAAAAATGGTTGAGAAGCTCCTACATAGATCATGTTTAAGGCAGTGCCTTTCCGGAGTATGGTCCTGGGCCACTTGCATCAGAACTTCATGGGAAACCTGTTAAAGAAGCCTCATCTTAGGCCTAGTGAATTGCAATCTCTGGGGCCAGGCCTGGGAATCTGCATTTTCACATGCCTCTAGGAGACTGGTTTAACTACACTAAAGCTCCACAATATCTGTGGGAAGGACTCTCCCAGCTCTAACACTTTAGGATCTTGAGTCCTCCTAGTGTTGCTTAGTTCTCTGAGCCTCACAATTGCTGGAGAGGTGTTAACCAACATAATCAAACACCACCTTACACTGACTGGTATAATGTTCTACTGCTTATAAGATCCTTTCACTTAGGGGTAGGTCGTCCCCTAGAAACAGTGGCTGATTAGCACTGGAACTACATACGGCTCTTTACGTGGCCCTGGATGACGTAGCTCTACTACCAGTGTGGCCTTCCCATTCCAGCAGCCAGGCCCCAGCAGGTGGCAGCAATGAATCAAATGAGGCCTGGGTTTCCCCAGGAAGAAGCCTGCTTGCCTCCCACACTTTCTGCAGCTGCCTCCACTGAAGGATCTGTGCGAATGAGTAAGCATAAAGGCTTGAGACATCCAGGTAACATGCACATCTGCTATCTGCTACTTCAAATTACATTTTTAAAAGGAGACACTGTTCATAAACTACTTTCTAATTAGACAGTATTCACAAAGGGAAACTGATGTGCTGGGCATAAATGATTTTCAGCTTAGATGCCAAGGACGACATCTTTGTAAAATTCCGAAGAATGATTTATTGTGATACTGGCTATGAACCTGCACACAAACAATAAGACAAAGGTGGACGCACTGCAATGGGTCCAAAATGAAGAGAGCAATTGCTAGGAGCGCGACAGTTGTGAGACAGAAGCTTTCCTGATTTAGGATCACAGTATCTAGCCCTGGTACAGAATTCTGTTTTGGTGGAAGGTGGGAAAGAGCCTATTTCTGGAGCTTTAGAATGTTCTAAACTACAACCTAAAGCTATTTTACTCTAACCAAATGAATTAACTTGGCCACAACCTATTAGTAAAGAAAGTAACAGTACTGATAGGGGAACACAGGTCACAAGAGTCGCTGAAGGGAAGACACAGGTAGGGAACAGCGAGATCACGTCATTCCTCTGCTGAAAAATTTTCAGGGACTTCCCTTTTGGTCTACAGGTTAAATTCCAAACCCCTTCACAGGCATCCATTCAGGCCTGCCTTTTCCCTTTGGCCTCATCTTCTAAGAATTCCCTGAACACATACTTACCATTTGTGTGTCTACATGCTTCTAGTTTTCTCCATATGCTGTTTCCTTTCCCTGTCATACTTACCCCCTTCCCTCAAATCTGAACTCCTCAGCCTTGAAGACTTGGCACCTACCTCTTAGGTTTACATTTCACACTGTATGTACCTCAGTGATCGCCCTCATACCACGTTGTAACCCTTTACTTCTAGGTCTCTCTGCCATCAAACCACTAGCGGTGCGAATGAATAGGCAGTGCTTAAGAGTAAACAAGGGAACTATTCGGGTGCCTGGTTAAGCGTCCTACTCTTGATTTGGGCTCGGGTCATGTTCTCATAGTTCGAGAGATCTAGGGATTCTCTCCTTCTCTCTCTGCCCCTCCCTCATGCCCCCTCTCTCTCTCAGGGAGAAAAAAAAAAAAAGGAAATAAGGGAACAAGGATTTGGGCAGGGGTGGGGTGTTTTGAGGTGAGATCATTTAGAAGGTCCTATGGACTAAAACTATGCTAACTCTACTTCTTTTCATTTTTAGAACTCAGGCTCTAATTAACTTATAGGGTTATGACCAGGTTTGAGAAATACAAGTTGACTGATTAAATTGTACTACCTGAATTTGAATTATATTTATTACTAACCTCTGTATTATAAGATGGGGACAAAGCCATCTGGGGGAAATTTTAAAAGTTCTAACAGGACTGAAGATCAATTGGCAATCTAACTCTCCTTTTATAAAAATTCATATATTTGCACAAATATTTATTTTAGACCTCCTATGTGACAGGAAGAATGGCAACAGAGTCATTTTCATCCCCAAGAGTTCACAGTTTAAGATTAGGGTATGTGAATGGGGACACAAAGGCATAGAAGCAGACAATCGTAAGTTAAAGCATAGTAAGAAGGACATATATACAGGATATTATGGGAGCACTGAGAAGGGGCACTCAGCCCAGCTTGAGTCATGATCTTAGGTTTGAGGATGTGTATTTGATCCTTTGAATTAAACGGCGATTCTGGGCCCAGATCAAAAGATACTAATTCTTGGGGCGCCTGGGTGGCGCAGTCGGTTAAGCGTCCGACTTCAGCCAGGTCACGATCTCGCGGTCCGTGAGTTTGAGCCCCGCGTCAGGCTCTGGGCTGATGGCTCAGAGCCTGGAGCCTGTTTCCGATTCTGTGTCTCCCTCTCTCTCTGCCCCTCCCCCGTTCATGCTCTGTATCTCTCTATCCCAAAAATAAATTAAAAAAAAAAAAAAAAAAAAGATACTAATTCTTCTCCTCTTATACTAAACACTGACTTTCCAATTTAACCTTTTGCCTGATCCCCTTCATTTTAAACAAAGTATTCTGGAACTCAGTAGATCACCTTTATGTCACACAGGATTGGAGAGATTTCTCATTACTGCTATGTGCAGTGCTACAAAACAAGATTTGAAATAAACTGACTCAGATCTAGAAACTTTTCATCAAAGGGATGTGTGGGAGACTATTTACAGGAAGTCTGAACTGCAGAGAAAAAAGGGATAGAACATTACAGCTTCCTTGGAAGGAAAAGGCAAAGCAAATACTGGGCCAAAGAGGTTAGGTGATGGGGCACCTGGGTGGCTCAGTTGGTTAAGCATCAGACTTTAGCTCAGGTCATTATCTCCAGGCTTGTGAGTTCAAGCCCCGCCTGACTCTGTGCTGACAGCTTGGAGCCTTGAGCCTGCTATGGATTCTGTCTCCCCCTCTCTCTGCCCTTCCCCCACTCAAGCTCCGTCTCTCAAAAGTAAACACTTAAAAGTTTTTTTTAGGGGCGCCTGGGTGGCTCAGTTGGTTGGGCGTCTGACTTCGGCTCAGGTCATGATCTCGCGGTCCGTGAGTTCGAGCCCTGCATCGGGCTCTGTGCTGACAGCTCAGAGCCTGGAGCCTGTTTCAGATTCTGTGTCTCCCTCTCTCTCTGACCCTCCCCCATTCATGCTCTGTCTCTCTCTGTCTCAAAAATAAGTAAACGTAAAAAAATTTTTTTTTTTTTTAAATTTTTTAAAAAGGGGGAGGGGGTCAAGTGATTAGGATGTGGTTTGCATATCTGTGGGTCAAGATAACACTGTGGTAGGCCGAAAGGCAGAAATCCACAGACCAAATTCCTACCATCCCCCAAATCAAGAAAAACATGTGGAGTTGCAAGGCACAGGAGCCTACTATTGCAGTCTCTTTCTCCTTCTGTCCCTCCTCCCACCCCCCCTCATTTCTCGTATCATCTTTACTGCTCTGCGAACCAATCCCAAACCAGGAATTTCAGTTAAACATTACATATATAATAATAAATGAACTATATCTAAATTTTTAGAAATTGGTCAAGAACATGTATCTTTAACAAAGAGCTGATCGCCAAGTATTGATGCTTTAGGTAAGCAAATAATATGACCCTATCAGACTTTTGGTCACAAAATCTTCCCAGAAAGCTTGGAATGAATATCCAGTATGCAGTCTATACCAAAGATGGTACCGGTTAATGCAGACACCCACGGACAATCATTGTATGCTTTTTACGAAGTGATCCAACGCAAGAGGGACATTATCAGTTCTAGGATAATTTCCAAGTATCATTTCAAATGATTTGTGTGATAAATCAGAGGGCTTACTGATGAAGATGTTAGTGGCTCCAAGGCACACAATTGTTTGATTAAAAAAACACACAACACATTAGGCATAAGCTGTGAATGAAGGCAACATATGTTTTCCCTCCTTTACACAGAGAAAACTGTAAACAGGATTGGGAAGGTGATGCTGCAAATTCTCTGGGACATGGGCCATGTCAGTATTTTTATCCTCTTTTCCTTCTGGTTTCACCCCCACTTTCCTACTAGACACTCCCTTCCCTTGTCTTCCTCTCAGGTCACACAGGCTGCATTCCTCCCTTTGTAGATGATGCATAATAAAGTGGCCAAGGCACAAGCCCTATCCCAACTCAGCACTACCTTATGGATTAATCCAAATTCTGGAAAAGCAACTTTATTATTGCATGAATATTTGTGTGCTGGTGAACCAACTCACTTTTTTTTTTTTAATTTTATTTTTTAAAAAATTTACACCCAAATTAGCATATAGTGCGACAATGATTAAGAGTCGATTCCTTAGCCCCTTACCCATTTAGCCTGTCCCCCCCCCCCCACAACTCCTCCAGTAACCCTCTGTTCTCCATATTTATGAATCTGTTACGTTTTGTCCCCCTCCCTGTTTTTATATTATTTTTGTTTCCCTTCTCTTATGTTCCTGTTTTGTCTCTTAAAGTCCTCATATGAGTGAAGTCATATGATATTTGTCTTTCTCTGACTAATTTCACTTAGCATAATACCCTCCAGTTCCATCCACTTAGCTGCAAACGGCAAGATTTCATTCTTTTTGATTGCCGAGTAATACTCCATTGTGATACCACATCTTCTTTATCCATTCATCCATCGATGGACATTTGGGCTCTTTCCATACTTGGGCTGTTGTTGCTAGTGCTGCTATAAACATGGGGGTGCCTGTGTCCCTTCGAAACAGCACACCTGTATCCACTGGATAAATGCCTAGTAGTGCAATTGCTGGGTCATAGGGTAGTTCTATTTTTAGTTTTTTGAGAAACCTCCATACTGTTTTCCAGAGTGGCTGCACCAGCTTGCATTCCCATAAATCAACTTAGTAACACTTCATGTGCCGGGCACTAGCAAATGATTCACATGTTTGCATATTTCAAATAAACAAAGTTTACCTCCTTTGGGCCAAAACTTTTAAATTTAACTATGTGTTTCAAGATGTGCTTTCTAAACTGTATTTGTTTATTTGTACGCTAAACATAACTTAACCTTGAATACTGACTGCAAGGTATTCCAAGGCTGAGAGATGATGGTTTCCAATTGGGAAAAAAATGTATACATATATAGTTAATGTTAGGTTATAGTTAATTAGGAAAATATAATCAGAAATATACAGATGCACTTGGCTGGCTCAGTCAGGGGAGTGTGCAACTCTAGATCTTAGGACTGTGAATCTGAGCTCCATGTTGGGTGTAGAGATTATGTAAATAAATAAAATGAGAAGAGGAGAAGAGAAGAGAAGAGAAGAGAAGAGAAGAGAAGAGAAGAGGAGAGAAGAGAAAAAAATAAAAGAAAAAAAATCCAAAACTTAACAAAGTAGCAAAAACTAAAATTCCTTTTGAAATTTAAATATGAATTCTTGCATTTTAGAACCATGGCAGCTATCTATTAGTGCATTTAGTGTGAAGTGCGGTTTCAAATGTACAGAATATAAGAAGGTATCAACTGGCATAGTTATTTTTAGTCTATTTGAAAATACTGTTAGAAATTAAATGACAAGCAAAGAGACTATAGGTATATATTTCACCAATAGAGAATTTTTGGTACATTAGCTAGCACTTGCAACCATGAAGTATTATTCACCCTTAAGATATCTGGAATAGAGAGTAAAGTTGTACTTAAGGGCAATAGGAGATAGAAGTTTTTGCTGGCTAAAGATTAAAAAAGGATTGATGAAAATTTGGCAGTTAGTTCCTCAGGTTATCAAAGCTATGAAGTGCCTCAACGATTCCACTCCCAAGAGAAATAAAATCATATGCTCATGCACAAACCTGTACATAAACGTTTACAGTAGCTGTATTCATAATAGCCAAAAGCAGAAACAACAAAATGTTGTAGATCTATATAATGGTATACTAGTTGGCAATAAAAAGCAAGGAAACACTGATAGAAGCCACAACATGGATGAAACCTGAAAATATTATGCCTAAATGAAAGAAGCCAGTGATAAGAGATCACATATTATATGATTCCATGTGTATTAAATGTCCAGAGTAGGCAAATCTATACAGATAGATAGAAAATAGACCAGTGTTTGCCTGGGGAGTGGGGGGTGAAGGTGGGAGAGGGGAGTGACTGCTAATAGGTATGGGATTTCCCTTTGGGATGAAGAAAATGTTCTAAAATTAATTGTAGTGATGGTCACACAAGTCTGTGAATACATTAAAATCCACTGAACTGTAATTGAAAATACAAATATAATTTGTACTGAAAATAAAGGTTTTAAATTGGGGTGGGGGGCGAGTGACCTATCTAGCTCATAACAACAAATTAAGAGAACACCATTTTTATTACCAAATTATGATGAGTACAGTAACACTGCCAATCAACAGTAGCTAGCTCTGTGCATTAGTCCGTATGTACTGGAAAATATGATGGCATCAGAATATTGGTCTTGGGACACTGTAGAAGGAATGGCTCTACAAAGCTGCAATACAGAACTGACACTACAAGGTCTTCTGCCAACAGGCTTATCCTCTGGTATCTCAATTCTCCTGTCAGATAGAGAAACTGGGAGGCTGTGAACACTTATCTAAATCCACAGAGTCATGCTCTCTCTAATGCTAAGACCAATCTAAAGACCAGTGAAATTCCTTTCCAGAGACAATTTCCATAAGGACCATAAGCCTAAAAGCAAATCCTTCTAGCTTGTTCAGAGACTAAATAAAGAAATCAGTAGAAGGCAGTTAATAAGCTTAAAAACTTACTTTTAACTTCCCTTCAAATCAAATGGTGCTGAAGGGTGGGGAAGGAGATTTTATAAGTAGTGATATTTTTCAGATTAAATATAAATTTTAAAGTTCATTGCTTAATTAAAAATTCTATGTAAATTTTGCATATAAATAAATGCCCAATTCTCTTTACTGGGTGCTTATGTTAAATACTGCTTTTATCTACATAATATTTCACGTAAAATATGGACTCAATTGGTTATGTTAGTAAATTCACCCCGAATTTTACCTCATTCAGAAATATGGTAAAAAATGGGGGGGGGGGGGAGTGAAACAAAGCATATAAGTTAAAGGAGAAAATGCTATTACCTATGATAAACTTTCTGGTAGATCTAGAAGTTATTAAAATCTTCTACAAATAAATATTAAAATTTCATAAATGTGTTTAAATTTCATCCATTTATATTCAATACAATTCAAATAGTTGATTTATTTTAGTATGACATTTCATATTCTAAAGCTCAAAATATATTAGGTTCTACATCATTAATTAGCAAATAATTATTTTTTAAAACAGAAGTCTCAAAAAAGGCTGTTATTAACATGCTCTTTTAAGAAATTGGTGGTCTTTATTTATTTTTAATTTTATTAATGTTTATTTATTTTTGAGAAGGAGAGAGAGAGACAGAGTGTGAGTGGGGGAGTGGCAGAGAGAGAGGGAGACACAGAATCTGAAGCAGTCTCCAGGCTCTGAGCTGTCAGCACAGAACCCAATGCGGGGCTCGAACTCACGAACCACGAAATCATGACCTGAGCCAAAGTTGGACACTTGACAGACTAGGTCACCCAGGTGCCCTAGTGGCCTTTTTTTAGTAGTATCATTCAAAAATAAACACTTCCATTTATAGGAAAAATGAACTAAAAGGGAACATGTGAACAGAAAGGAAATGATAAAGATTTCAGAAAAAAAAAAGTAAAAAAAGGAAAGTATATTCAGAACAAAACACTGTAATCAAAACACCACTTATTAAGTAGTAAATTTGGGAATATGCTTCAGACATTAAAAATACCTATTTTTATTTTGGATTAGGAACTGAATGAGCTAAGATAAAGCTTAGATCCCATTCTCTATGTACCTGGCTTAGATCAATGATGATGATTCTTAATAATACAGAAATGACAAAGCCTGACTGAGAGAGACATTAGTCTTTTTCCCCCCATTAAAAAAGGGGGTTACTATTGTGAGAAAAATATTTTCCTTGCTTATCTACATATACAAGCACATGTCTGAATACAGAAGAGGCAACATGGTAAGAGATATTCCTAGACTGAAGTCAGGACAATTGGGTTCAAGCCACTAGGGAACTCATTCTCTGGGTCTACAAGTAAGAGAGACTAGATAATCTCTAAGATCATTTTTACCTTTTTTTTTTTTTATCATTTTTTTCATCATTTTTACCTAAGATCCTGAGTCAGATACACACACACACACACACACACACACACACACACCCCGACATCTGTATATGTATATATGTAGATAATTTATATGGTATATATGTATCATAATTTACAAGATTTATATGTCATGAAGAGGAAACACGAATACTGTCGTCTGGCTTGAACAATTTAGGGAATAGTGGTCCCTAAATGGGGACCTAAATGGGGAAGACAGAAGAAAAAATAAATCAAGAGTTCTGTTTTGAACATCCCAAATGTGAGACAAAGGTGGGAAAGGTAGTGGGCTCTGGCTGGCAGAGTACTCATAACTCCATCCTCTTGGTTCAGGAATGGGCACACAACCCCCAAAAGATCAATTAACATCTTCCCTGGGGCTTTTATTAAAATAATTAGGGCAAATATTCCCTTTTTTCTTAGAGGCTGCTAGCTGTGAGGTGTTTGAGGAGGCCATTTTGGCTATCATATGGCAAGATCCCGCCTAACAGTAAAGATAACACATAAGAAAGAATAATGAGGGCACAAATGTGGAAAGATGGGAAGGGACAGTTCTAAAGTTCTAACTAATATTAGTGGCTGTAGCCAGTAATGTCTAAAGCTAGATGCATTCCTGAACTTCCCAGCTACATGAGCCAATAAATTCTATTTTTGTTTAAGTTAGTTTGAGTTGAGTTTCTATTTTTTTCTTTAAAGTCTATTTATTTTTAAGAGAGAGAGAGAGAGAGAGAGAGAGAGACGGGAAGAGGAAGAGGAAGAGGAAGAGGAAGAGGAAGAGGAAGAGGAAGAGGAAGAGGAAGAGGAGAATCCTAAGCAGGCTCCGAGCTGTCAGCGCCGAGTCCAATGCAGGGCTCGAACCCACAAACCGTGAGATCATTACCTGAGACGAAGTCAGACACTTAACCGAGACACCCAGGCGCCCCTTGAGCTGAGTTTCTATTCTCTGCAACTAGAAGAGTCTCAACTAATTCACATATCTACAATAGCATATACAAACTCTTTATCTTAAATAAGCTCTATACCCAACATGTGGCTTGAACTCAAGATCCCAAGATCAAGAGTCACATACTCCACCGAATGAGCCAGGTGGGTGCCCCTATAACAGCATATACTTATAAATAAAAAAATTTGTTTGACAGGAGAAATACTCAGGTCATACTTTCCAGACATTTTATCCTTAAAAAAAAGCCTACCTTCTTGTATCTTACTGAGGCCAAATTTTGCTTCAATTACTTCTGTTCACACTTTTACTTTAAGTCTATCTAGAAACAAATTCTGAGGATTAGGTTAACATTGCCTTATTGCTGCAATGGCTTTGTGTATTGAAAGCCCACTTTGTCCGAATAAGCAACTGCCTGTCGAGCAATGTTTAGTGCTGGGACCTTGAAATATGGGCACCAAATTCCTCCAAAGTCAAAGCCACACAAATGTTTTCCTAGATTTTCCTGTTAATTTGAACTTACTTTAGTAAAAAGCATGCAAATTGTATAATTAAACAATGGTCTGCTGGACTGACATGACTGGGGACTGCTGATTCAGAAGGAATCATCAATAATTAAAGATCAACTTCCCTAGATCATGCCTGGAAACTGGGTGGATACAGAACAAGAAAATTAAAGAGGTAACCAGAGCTGATTTTCAAGGATACTTTTGGCAGAAAAATACGATTCAAGGAACACTGGTAAATGGCTGCTATGCTAGAGAGAACACAGTGTCAAGGCTCAAAACGGTCTTGGCAGTTTGGTGTTTCAAAGGGAGCAATTAGGTACAGCTCTGAATGGTTTAAATTTTGAAGGAAATGCTGTGTATTTCTATTTTACAGATACAATAAGATATGAAGAAAGGCTAGACATAACAAATTCAAGGTGAAAGATCAAATACTGCATGGGAGAAATAATAGGCTTCCTCTGGTATTTCACATTAAAGCCCAAATTTAAATCATATAAAAACATCCCTTTAAATGGATATCATGTTTCTGACTTTACATCAATTACCAGAGCTTGGCCTTTTAAAATTGGCTTATTTACCCTTGATGAGTAACTTTAACTCCTTCATTGTTCATGCAAGTCACATGCCAGCCAATGACAGAAAAGGTCTGGCCATAAGGACAGTTTCTCTGATCAATAATTTTGCTCATGGAAGTGAAAGTTTTTAGGAAGAAGAATACAGAGAATAAGAACTGCAAAAACAAGAACAATATCTCGGGTCCACTCCATGTGTCAAAAATTACACTCTGAAGGTCAGAAAGCAAATGGGAACTTAAGAATATGGTAGCAGTGTTAATGAAATAGAGAATGTGTTAAAGTAATAGAGTTCATGGCTGGAAATCTGTTATCAAAGGGGGCACTGGGGGCCATCAGAAAATGAGAGAAAGTCATTAAATGCATATACTAAAGAGGTGATTAACACAAACAAGATCTCTTTTCTCCTCTTTTACACAGGGGCTCAAAAACTGGTTTGTGTTAAACATCAAATGTATTTAAGTACCCTGTCCAGGCTAAATGGCAGAGCTGGGACTTGAACTGAGATGCCATTACTCCAAATCCACCACTATTTCCATCATACCAGGAAGCCCCTTTCCTGGATCACTGATCTTCATGCTATACTGGGTTCTTTCATTCTTCTGGAATTGCTCAGATTAAGATCAAATTAGTAAGGGTATATTGATGACCATGAGTACAGACTCACTTGCGTCCGGTGAAGCTTTTAAAGGGGATAGTTATCTATACAGAGGAAAGCTGAACTTGGGCCACTTCGCAGGTCAATGGGATTTGCTAATTCAATTCAAATACGAGAGGGAGGTGGAGAGGAGATAAAATAGGAGACAGAGAGAAAGAGAGAGAGAGTCACAGATATCGGGTTGGAAGGGAGCACAGTGACTATCCAGTGTTCCTCAATTTTAGGAAAGGAAGTAACTCCCCCAGATCCCAGTGGGTAGGTAAATGGCAGAACCCAACCCATGCTGACCCCTTCCTGCCCCCTCCTCTAGGCGGAGATAACTAAAACCCTGGCGTTCCACACTTAGTTGAGACTGGCTCTCTGTCTTCCTTCTCTTGCCAAAAATGACATGAGGCCTGTCGAATCCATCTGAATCCATCAATTCATCTAATATTTACTGGATTTCTACTATGTTTACATTGTAGAACATATGAATATTTAGGGCTATGACTAATACACAACCCTCCTTTAAGAACCTTATGCTTGCTGAGGCAAACTGCCTCTAAACAATAAGACACTTATAAAATAATTTAGTTTCTAGATCAGTGGTTCACAAGCTCTTCGAGGTTCCCAAACCTTCTATGAGAATCTGATATTAACTATGATCTGCTCCCCAGAAAAACCCACATATGTTTGCACATATTCAGAAGACTGCTGGATCTCCTAAAGCCCATCTACTGACCATGAGGTAAGCAGCTCATTCCTTTCTTCTCCTCTCCCTTCCCTTTCTTTCTTCTTTCTCTCTTTCTCTCACTTTCTTTTTATGTTTGTTTATTTTTGAGAGAGTGAGTGAGTAGAGGAGGGCAGAGAAAGACAGAGAATCCCAAGCAGGCTCTGCAGCTGTCAGCACAGAGCCCGACATGGGGCTGGAACTCACGAACCATGAGATCATGACCTGAGCCAAAACAAAGAGTCAGACGCTTAACCAACTGAGCCACCCAGGCACCCCTAAGTAGCTCTATTTTAAGAGATTCACTGAGCACCTCTACATAAAAATTATCTGAAACACCAAAACTGAGAGAAATACTAGTTACTTCTTTTCTCTGACACAAAATGAATTTTAAAAATAGTATGTTGGGGCCCCTGGGTGGGTCAGTTGGTTAAGAGTTCCACTTTGGCTCAGATCATGCTCTCACAGTTCATGGGTTCGAGCCCTGCATCAGGCTCTGTGCTGACAGCTTGGAGCCTGGAGCCTGCTTCAGGTTCTGTGTCTCCCTCTCTCTCTCTGCCCCTCCCCCACTCGTACCCTCTGTCTCTCTCAAAAATAAATACACATTAAAAAAAGTAGAAAAGTAGGGCGCCTGGGTGGCTCGGTCGGTTAAGCGTCCGACTTCGGCTCAGGTCATGATCTCGCGGTCCGTGAGTTTGAGCCCCGCGTCGGGCTCTGTGCTGACAGCTCAGAGCCTGGAGCCTGTTTCAGAGTCTGTGTCTCCCTCTCTCTCTGACCCTCCCCCATTCATGCTCTGTCTCTCTCTGTCTCAAAAATAAATAAACGTTAAAAAAAAATAAAAAAATTAAAAAAAAATAAAAATAAAAAAAGTAGAAAAGATAAAAAAAACAGTATGTTGTTCCACGTTAAGAAATTGGGAAGCAAAGAAATTGTCTTCTCTAGTATCATGTAAATGTCCTTCTACATACAAATGCTTATTTTCCTATATCTAATGTGTGTGTGTGTGTGTGTGCGTGTGTGTGTGTGTGTGTGTTATTCCATGAGAATATACTGTCTGCATTCAGTTTCTGGAATGGCCTTTTTGTGTGTGTATGTATGTGTGTGTGTGTGTGTGTGTGTGTGTGTGTGTGTGTGTGTGTGTATATATATATATATGACACAAGGATAAACTTCATTAAACGTAGAAAAAACACAGCTTAGCTAATGAATTATTCTATTTCAATTTTTAAAAATCTAGTTTGAAATGCTGTGTCTAAGGCTTTGATGGTGAAGGGAGTGAAGTCGTTAAGAGGAGCTGATAATGGCAGCATGAGCACTTGCCTCCTATTAAAAAAAAGTAGTTAGATCTTTTGGAATTTAATTTCTTAATAAAAAAGTGAAAGATTGAAATGTAACAGTGAAATCTGCAGAAATGGGAAAACTACCATCAATATTGAAATTTCCTAAGTTATTTCCTAAAGCTTTGAATAAGTCAGAGTGTAAAAGGACAGAAAATAAAAGAGATTCCATTTAATTTTTAAAACCCTGTAAATAAATACTGTTACAATTCAATTCTCTGCTTTGCTAATGTTAGGTGTAAGAAAGTGAAACAGAAGGAAATGTGACTCAAAGACTGGAGAAAAGGGATTTGGATTCCTTATTTGTTACCAGTGTTTTAATGGATTAGAAATACAAATTGTTAGCAAATAGGCACAAAAGTCTGGAGCAGGGATGGAAAAATGATTATTTATAGTACAAACTTTCTAAAACATCAACTTAATAAATTTTTCCTTAAAAATGGAGAACAGACCAACAGACCAACCCAACCACAACCTCAACCAACACTGGAGCAGTACACAGCTCAAGTGTAAAAGGACCTAATGTTAGTGCTAGGTAAATTTTGATTAAAAAAAAAAACCCGCAAGACAGAGATGAACACCCTCATCATGACAAATCAGTATGGCTCTTAAAGGAAATGCAGTTCTTCTAGAAGGCACATTTTCAAATATATGAAAGAAGCTGAGTGCTTTTGGAGGGAGGTAGGGGAACAAATGAAAGACTAGGCTTGATGTCAAGGGATCAGTCAAAAGAAGGGTATATCTACTTTATCTTCATATGGAACTATTAACATAATGTATTTGAAATCTAAAATAATGAAGCTGATGTCACCAAAAAATAACCTGTATTAAGACATCTTTCCTGAGTGTTGAAATAAACCCTGACATTAGCATAGGTGCACGTGAACTTCTTCATATATGATACCCTTCTCTTCAGAAACGTCATCTAAATGAAGCAGGACATATTTAAAGGATCAATGTGAGCATATACATACCACAGGTTGTTTTGTGATGTCCACCAAGTCCTTAAGATTGTAATACTGATGTTTCTCAAATGCTGAAAATAGCATGTCTAAAACGTGTTGTTTATCAGCTCGAGCTCGTTTTCCATCTTCTTTCTTTTTCCTTTCATATTCAATCTAGGTGCAAAAAGCAAAAGTAATAAAGGCATCAATCCAACATTCTCACTCTGAAATATAGGCATTCTCTTTTTATCACCCAAAAATATGATTAATTTCAAGCTGTAAGGCTACAGTTTAAAGAGCAGTTCAGACTGCTCCTGGGGCTCCTCAGACCTTGAAGGCTCTAAGAGGTATCAACATGCCATCTGTAAACCAATTTCATTATTTCCAAAAGCTTTATATAATGCCTCCATTTGCCCCCAAATAGCCTTTCTGTGCCAAATTAGAAATCAGTGTGGCTACTGATTTGCTCATGGTGATCAGAAAGTCCAACTTGCAGTTCCTTTGTTTTTATTACCCAAAATACAGTAAAATAGTTTATCTAACAGAAACAGTTTGATAGGTAACATCTTTCAAAATTGAGGTTTTTTGGGACAGACAGAAGATTAAAAAGCAGGCATATTATGAAGAGGTTCTCTAGGAAGTGAAAAGTTTGAAAAGCAGTGGTAAAGAGAAAAGAATGTAGGCAGTGACAGGAGGCCTTTTCTCCTCCCCACACTGCGTGACCTCCTTGAACACATAAAATGAAGTAAGCTTACTAACAGAAAATGGTAATAATACATACTCAGTACTCAAAGCACAAGCAAACTATTTTCCCCAAATCCCCATTTTATCTTAATTCATGTGAACTCTAAATTCAGCTGTATAATACACCTTCATTTGTAACATAAAAATAAAATACCTCTCATTCAAATAAAAATGACACTCTAGGATCAAATGGTGTGTTTGTCCTGTAGTTCTATGTACCTTTATGCATGCTAGATTGAAAGCAGTGGCACTAAGAGAAGGTACAAACTTTCTCCTCATGTTATCCTCTAGAGATTTCATCAGTTGTAAACAAAAAAAAAATTACTTAAAAAATTTTTTTAAATTATTTATTTTTGAGAAAGTGCAAGTGGGGGAGGGGCAGAGAGAGAGAGAGGAAGACAGAGGATCCAAAGCAGGCTCTGTGCTGACAGCAGTGAGCCCGACGTGGGGCTGGAACTCACAAACCGTGAGATCATGACCTGAGATGAAGTAGGAGGCTTAACTGAGCCACCAAAATTACTTTTTATTAGGCAAACTACTGAATGGGAGAAGATACTTGAAACTGACATATTAGATAGGGAGTTAATATCCAAAACATATAATGAACTTTTAAAACACCAAAAAAAAAAAAATTTCGATAATCCCCCAAACCCCCAATCTGATCAAAAAATGGGAAGCAGATCTGAACAGACATTATTCCAAAGACATACACATGGCCAACAGATACATGAAAAGATGCTCAAACCACTAATCATTAGCGAAATACAAACTAAAACCACAATGAGATATCACCTTACACCTGTCAGAATGGCTAAAATCAGAAAGACAAGAAACAACAAGCGTTGGCAAGAATGCGGAGAAAAGGGAACTCTAATGCACTGCTGATGGGAATGTAAATTGGTACACCGTGAAACAGTATGGAGGTTCCTCAAAAAAATTAAAAATAGAAGTACTGCATGATCCAGTAATTCCACTATTGTTTACCCAAAGAAAAAGAAAACACTAAATCAAAAAGATATATGCACCCCATGTTTGCTGCAACATTATTTACAATTAGCCAAGATATGGAAGTAACCTAAGAGTCCATCAACAGACAAATGGTAAGAAGAAAAATATATACACAATGGAATATTATGCAGTCACCAAGTCACATCATTATGCATGATGAGATCGTGCCATTTGTGATAACATGGATGGATCTAGAGGGTATTATCCTAAGTGAAGTAAGTCAGACTGAGAAAGACAAATGCCATGTAATTTTGCTTATGTGGAATCTAAAAAAACAAATGAGTAAACAAAAAGAATCAGACCTAGAAATGCCAGAAGGAAGAGGGGAAGGAGATGTGCAAAATGAATGAAGGAGAGTGGGAGATAATAGGCTTCCAGTTATGGAATGAGTTAAGACACGGGAATAAAAGGTATAGCATGGGGGGCTGCCTGGGTGACTCAACAGGTTAAGGGTCCGACTCTTGGTTTCAGTTCAGGTCACTATCTCACAGTTTGTGGGTTTGAGCCCTGAGTCGGGCTCTGTGCTGATACTGAGGGGACTGCTTGAGATTCTGTCTCTCTCTCTGCCCTTCCCCACTTGCTCTCTCAAAATGAGTAAGTAAACATTTATATATATATAAAAAGGTGGAACACAGGAAACATAGTCAATGATACTGTAATAGTGCTGTATGGTGACATGGTAGCTATGCTTGTGGTGAGCACAGCATAATGTACAGAGAAGTGGAATCACTATGAAACTATACACCTGAAACTAATCGCATTGTGTGTCAGCTGTACTCAAAAGAATTTTTAAAAACGTATTCTTCATTGAAAACATGCAACTTATATTCACTCGTTTCAGCTGGTTAAGCTTTTAATTTTTTAACGTTTATTTATTTTTGAGACAGAGAGAGACAGAGCATGAACAGGGGAGGAGCAGAGAGAGAGGGAGACACAGAATCTGAAACAGGCTCCAGGCTCTGAGCTGTCAGCACAGAGCCCGACGCGGGGCTCGAACTCATGGACCGTGAGATCATGACCTGAGCCGAAGTCGGACGCTTAACTGACCAAGCCACCCAGGCGCCCCTATTTTTTATTTTTAAAATAAGCTTATTTATTTTGAGAGAGAGGGAGAGAGAATCTCAAGCATGCTCCATGCTGTCAGCACAGAGCCCGGCAGAGGGCTTAATCTCACAAATTGTGAGATCAGACCTGAGCCAAAATCAAGAAAGAGTTGGACGCTTAACCCACTGAGCCACCCAGACGACCAAGCTTTTAATTTTTTAAAGAAACATTTCATTTTAATAAGGTATTGTAATAAAGCATAAAGCATATTAGAGGAAATATATATATATATATATATACACACACACACACACACATATATATATAGCAGCCCACCTAGTAAATAAAGGCAGGCTCGATGAAAGCTGGCAGAGAACATTCTCCTGTGCATCAACTGGAATTAATGTAGGAGAAAGAAAGAAAGAAAGAAAGAAAGAAAGAAAGAAAGAAAGAAAAGAAAGAAAAAGAGAAATGTATTTCAAAACCTACAGCTAAATTACTGCATAAATGCCACCCTCATATAGTTAGGCTTACTCCCTATATTTTACAATAGAGATTTGTTATAAGAGAGATAAAACTTAGTTTCTATTGATGTTAAATAGAGAAGAGCAGTGTGACTAGAAAAGTCAGAAGCAAGACTGGAGAAGAGATAGACCAGAGCCACCTATGACCAAGGAGAATATCCAAGTCTTCCCAATATGGGGAAGATGTAAAAAACAGATGAAAACACACATTTAAGGGCAAAGGCAGAAATACTGTGTCTGTCCCAATTCAGTGGGAGATGAACAGACAGCAAAGCCCCAAAGGGATGGACCTGAGGTCCATTCAAAAATTTTCTCTCTCTAGGATCAAAAGGAGGATAAAAGTGGGGTGCCTGGTTGGCTCAGTTGGTCGAACACACAGCCTTTGAACTCGGGGTCATGAGTTCAAGTCCCACCTTGGGTGTAGAGCTTGCTTAAAAAAAAAAAAGAAGGATAGAAGCAAGAGAATAGGTACATCATGGAGAAAGTAAGCATGACACACCAGGACAAAACACACAAATCCAAGCAGGAGTGTCTTTGGGTTAAATAGAGAAATATCATGGAATGCCTTAAGGGATTACTATTTTAAGTCCTGCTTTGTTGAGCAATGTCTAAAATATATTATGTTCCCTGTTTACAATTGTACTTAGTTTGCATCCTGAAACCCCCTTCCACTCTTGCACCTCATTTGAATGGTTTCATGTTTTGTATTAAGATGAACAATCCAGGGGCATCTGGGTGGCTCAGTCGGTTAAATGTCCGACTCCTGATTTCAGCTCAGGTCATGATCTCACAGTTTTGTGAGTTTGAGCCCCGGGTCCCGCTCTGCGTTGGCAGTGCGGAGCCTGCTTAGGATACTCTCTCTCTCTGCCCCTCCCCCACTTGTGCTGTCTCTGTCTCTCTCAAAATAAACACTTAAAAAAAAAAAAAAGAAAAGTCTGGACTAGGAGATGAAGTTGTTATAATCCTTTACTCTAGTCAAGCGTGGGATAAAAAAAACTTAACTTGGATCTAGAAAAATAAAGGGAGACATAATCAGATTAAGAAAGGGTGAGGAAAGCCTACTGCCTTCTCATAGGCTTGAGTGGGATGTGGGATTTCATTTAGCTGGAGGCCACAGGTCCTCAAGAAAAATACTACCAAGGAAGTGAGGACTGAGTGAAGGTCCAGTGTTGGGCTTCGGTACTCTCTGCGTGCAGCCACAGTTGCATGATATTGTGTGTGCCCTCCTGTCCCAGCTTTAATTTATGCCGAGAAGGTGGAAGAGTTAAATTCAGGAGACAGTAAAAATAAGCGATGGTACATTCAGCTTCCACCCTTAGGAGACTCTTCCTTGTGTGAAATGCCTGGAGAAGCGAGGAAGATTAACAGGAAAAATGTTTTCAAATACAGACAATCCCCAACTTAACGATGGTTTGACTTATTTTTCAACTTAATGATGGTGTGAAAGCAATATGCATGCAGTAGACACTGTAAGTGGAGTTTTGAATTTGGATCCTTTCCCGGGCTAGCAACATGCTGTGCAATCCTCTCTCACGGTGCTGCGTGGCGGCAGCCAGCTGGAGCTCCAGGTCAGCCACGCCATCACCAGAGTGAAGAACCCCTACCCTCACAGCCACTCTGTCTCTTACTTTCAGTACGGTACTCAATACATTACGTGAGATGGTCGACACTTGATTATCGTTTGGCGGTAGAGGATTCTGCCCAAATGCAGGGAGGCTAATGCGAGTGTTCTCACCACATTTAAGGTAGGCTAGCCTACACTATGTGTTGGTAGGTTAGGCGTATTAAACGTATTTTCAATTTTGACTGAAACCCCATCAAAAATTGAGGAAGAGCTATAAAGAAACCTGCTGATAAAGCAAGATGGTCCACTTCAGAGAGGGCACATACTCTAATTGGTAGCAGAGAGAAAAACCTCGTACAGGTTTGTCATCAAAGTTGTTCCAACCCCAGAGCCACATGACAGATCCAAGAGAGCCGGAATCAAAGGTAAGAATTTAGAGTAAGTTGGAAAAGAACTTTAAAATCAATACTAGAATCAGAGTAAGGGTCAAATCAAGTTGTGGTTCAATGTTAATGAGTAGTGAGAAAAGTACCAAATTCTACACAGATCGTTTTGAAAATCTTGATTTACATGCTTCAACCTCAAAATTACTGTATTCAGCGCTGGTGCTTTCCTACTTTAGATCTGGGGGAAAAGAGACTAGAAATGTGCTGTGTTAATGGTGTCTATTGATGGCTCAGTATCTATGGGCAGTGCAACCGAACTTTAGATTAGTGAAATAAAAACACTTAAAATTACAATCTGAGAACCCAGGCATACAAAATAATAACAGCAACAAATTGGCAATATTAATCCTTATCAGAGAAACTAAAATAACAGAAAATTAATTTATTTAAACACAAAAAGCAAAACAGAACATGTCTTTAATGTCCTCAGGGTCTGTACTGTGGGATAACTTATAGAAAAAGACTGTTGTGAAACAAAATTTTTGTACTACAGCGTTAGTTAAATCTCTGCTTGGTAATTTCCAAGACAGGCTTATAATCTAAATTTTACTCTGTGGTAGCACGTAGTTCCAGTGGATGTATGTAAAATTATAAAAAGGGACAGAATTGATTTCCATGGTCATTAAGTTATTAATGACTAACCTTATACCCAGGACAAAACCAAGGTCCTGAGGTAACTTTTCTTTTTAAAACTGAACAGCACAGAAATGGCAATCTTAATATTGTAGTACTTACAATGTTGTATGTTGTACAGATAAAATTAATTCTACAAATAAACGACAAATGATATGAACTAGTCTATTAAGGAGAAGACTATAATGTTAACATAATGTTATTTCTTCTCTTTTTAGCTCTTTTCTCTTTGGGCATTTTGTTTCATACTGGCACACCGGCACTGTAAGAAAATGGTGACACTCAAAACAGTCGCATATCTAACTTGTTAGCAGCCACCACAATATACTGGTGGGATAGTTACTGGACCAGAAATGGCTATTATGTGCATTTTAATTACCGATATTATATCTGCTCCAGTGGCCATAGATCAATGCACAACCAGCTGCATGGAAATAAATGTCAATTCATAAAGGACTTAAAACTTAGTCTCCAATTGAAAATTTTATAATCCAAACAAATCTATTATACACAATTTTTCTTTCACAACAGAAAACAAATTATTCAAGACTAAAATGCAACCACGTGTAGAAAATCCATTGTGGTATGGTATAGAGATACTCAACCATCATTACTGAAACCTTAATCACTGACAACAATTATAAAAGCCACCCACTGCCAATTAAAATACTATAATACAGATGTCTGTAAATTTCTAGATTGTTGTTTGCAGAAATACTTTGATTGCTTTGTCAAGGCAGTCTTTGTGGAAGCTTTTAACTTTTGAAGTGAGCATGACAGCCTTGAATATCATGGTTTGCATTTAAATTCTTACAAAGATCCTCCTCACCCCTAATGCTTCTATTTTTGCAGAGTGTGTTTTTATCTCTTGGGAGGAAATTAATTCTTTAGAGTCCGTGAGTTCTTGGTGTGCAAATTCAAATGGACAAAGCATGTAGCATACTTATACTAATACTAGGCAAATACTGCTGATAAGCCTTTATGATACGGTCCTACAATTATCTATTACTCATTTAGCGAAATTCCAAATTTATACATAAAACTAAAAAACCAAAACCACTACAACAAAAACAAACCCAACAACCGTAACACAGTTAGTTGCCACACTGAAGGAAACAGAATGTGCATAAAAATAAATTTTCTTCCTAGTTCCTGGGGATTGACCTCAAAATCTTATGTAATCATTCAACTCCCTCCAACAATGATTCTCTAGTTAAGTTTTTCTAATTTTCTATCACTTTCTTTTTAAAAAAAATTTTTTTTCAACGTTTTTTATTTTATTTTTGGGACAGAGAGAGACAGAGCATGAACTGGGGAGGGGCAGAGAGAGAGGGAGACACAGAATCGGAAACAGGCTCCAGGCTCCGAGCCATCAGCCCAGAGCCTGACGCGGGGCTCGAACTCACGGACCGCGAGATCGTGACCTGGCTGAAGTTGGACGCTTAACCGGCTGCGCCACCCAGGCGCCCCATATCACTTTCTGACCAAGAGTTGTCGCCAAGAAAAAGAAGGGAAAGAAAAATATTTTTTGAAGCTGGGGGCCAGAGAGGATGATAAAGACAAGAAAATATTAATTCTTTTTAAAAACCTTAGGTTTGCTGGAAAGAAACTTCCTGGTCTCCTCTCAGGTATTATTTTTGGCCCTACCCCCAACAGGATAGATGGCAGACAAAACTATGAAATTCCTGTCTCTTTGAGTTGGTGGCTGCATGCTACAATTACCAAGGAAACCTGAAAAATTTTAAGATAGTTGGCCTCCACCGTAGATCAATTAAAATCAATCTCTGGAGGTATTTTTCTTTTTAAAAAGCTTCCCAGGGGATTCTAGTGTACAGCTAGCACTGAGAACTATTATCTAGACAACAGAAGACAGAATTCCTTATGAGAAAAGGCCGAAAAGCGTAGACCACATGTGAGAAGGCTGTGAAATTTACACATGCTAGATGATGTCCACAAAGCCAACAAAACCACATACAGAAGCATCCTTACTTGCAGAGATGGAGGGAGCTGGAAGGAATCTAACATATCAACTCATTCTATGTATGTCAATCTGTAAATTGTAAAATGTACTATTATATTAGTATGCATGGATATTTTTAAAAAGCATACACAAATTAAAAAACTTAAGGACATGAAATAAAAACAAGCATTATTTTAAGAGTAAGCTTTAATTTGTCAAAATTGTAAAATGCATTTTGGTTTGGTTCTGAAAATATACTATTCAATCTTCACATTCTGGATGCTTGTTTTTAGGTGAATTCCAAATTATAGTTGTTTTTTCTTTTAAATAGTAGCTTTGTACCAGCAATAGCTAATACAACTTAAGGTCCAATACACACGCAAAGGTAAGGATCGCTACGTCACTTATCTTCAACAAGCCTTCAGCCCCAGGCCTCGGGGGTGGTGGCAGCAGGGGACCTACAGGTTACACTTCCAAGAGTCCCCCGCCAGCTGGTTTCCAGCTGGGGCCCTGCCAATGGGAGAATGAAAGGAGGAGGAGGGGAGATTTTTGCTTTTTTGTGTGCGTTTTGTACACCTCCAGCAGCAGCAGCTTCGCGTCTCTGGTAACCGACGCCCCTCCCCCTTTTCCAACTCCAGCCCTTGGTAAACCATCTGTAACCAATTCCCCACGTTAAATCCCTTCCTGCTGGAATATCTGGAGTTGTTTTTGTTTCCGTGATAGACACTAACTGAATCATCACTGATGACAGGGATGACAAGTCACATTTAAAATGATACTGCTAATTTCCTTTTTGGAATTCCAGGGCCAAGTTCTTGTCACGTCAGATTACATCATCATTGTTTCTACCTCACACAGTGACTGATAAAGAGGTCATTTTAGATAGAAGCGTCAGTTTTTCCACTTTCTTGTCCACATATATTTGCTTTATTAGTATATTATCTTTACAGGTAACTTTAAAAGCATTTGTTCATTTTTTAAGACTGAGTTTAACTAATAATAGGTACTATAATATAAACCTCTGAATTTAGCACCAAACCTAAAAAGCTGAAAGCAAATGAAAATGTGAGGTGCTTGGAAGTACCACTGTCAAACCATCAGTGTTATAAAATTCCTACTCTTCTGCTGAAAAATGACTAGCACAGGGACTATGTGAGGGTGCTAGGGTCAATCCACAGTATTTCTAAAGCTCAATTTCTTTCCTTTATTACATGAAAAACAAGATAAATACAAGCTCCAATATTTCTCCCCTCACTCAATGGGACCTCCCGTAAATCCTACTTTGACAAGCCATTATTTCCCAAAGTTTGCTTTTACAAACACTTCAGAGGATGGGGGAAGGTAAATTTAATGTTCAAATGCATACAAAATATAGACTTAAACCAATTCCAAGGTCCCTAATTTTAATATATTACAGTGTCCATTTTGAAGAGGATAACATAATCAGAATCTACAAGTTCTTTTAACACAGAATCATTTTACACAACTCTTTTTTTTCTTTTTCCCCAGAAGACTCTCACAAAATTGGTGTTTCAAAACTTTGAAAAATGTTGACCCACATGAACTGGTTTCAAGTTTCAGAAATGTAATGAAGATGTAAGGTACAAGAAAACCACTTCTGGTGAAACCTAACAAGTCATACCTTACAGGTAAGGCAAGAGTTCTCAGGGCCAAGTCTTTCAAGGAAGGAACATTCTAAATTATAATTCTAATCATATATTCTTTTTGGCTCAATAAATGCTTCCTGAATGGCAAGTATGGTAGGTATTATATCCCAGATAGTTTGTGAACTAAAGAAATAAATTTCAATTTAATGCTTAGAATAGCTCCATGTACAAAGTGGGAGCTCAAATATTTGGAAGTGATGGGAATCTACCCCCAAAACTGAGAGCACACTGTATATACTGTATGTTAGCCAACTTGACAATAAATTATATTTAAAAAAAAAAATTGGAAATGATTACATATGTGTTCTAGATACAGTTGACCAGGTTCGGACTACATGGATGTTTTCAATAAATACAATACTGTAAATGTATTTCTCTTCCTTATAAAAGAGAAACTATTTTCATAATAACATTTTCCTTTGTCTAGCTTACTTTATTGTAAGAATATAGTGTATAATACATATAACATTCAAAATATGTGTTAATTCACTGTTTATATGATCAGGAAGGTTTCCAATAAACAGTAGGTTGAGTTTTTGGAGAGTCAAAAGTTATACATGGATTTGAGTGTGGAGGGTGAGGTGGGGGAAGAAGTCAGTGCCCCTAATCCCCACATTGTTCAAAAGTCAACTGTATTTGTAAATTTATCTATGTGCCATAGGTGGGTGGAAAAGGTTCCAGGGGTAAATGCAAGGTGAGTTCTTTCTGATCAAATGCAGTAATATAGTTTTAAAAATATCTATGTCATTTTCCAACCTTTCAGTTTTTGTAGAAAATTTTTTCCTTACATTTATCTTTAAAATTTTATTCAAAGATCCTCAACTGTTACAATGAAATACCAGACTTCATGTTTACGTAGTTCGCTATGCTTGAAATGTTTGAAAACATTTCAACATTATACTGAATTTAAAATTTTTATTGAATGTCTTGATTATATACCCTCTAAGTCATTCTTGTTGAATTATGTTAATGTTTCTCGATCTTCTAAAAAGTCAAAGTCTCCTTCTAATAAAAATAACAAAAGCTTTACACTCTTTCAAGTTTATTTATTTATTTTGAGAGACAGAGCACAAGTAGGGGAGATGGGCAGCGAGAGAGGGACAGAGAATCCCAAGCAGCCTCTGAGCTGTTAGCACAGAGCCCCATTAGGGGCTCAATCTCACAAATGGTGAGATCATGACCTGAGCCAAAAAGCAAGAGTCAGACGCTTTAGTGACTGAGCCACCCAGGTGCCCGACAAAAGCTTTATACTCCTATAGTTGATCTTATACTATAATACTGAGGATGTTTTTAAAATCTACATAGGTGCCTCCATTCATTCTGATATACTCCCATGGGGGAAAAGAATGACTAAATATTCAAATAATGCAATGTGATAGATTATAGTCAATCTTTATTTTTATATAAACAAAATCTTTCCAAAGATTACTATATGGCTCATTACTATAACTACATTAGTACAATGACTCACCAATGCTATGACATCCTTAATGAAGGCTGACACCATGAACTGCCACTTAATGTTAAAAAGTCTTAAGGCAGATGTTTTTTATCATTATGTCCCAATAAGAAGTTCAGAATACAATGTATTCATACTTGTACTAAAAAGAAAATAATATAAAAACATCCTAAAAACATGAAATTAGGAATATGTCTTCTATACCTACCAGGTGGATATAGTGCCAATGCTGCTAAGAATATGAACTTTGATACTAGCAAAGTGCCAGCTCTGATTGATTTTTCTTTTGGTAGGAGATCATCATGGCTTGGTACTAACACTCCTCCCTAGCTTTCTTACTTTTCTTTATTCCAATGAAAAGCTTTACTGCCCACTGTAACAATTCAATCAATTCACACTCATTATGATGATTCCAACAATTCAAAAAGAGTTTATACAGAAGAAAATTAGGATAAAATCATTCTAGCTCCTACTGTCCAAAAATAACAACTGTTAAAGTATTTAATCTTAAGTTTGGACACTGGTTTCCAATCTTTGCCTGTCTTAAACAATAGAGAGAAACACTACTGTATATCTAGCTTTGGGTACCTGTCTTTCTAGGATACATCCTTAGATACAAGACTGCTGGGTCAAAGGATATATCCTTTATACACAATATATCCTTTTACACAAATTATCAAACTTCTCTCCAGAAAGGTTAGATTTCCTTATAGCTTATGGAAAGTATGGTCTTTTGTTGTCCTTACTGTGATAAAGAAGAAGCCAGAAAAGTAGACTTTTATTTACGTGTCTCAATCAAGAGACAACATAAAATATCCCTCTTGGATTATCAGACACTGATTCAGCCTGTTCTCTTAATTTACGTTTCCCCTAAAGCATAACCAGAGGCTGTGAAATGAAAGCCTGGCTGGATGCAAATGAACTTTGACTTGCTTTACTTAATCCACATAGTGTAGCAATTTTTAAAGTCTGAATGTCTTTAAGAAGAGGCATGTGCACTCCAGTTCATCACAGTCCCTACCATTTCACCTTCAATTTCAGCATTCTGCTCACCGAAGATGCCTAGTTGGCTCTGTAGGCGTTTGCTACCTCTCATGTAAAATAACTCAAATATCATAAAGTAGTGGTTTGACAGATACTAATCTGTGACACCTAAATCTGTATACTTAAGGCCAGTCTTAAAAAGGGATTCTTTCTTCCTAAATACTGTATATCTAGAGGAATGTTAAGCAACAAAGTAGGACACAAGATATCAACTGTTAAGTATTACTGCCCTTAACTTAGGCTTCACTGTATTTTCAGAAAATCATCACATTTTCCCTTACATCTCCAGTATTTCAAGACCCAAAATCCTTAGCCCTTTTAGTGTTGTTAATGACCTGCAACAACATTTAACAGCATACCTCCCAAACCAGACTACCTGGGTTCAACGCCTGAACTGGTTAATTAGTGACTTGTGTGACCTCACGTAAGCTAACCTCTCAGCTTGTATTAGTTACTTCAACTAAAATGAGGACAATAGTAGTAATTGCTTTCTAGGGCAGGTATGAAGACCAAATGCATTATTACGAAGCACTCAGAACAGCGCCTGGTACACAATATCATATTACATGTGTGTATATAGCATAGCACAGCATAGCATAGCATAACATAACATGATATATATAGTATACACAAGATATACTTCAATAAAAATGGTTTACACAAGATATACTTCAATAAAACATATACAGGCAGTCCTCACTTTCCATGTGGTGTGAGACCATAAAAATGCCCATAAAAGTTGAAACTATGCAAAGCAATCTTTTTTTAAAAAAAAATTTTTAAGTTTATTTTTATTTGAGAGAGAGAGAGAAGAAGCAGGGGAGGGGCAGAGAGAGAGGGAGACAGAATCCCAAGCAGGCTCCACACTGCCAGCACAGAGCCTGATGCAGGGCTTGAACCCACAAACCACAAGATTATGATCTGAGCTCAAGTTGAGAGTTGGACGCTTAACCAACTGAACCACCCAGGCTCCCGGAAACTATGCAAAATAATCTTAATAATCAATGGGAGGAATTACCATTGTTGCAAACTTAAAATTTCTTCTCGATACATTAAAAAGTCCCATAAAGGTATAGAAAAGTGGGAAAAATCAAACTAATATTAAGTACACTGTAATTTAAAACATTGGAAACACTGAAAAATGAAGTGTTTTATTTCTTTGAAAAATTTATCAAGAGTATTTTGAACAGTGGTTGCCTTCTTCTCATTGTTTAACTTAGGATACACAGTGAACATCTTCTCCATGTTTGCCAAACTGTCATATTCTTTCCTCAGTCTAGATAACTCAAGCACCTAATAGCAGGTACATGACTGCTAATGTCCTTTTAAAACCTAAGAGTCTACAAAACTTAAGAACAAAGATATAACAGAATGAAGATAGACATGAAGACTTACATTGTATTGATGATTAGCAACAGGCTTATAATTAGTTGTCACCACTTTGTCCAGTTGCTGTGATAGCCTTACAGGTTTGGAAGATTCTTCTATTTGCAATCTGAAAAAAAGAAGGCATTGTCAACAAACTTATTTATTAGAGGGAAACCTGAAGAGTTATTTCTATAATTCTTCTTACTCAAGAATACTTAATATATAAAAAAGTAACCTCAGAAGATATATTAAGCCTTAATATAATACTTCAAAAACACACTGAATGTGTATGACAATAATGCAGAAACCTGAACATAGGCTAAACATATAAACCATCTCATAATTCTACAATTTGCTTCTAATTTTACACTGTGTAGTCAAGTCTTAACTACTAAAACCAAAGAAACCAACCAGCTTTAAATTTCTGGGGAAAAAAATCTACCTGTAAAAATGAACTATCTTAATTATATGGCATTAAACTAATCAAGTGATTAATTCAAAATTGTATTCACTCGATAAAAGATAAAGATAAATAGAAAGATAATATGTTGACACTAAGGTCTAATGATTGCTTTATTAGACAGCAAGATATAGAACATTTCCGTCATCAAAGAAACTTCTCTTTGACAACACTGGTATAGAATGCAGCCCTCCATCTAAATTAAAATATAACTCAAAATACCACTTTTGGGAAAAGCTATAAACATATGACTTTAAATACTCTTGTTTAATAGAGCAGGAACTAAAAATAATTTTCATTTAAAATTTCTTTAAAAACACAACTCACAGTATAAAAAGTACCTATTTTTATAAAATTTTTATTTTATTTCTTGCATGAAGTTATCTATTTGCTTCTGCCTTTTTTAAGTATGGAACACCTAATTACTAGAAGAATTTAGATATATACCAGTTGCTTTTTTAAATGGAAAAGTTATAAATATTACAGGTTTTGATTTTACTGTGATTCCCGAATTCGATATAGTAATTCCTGTGTTGAAACACACATATTTAAATTCTACCAGTTATTTATAAATCCCAGCATGGAGCATAGAGCCAAATGTGGAGCTTGAACTCATGACACTGGGATCAAGACCTGAGTTGAGGGGTACCTGGGTGGCTCAGTCAGTTGAGCATCTGACTCATGATTTTGGCTCAGGTCATGATTCCAGGGTCATGGGATCAAGCCCTGTGTCACGCTCCGCACTGGGCACGGAATCTGCTTAAGATTCCTTCTCTCTCCCTCTGCCCCTCTCCCCAACTTGCATGCTCTAAAATAAAAAACAAAACAAGACCTGAGGTGAGATCAAAAGTCAGATGCTTAACCCACTGAGCCACTCAAGCACCCCAAAATGATTATTTTATGAAGTGTAAGAAAAGTACTCTAGAAATATCTTTAGAAACTTACTGTATATGTAACCATAAATCATACATACAATGTTACTTTGCTTTTCATGAGCCAAATATACTTTCTACGAACCAGGAAGAAAGTACTAGCTAAAAGTCTAGAAGGGGAGTGTCCACCCAAAGATGGACTTGGGCTTCTATTCCTTCAGTAGCCTCTCAACTGCTCTTGGACAAAGCACCAGCTCTTTCATATGAGTTCATGTCCCTCTGGGATCTAGTCCCTGCTTATCTCTCCAGCTTTATCCACATTCTCTCACATCTGCATCCGACAGCATGCAGCTGTGCCATGACCAGATTTTAGTAGAAGCCTCTGGCTGGCAATCACTCAGCAAGTGTTTACTGGGTGCCTATCTCTGCCAGGCACCGGGTTAGAGGTTGGGAATGCTGCAGTAAAGAACAGACTTGCTACAGTGGAAGACCAGCATTAAACAAATGCTTACCTATAACTCATTAACTGCAGTACTAAAATGGAGCAGGGGACTGGTATTATGACAGCTGATTGCATGATGCTATGAAGTAAATATTAACCCCAGTGTGTGCACTTGAGGGTAAACTAGAGCAGGACTGCTCATGCTTTTGAGAGGTGAGGCAAGGGGCACTTGAGTGGCTCAGTTGGTTGAGCATCCAACTTCGGCTCAGGTCATGATTTCATGGCTCTTGAGTTCAAGCCCCATGTCGGGCTCTGTGCTGACAGTTCAGAGCCTAGAGCCCGGAGCCTGCTTTGGTTTCTGGTCTCTCTCTCTCTCTGCCCTTCCCCTGTTCACACTCAGTCTCTCTCTCCTTCAAAAATAAACTTAAAAAAAAAAAAAAAAAAAAAAAAAAGAGGTGAGGCAAAAAGACTGGGTGGAAATGACTCCTCCGAGCAGAGAAGACATCTCGAAGTGACTAAGAGAAAAAAATGATTGAAGACAGGTGTAGGGATGTTTACAAAGGGTTAGAACTAGGTATGTATTACCCCTTGCAGGGGGGGGGGGTGGGGGTGGGGGGGGTGGAATCACGTAGCAGCCTGTTTCTGAAAACCTTTGTGTTCTAATCCTAGCCCTATCCTTACCGGAATCAGTTCTCAGAGGTTTGGCCTCTGTTAAATGGTAATCTATCTGTTATGCTGCCACTAAATTGTCTTCCCTGTTTCAATCATTGCACTCCATAATTTGATCTTATGAGACATTCAAGGAGGGAGGCATGTACTAGCTCCTTCCTCCCACATTAAATGATTGTTCCCATTACTTCACAATTTGAAAATTCCTTGGGGTTTCAGTTTGTTTAGGTAAGTGTGTCTTTATAAGTGGTAACTTATTCCTGTCATACTCTTACACTTGAATTTATTTGCAGGCACTGCATTCTGATTCAGGTTCAGGTGGCATACTTTCCTTTCAATTCTAGTGCAACAGCTCTAAAAGCCAATGCTGTCATCCACAGAGGGTCATGCCGTTTTTATCCTCAAAGTATTTCATCTCTTAAATATAGAAAGGAAAACAGTGAATTAACTTTTTAAAAATAAAGAACTCATATAAAATCTTAACCTTCCTATTATGTATTTAAAATGTCAACTTCAAGGGTTTTAATTAAAAGGGGGTATCTTATGATTTAAGACTCAAAACGTTAATCTAGGCACTGAAAATATAACATATTTTTAAAGAACTAAGTCTTAAAATACTTTAATAAACCCGAATAGTTTAAAATAGGTTGGCAGGTTCTTTACCGAACATAAATAAATTCATCTAACATTATCTCATGAAGTGTTGAAACAATTTGCAACTCCATTTCACCACTGAACAATGCACTTAATTAAACATCAGGGACCTCAACATGCCTTCAAAGTCTTGGTTTATCTGGGTTTGCACAAAATAACATAATTTGGAAATATTTGGTTTGCAAGGTTGAACAGCAAAGTACACACAGAGGTTGTGGGCTGGACTGAGAGCAAAGTAAGAGCTTCAATGTCCTAGAGACTTAAAAAAAAAAAAAATGGGTGTTAACTTTTTTCAGGAAAATTTTAAATATGGTGTTATTTTAAAGAAACTGGAACAGAAAAAGCATATCCTGTGATCATTTAGATGCAGGCAGGCCTTGTTTTACTTTTGTTTTATAAACCATTAAAAAAATACTTATTAGTGCTAATTACTATCACTTCAGGACAATTTTGAATATAGTACTTCCATTCTTAGAAAGCTCAATTACTAGTCTTTCTGGAATTATTAGCTAAAGAGCCAGTTTTACCTCTTACTTCTTCCCATCAAATTAAAAGGTCAAAGGCCACATGACCTAAGAGCTGAAATACTAACAAAACAGTAATAACTATAACAAGTAATAATAAACACCTAAAAGGCGCTTACTACGCACTGGAAACAGTGTTAAAAGCTTTATCTACATCACCTCCATCTCACTGTTTCTTCATAGTATGCAAAAATGAACTGGAACTCAGATTCTTTTTTTTCTTTTACTCCAGGTTTCAAGCAGTTAATTTATAGTCCCTCACAGTATACAGTCCCTTCTATACAGTCTCCCAAAAGGTAAGATAGCAGAATAAAATCTCTAATTAAAATTTTGTTGAGTTTAGTTCAAAATAAGTAATTCTCCTTGACACTCATCAACCTGCCTGCAACAAGCCCAAACACACACACACACACACACACACACACACACATACACACACACGAGCACATGCTCCTTTTCAACACTGAAAAAAAGACTCCTATTAAGTTAATGTCACAAGTCATTAGGCTACAATCATGGTCCATAATGAATCATCCTTATCACTTAAAGATCTCCTTCATTATACTTTATATAGATTTATGTACTATGCTGGGGATCGATTTTCACATTATTTAGTGTATTTCTGAAATATAAAATCCATGTTAAAAAAATAAGAATAGTAGCATAAGCATCTCCAAAATAATTTAAAAGACGAACACTGGCAGATTGGGGAAGAGAAGTCTATAAATTTTAGTCAACAGATCCTCTATTCACTCTCCTTGGGAAGTACAGTGCTTCCCTTATTAAAGTAACAATAAATATTTGTTAAGCAAATGAAGAAATGACACCATTATTGGACAGTTAGATCATGCAGGGCAAGAACCACATTAAGAAATCCCACATTAATGCTTGATTTGATACATGCAGACTATTTTCATGACTAAGTGGAAAACCCTAAGTAACACCACCTTGGCTAATCTGGTTATCAACTGTAGAATTAAACAACTACAAAAAAAAAAAAAAAGAAAAAAAAACAAACACTGAACAACAAGTGTTTCCACCAGCAGCTGCCAATGTAGGAGTCATTTGTGTTACAGCTGTATTTGATTGCAACTTATGCTATTCTTAAAATGACAGGTTTCATAAAAGGAGGTGTATTTTCTAAGATTTTTATTTCATTTTTAAAAGGAGAAAGTAAGGGGTGCCGGGGTGGTTCAGTCGGTCGAGCATCTGACTTTGGCTCAGGTCATGATCTCGCAGTCTGTGAGTTCGAGCCCCACACTGGACTCTGCTGTTGGCTCAGAGCCTGGAGCCTGCTTTGGATTCTGTGTCTCCCTCTCTCTCTGTTCCTCCCCAGCTCACACTCTGTCTCTCTCTCAAAAATAAAGATTAAATTTTTTTTTTAAATAAAATAAAATAAAAGGAGAAAGTAAGCAGTGAAAGAGGTAAACAGTGCCTCTAAGCGGGGAGAAGGAGGCTGACATTTGCAGGGTGAGAGAAAGAAAGATCTCAAGGCAAGGAGAAGCAGGAATAGCAGTGGAGCACCAGAAGCGTCTATGAGCGAGAGCACATACATTTGGCCCAACGTCAGATAACCAAAGGGAAGTTTCAGAAGAAAGCCCAGCTTGGGAACAGGCAAACAGAAGGCTGGGAGAAAGGCCAGGTGAGGTAATAACCAGGTGCACACTGAGCTGATTTACTAATATGAAAGGTTCTGGTGACATTTAACACAGTCCACTTATAGGAAGTTTTAAATATTCTGAGAATAGGAGAGGGAGAGCTTCTTGGAGGACCAGAGTAATGGAGTTATATCGTTACCTGGCAGGGCTGTTCAAAGGATTAAAGAGAGTAAATATGAAATTAAATAATTTAAGTGTCCCTTACAAATATTTACTATTCGTAAGCTTTATGAAAACACAAACCTTCCTTGTGTTCCTGGGGCCTAGAATAGGCCTGCAGGATAATTGTGTTGAATAACAAGTGAGAAGATAAAAGATGAGAATAAAAGTTTTAGGCTGCATTCAATCAGGAATGGTAATCTGGTTGTCAAATCATGAGATCTGCAGGAATATATCTAACATTTAGATCTGACATTTAAGAGAATAGGCTTAATAGGTTTAATTTTCACTCTGCAGGAAACAGACACTCCATATCTACTTACACTGTCTAATATAGTAGCCACTAGCAAAATACAATTATTTAAATTAATTTAAATTAAAACTTAGCTCCCCAGGCACACCAACCACATTTTAAGCACTCAATAGGTACATGTGGCTGTTGGCCTACATAGTGGACAACATAGAGACAGAACACTTCTCTCACGGCAGGAAGTTCAACTGGAGAATCACAAAGTCAAATCTCTACAGAAGCTTGTCCAGTGGAGTAGGAAGCACCAGTGAGAGCTAGGGGCTGTGGTGAACTGGAAATAGAGCACATGCTCCATCCTCAGTGGGCAGTAAGTCCTTAGCACTTACTTGTTAGTCTGTAGGAATACAAGCAGAGTATTACCAGATCTTCCAATTACTCAAGAAAACGCAGTCAGATTTTTAAGTGAAAGCATTTATTAAACAGTGCCAACTAATTCAGTTTTTATAAAGGGCAAACCCTTCCCCTCCCCAAATGAAAACAAAACCCTCAATACCAAAAAACACATATACTAGCTCTACCAGGCCACTAGTTAGCAGCCCTCAAACATCTATATCCCAGGGGTTTTGTTTGCTTTTTGGAAGCAAAACAGCAGCAAAGAATTAAGAATTCTTTACTAGAAGCCGGGAAGTCATGACACAAGTAATAACCACTTGCATAAAGACACCAGTTTTGTTGAAGGACCAGCCATTCCCTCCACCTCCAATCCCACGCCCCTATCCTAAGGAGAATCCGGGAGCTGGCTGAGATGCTCTCCTAGATTGTTGCTAAGGGAGTGCATTCCAGCCAGTAAGCAGACTAACAATCGAAAAATATCTCCTAAACAATACAGAAATTAGACAGTTTTCGGCTCTTTATAAAACTAGCAATTTCATATGATTCAACCTAACCGCTCCTGCTAAATGACAGGCTTAACACTGAGTTGAATTCTTTTACACGAGAAAAGAATTCAAATCGCTAATTAAGTCCCAGCATAATGGTGACTTACCCATGATCATACCGTTTGTCAGAAGCAGGGCGGGGGGTAGGGGGGAATGTATGATACCTTGTCCAGGGCTCTTCACCTGTATCACAATTACATCTTAAATATAATGAAACAACCCAGATGTCTTTTCGAGTTGATAAGCATATACTGTCCCAATTTAAAATGTTTATAGCTATTTGAGAAAATATCCTATGTCCCAAAATATGTCCATTACATTAGCTAGCAAGGTACTCAGAAGGGGCCTACACTCCTCAAGGAATGATGACTCACACTTGGACTTTGTTTTCTCCTAGATTCTGGTTAGAAACAACAGTCACTGACAAGCTTTTGGTATGTGTTGGGTAAGGTAAAATAAATGTTAGTGTAATGAAGACATTTTGTAAGGATCTTGTTCTTGTTTTCTAAATTACTGCCTAATTTCTATTTTTCACTGAAACACTACAAGACTGTCAATCTATTATCAAATTTTCACTGCTCCAGGAAGAGTGTGTCACCAGCATTTCAGAGAGTATCTATCGCTGCTAAACAGTACAAAGTCTCCACTCGACAGTCCAAAATATAAATATCTTGCCTCCTGCCAAAACATTTCCACTATCTTACATAGTTTATCCTTTCATATTCTTTCCTTATGTAATATATTTATTATCTTAAACTTGAAGGCAAGTTCATCCAGGGGATACCTTTAACTTAAGCAGTAGCATTACTTCTAAGTCACCAGAGCTCTGGTTGAATGCAAGTACAAAAGACACCCAAACTGTTGTAGGAAGGGGGCCAGGAGGACAGCGCACACAACAACAACAACAACAACAACAACTTCTTAGGAGTCTAGAAAACAATAGGATGTCTAAGGTTTGCATTGCTTGAAGATTTTGTTCAAATAATTATAAATTATGGTCACTTGCAACTTATCCATTATAATTTTTTTTCCTTTAGTCTAAGTTAGGCATGCTTTTTTAATACCATCTCATGAAAGTAAATTTCTTTTCACCTTGGAAAGTTTGGATTTCAATTTAAGCGTGTGATGGGGAAGCAGGAAGCAGGCAGAAAGGAAAGAGGGGACAGAAGGGAGGATAGCTTTTATTGGGAGAAATCCTCTGCTACTTACACTTTTTTTTTTAATGATTATTTATTTTTGAGAGAAAGACACACACAGAGTGCGAGTGGGGTAGGGGCAGAGAGATGGAGACACAGAACCCAAAGCAGACTCCAGGCTCCATGCTCTCAGCACAGAGCCCAATGCAGGGCCTGAACCCACGAGCCACAAGATCATGACCCGAGCCAAAGTCAGCGCTTAACTGACTGAGCCACCCAGGTGCCCCTGCTTATACTTTTCCTTTTAATCATATACTCTAGTCACTATTTTAGTACAGGCAAAAAGTAGAAATATATGAGGGGAAAAGAAAAGGTTACCTAAGCAGGGACCATTTATTACTTCTCAATACAAGATCAAAAACTAGCTACTCTTCCTATGGTAGAAGTGAAATTATCCTAAACTTCAATGGATGGTGAGTGACAAAAATAATTCTACTTCATTCTTTAAGAACTTTTCATTTTAGGGGCGCCTGGGTGGCTCAGTCGGTTGAGTGACCGACTTCAGCTCAGGTCATGATCTCACGGTTTGTGAGTTCGAGCCCCACGTTGGACTCTATGCTGCCTGCTCCGGATTCTGTGTCTCCCTCTCTCTCTGCCCCTCCCCTGCTCATGCTCTGTCTCTATCTCAGAAATAAATAAACATTAAAAAAAAAATTTTTTTTTTTTTTAAAAAGAACTTTTCATTTTAGGGGTGTTTGGGTGGCTCAGTTGGTTAAGCATCCAACTCGTGATCTTGGCTCAGGTCGCATCTCATGGTTTGTGGGATGGAGCCCTACACTGGGCTCTGTGCTGATAGCGTGCAGCCAGCTTGCAATTTTCTCTCTCCCCCTCTCTCTGCATCTCTTTCTCTCTCTCAAGATAAATAAACATTAAAAAAACCCAAAATGTTTCATTGTATTTCCCTTCTTCCAACTCCAGTGAAAGCAAAAAGCCTAAATAATTTGGTACAGTTCCCAGGGGTGTGGTCAAAAGCTTATCTATCAAAAGGTCCACTAATATTTATAACTCAATATTCAAAACAGCAACAAAGAACTATCTTTTGTATTCAGATTCATACAAATATCTTGCATTAAAAAAAAATTTGAGAATAAAATCAAATCTTTGGCATTTGCAAGACCTTGAACAATGCTTAGCCTAAAAAGAATGTACCATACCATGCATGATATGGTAAGATCTGAAACCAGACTCCGATTTTAAGTTCTAGTCCTACCACCAGGTCTGACCTAGGACAAGTTAGTCAACCTCTTTGACACCTTTGTGACTTTGTGGGGAAAAACTGAGGATTATAACAACAGAAATAAGGGAGATAATCTTTACAAAACACTTCGAATAGCCATTCGACAGTATGCATTCAGTACATGGTAGCTATTATTGTAATTACTGTTATTACTCAAGTAACTACACTGAACAGAAATGTATGGGAGTTATTTGAAGACAACTTTTAATAATTATCTGATTTAGCAATTTGAATTTAAAGCCAAGACTTAGGGAATCTGTGTTTATCCTTTATTTATTCTAATAGGAGACATTTGGCTACATCAGATTAAAAGCACTTTCTTTGATCTCCTCTAATGTTTTCAAGGATAAGAAAATTTCTTCCTAAATGCCATTCGGCTGCAGGTAACATATGTAATGCTCACAGAAGTGCTAATTAAAAAAACTAATTAGGAGTGCTTGGGTGGCTCAGTCGGTTAAGTATCTGACTCTTGGCTTCAGCTCAGGTCATGATCTCATGCTTCCTGAGTTTGAGCCCTGCATCTGGCTCTGAACTGACAGCACAGAGCCTGCTTGGGATTCTTCCTCTCTTTCTCTCTCTCTCAAAAGAAATAAACGTTTGAAAAATAAAAACAAAAAAATAAAAAACTAATTATAACCTAACCACAGCATCAAAAGACATAAAAATATTGTAGCTTACAGTTTTGGGTAACTATGCATCTGATTTTTAAAATTCACAGAATTAGGGGCGCCTGGGTGGTTCAGTTGGTTAAGTGTCCGACTTCAGCTCAGGTCATGATCTCACAGTCCGTGAGTTCAAGCCCTCAGTCGGGCTCTGTGCAGACAGCTCAGAGCCTGGAGCCTGCTTCAGATTCTGTGTCTCCCTCTCTCTCTCTGCCCCGCCCCTGCTCATGCTTTGTCTCTCTCTCAAAAATAAAAACATTAAAAAAAAAAAACAACTATTAAGATTCACTGAATTATTAGATGTAGTCAAATATTTTTGGATTTCATCTTTAGAGCACTCAAATCAATGTCTCATATATGACTTCCAACCAGTAGTGACTAGACATGTAACTAAGTTGAACAAAAGTAGAAAACTACATTTGAGCAGAACATCGCTTTAAGTTATACAGAAAATTCATAACCATTCTTAAACTAAGTCTCAAAAATTATCTTTCCCTGTCTTCCTCATCATATTAAAATATGATTCAAGGAGGTTTTATAATTTTCTTCCCAGAGGACAGGGCCATCTTTAGAAAAACTGCAAGGTGGGTACAAATGCATGGAGTAACTGTTTTATTCCTCACCTTCCCTTCATTGTGTCTATTTTACTTTGGCTAGTGTCCCTGTTTTTCCTCCTTGACCTTTTTAGTTGTTTTTCTCTCTATCTTCTATCTAGAGATTATTATTTCAAATACATTATTTTACCCCAATGACCAAATAGGCAAATGCCTCAGGAAATACTAAGCAATAACACTTAGGCCCCTTTCTACCCTGTAACCCCTAAGGATTCATTTAGATTTTCATATCTGAAAGCATGCTGTGCCCAACACTTACCTATAATGACCCTCATAAACTTCTGTGCATGCAGTGGGTTAATTTAGCATTTAGCAATCTTCCTGACACCACCATTTTACTCATGCAACTCGGGTTTCACCATCTATTTCTTCTCCCAGATTACTTAGGAAAACAGAACATGAGTTTTGCCTAAGTACTAGTTCTAGAGAGTCCTGCTGCTTAAAGGCTCCCCCTACCAGCTAAGTAATGGACTTCAGCCTTCTGCTTCCCAGCAGATTCCCCATGTACAGAGTTGAATGACTCAGAGGAATGACTGGATGAGAGCTGTAGGCCAAGCAGTCACCATGGCAGTTCAGTGTGATATACTAGGGAACTGCCAAGCCCTTGAATATTCTCGAATCACATCATACACGTCTTTTTTTTTTTTTTTTTTAACATTTATTCATTTTTGAGAGACAGAGTCACAGCGTGAGCGGGGGAGAGGCAGAGGAAGAGAGGGAGACACAGAATCCAAGCAGGCTCCAGACTCTGAGCTGTCAGCAGAGACCCTGATGCGGAGCTTGAACTCACAAACCATGAGACCATGACCTGAGCTGAAGTCGGATGCTTAACTGACTGAGCCACCCAGGTGCTCCACATCATATACATCTTGATTGAAAATATTTAAAAAGAAAGTATTTAATAGGATGCAAAAGTTCTCTCTTTTCATTAAAGACTGAAATGTATTTATTAGTTTAAGGCTGCAATGTGATTTTAAGAGCTTCAAGTCTCACATAGGTTTTACTTTTGTGGATAAAATTCTTTAAAAACTAAAAGAAAGGGGCACCTGGGTGGCTCAGATGGTTAAGCCTCCAACTCTTGATTTCAGCTCAGGTCATGATCTCATGGTTTAGGAGATTGAGCCCTGCGTTAGGTTCTGTGCAGACAGCATGAAGCCTGCTTGGGCTTCTCTCCCCGCCAACCTCTGCCCATACCCCCGCTCACGCACATGTGTGTGCTCTCTCTTTTAAAATGAATAAGCTTTAAAAAAAAAAAAAAGGCAGTCGTTACAGAGGCCTGTATATTAAAAAAAAAAAAAAAAAAAGACAAAAAACTAAAAGAAAAATTGTTAGAAATTGCCATTAATATAATAAAAGCAACTCCGTTTCATAACAGAAAAACTAATAACGCTTTTACGTTCACCATTTTGATAAAGTGCTGGGAATAATTATTACACTAAGAATTTCTCTTTTCACAACTTTATCTGTTCATGTTGCCAGTCCTCTCAGTAGACATTCAACTCCATCTACTATTTTGAAAGCTCCCCAGACTGCTTATCCACTGACTGATAAATAGGATTCGGGTTTGGTATTATTTGGTGGGGAATTCTACAACAGACAGAAAGTTCCCTGTCCATAATGCAAATTTTCTTTTACATAAAACCAATGGACAGATTTACTAAGAACCGAGTCTATCATTTTATGAGTATAACACAAATTTTTTCTTGCTATTAATAGAGGGAGGAAAGCATTATAGAAATGTTTTAATCTGGTTTTTCTAAATACATAAAATACCACCCGGTTCAATTTATACCTAGGATTTTTTTTTTTTTTTTTTTCAACGTTTTTTATTTATTTTTGGGACAGAGAGAGACAGAGCATGAACGGGGGAGGGGCAGAGAGAGAGGGAGACACAGAATCGGAAACAGGCTCCAGGCTCCGAGCCATCAGCCCAGAGCCCGACGCGGGGCTCGAACTCACGGACCGCGAGATCGTGACCTGGCTGAAGTAGGACGCTTAACCGACTGCGCCACCCAGGCGCCCCTATACCTAGGATTTTTATAACTGGTCTCAGTACAAAGACAACACACTTGCATACAGGAAAAGGGTTTCTAAACAACATGGGAGTGAAAACATTCCTGATGCTTTATGGATTTAGACTCTGTTATTTTATTTGCACTGTTAGCTCTACTTGAAAGCAGCTTCGTCTTATAGTCACCTATTTAATAGCCTATAATTCCCACAAAATATTAGGGATATCAGGCTATTCTTCATGTAGCTCTGATTAGTCACAGAACAACTGCTATTATGGGCCCAAAACAAATGTATAAAAACGTTTTCTGCATCATCAACGTGCAGAGATGATACATATTATTACACAGGCCATGATGCTTATTTGAGAGTGATGCACAAAATCCACTTCTTTTGATATGATAAGCTGGGCAATTTATCTTTGTAAATGTCACTCTGGTAGACCTCTTTGGTGAGGGGGAATATCAGTAAAAGGATGATGAGGATGAATACCAGTAAGAAATCATAAACTCCTATCTATATTATTTTTTCCTTTGCGGTAATGGTTCTATACAAGCTCTTTTCCCCAGTTCCCTCTAGTGAAAGCCAGCTGTGTCCATGGAACAGTCCAAGGTAACACACTCAAATGGCAACCAATCCTATGACTTTGGTTTCCTAGCACTGAGTTAGGCAGGAACAAATGAAAAAATATGTATGTATGTACATATATGTACGTACATATTTGGATGAACACATTTTAAAACACACCCATGTTATATTCCTCCCAGCTCAATATTTAGAGCCAAGAAAGAAATTAATAGGATCTGAGCTTGCTGTATTTTTATACAGATCAAAATGAGACTATAGATGACTAAAGGGAAGTGGGCGTCTGTGGGTTTAATTCATACACGAAGTAGGGGTTAAAGTATGGAGTATGTTTGATAAAAGCAATTTAGATGTGAAATGAACTTGGTGGTTTAAGTGAGCCTTTACATCTTTTATAACAGATGGTACAGCAACAATCTTTACATCATTTAAGATTAAATCAGATTCTTGAAACTATGAACTCTATCACCACGAACAAGCTACACTATTTTCTCCAAATAACGTATATTAGAGAATGTGTATTTTCTGTAAGGTGCGAGTTAATACTACGTGATTTCTGAAGGAAACACATTTTTTTTTTTAACGTTTTTATTTATTTTTGAGACAGAGAGAGACAGAGCATGAATGGGGGGGGGGGGGGGGCAGAGAGAGAGGGAGACACAGAATCAGAAGCAGACTCCAGGCTCTGAGCCATCAGCCCAGAGCCCGAGGCAGGGCTCGAACTCACGGACCGCGAGATCGTGACCTGAGCTGAAGTCGGACACTTAACCAACTGAGCCACCCAGGCGCCCCTGAAGGAAACACATTTTAAAAATGAAAATAAATTTATGTAACTGTTACTTTAAGTAGTGACTAAAGGAACTTAAAGTGGATGTGTAGAAGGGGAAATGAATGAAGTAATGTAGTTCAAAGAGGCTGACCTATCAGAAATCAGACAATGAAAGATGGGAAAAAATGACTGGGACAAGAAGTCCTTTCCAGTTTTCATATTTGTTATACTATAAATTTAAGGCTTATAACCAGAATTATTTAAAATAGTTTAAAGCTAAGCACCCAAGATTATCAAGCAGCCCCAACTGCTAACCTTCAAATCAATTCCTTTGACTCCTAAAAATATTTAGGTTAGGGATTAAATAAGCTGCTTATGGTGATAGAAGCAATGTTTCTCTAGCCAGTCACTGTGATATATACTGCAAGTATGAATCATTCTTCCAAATTAAAATTTCTATGATCCTATGACTACGTGATGAGTGCCAACAGAATACACCAGTGGGATCAAACAACTTCTATTCAGCAAATTTAAAAATTCCATTCTGCAAAATTTCAGTTGCCTCTAAGTAGAAATCAGCATTATTAGCTGCGTATCACGTCAAGCTGTAGGAAACTACCCAGGCATACACTAACCAAAACACTGTTGCTATGGTGACTAAGCAAATATAGCAAATGGCTACTTCATTAGCGACTCCATGAAACTATAAATGCTGGAATAATAGATGGGAAATGTCTGACTGTATGTGGCCACCAACGTGTGCTGAGACTCAGAATTTTTGAAAAGATAAGGTAAATTTCAATATGCTATTTTAGCAACTTTCAAAAAATTAAGAAGAGAGATTCTGGTGCTAATTAAAACCAAATCAAGCTGGGGCGGCGGGGGGCAGGGGGGGTGGGATTACAGAAGGAGTGGTAAGGCTCAAGGGAGAGTACTCCATTTAGGACCAGCTGCTGTGATGCAGATATTGATATTAGAGACTGCGAGTCATTTAGACTGTCCTTTAGGACAGCAAAGCGAGAAAGAAGGACTCCCTATTGATTCACTCTAGGAGACTTTCCACTGTGAATGGGGTTGCAGGCCATATGGTCTCACTTTCTCTCCATCAAGAGGATGAATAGAGGGGTTGAAAGAATTCTTCACATGCTTCAACTTGGAAGAATTCAAACTACTCTTACTCCAACCTCATAAAAACAAAGGCTATAAACTAAAAAAACCCCAAATGCTTTTTCCTCCCCTCATAAATTTACACCGCCACTAAGAACGTTTAGTTAACACTAACTATATATGGACTAACCAAATATATGCTTATATTTTAGTATCTACTGAATGTTATTAGTTATGTTGATGTCATCTTGTTATAAAAATGTCAGTTATGGTACATAATCACATTAGTTATATAAATGATGCTAGTTACACTGTGACCTTTTTTGAAAATTTGTATTTATTTATCTTGAGAGAGAGCATGTGTGCATGCTCCACATTATGATCTTCTGATGACACATTACCACAAAAATAAAGTCCTAGTTGGTTGAGTGTCTGACTCTTGATTTCAGCTCAGGTCATGATCTCGTGAGATCAACCCTCGTGTCAGGCTCCGTGCTAACGGCACAGAGCCTGCCTGAGACGCTCTCCGTTTCTCCCTGCCCCACTCCTGTTCTCTCTCAAAACAAATAAACAAACATTAAAAAAAAAAGTCCTAGTTCAAAGTAAGGTATTACAATTGTAAGACATTTAGCTAGTTATGTATAGCACATTGTTATGAACAATTATAGCAGCTTAAGACAGACAAGTACATTGGCAATACTGGCTCAAGTTAGTTTAGTTTTTTGCTTTTTTTTTTTTTTTAAGCAAAACTACCATTACGAGTAAAAAAGCAATATACAAAACTGTCTGACTTCTATTAAATATTAAATATGATGCCTGTTTCTGTCTTGCTTTGATCAGTATAAACATCAGCGTGTAAAAGCCGTACTTACTAAGTACCTCAACTTGTCTTCCCAAATTTCTATTAGGATCTTCTAATCCTCGGGACTTGGGCACACTACACAATAGACTCTTCTCTTACTTCTATCTGAAAGGCTTTCTCATCAGCACTGCTTAAGACATACAAATGCATATTAGAATTACCTCTCCTACCATACTCAAGCACCCAACCACACACACATCGCCATTATTAAACTTTTACTACAATTTATTAATGTATCTATCTTACCTTCCTTGTCAAAATGTACAGTTCAAAACAGTACTTAATTACGTGTTCTATTCCTATTTTTTCTTAAATGTTTTCTCTATTTTTGAGAGAGTGAGTGAGCACAAGCGGGGAAAGGGCAGAGAGAGGGAGACAGAGGATCTGAAGCAGGCTCTGTGCTGACAGCAGAGAGTCTGATATGGGGCTCAAGGTTGTGAACCATGAGATCATGACCTGAGTTGAAGTCAAGAGCTAGATACTTAACTGACTGAGAGCTACCCAGATGACCTGTTCTATTTCTAAAACAAAGAGATGACCAAAAAAAATTCCATACATCACTATGTTTGCTCTTCTGACCAGGTTCCTTTCTGCCCTTCAACATTTTGATGTTTACACATAAATCTCTTTCTCACCCCATCTTCATTCTTCCTCACACTGTATTATAAACAGTACCTCCAGCTTCTTCTAAATATGTATGTTTACACTATCTTCTCACCAGCCACCTTCCAACCCCAACAAAAGCCACTATTTCAAAGGGATATCACATCTCTACCATCTCTCAACAGACTGTCAGAGGCAAGTCACGCTGTATCCCACAAGTGCCTGTTCTTAATTAACAGAAAAGACAAACATACAAAGAGGTAAATAACAGTGTACAGGAAAAGCTGCAATGGAGAGATGAGTAAAGTACATGGGGAAGATGGGGCAATTGCCTGGAGGGGTAGAGGAAGGCTTTTCTGGGGAGGTGAAGGCCTAGTTAGGAGTTTGTTGTACAAAGTGGGACAGAAAGAAGGTGGCAAATTCCAAGAATGGAGGTGGGGGAGGGAGAAAGAGGAAATAACGGAGGGAGAAGAAGGAGGAAAGGCAGAAAGGGGAAAGAAGGGAGGGAGGGAGGGGAAAAGAGGTGAAAAATAAGTGTTTAAAGGTTGTTAGGTCAGGCTACAGAAGCTCTTCTAACCAAACTTAGCTGTTAGTCATTTGTTGAAACAGGGAACTACAGAAAAGGGCTCACTTTATTTTTATTATTATTATTTTTTAACATTTACTTATTTTTGAGAGACAGAGACAAAGCATGAGCGGAGGAGGGGCAGAGAGAGAATCCAAAGGAGGTTCCAGGATCCAAGCTGTCAGCACAGAGCCTGACGTGGGGCTCGAACTTACAAACTGCGAGATCATGCCCTGAGCCGAAGTCGGACGCTTAACTGACTGAGTCACCCAGGCGCCCCAGGAAAGGGCTCACTTTAAAATGAAAATTAACTCGGGGCACCTGGGTGGCTGAGTTGGTTGAGCGTCTGACTTTAGCTCAGGTCACGATCTCGTGGTTCATGAGTTTGAGCCCCACGTTGAGCTCTGTGCTGACAGTTTGGAGCCTGGAGCCTGATTCAGATTCTGTGTCTCCCCCTCTCTTTCTGCCCTTCCCCTGCTTGTGCTCTGTGTCTCTCTGCCGCTCAAAAATAAACAAACAGTAAAAAAAAAAAAAAAAAAAAAAAGAAAAATAATTGCTTATAAAAATAAATAAACACATCTTCTTCATTAAAAAATAAAACAAAATAAAATGAAAATTAACTCTGACCACAATAAGGAGAATGAATCAGGATAAGGAGACAGAGATGTCGGGGAGAACAATAAACAAGGGATGAAGAGAAGCTACACATACGAGTGAGTGGACTGAGTGAACGGGCAGAATGGTATGTGAATCCAGTAGGTACACATTTGATGCTGAATTCCAGAGAGTTCTGGAGACCTAATACAAGCCAGGAGAAACCAACATGAAAAAGCTACAAGCTGCTGGAGTGGGCAAGACAAATACCCAAACAAAAGAGCTTCTTGAACTTCCAAGGATTCCTCACTATTCCTGGAGTTTATCACCTTCTTTTCAACCCTTCACTCCCAGTTTGCCTGGCAAACTCCTCCCTGGGCTATCATCTCCCAAGCAGAGCAACCCCTTAGTACTGAAATGAGTGGTCGCTCCATTTCCCTCATCCTTTACTCCCTACTCTCTGGCAACTCTCACTAGACTACAGTACTCCCACAGCTAGCTAAAGCCAGTGCTGCAAGCGTCATGGTGTTCAAGAAGGAAAACAACCCAATGGTACTCAATTACAGTCCATCTAATACATTCAGAGTGTCTATGACCTGTCAGGGACTATGTTAACTAATGATCTAGTCTACTAGCAGAAACTATTAAAGAAATCTTCAATGAAAGCAAACAAAGGCAAGACTATCACACAGGAAACCTGACTCAAGCAAAAGTTTCATGTATATGCAGAGAGAGTTTATTTTTTGAGAGAGCGACAGAGAGAGAGCATGAGTGGGGGAAGGGGGGGGAGAGACAGAGAGAGAGAGAGAGAGTGAGAGAGAGAGAGAGAGAGAGAGGGAGACAGGATCTGAAGCAGGTTCCATGTTAACCGCAGAGAGCCCAAGGCAGGGCTCGAATCCATGAACCGAGAGATCATGACCTGAGCTGAAGTCAGACACTTAAATGACTGAGCCACCCAGGCGCCCTGATTATCTGTTTTTTAAAAACAGTTTTACCGGGATATAACTGATATAAAAGAAGCTGATCTTTATCATGATCAGCTTTATCATGATCTTTATCATCAATTTGATAAGTTTTTTGTTTGAGAGAGTGAGCAGGGGGAAAGGGACAGATGGGGGGGGAGAGAGAGAGAGACAGAGACAGAGAGAGGGAGGGAGGGAGGGAGAGAGGGAGAGGGAGGGAGGGAGAGGGAGAGAGAGAGAGAGAGAGAGAGAGAGAGAGAGAGAGAGAGAATCTCAGCACAAAGCCCAACATGGGGTTTGATCTCACAACTGTGAGATCATGCACTGAGCCGAAAAGAGTTGGTCACTTAAACAACTGAGTCATCTAGCCACCCCTAGATGTTAAGTTGTCACAAATGCATATGCCTATGCAACTGTGTGATACTTGTTTTTAAAAACTCAGCATAGTGTGCTTGAATGGCTCAGTCGGTTAAATGTCTGATTTTGGCTCAGGTCATGATCTCATGGCTCGTTGAGTTCAAGCCCTTCAGTGGGCTCTCTGCTTTCAGCACAGAGACCATTTTGGCTCCTCTGTCACCCCCCTCTTCCCCTACCCCTGCTTGTGCGCGGTCTCTCTCTCTCTCTCTCTCTCAAAAATAAACATTTAAAAAAAGAAAGAAAGGAAAACTACCCAACCTTACAACCTGGGTTCTTCAATGCTCAATTTTGTTTTTTCCATGAAAGAATCAACAAACTGAAACTGGATATATTTTTTTAAAAGTTATTGTCTGTCTCTGATCAATAATCTCAGGAACTTAAAGACACATAAGTTTTATTTTACATTTTTAATAGAATAACTATGGATAAGTCCATTTATAGAATACATTTCTAAATTTCATATGCTAATTACTTTTTTAAATGTCAGTATACATTTGCAAACAATGTAATTACATACTTTAAAAAAAAAAGGGAAAAACTCAACAATGACAGACTAGAAACAGTGCAAGCTACAAAAGTAGCTTTCCTATATTGTAGCTATGTAACATTTTTTTATAAGATTTCTATTTTAAGTAAGCCCTACTCCCAACGCAGGGCTCAAACTCACAACCCTGAGATCAAGAGTCTCATGCTCCACCGAATGAGCCAGCCAGGCGCCCCAGAGACATAACATTTTTTAAAGAAGCAACAAAAATATAAATACACAGGGCAACCCTCACCAAAAATGTTCAAACTTCTATGAAGAAAACTAAAAATTATTACTGAAAGATATAAAAGAAGGTTTGAATGAATGGAGAAGATAACTGTGTTTCTGAACAGGAAGATTAACTATGCTAAGAAGCTGATTCTTCCCAAATAACAGGTTTAAAATAAAAAACTCTTTACTGGAATTTTTTGAGCTTGGAAAAAAAGTTCTAAAATTAACAAGAAAGAGCACATGAGTTAAGAATTCAGAAAAGTTTCTTAAAGAACAACAATGCAGCTCGTTAGATATTCTAGGCATTAACTTATATTACTAAGCCACAATAATTAAAATGGCACCTTTCTGATATAAAACTAGAACAATGAAGTAGAAACAGACCCTGTGATGTATAGAAATGAAGTTTATGATAAAGTGGTTTCACAAACTTCTGAAGGGAAGAGTTACTCAAATGAAGCGCTTTAGCAGAGGAAAAGCTCCACCCTCTAGTATATAATAACCGGGAAAGCTGTCAAAAAGATTTTTATAGTGAAATAGTAACCAAGAGTATACTTTTAGACCTAAGGTAACAGCATAACTTCTCAAATTTATTTTGGATTAGGTAATGCAGTCACATGGTATAAAAACTGTTAAGGTGCAAAAGCATACATGATTAAAAGTAAGTCTCCTCCAGACATCTAGATCTTTCTCTCTGGAGGCAACCTCTGACAATGATTTCGTGTGCATTCGATGACATTTCATTTTTAAAGAAGTTGTTGAGAGGAAATGTTTTGCCTTTGCTCTAGCTGTCAAATAACCCCGTCTTAGAGACAGCTTGCCATAGGGTAACGTTATTCTTATGGAAAAGAGTAATTTGTTGGTGGGTTATTTAAGAGATAATAAATTACGATGCTTATTAATCACAGTTTCCAGTCCTTTCATCTCAACATAAAGGTAATAAGTAGAAACAGAATCCAATGATTTAAAAACTACTTTTGAGACAGTTTACAGATGAAATAGCAATCAGGTTAAATATAGCATTATACTGTTTTTATCCATGTTACTTGAAAAGGTTCTTATCTACCAAACTAGAATTTCTCAGAATGTGTTCTGAGGACCATTACATCAGAATCATCAGGTTGCCTGTTAGTGCTTATTTCTAATCCTAACTCAAAACTTATGAAGTCAAAAACTCTGGGGCTAGGCCCAACATTTTTAATGAAGTTCTCAGGTGATCTACATACATGTTAAAATTTAAGAAAGACTAGGTACTGGGGTGCCTGGTGGCTCAGTAGGTTGAGTGAATGACTCTTGATTTTGGCTCAGGTCATGATCCCAGGATCATGGGATCAAGCCCTGGCATCGGGCTCAGCACTGAGTGCAGAACCTGCTTGGGATTCTCTCTCTCTCCCTCTGCCCCTCTCCCCTACTCACCCTCTCGCTCGCTCTCTCTCTCTCTTTTAAAATAAAAATAGGGTGCCTGCGTGGCTCAGTCAGTTAAGCGTCCAACTTCGGCTCGGGTCATGATCTTGTGGTTTGTGGGTTCAAGCCCTGTGTTGGGGTCTCTGCTGTTAGCACAGGGCCTGCTGTGGACCCTCTCTCCACCCCCCCCCACCCCTCCTTTGCTCGCATGTGCGCGTGCTCTCTCTCTCTCAAAAATAATAAGTACACTTTAAAAAATAAAATAATAACAATAATAAAAACACTGGGTACTATTTAAAGCCATAACCACAGAAACCCTTTCTTTTTTATTTTTTAATTTTTTTTAAATCTTTATTTATTTTTGAGAGACAGAGTGTGAGCAGGGGAGAAGCAGAGAGAGGGGGAGACACAGAATGTGAAGCAGGCTCCAGGCTCCGAGCTGTCGACACAGAGCCAGACACGGGCTCGAAACCACGAACTGTGAGATCATGACCTGAGCCAAAGTTGGGACGCTCAACCGACAGAGCCACCCAGGCACCCCAAAACCCTGTCCTTCTTATTCATTGTAGGCATAGTGCCTAGCACAATGCCTGACAAAGAAAGTATCCCAGAATATATGGTGACGATTTAATCGGTGTACGTTGGGACTGACTGCAGAATACCTCACTCTGTTATTAACACTCAACTGATTTTGAAACTGTATGCTTCATCGATGACAGAAATTTGAATAAAGAGCAGAGAAACAAGCTTTGGCAATCAACAGCTTAAATAGAGTTCATTTAGTTGCATGACTCAGTTTCATAGCAAAGCACTTGGAAAGATGTCAGGGAATTTAATTAGCAATACTTTATTATATATCTGAGTTTGAAATAGATGTTACAAGTGTATCATGTTAACAAGGACCGAGTGACCCAAAGGAAAGATTGCAAAATGAGATATTCTACATATTTTCTAAGTAGTGACATCTGCCCTAAGCAGAACTAGGAAAGAAGCAAAAAAGAACATCTCAGCAACCAAAACAGATGTCACAAGGCCAAGCATGACAGCTTTGGGCACTTGACTCACAGGCAAGCCCATTAGACCTTCACTCAGAGTCTATTCAGTCTACTTTTGCACACATTATTCATTTTAATAGAATTTTAAAACCGGTTTCCTAGCTCACAGGAAATTAAAAACACTAAATCAGAATGAAGAGAGGGGCTGCAAGAGATAGTAACACCATCAACACGACAAAATGAAAGCTGTTAACAGGGGAGTGAAGAACTATATAAAATAACCAAAAGAACCCAAAAAGCCTAATACTCTGTGGCCCTCTTATGAAAGGGTAAATAACCCTACTCTCTTTCACGGGATCTGAAGGCATCTCCTATGGTATAACTCAAAAACACGTGTTCAAAAGAAAAATTAAGTTAGAGAGAAGGCTAAATTACGATCCCAATAAACTCTGTATATGAGGTATGGATGCAGGCATAATAGGTAACATTTCAGAAAGATTTTCATTCATTAAAGTTAATTAAAAATTGTTTAAAGCTACAAACTTTAAAAAAGAATTGAGTAACAGCTTTTTGGAAAACTGAACTATTAGAAAAAACTCATTCCTCTAGAGTTCCAGGAAGGAAAAAGACACTAATGTACCAAACCAATAAGAGGTAATTTTCAAAACAATATGTTCTTGAAAAAAGTAATTTCAGTTACCTTTGTTGATGTGGTTAGCAATATTCTTATTTTCTGTATTCTAATGGTGACTGAGTGACAGTGTATATATAGCACATACGCTGCCACTCAGTCACCATTAGAATCCACCTGGGGATTATTTCTGGAAAAAGTCATGGTGCTGTATTCTATAAATTATGTTTATTTTGAAAGATAATATTTTATGATTTTAAAAAGGATATCTAGGGGTGCCTGGGTGGCTCAGTCGGTTGAGTGACCGACTTCGGCTCAGGTCACGATCTCACGGTTTGTGTGTTCGAGCCCCGCGTCAGGCTCTGGGCTGACAGCTCAGAGCCTGGAGCCTGCTTCTGATTCTGTGTCTCCCTCTCTCTCTGCCCCTGCCCCATTCATGCTCTGTCTCTCTCTGTCTCAGAAATAAACATTAAAAAAAATAAATAAAAAGGATATCTACAGTATATATTAGAAAAAACAAAACTGAGGGCTGGTGGGGGGTGGGAGGGAGGAGAGGGTGGGTGATGGGTATTGAAGAGGGCATGTTTTGGGATGAGCACTGGGTGTTGTATGGAAACCAATTTGACAATAAATTTCATATATTTAAAAATAAGTAAATAAATCTGCAAAAAAAAAAAGAAAAAACAGCAGTACTGAAAGTCACTAAAGATAACGCAAATAGAAGTATAAACTCCTAGTAATTTAATGAGCTGCAATAAAACGCCATATGGCATTCAATGTAATTATATAATAAGCATTGCAAATTCTGTGAACAATAGCATTTGGCCATCACCACACCCACCCTCTCCAAAACTGGTGTGTGTACCAGACAGCACTGGTAAACAACAGATTTGTAAAGTAATTTTAAATATTTCACATTCATGTTAGCCTCATAAAGTGTATATGTGTGTGCGTGATACTCCCATAACAAGTGCATTATTTTGAGTTGTGCATTAAAGTTTTAAAAGCTAGCAGACTGCATATAGTTTATGAAGCAGACTTAGTATTTTTCAAAACTACACAGAATGCTGCATATCAAAGAACATATTATCTACAGTGAGCAACTAACTCAAGGGCAGGAAAAACGTCTTATTCATCCTTTGTTCCTGAGTGTGGGGTACATAATAGGTACTCCCAGTCTACTGAATGAATAGGTTTACATACATTTGTGAAGCTTGGGTTGTGAACCTTTGGTATTATGGTGTAAAATACTGATGGGGGTGGGGGAACTCTGCTCACTCCATAGTATTAACTTCAGTTTCTTTCTTTCCTTCTCTTTCTCCCTTTTTCCCTCCTTCCTTTTCTTTCTTTCTCCTTCCTTCCTTCCTTTCCTTTTCTTCTTTCTTTCCTTCCTTCCTTCCTTCTTTCTTTCTCTATTTATTTATTTTACATCCAAGTTTGTTAGCATATAGTGCAATAATGATTTCTGGAATAGAATCCAGTGATTCATCCCCTACATATAACACCCAGTGCTCATCCCAACAAGTGTTCTCCTTAATGCTCCTTGCCCATTTAGCCATCCTCCCACCCACAACACCTCCAGCAACCCTCAGTTTGTTCTCAAAAAGAGGCTCTTACATTTTGTCCCCCTCCCTGTTTTTATATTATTTTTGCTTCCCTTCCTTATGTTCATCTGTCTTATATCTTAAATTCCACATGAGTGGAGTCATATCATATTTGTCTCTAACTTTGCTTAGCATAATACACTCTAGATCTATCCACGTTGTTGGAAATGGCAAGATTTCATTCTTTTTGATTGTTGAGTAATACTCCATTGTATGTATGCGTGTGTGTGTATACATATATATGTATACATATATATGTATGTATATACACACACACAACCCACATCTTTATCCATTCATCTGTCAATGGACATTTAGGCTCTTTCCATACTTTGGCTATTGCCAATAGTGCTGTTATAAACAATGGGGTGCAAAACAGCACACCTGTAACCTTTGATTAAATACCTAGTAGTGCAATTGCTGGGTTGTAGGGTAGTTCTATTTTTCATTTTTTGAGGACCCTCCATACTGTTTTCCAGAGTAGCTGCACCAATTTGCATTCCCACCAGCAATGCAAAAGGGTTCTTCTTTCTCTGCATCCTCGCCCACATCTGTTGTTGCCTGAGTTGTTAATGTTAGCCATTCTGACAGGTGTGAGGTGGTATCGCATTGTGGTTTTGATTTGTATTTCCCTGGTGAGGAGCGATGTTGAGCATCTTTTCATGCGTCTGTTAGCCATCTGGATGTCTTCTTTGGAAAAAAGTCTACTCGTGTCTTTTGCCCATTTCTTCACTGGATTGTTTGTTTTTTGGGTGTTGAGTTTGAAAGTTCTTTATAGATTTTGGATACCAACTCTTTATCTGATATAGCACTTGCAAATATCTTCTCCCATTCTGTTGATTGCCTTTTAGTTTTGCTGATTGTTTCCTTCACCATGCAGAAGCTTTTTATCTTGATGAGGTCCCAAGAGTTTATTTTTGCTTTTGTTTCCCTTGCCTCTGGAGACATGTTGAATAAGAAGTTGCTGTGGCTGAGGTCAAAGAGGTTTTTGCCTGCTTTCTCCTCACGGATTTTGATGGCTTCCTGTCTTACGTTTAGGTCTTTCATCCATTTTGAGTTTATTTTTGTATGGTATAAGAAAGTGGTCCAGGTTCAATCTTCTGCATATCGCTGTCCAGTTTTCCCAATACCAGTTGCTGAAGAGACTGTCCTTTATTCTCCACTAGATATTTTTCCTGCTTTGTCAAAAATTATCTGGTCATACATTTGTGGGTCCATTTCTGGGTTCTCTATTCTGTTCCATTGATCTAAGTGTCTGTTTTTGTGCGAATACCATACTGTCTTGATGATTACAGCTTTGTAATACATCCTAAAAGTCTGGAATTGTGATGCCTCCAGCTTTGGCTTTCTTTTTCAGGATTGCTTTGGCTATTCAGGTCTCTTGCTGGTTCCATACAAATTTTAGGATTGTTTGTTCGAACTCTGTGAAGAATGCTGGTGTTATTTTGATAGGGATTGCACTGAATATGTAGACTGCTTGGGTAGTAACAACATTTTAATATTTGTTCTTCCAATCCAGAAGCATGGAATATTTTTCCATTTTTTTTGTGTCTTCTTCAATTTCTTGCATAAGCTTTCTATAGTTTTCAGTGTATAGATTTTTCACCTCTTTGGTTAGGTTTATTCCTAGGTATTTTTTTAATTTTTATTTTTTTACTGTTTATTTATTTTGAGACAGAGAGAGACAGAGCGTGAGCAGGGGAAGGGCAGAGAGAGAGAGATGGAGACACAGAATCCGAAGCAGGCTCCAGGCTCTGAGCTGTCAGCACAGAGCCTGACACAGGACCCGAACTCATGAACCATGAGGTCATGACCTGAGCTGAAGTCAGACGCCCAACTGACTGAGCCACCCAGGCGCCCCTATTCCCAGGTATTTTTTAACTTCAGTTTCAGTGAGCAATAGCATCTGTAAGTCTTTGTCCAAGTACAATACATGTAAGTATGTGTCACACCAAAAATGTGTCATTTTAAAGAGAAAATAACTTGATATTTTAAATTAACTTTGGAATGTTTGTAAATTAAACATAAGTAATTCAATTTTATGAGAATTCAACAAATAAAAGATTATTGAACTTTAACAAAGGAAAAATAAACCCGTTACTCTTCAGATAAATCTCCAAAATGTAAGAGGCTCAAAGAATTATAAAAAAACATTAATTCATGAAACATTTATTGGATCATTATCAAATGACAGGCACCATGCTAGGTGATAAGTCAATACAAGAAAGATAGTGCCACGCAGTAATAAGTGCTAAAAATACGATAAAACTGAGTAATGGCATGACAAGCAACTAGGCCGTGGTGGTGGGGAGATGGCTACGTTATTTCATTCACGAGTGGTCAGGAGAGGCCTGTCTGAAAAGGTGGCATATGGCCTGAGGACTGCCTGATGGAAAGGAGGCTGACTAAGACCTCCTGAAAGACTTGTGCTTACACTGAAAGATCGGACTTGTTCTTGTTCTGAGGGACAAAGGAGGGGCCATTTTGGCTGCCGCCTAGTGCATGAGAACAGGAGTGTGGTGGGAGAGGAGGACGAGGAAGCTTCAGGGTCAGAGCACATAAAGCTCAGAAGGTAGGTCATACAGGATCTGTACATTCTAAGTACGGGAGTGGTATGACGTCATCCAGGCTAATGACTGCTATGTGAAGAATGGCCCACAGGGGTTAGCAGGCGGCCACCAGTTACTACTAGGCGGTTGTAGTAGCAGCTGCAGGGGCAAGAGCTCGCTCCAGTGCACTGGTCCTGCACTCAGAAGGGTCTTACACTTGATTTAATGCAATGCTGTCACTGTTTTGAAATTCTTCGTTTATCAATAAGGGGCTGTAGAATTTTGTTTTGCGCCAGGCCCTACGAATTATGTGGTTGGTCTTAAATATAGGTGACTAAATAATACAGGCAGCTTAGACCTGTAGAGTGGCAGGAGTGATAAGTAGGGCAGCATCTGTAGTGTTGGTACAGCTGACAGAACCCGAAGATGGTTTGGATGTATCTTGTCAAGAAAAGAGGAATCACGGAAAACTCCTAGGTTGTTTTTGTTTTGCCTGAGTGAGCGAAAATGGGGAAGACTGGAGAAAGAACTGCATTAAGGGTGGGAAGGTGGGTAACAACCAAGAATTCAATTTTAGGAATGTGAAGGTAAGAGGCCTTTCAGACATCCAAAGGGAGCTTTCAAGCGAACTGTTGTAAATATACGGGTATGAAAGCCCAAAAAGGGGTTTTGAGCTGGAGATACAAATTCCAGAGTCGTTGTGTATATATTCTTAACGTGGATGGGATCACTTTGCAACATAGGAGGGATAGAGTTCAAGACATAAGCAGAAGCTACAGAGACTATGAGGGCCAGAGGAAAATTAAAGAGTGTCACAGTAACCAAGGAAAGAGAATGTGCTAAGGACAGAGCCCTGAAGGATACCTAATAACCTCCTTCAGAGTGAAATATGCTCAATCTGTGACACACTGGTTCATCTACTTGTTCAACCCAACACTGCAGTACACTATAATCAGCCCTTTGTCTACTCAACCTACCAGGATGATCTACTATGTTTCCTCAAGCACTCCTATTGATGTACCCCAGATTGTGATGTGCCCGTTCCTCCTAGAATCTCTCCCTCCCACTCTTTATCTATTCAAAGCCTATGATTCTTTTCCCTGACTTCACCAAATCAGCATTTTCAGAAACTCGGCATTTAATACCTGTGTCAACCTCGTATGTTGCATATAATAATATACTACCCTAAATTATTATTTAATAGTCTATGATCCATTTCCCAAAACAGATAAGCTCTAGTTCACTTTTAATGTTACATTGTGTAGTATACATCAGATGCTTAATATACATCTGTTGAACAAATGAGTAATAAATAACACCTTGAAGCTATGAAATATGGGGAAGTAACAGAAGTAGATAAATCAACCTGGCATGTAACAGTTTAAAAAGAAATGACTCATTATGATCTAAGTCCTGGGCAGCCTGCGAGACAAAAGGCTAAGTCTCATACCTTTCATTCCTTCTTCATTCAACAAGTATTTATTGTGCACCTACTAGGTGCCAGGCACCGTTCCAGTTATTAGAGATACACCATCCAATAAAGTAGACAAAAGGTCCTGCCCTCATGGAGCGACATTTTAGTGAAAATACCATTCGCTGGCATGTTATGTTTTGCATAAGCTTATTAAGCCCGCACTTTCCTCTCCTGTTTTCCCTACATGCCTACTATTTTTCAGTTTGAGAAGTTTTTGCCTGAACATTAGTAGTAGTAATTCCATACTTTCAGTTTTTCTCGAATACATAACACATTATAAGAAAAGGGTTTTACACATTCGGAGGCCTTCAATGTTGTAAAAAAAAAATCAGTACATGGTATGTGACAACTGTCATACTAGGATATATTATAGAGAAGCACATCTTCAAAACAGCGTAACTACTAAGTGCATCAAAACTACCCAAAGCATTAAAGATTTCACATAAACTTCACAGAAGTAAAATAATAATCTTCACAGACATGTAAAATTATTTAATATTCTATCTCTCCCCTGCGGATATATGGAGCTTTGAAATTCAATTAAGTTATGCTATCAAAGTTCATTTTTAAGTCGCAGGATCTGAAATTAGATAAGAATTCTAAAATGAAACAATGAAGCAGTTACATAGCTTGTATAAATCCTATAAATGTTATCCTACTATTTATTTTATAATGTAACAGACCCACAATACTAACAGTATTAGTGTAAGTCATAAGGCATTAGGGTGAAGATCATCCTATACAAGAGAGAAGAAAAAGAGAACTCCCTTCCCTTTTCCTACTGATAAGCCAAGCAATCTTTTGAAAACACTACGGCCAGAAGAGGTATCCTGTCGTCTAATGCACTGGAATCAACAGAATGTGGGTTCAAATTTCAGTTTTGCCATTTACAAAATTGAGCCTGGGCAAATCACTTAACTACAACTCAATTTTTTCATTTGTGAAAATGGAAACAAGATTTTTAAAAAAAGTAACTAAAATGAACATTTCATATAATACGAAGCCATTTAAGAGTACATGACCTACCATGTGGACTAAGCTAAGCTGTCTGGCCTGAAAATCAATTCTCCTAGGCAGACTTTAAACGTTTTTTTAAACATTATCTTCTCTTTCTCAACTTATCTAGGATTCTTGCTTAAAATTCAAGTTTTGTTCACAATCTATCTGATGGCAAGTTCATTAGAGTCTCAAGCAAGAGGGATAGTCTGTAAGATGTTTATGAGTAAGGTCTTCTTGTACTTAACACCTGATCATCCCAAAGTTTACATCAGTCCCTCCTACTAGTAAGTTAGAGACTATAGATTATCATCGTTACTGCTGATTCAACGTACTAAATGGTAAATGGGACCCTTGTTCCCTAATAAAGGAACGTATGATCTTTCCTTAAGTACTTCAGGAAATCACAGCCTTAGGGTCAAAAATTTCAGTGCCTACAAGGACCAGACAAGCAACTTACACTTTAAGCCAATCGGTAAGTAAACAGGACATGTGGGCCTGCAGCAAACCAGACAGAGTGCGGCGCATCCCCAGGTTTGCCCAGTTCGCAGCGCACTGTAGGGTCCCACTGAAGGGGCACATTCAAAGAAACAGCAAAGATTTGTATGATTATTGTGACTTCTGGCAGATGACAATAACGTCATTTAACAAAATATGTAAACTGCCATAATTTTCTGACCGATAAAATAAAAACACTTAACGAAGGATCACCTTTTATAAATTTGTACAAAGACACTATATGGACTAGTGATGGTCCTGATCCTGCATAAGGGAACTTGGCCATTTCTGTGGCTCACATTCAGCAGTAAGTTTTAAACTCTCAGAAGATACCTCCAACAAATGCAGGCAGGCCAGATCTACCCACTCGGCCCAGGAAGCAGAGATGGTTGTCCTGGTGACAAGTCTCACCACGAACAAAAAGGACTACTCAATATTGTGCTTAGGGCCAACCTATTCAGTGTAATTTCAATGACTTTCCTTCCTCTCCCATTAAAAAAAAAAAAAAAAAAAAAAAAAAAAAAAAATCTGCCTACTCAAATGCCTTGAACAGGTAATCTAATGGCTATTATTTCACATGTGGTAATAAATGGTCTAAAATCAAATACCCACTTTGACTTATACCTATTCATTCTCGGAGTGTATTCAGAATTGAGAGAACAGAAAAGACCAGAACATGATAAAAAGTAGATGCCTAAAGATAGACATTACTAAGGGGGAAAGGGGTGAAAAAAGGAGATGCCTGGATAATAAAGATAAACTTTCCATACTTCACAGTTTTACCTAAGGTTAGCCTTGTTGATTTTCAACTGTGAGTGAACAAAGAGAAATTGTATACTGAAGTATTTTTATCCTACAAAGCTGTGAGGCTTTGTAGAAACACCACCACATGCCAGTACGGCTTCTTTGGACTTCTAATTTAAATTTAGACACAGCTAAGCGCATTGTTAAAGGTGTATTAATCCTGAAGAGATTCATTAATCATACTAGAACTATAAATCCTTAACTTCAAAACGCTGGGTTTTGGTCAATTATGAGAATTTACTGAACATAAAGCTGTTAGCACAAAGATGAACCAGATCTATTCCCTGACCTCAAGAAGCTCACTATCTATCTAGTAGAGAGAAACAAAAGTAATAAAAAACAAACTAAAAAGAAAAATGTGATTAGCAGTTTATTAGAAAAAGTGTAGCAGGAGCTTGGTGATGATGGTGATTATCCTGTGTGGAGAAAAATAGCTGGCGACATTGCACATTTGAAGCAAATCTTAAAGGATTAACAGGGATTCTGGCAAGCAGAAACCCAAGAACAGAGTACAGCAAGCACAGGGCTATGACATGACACACCTGGGAAGAGTGACAGTGACCGGTTTTGATACAGCGCACACTTGAGTCGGAATTGGCAGTATAATAAGAAAGGGCTGGAACCCCAAGGAAGACCAAGAGAAAGGGCAGAGGAGGTATGAAACTCCAAAGACGAGAGCCGCTTAGGGTGAGACAGTTCGCAGGTACTCAAAAAGTTCCTCTCCTATTCCTATCTTACGGTAAAAATATCAGAGAACTCTGAAGAAGGAAATCATAATGAAAACTTGGTTGATAATTATGCCAGTGCTCCAGTGAGGAGCCCAACACCAGGCTTGAAGTCATGACCCTGAGATCAAGACCTGAGCTGAGATCAAGAGTCAGACACTTAACTGACGGAGCCACCCAGGCGCCCCACTTTAATTCTTTATATATATATATATATTCCCAATAGCTTTTTACAATCCTTTAGAAACCATTCTTTTATCAAAATACCAAATCTTCAAGTGTAGTCTATAGCTCAAGAGCTATGGAGGACAGCTTGCTATGGCTCTTCAGAGGAAATGGTGGCATCCTCACCATCAATGTCCCTAAGATTTTTTTTTTTTTTTTGAAAAGAGGATTGTTGGGGTGCCTGGGTGGCCCAATCAGTTAAGCATCTAACTCTGGATTTTCAGCTAATATCATGATCTTATGGTTTGTGAATGTGAGCCCTGAGACAGGCTCTGGACTGACAGCACAGAGCCTGCTTGGGACTTGAGCTCTTCTCTTTCTCTCTCTCAAAATAGATAAATGAATCTATTAAAAAAAATAATAAAAGACGATTCTTATCATGGACTAAGATGTCTTCCTTGCACCAAATAGCATTCCCTGTGAGGGGCTGTTTTAGTCTTTTTAAAAATTCTAAGTAAAACACCTTGCCTAGTTTCTTATGGTAGTTTTATCCCACTGATATTTTTGTACTTTTACTACACTACTCATAATACATTTAAAAATTGTATTTTAATGATGACACCAGCTCCTTATACATCAGCTCCTTCACTTAAAGTGATAACTAAAAAGGAGCAGTACAGGGGAAAGGATGTGAGAACAACAGCACGCTTAAGGCAAAGAAGGCCAGCTGCCTTCTTGGATTAGCTCTTCAGAAGGACTTCCTGTTCCCTGGCACTTAAAAAATATCTTTGATTAAAAAAGATTTATAGTTCCACATTTTAAAAATCATACATTTGGGTACCTTAGGAGAGTCTTTAGCCCAAGCATCACTGCAGGAGAGGAGGACAGGACTGTTTCCAAAGAAACCTTGGGAAAATGTCAGGATTATTACCCCTCACGCTGTTCACGAAGATTCTGAATATCCAGATTTATAAACTAAAAACCCATGGGTTTCTAATATACACATGTAATTTATGGTGGCCACATTAAGGAGTCCCTGAGGACAGAGAAAAAAGTAGATGAAAAGACTATGAAGAGAGAGTTAACGCAGTTCCCTGTTTCTGAATCTGGTTAATATCTAGATAGATAATTTAGGTAATACCTAAATTACCACTTTAGGATTATTTTGAAAAGAGATTATCATGGACTCTATAACAAAATCTTCAGATTCTTTCTCTCAGGAACAAACAGTTCTCTTTCTGCTCTATTTCTAATTTACACTTGATTGAAGTAATTGATCTACCTCAAGGTAGGGATTCAAAAAGAATCCTTGTTGTAAGTCTCTTATCATGAGAACTAAGACAGACTGGGTAGGGTTGGAAGTATCTCCAGCAGAGTTTTAGGGCAAGAGTTCTTTCTCAGGTAATTATTGCCAGTGTAAGAGTTAATACTTACCAAGTACCTACTCTGTGGAAGACACCTCACATACTATATAATTTTGTCTTTATCATAACAGATAAATGCCACTATCCCATTTTACAGATGAAGAAACAAAGGCACAGAAAGGTCACATAGCCAGTAAATGGCGAAGCCAGTTTTTAAACCCAGGTTGTCTGACTCTAGAGTCCAACCTCTTAACTACCTGACCCTACTATTATCTTCATAGATACAGATTTGCTTTCTAATAAAACTCTTGATCCTCTTTAGAGGATAAAATGGTCATTCCTCAAAGGAAGCAATCAAGCGTGAGAATGTCTTTGGCAAATGTTTCCTGTCCCTAAGATGCTTTCTGGTAAAAATGGTTTGGCTGTGGACCTCATGATTGTCTCCCTAGCATCCACTTTACCCCCTCCCTACTGAGGAGCACGCTTTAGATGGAACTGACCCCACCACCTACACATTTCCACAGGTGGTTCCCAACTGTTAATCACATATTCCATCTTCACCGTTGCATTTATTGATTCAGGGATAGACTCAGAACCCACGCTGGCCCAAAGAAGGAAGTGAAGGGTCTATCTGTTCAACCATCGGTTAAAGACAAGGTCACTTAACTCTTGGGGCTTCATATGAATAAAGAGGCAGATGATCCTGGCAGCTGCAGGTGGCCATCTTGCTACCAGGAGAAATACCAGCCTGAAGACAGTCAAGCTGAAGAAAGACCCAAGAAAATTAGAAGCACAGCTCAAGCACTGATGATGTGGAGAACTTCGAGATAAAGCATGGCTAAAGCCCACAATACCACTGCGTTTTATTTATGTGAGTCAATGAATTTCTTTGATTTTTAAGCCAGTCTGCCCTGGGTTTTCTGATACCGGCAAATGAAAGTTATCGTAACAGATATAAATATATTAATCATTAACCTCAACGTTCACCAAAAATTGTGTTTCAAATGAGACTATCATAAAGCTAAAATCTAATACTACGTTTCCCTGGACATAAAATTATCTTTATAGAATTCTGAGCTGCTGTTATGACTTCAAATTTTATTGAGGATTAACAGAAAAATGATTACTGATTTTGCTGTTTTAATAAACTTCATATAAAAATTTACATGCAGACATTAACCCAGCTCTATGGTATGCCCAACTTGCTGTGGCTACTGAGGAGCGCACAAGGTTTACATTCAGTCATAGCAGTTTCACCTAGTCTAGAACATCTGGTACTGTATACATCTCCTAACTGCTAGCACTTTCATTATTTGACTCTTACCTTTTAGTTCTCATTTTAAAAGGTTAGCATTTCAGTGTATCTGGGCTATTCATAATAAGGGTGACCTTATATCCCAATTTTATCTGGCAGTTTACACTTCTATGTCCCAGTGTGGCATCTTCTCTGGTTAGTGCCCGCTTTCATTCTCAAAAGTATCCTGTTTTGAATGATAAATGATGTGATAATCCTATTTATAATTCACCTTGTATTTCTTTTTTAAATATAAAGGGACACAGCTATAAGATTATCATCCTAATATGTAAGAAAAACCACTTACAAAGTAATTATTCTTTATGAAATTTATCTATGGAGAAGAGTCAAAATTACAAGTACTAAATATATCCACATACTAGTTTAAATGAAAAGAAAAGAAAATGCTTCGGTGTTATTATTGCATTGAGCAAAAATTTTATTTGCAGAAACTTCTTCAGGCATGAATCTAGTTCACCCATATGAATCACATCACCCACAAATTACATAAAGGTTTACTGAGTGAGGGGGTACTTTTCTTCCTCCCTTATAATAAGACATTCTAAGACATCTTTTATCATAATATGAGACATCAGGAATCTAGGCAGCTACAGCCTGGTAACCTCTCCCCAGGAAAGAAAGAGAATCACAACTTGCTTTCTACTATCTGGTGTCTTAGCATAGAAAAAGAGACTCTGATTTTTCTCTTTTCCACCTCTCCACAGCCAATGTTCTGTTCCCAAAGAGAAAGGCTTTTCTTAGGTTTTTGAAGAAAGCCCACAAACACTGAAAGAATTAAAAATAAAAACTTTTGAGACAAGTATTTTTAGATGAATTGGTGACATAAACATGCACAAGTTAAAAAGCCACATATTTTCCTATTACTATGACTTTCCTACAAGAAAACACCCACTACGGTGACTGCCTTATCTTTATGTCCCCATTATATTTTAAAAAGTACAACATGAATTATAAGCAGGGTGAATGTATTAATTTATCATTTGATTATTTAAAAAGCCTTAAGGGGTGCCTGCCTGGCTCAGTCAGTGAAGCATGTAACTCTTGACTTTGGGGTCATGAGTTCAAGTTCCACATTGGGCACAGAGATTAGTTTTTTTAAAAAGCCTCACGATCATTAAAGTTATACTTAATAAAACACAATTTAAATTTAAATTAGTAAACCAATGTGAACTGATATCAAATATATTCACATTTACTAATTCAAAATAAACTTCCTCCTAATAAAATATCACTTAGATCCATCCAAATTTATGTCAGATAAACAGAAAGTAATAGAAGCAGTGGAATTCTTTTTCCCTTTTGTGTTTTCTTGGTGGCTAAATGGATGCTTGCAGAATTTTATATTATGTGATGGGACTGGACAAAAGAAAATTACAGCATAGGATGAATTTTTCTTCCTTGGCTTGAATTTTATTGACTGGAGGGGTTCCCATATTCCTTGGGTTTACTGCAATACTTATTTCCACCATGGGGTGCCTGAGTAGCTCAGTCAGTTGAGCATCTGGCTCTTGATTTTGGCTCAGGTCATAAGCTCAGTTTGTGAGATCAAGCCCCACGTCGGGCTGTGCACTGACAGTGCAGAGCTTGCTTGGGATGCTCTCTCTCTCACACAAAATAAATAAATAGTAAAAATATTTATCTCCACCTTTATCTAAATGAATTGACAGCATCTTACAAACTAACAGAATCTTACTTACATGTGATTAATATGGCAATTGTAATTCTCATCACATGTAGCTAATTTATCAACTAAAATTTAATTTTATTACTAAAACTAAATTCCCACTAAAGTAGTACTGATCATTCTTAAAGAGTATTATATGTAAATATAAAATATACTTTGTAATATATCTATTTATGTTACTAAAAGTGTAGTTCAGCCACTATTTGCAAATATAATACAGTAAAGACGCATGGTTAAAGAAAAAACCTCACTGACTTAAGGAAAGGTCTTCTTTGATAAAAAGGCTTTCTCTTCCAGTCCTCTGCAAATGGAAAACTATTTAATTCTTACTTTATATTTTGAAAACCTTTTGTTGTTGATGATATACTTCTATATTTGCTTTATCATCACTTTCCCCTTTTGAAAGGAAGATACGTATGTGTGTGTGCGGGTCCACATATGCATGTGTAAATTAACTAAAAAATCAAGTCCAGGTTTCAAGTGCAGTTCTGAGTAAAAAAAAAATTAAAGCTGGATGCTGTTGATTCCTAAGCTTCTGCACCTAGTTTTGCCATTCCTTTTTATTTCAACTCAACAAATACTTCTGGGTATTTAGTATTTGTAATGCACTACGCTAAGTGCTCAGAATAAAAAAAGGAAGGTAGGGAGAGACAGTGTGAAAGAAAGAAGATAAAACCTACAACCCCTGTTCTTATGAAGTTCATAATCTTGTAGAAGATGCAACCATGCACATTTAAACAGCAGAAAACAGAGACATTTATGGGGCGCCTGGGTGGCTCAGTTGGTTAGGCGTCCGACTTCAGCTCAGGTCATGATCTCACTGTTTGTGGATTCCAGCCCCGCGTCAGGCTCTGTGCTGACAGCTCAGAGCCTGGAGTCTCTTTCAGATTCTGGGTCTCCCTCTCTCTCTCTCTCTGCCCCTCCCCAGCTCACACTCTCTCTCAAAAATGAATAAACATTAAAAAAAAAAAAAAGAAAGAAAGAAAAAAGAACACATAGACATTCATACATACCATTAAAGAAGAATAAGTAAGTATGTGGGAATGTGGAAAAGGGTATGGCAGATCCTAACTAGAGTGGGGAATGGAAGACATGAGAAGGCTTCACTGAGTAAGTGACACCTGGGTTGGATGTAAGAGCTCAGAGGATCTTGGCAGAAGATAGATGAGGCATTCTAGGTATAGGACACAGCATGTAACAAAGGCATAAAAACTTAAAAGTGCCCAGTACATCCAGGGTAACCATGTGTAGTGTGGCAGAACTAGCTGATGTCTGCCAAAAGGAAAACAGCTAAAAACAAAGCCAGATTATCCACAAACTTGAATGTCATTAAGGACCAAGCAGTCAGTAGGCCCTGAAAAACTTTGAGCGTATGTGTGAAATATGAGGGATAGTGTATCTTAGGTACTGGGCTGCCAGGTCTGCTCTCAAACAGTCCTACTTTGATGTCACCTACATCTGGAAATCTGCCTTTCCATTTGATCTCCACCACATTTCTTTTCTTTTTCTAAGTTTGTGTGTGTGTGTGTGTGTGTGTGTGTGTGTGAGAGAGAGAGAGAGAGAGAGAGAGAGAGAGAGAGTAGTTTTGGGGGAAGTCAAAAGTTCTACATGGACAGAAAGAGACAATCCCAACCAGGCTCTGTGCTGTCAGTGCATAACATGACCCAGGGTTCGATCTCACAAACCGTGAGATCATGACCTGAGCCGAAATCAAGAGTTGGACACTTAGCCGACTGAGCCACCCAGGCGCCCCAGCACCACCACATTCTCTGCCTCCTACCATATCATCAGTAAATAGATGTTTTAGATAATCGTGTGTGTGTGTGTGTGTGTGTGTGTGTGTGTGTGTGTGTGTGTTCCTTCAGGTTTACAAACTGTAAATTCTCTGGAGCAAGAAGAGTAGTGATTTTCTTTAAACTGAGCCTTACCTCAGTGATCACATTTGGCATTTGAAAAATGTTGAATGGCGATAAACAAAGTACAGGTTGACCCTTGAACAGCACTAGTCTCAGGTGTACAGGTCCACTTATACATGGATACCTTACAGTACAGCACTGTAAATGTATTTTCTCTTCCTTATGATTTTCTTAACATTTTCTTTTCTATGGCTTGCTTTATCATAAGAATACAGTAATAATACACAGACCATACAAAATATGTTTAATCAACTGTTTACGTTATTGGTGAGGCTTCCAGTCAATGGTCGGCTATTGGTAGTTTTGGAGAAAGTCAAAAGTTCTACACAGATTTTCAACTCTGCAAAGGGTCAGCACCCCAACCCTCTCGTTGTTCAAGTGTCAACTGTACATGAGATACAACTTATGACTCGCATCACTTTCCTATTTTGATAATCTACCCATCAGTACTCTTCTTGCAGTTTAAGTACTTTCTGCTCTTTTAAGTTTTTATGTAAACGGTCAACCAGGATTTAAAGTAAAACGGACATGGGGTCTATAAAGCCTCACCCCTCCCTCTCATCAGTGTTGCCCATCCTGTGCAACACACAGGTTGGTATGGAATCAGTCTGAGGACTCGTAGCAGAAGTGCACCCAGGCCACCATCAGTCTGGTTCTAGCGAAATCTCCTGTCCCGCAACCACTTAAGTAGGAGATGAGTTCATTAAATCCTATCGACTCTACCTCCAAGTATCCTCAAAACCTAGTCTTTCATCTCCCTTCCGACTAGAACTACTTTAACGTTTAGTCATTCAGACGTTTTGTACCTGGGCTATCACATCTGCCTCTAGCTTATTTCCCTGCTTTCAGTCTTTTATTGTGGACAGAAAGGCTTATCCAAAACTTTGCTTTCCACGCTGCTTAGAATTCTTCAGTGCCTCCCTAATAACCACAGCACAAAGTCCAAATTTCTTACCACAACATAGACTCTTTAACAAATAATTTAGCAAGAACGTAAAGGTATTTAACATTTTAAACCTATCTCCTGCCATTTATTCACTGAACAGATATTTACTACCTACTACATGTCATGAACTGTTCTAAGCACTTGGGTATACGTGTGTATAAGTGAACAAAATAGATGATTGTGTGCTCGTGTGTGCGCACGCCCACACACCAAAGAACCAACCACGGAAGTTTAAATCACACAAGGGCGAAGATAGCAATAAATATAAATAAATTATACAGTATATTAGGAGGTGATATGGTCTATAAGAAAATACAAGTATAGAAAGAAGTAGGCTGGTCAGGGTAGGCACTATTGGAAAAGTAGAATCTGAGAAGAGACTTGAAAGAGACAAGGAGTGAGCCATGTTGCTATCTGCAGAAAGGACATTCGAGGCAGGAAAGAAAATCTGGTGTAAAGGCCCTAATATGGAAGTACCTAGAGTACTCATGACTGTTAGAGGAGGTCAGGGTGGTGAAAGCAGAGTGAGGGGAGTGAGGGGAGTGAGGGGGAGGATCAAAGGATAGGGAGAAGTGGGAAGGAGTAGGAGGGTGATCATGTAGATCCTTGCAGATGATTCCAAGGACTCAAATTTTATTCTGAGTGATAAAGGACACACTGCAAGTGACCCAGGAGCAAAGGAATGGCATGACTTAACAGATCTGAGAAGTGGTCTGACAGGTGTGCAGATCACAGTGGGGCAAGGACAGAAGCAGGAAGTCTGCTATAGGAGGCTACTGCAGTGATCCAGGTGAGAGATGACAACACATCATGGGGGTGGGGGGAGGGGAGATGGTCGGAATGCAGATGTGTAATATTTTGAAGGAACGGTCAATAAAATTTTTCTGACACTTTGGATGTGAGGTGTGAAAGAGGCCTCAAGTCTTTATGCATGCATGTCTCTCTGTTGAGGGTGTTCTTACTCCTCTCTTTTTCTACTTGGTCAAAACAATCTCAGTATTTAAGACGCGTCATGTATCGCCTATTTTATGAAACTCACATGATTATCATCTCCTGAATCACTCTGTGTCCTTAAGTCATGTAAGTAACTGAAATATGTAATGGCTGGTCTTTTAGCAAGAGTCAAAAGGCTAAACAATCTTCCTATCTTTTTTGGTCAGAAAAAAGCAGACATTTCATTAACACAACAGGTGACTTGCCTAATCGCATCATTAAAAAGGTCTAGAAACCTTTAAAGAAAATTAGAACCACAAAAAAAGATCTTGTCAGGCCGCTCAATAACCAGATTTTGCATTCTTCCATTTCAGTACTTGAAGAAGAGAAGTCTACAAAAAAGACTTGCATTGTATGATCAACTTTATAGGCTACACCCAAAGAGAGAAACACCTCTCCAAAGTTACTTTGTTATGAAAGTTATTTTCTGTTATAAAAAGTCTTCATTTTGGTTGTCATCCTTTTACTTGCTCTGGGGAGGCATTTAAATGAGAAGAATTATTGGACACAAAAAAAATAACAGTCTTTTTGTTTCATTCCCGAGAGACACACAATAATTTAATTGAGAAGGTGGGGAAATTAAGAAGATGACATGACATTAGAGAGGATGTGGCTCAAGCAGCCACTTTAAAGCATGAGAACACTTATTTTCAGAGAGGCTGTCGTTATAGCCTGAACAGTGTGCTCCCCGTTATGAGCTCTGTACAGCTATGATTGGCTGAAACAGAAGTTCCACGAGGACAGAGAGTTTTACCTGTTTTGTTCACTACCCTTTCACACAGTAAGTGCTGAATGAATGAACAAAGTTATAATTCTAAACTACATGGAGCTGAAATATATTCAACAAAAAGTATAAACCAAGGGGCTCCTGGCTGGCTCGGTTGGTAGGGCATGTGACTCTTGGTCTCAGGGTTGTGAGTTCGAGTCTCACGGGTGGCATGGAGTTTACTTAAAATAAAAAATGTTTTAGAAAGTTTAAAGCAAGTATATTCCACTTCTCAGCATTTAAAAAATTGCTCTTTGAAAGTCAAAATTTGGACTATCGAGAATTTGCAGTCATCTTCCAATATTAATTATAAAATGTTAACCATATACAACAGTGGGGAAGACCTTATGAAAAATCTCTAACAAGGAGTAAGTTTACAAAAAGTTATCTGTAATCAAGAGAAAAGGATGATATTCTAGCAGCTCTACTTGCTTTATCCTGTATAGTATTTTAGACATGTTCATTATGGGAAAATTACAGCCTTTGAAAATAAAATAGTACAAATATCTTATTACATATCTTTAGAGAATCAAAATCTATAAAGATGACTAGAAAAAAGAAGTATAAAAAGTGTGATTTCAGGTTATATTAAGAGAGTAGCTTAAAACATCCCAAATAAACAGCCCAAGTTGTGAAAGTTCTCTTAGCAAAGAAACTCTTACCTGGGTTTTTTTTTCTTTAATTGAAATATAATTGACATATAACATTATATTATATGTTGTTTCAAGTATACAACATAATGATTCAAACTTTACAGACATTACAAAATGATCACCACAATGAGTCTAGTTAACTGTTCATCATATTTACAGGTTTTCTTGTGATGAGAACTTTTAAGATCTATTCTCTTAGCAATTTTCAAATATGCAAAATAGTAATACTAACTATAGTCACCAAGCTGTACACTATATCCCCAGGACTTATTTTGTAACTAGAAGTTTGTTCTTAGGTTTAAAACCAAACAGCCTTTGAAGAAAACACTTTTAACATAACTATAGTCTTCATGCAGTCAATAAGTAATCTATGTATTTCAATCCCCAAGAGGAAATATCAGGTATTATTTTAAAGTTAAAAAACACCAACCTCTTTAATCTCATGTAGTTTTCACTGGCAGCAGGTCGACATTCAGCTCTTTGTACGACTATTCCTTCCAATGAAAGTTTATCTTGAATGGAAAGAAAAAAAATTAACAAATGTATTCAGAGATTACACGGATTATTTTTAAGATTTTACTTTGACATCCTAACCACAGTAATAATGATCAGCATCAAATATAATAATAAAAATCAATGAAACAAAAGGAATACTGGTAAGTTTATAGTACCATCATTAGTCAGAATAGAGAAAAACCTTACTCTTGGCTAGTGAAAAACTGAGCTTGTCAGGTTTACTGGGCTGCTGCAGCCACTTGCCAATAACAACTTCTATTTATTTTTTCTAGAGAGGGTGGCTTAAATGTAAGGGCATAAAATCAAATTTAAAAAATCTGAAGGGTGTGGAGGCTATCTCATCTTTGGCAGAGAAGTAACTTCTAAAAACTCAGCTAGTCTAAACCACTAAAATCAAAGATAATACATATTTGCATGTGTGGGTGTGCACACTCACACATACATGTAGGCAAATAAAATTCTAGAATACACTATGACTAGAATACTGTGAAATTGAACAGATCATTGTCTAGGCTATGCTGTGTACCAGTTCTGCCTGCCAGTTGCTCTGACTTCTATTTTCAAGCAGAATTATTAAGTTGGGTGTGTCCAAATAAGAGCTTTAACTGCTATGGACATCTGTTCAAACAAAAGGGCAATTTTTCCTACCATTAGTAAGAATTCTTATGGTGACCCTGACACAAAATTTGAGAGAAACTGAAAAAGTAAACAAAAGTTAGCACTTACAACATGACTACCAGGCACCAAACATTGCTGTAAAGTCACTTTACAGACGTTATTTTATTTGATAGCACATATATGACTGTCCCATGATGGCACTAGCTTTCCTATGGTCTGAAAAGATTTATGTCTATGGTTAGGAAATTATGGTTCAGTCTTATTTCCATGCAAATTCACCCGGGTTTTGAGAAGAAATTCAGGAAATCCTTTGGCTCATCAGCAATGTATTTATGATTCATCTCGTCAGGGTGAATGACTTCATGCATTCCACTAATATGAACTAAGTGCCTACTAGGTAAAGGACACCATCTAGGCATTTGGAATCAAAGATGATTAAGATACAGTACTATTTTCTGGCACAAAAACAGACACTCAGATCAATGGAACAGAATAGAGAACCCAGAAATGGACCCACAAACGTATGGCCAACTAATCTTTGACAAAGCAGGAAAGACTATCCAATGGAATTAAGACAGTCTCTTTAGCAAGTGGTGCTGGGAAAATTGGACAGCGACATGCAGAAGAATGAACCTGGACCACTTTCTTATACCACACACAAAAATAAACTCAAAATGGATGAAAGACCTAAATGTAAGACAGGAAGCCATCAAAATCCTGGAGAAGAAAGCAGGCAAAAACCTCTTTGATCTTGGCTGCAGGAACTTCTTACTCAACGAGTCTCCAGAGGCAAGGGAAACAAAAGCAAAAATGAACTACTGGGACCACATCAAGATAAAAAGATTCTGCAGAGTGAAGGAAACAATCAGCAAAACTAAAGGCAACCGACAGAATGGGAGAAGATATTTGCAAATGACACATCAGATAAAGGGTTAGTATCCAAAGTCTATAAAAAACTTATCAAACTCAACACCCAAAAAATAATCCAGTGAAGAAATGGGCAAAAGAAATGGGCACATTTTCCCAAAGACATCCAGATGGCCAACCAACACATGAAAAAATGCTCACCATCACTCACTCATCACCAGGGAAATACAAATCAAAACCACAATGAGATACCACCTCACACCAGTCAGAATGGCTAATGTTAACAACTCAGGCAACAACAGATGTTGGCAAGGATGCAGAGAAAGAGGATCTCTTTTGCACTGCTGGCGGGAATGCAAACTGGTGCAGCCACTCTGGAAAACAGTATGGAGGTTCCTCAATTAAAAACAGAACTACCCTACAACCCAGCAATTGCACTACTAGGTATTTATCCAAGGGATACAGGTATGCTGTTTCGAAGGGGCACATGTACCCCAATGTTTATAGCAGCACTATCAACAATAGCCAAAGTTGGAAAGAGCTCAAATGTCCATCGATAGATGAATGGATAAAGAAAATGTGGTGTATATATATATATATATATATATATATATATATACACACAATGAAGTATTACTTGGCAATCAAAAAAAAGAATGAAATCTTGCCATTTGCAACTACGTGGATGGAACTAGAGGGTATTATGCTAAGCGAAATTACTCAAGAGAAAGACAAATATCATATGACTTCACTCATATGAGGACTTTAAGACACAGAACAGATGAACACAAGGGAAGGGCAACAAAAACAATATTAAAAAAAAAAGGGAGGGGGACAAACATAACAGACTCATAAATATGGAGAACAAACAGAGGGTTACTAGAGGGGTTGTGTGTGTGTGGGGGGGGGGGGGGGGGGAGGGATGAGCTAAATGGATAAGGGGAATTAAGGAATCTACCCCTGAAATCATTGTTGCACTCTATGCTAAATTGGATCTAAATTTAAAAAAATAAAATTTAATTTAAAAAATAATTTAAAATGTGAAAAAAACACAACAAAAGATATGGTATTCTTTTCAAGAGACACACAGTTCACTGGGGGGTGGGGTGGGGGGCAGAAAAACTGACCAAAATGTAGGGTGCAGATAGTACCACACCCACATGATTTATATTAGAAAATCTTCTTTATGGTGACTTTTCTTGATTGTGTCTCCAAACTCCAGAAGACTCCTTACTGTAGTCCCTAACCTGTGAACACATGCGTAATTCAGTAGTTGAAGAGTCCCTCAATGCGTGTGAGATACACAACAAATCTCAAGTACAGACTAACAGATGTCTGTAAAAAGCAATGATGAGAAGCATGCCTACCTTACATCAAAATATGTCAGAAAGGAAATAAAGCCATAAATATTTTATATGAAATTTAGCTGTCTAGAAATAATTTCTTCTTGTTAATCAGTTTAGTAAGATTGAGATTAAAAATCTGAATTTCCCAAATCTTATGTTTGAGTTTGCCTCTCCACTGAAGATGAATAGTCTATCTAGAACAATTACTGTCATAACAAGAACAAGATTTGGGAAATTCCTATGTATAAAGTATCTTAAGTGCATGAGAAAGTCCTCTATTGAAACATAAATCAATCCTTTTTAAAAAACAAATTTAGAATACCACATGACTCCTGAAAATAATTTACTTTTATATCCATGTGTCTATTAATGTTGAATACTAAAGGAGCTACCTGTTAATACCATCTGTTAATGTTCCCCACGTGTCTAGCAGTATCTACACCACGTAGACAGGGTGAATTTAATTTTTAAAGGATTCTGCTGTCAGTGTTCTCCATATAATACCTGAAAGGGTAAGAAGCATCCAAAGCACCTGCCCATTTCACCTTGGCCACTACTCTCATCACTATTCTTCAATCAAGGTCATTCTCATAAAGCAACAAAATTCACTTCCCCAAACCATAATTTCCTGTCCATCATATCCCCTTTTCAAACCTAAAATAGCTTTCCAATGATTCTCAAATGAAAGAAAAGTCTTAATCATCAGCAATGAATTTTCCCACTGATTGGCTGCTCTTAAATAACCCCACATCTCTGTTAGCTCATTCCCCTTCTCTTCTTAAATAAATTTTAAAAAGCCAATTACTTATGAGAAAGCCTCCTAAGCAGGATTTAAAGCCTTCACACACATTTTAAAGCCTCATAGGAAAATGTTTTCATACTCTTTTCACTAACCATGCTTTAAATATTGCATTATATTTTAAAGGCATTTGAAAGCACCTACTTGCACACCACTGTTGTTTATTACAGACCATTTTCATTCATTACTTAAAACCACTTTGTTGGGGGTGAGGGGTGGTTCAGTTAGTTAAGTGACTGACTCTTGATTTTGTTTCTTCAGATCATGATCTCACGGCTTGCGACTTTGAGAGATTGGGCAGGGAGCCTGCTTGGGATTCTCTCTCCCTCTGCCTCTCCACACAGCTCAGCGCACTCTCCCTCTCCCTTTCTAAAAAAATACAAAACAAAACCACTTTGTTGGCCCAATTTAAAAGACCATAAATACTTGCAATGCATCAGGAATAACAAAAATAAATAAAACATGACTCCTGTCCTCAAGGAGTAGAGTCTAGTGCAGCCATTCAAATGATTCTGTGGCATATATTTTTTAAAATGTACTGAGGACCCCCCCCCCCCAAGAGCTTTGATGTGGGTTTTATCTATTGCTATTGATATTAGAAATTAAACTAAGAAATGTTTAGAAAATCAGAATTGAAAAAGACAAAAAGCCTTGGTATTATTATGAATAATTGTTTTGATTTCATAGGTCCCTTGAAAAGGTTTCAGGAATCCCTCTACCCAAAAGTTTCCAGGTCACATTTTGAGAGTTGCTGGTCTAGTGGGAATCTAAGACAGGTATATAATCATTTTGAATACACCAGAATCACTTATCCCAAGCAGGCTCCACAAAGCCTGACACAGGGCTTGAACCCACAAACCATGAGATCATGACCTGAGCCAAAACCAAGAGTTGCACACTCAACCAAATGAGCCACTCAGGCACCCCAACACCAGAATCACTTTTAATAGACCTCCACTTAACCCACTTCTAGATTACCAAGGCTCTCAAGTCCCCTCTTTTAAATACAGTGACAGATGCCCATAGCTTGCCCATAGTGGGCAGTTAGGTTCATCTCTGGTACTCCCACACACTTCTGTTCTAACTATATTAGAAGTTGTTTATGCTAGTGTTACTGTTAGTAATTATGCAATTTGATTATATATTATATAATCCTATTAATTATGAGTATGGGGGAAGGAGATGTTTCTATGAAAACCAGGTTTAGTGCCTTGGCAAGGCATGATATAAAAGTAAGTTGCTAAAAAAACTACTGTCAAAGTAGACACTGGAGAAATGAACAGGAGACTAGAAGAGAAACATGCAAGTCTAGAAGGATTCTGCATTCCTACTGTTTCAGTGTCTAAGTGCTTGCTCTTTTCTAAGAAGCCAAAATTGTAAATCTAAACTAGATTACGAGTTGAATTTTCCCAAGAAACAGAGAGCAGATGCTCAATCAGCATACTATACTGTAATCAAAGGCCTTGTCCTACATGTACACTGGTAGCTAAATGTACATTTTAACCCTTAAGGTAAAATGTTTAAGGCACTAGGAATGCACATTATGATTCCCTACCTTTGAATTTACCTGACAGACTACCGGTCCTTCCCTATGGGCTATGGGACTCTACTGCACAATGCAGAATTTTTTTAACAGTGATAAGACAGATACACACAGAATACAGAGACTAAAACACACAAAGAGATTATGCCTAGCTGAGGTTCAAGAAAAGGTTTGATAGAGAAAACGATGTTTATGTTGGATTTTTTTTTTTAATGTTTGTTTATTTTTTAGAGAGAAAGAGACAGAGCCCAAGCAGGGAAAGGGCAGAGAGAGAGAGAGAGAGAGAGAGAGAGAGAGAGGGTGGGTGGGGGGGAGGGAGACACAGAATCCAAAACAGACTACAGGCCTCAATCTGTCAGCACAGAGCCTGACGTGGGGCTCGAACTCATGAACTGTGAGATCATGACCTGAGCTCAAGTCGGACGCTTAACCGACTGAGCCACCCAGGCACCCTGTTTATGTTAGATCTTGAAAAACAGGTGGAATTTAGACAGGAGGTAAGGCAGAAAGACACTGAAGGTGGTAGGAATAGAGTGAACAATGGCTTTCATCTCCTTCCTCTTTCTCTTTCTCCCTGTGTGTGTTTTTCTCTCTCTCTGAATTTCAAACCAAGGGACCCACACCAGAATTGGATTCTGGGTAATATTCCAGAATCCTTCCTATATTTTCTCCTCATCACCTATCCCCCGTCCTTTTTTGCAAGATCCATTTACTTCCTGGTTTCTGTTACTTGTAACCAAAAGAATCTTAAAGAATATGAACACACAACTTTGATAATAGTTTTATTTATCTATATCCTACCACCTAGTTTCAGAAAAAAATTGAGAAAGAGGTGCCTGGAAGGCTCAGTCGGTTAAGCATCCGACTTCAGTTCAGGTCATGATCTTGCGGTTCACAAGTTCAAGTCCCGCGTCGGGCTCTGTGCTGACAGCTCAGAACTGGAGCCTGCTTTGGATCTGTGTCTCCATCTCTCCCTGCTCCTCCCCTGCTCGCGCTCTGTCTCTCTCTCTCTCTCAAAAATAAGAATTAAAATAAATGAATAAATAAATAAGAAAAAATTAAGAAAAACTTACAGGGTAAATATATAAAACATATGCCATAAAGAAGAACTGAAGAGTTCCAGTTCTGATTCTGTCAGTAAATAGTGATGTCACTTTGGCAAGACTACTTCACATCTCTGGGCCTCAGCATGTACATAATGAAGTGACGGGGATCTCTGAGATCTAGTTCCAATTCTCTTTCACTTAATAAACAAAGAAAGAAAAAAAAAACAACTGGCCTTCACTTCCAACTGGGGATGTTTTATTACTCCATTAGTGTTTCTTTTGTGTGGGCTGATTCACTCTTTCTTTCTTTCTTTTTCCTTCCTTCCTTCCTTCCTTCCTTCCTTCCTTCCTTCCTTCCTTTTTCTTTTTAGAGAGAGAGTGAAAGAGAGAGCTCGAGCATGGGAAGGGTCAGAGAGAGAGGGAGATACAATCTGAAGCAAGCCCCAGGCTCGGAGCTGTCAGCACAGAGCCTGACACAGGGTTCGAACCCACAAAACAAATCGCGACATCATGACCTGAGCCAAAGTCAGACGCATAACCGAGTGAGCCACCCAGGCACCCCTGCGCTGATAACTTTCTAATAAGACCTAGATATAATCAAATTTTCTTTGAGGAGAAATTAGAAACTGTTTCTTGAAACAACAACAAAATGTTGAGAAATTTCAGCTCTAACCAAGACCTTCCGGCTCTTTATCTCAAATGAGATAGACTCTATGTTAAAGAACTCAAGAAAACCGACAGGCACTTTTTACAAGTTAAGGGCATACCTAGTTTAAACAAGTTACAGTAATAAGCAGGGAGGGTGCTTATTAGCATTGGCATGTAATTAATGATACCAGGTATATTAGGAAGATGCTAGGCATCAGGAAGTTATAGGCATTCATTTCCACAAGGCCACTCCAGATCCACTTCAGTGTGGAGGCCTTTAAGAGCACTTCCAATTCCAGTTAAAACACAGGTAAGTGAGCCAGAACCAAGATTTTGAACTGTTCCTGTGACTTCTGAAGCTATTTTCCTGATTCTTATTTATATCACATCTGTGTCTATCATCAGAAGAGGACTGAAGAAAAAATATTTTCACAGAGCCGGTGAATTTAAAAGGTAAACCATTTTTAATATTCCTATTAATTTCCATTCTTCTCATTTAAAATCTTTTCATGGAAGTTTTTTGCCTGTGGTTCACAGGGTAAGGCAAATCAATATAAACTACTTGGTATCTTAACAAACCAGTTACACAAACTTGCAATCTCTATATTATTAAGAAAGTGATCCTTATTCTATTCAAATTTGGCAACGGATGTTCTGATCTCTAACCTTCAAAAATTTTAGGAATGAAAGATCATGTTCAGATTTCAGTAAACCTACAGAGTTAGCATTTGATTCTTTACCTCAAAAGTAACAAAGGAGCAGTAATATAAATATTCCCCAAAGTTGTCTATTTATGTAATATGTTTTCATATAATATTCAAATTAGAAATACACCTAATGCACTGGAAATTCCCAATTTTAAACAAATACTGAAACAAGATTTTGAGGACTAGACCAAAGATTTAGAAAACATCTCAACCTCCTGATGCATAGCACTGCTCGCTCTTCAACTGTTCACCTATGGACTGTGAGAAAGAAGGCTGTATATACATTCCTATAAAAGGGAAATTGAGGGGCACCTGGGTGGCTCAGTTGGTTAAGCATCTGCCTCTAGATTTTGGCTCAGGTCATGATCTCACAGTTCGTGAGTTCGAGCCCCACGTCAGCTTGGGATTTTCTCTCTCTCTCCCCCCCCCGACTCTCTGCCCCTCTCCCACACTATCTCTCAAAATAAATAAACTTTAAAGAAAAAAAAAAGGACACTGTAATGATGATCAAAAAGCATCTGTGAATGACAAGAATGGTTGCCCAGGAGTACAAAGAAAAGTAGCTAGCTAAAGTACAAAATCAAAGATGGAGGCCTAAAGGCACAAAGGAATCTGGATTGTTCTATCAGTCGACAAAAGCCATAACAGACTTTAGATCAAAGAAGTAACTTAGTGAATGAGCTTTTTAAAAACAAATATTTGTATGTTTTAATGTTTACAAATGAAGTCCACAAGTTATTATTCCTCCTATACTTCAGACTACAGTCTCTTTTATGCTTGTTACATCATATATGTAATTAGCCAATATAAAAACCTCTTGAATACAGATGTGGGCATGATGTTTTGACTTGTAAACAGACATAATTTCTAACCTCAAAGCTGCTTTCAAGAATAAGAGGCTGGATAAAACCCAGAAATAAAACACAGCTTTATAAAAAACATAAAGTAATGCTATGTTTAACAATAAATGAAATAAGGCAGGAAAATCCTAATAATATAATCGATTGTTTTAGTTAGACCTTCATCAAAGGGTGCAATCCAGCTTTGGCTGCTGCACTTGAAATTAGAAATGACTTAAAAACAATAGGAAAAGCAGGGCACCTGGGTCGCTCAGCTGGTTAAGCATCCGACTTTGGCTCAGGTCATGATCTCATGGTTTGTGAGTTCAAGCCCTGCATCGGGCTCCGTGCTGACAGCTTGGAGCCTGGAGCCTGCTTCAGATTCTGTGTCTCCCTCTCTCTCGGCCCCTCCCCTGCTGGCACTCTGTCTCTCTCTCTCTCTCTCTCAAAAATAAACATTAATAAATAAATAAATAAACATTAAAAAAAATAGCAAAGGTAATTAAATGAATTAAAACAAAAAACAAATCCTTCCAGGAAAGATTAAGTCTCCTAGAGAACAGACTTTCACTACAATGCTATAGTATTATTAAATAGTGCCAAACACGGTGCTTGATAGGATGAGTGATACCAAGGAAGAAAAATACAGACCACTGCACATAGAAAGACTGCAGCAGGGTTGAGGGATACAATATTAATGAAATACTTATAGACAATCCGACGGCACCTATTTTCAAATCAAGTCAATAGGATTCAAGTATTTCATTAACTTCATCTTCAGTACCTCCTGTTCTCTTCACCATGTTTAATTGGTAACAGCGGTGGATGCCATACACTAGTTCTTTATGATTTTCAAGATAATTTAACAAAGTTATCTCCACAACTACAGGGCAGAAGTTATGTCCCCATCATTAAGAACTCCTCTGAGATAAGTTCCCTTTCCTGAACTCACGAATTACCTTCATATGGTGGTTTTTCAATTCTGCTTGATCATTAGAATAATCACCTGGGGAGCTTTTTAAAAACTACTGGGCCCAGGGGCACCTGGGTGACTCAGTCAGTTAAGCGTCCGACTTTGGCTCAGGTCATGATCTCGCACTCTGTGAGTTCAAGCCCCGCGTTGGGCTCTGTGCTGACAGCTCAGAGCCTGGAGCCTGCTTGGGTTTCTGTATCTCCCTCTCTCCCTTGCCCCTCCCCACTCATGTTCTGTCTCTCCCTCTCTGTCAAAAATAAACAAAAAAAATTTTTTTTAATTAAAAAAACAACAAAAACAACAAAAACTACTGGGCCCAAAGCCAGAAATTCTACTCTAAGTGGCTTATGGGGGCAAGAGATGGTGGTATCTTTATAACTTCAATAGATCATTCTAATATGCAGTAGCCAGAGCTTAAAACTGCTGAATATGGCTCCTCATCCCAGGCTCCCTTTCTTCCTCTCCCTATATCTGTTAATTTTATTTTCTGGTGGTATGAAGGTAGCAGCTCACAGAACTGCTCAAATATTTCATCAAATCTGAGACAGCATCAACTATAACATACATCATCTTATAAGCCACTAAGACAAAACACTACCATGATTTTAAGACATACCCTGACTTCAGAACTGTTTAATGTGAAAAATGTGCAACATGAAAGAGTCCTCCGTCCCTAATTTACAATCAATATACTAAGAAACAGCATTTGCTCCTATGAACCATCATATATCCTGTCCTGCTGTTCAGGCTCCCTTCTCTTTCCTCCACACCATGTCACCACTAAGGAAGGACACAAGAGGATCTAAAGAAAAGAGGATGACAGAAGGACCAGTGGTGGGGGACAGTACTTAAGAGCAAAGATTTTTTTCATCACTGATTTCATAATAATATTACCTTTACAAGTTTTCAAAGTCATGTCCCTCATTTTGAGATTGTACATAATGGTTATTAACATTTTAAAAATATCTTCTTCCCAAAGAGAAGGCAAAATTCCATTTTGCCAAATAGCACTATAAAAATGAGTTCTATATAATAATATAATTTCAATGTTCATTTGATGGCTCATGAAAGTGCTTTGCTCATCTGGTTACAATAGAATTTTCCAGTGAATAATAATGCATAGGCTACAATTCAAAAAAGAGAAAATTCATTTTAAAAAACATAAATGACTTCTCACAGAATTATAAAACACTGCTTTCCCTGAAGCACTCATCTCCCAAAGTATATTTAAAATATGAATTAATATGATCTGTAAATTGTTTTCATAGTCAACTGTATAATTAATGAAAAGCAAAGAATGTGGAATGGAATTTTGCTTGAAGTTCTCATTTAATCTGTCATTTTTATTTGTGCTCCTTTTAATACACAGTGCTTTATTCTTTTCTACACTCCTCAAATAAGCCTTAAGTTTGCCAATATAGCAAAGATTCCTGGGCTTCTCTGAAGACTCAGTTCAACACTGCAAAACATTCTCAAACACATTCACCTGACTGGAAGTACCCATCCACATCACCTTCCTGCCAGAGGATATATCCAGTGAGTCCTAGGACTCAAGCATTCTACATAGTTGGTTAGATACTGTGGCCAATCAGCAGCATAAGGTAGCTGGGGCAGTATTTGTGTTAGTACAATCCCAGTACCAGACAACATTTAATGCAGATCAATTTTATACATCAAAACTAAAGGTTTGACATTCAAACATAATTAGATTAACATGGAAAAATACTTGATTCTTATATTAATACATTACATTGTGTAATTTATTTTTATTTTTTTTGAGAGAGCAAGCATACACCCAAGAGAGCTGGGGAGGGGCAGAGAAAGAGGGAAAGAATCCCAAGCAGGTTCCACGCTTAGGATGGAGCCCCATGCAGGGCTCAATATCACCACCCTGAGATCACGACCTGAGCTGAAATCAAGAGTCAGATGCTTAACTGACTGAACCACACAGCACCCCTATTTTTATTTTTTAACACAGAGGCTAGAGTAAATTAGTCATAGCTGAATATCAAAACGAATGCTTCTCACATTAAATGCTATTAACAGGAGGCTACAAAGAAGAGATAAACCACACATTAAAAAAGAGAAACTTGGGGCACCTGGGTGGCTCAGTCAGTTAAACATCCGATTGATTTCGGCCCAGGTCATAATCTCACAGTTTGTGAATTCGAGCCCCACATTGTGCTCCATGCTGACAGTGCAGAGCCTGCTTGGGATTCTCTTACTCCCTTTCTCTCTGCCCCACCCCTGTTCACATGCACCCTCTCTCTTTCTCTCTCTCAAAAATAAATAATTAAACTTAAAAGAGAGAGAGAAAACTTAGCTTGCAAAAGACACGGTTCAAAGCAGAGACATCAGAGGACATAAAAGTAAGATGGCCAAGGGTTAGCCAGATTTGAGAAAATGAACAGATAAAGCTATCATTATGGATTCAGGTAGGTGGGCATCAAATTCAAGTGAGGAAAACAGATCAAGAAGCTTGAAAAAATGTGGCAAGTCGGGAGCTAAGACAGAGTGCCAGATTCAAGTAAAAATCGACAGTTGCTTTTACCTTCTTTCTAAGGTAATGGGAACTCATCTTTGTTTTATTTTTTGTTTTGTTTTTGTAAAGACAGGCAGAAAACATGGAGGTAAAAACAACCAAAAAGATCTGGTATAGGTGGAGACAGAAGCAGTGTTCTTTCTTATTTTAAAGGCAGCTCCTAAAACCAACCTTCTTCCTTGAAAAGGAGTGTTTGAATTTCACAGAGTGATATGGTCAGTTTGGGGGAATTATCAAATCTTGTATCTTCCAACCAAAAGAGATACCTTCTTGGTGAGGTTCTACTTCCTTCCATGGCACATAAATAGAGCAAGCATATATTATGATGACATCCCGTGTCAATCATGGCGACGACAATGACCTCATTTTCCCTCAGGAACTAGTAGATAAGATGGGAACTCCTCCCACTGGCCTGGAAGAAGTTCTGCCTAATGCAGATACTGGAAGATTAGCATCATCATATTAGTGGGAGGTTTTGCTAGAATTTGATTAGGCACTGGGCCTAACTAATGGATATACCTATACCAAGAACCTAACATGGCACTGTCTAAATCCTAAAAGTTGGGGCGCCTGGGTGGCTCAGTAGGTTAAGCGGCCGACTTCAGCTCAGGTCACGATCTCGCGGTTCATGAGTTTGAGCCCCGCGTCGGGCTCTGTGCTGACAGCTCAGAGCCTGGAGCCTGTTTCAGATTCTGTGTCTCCCTCTCTCTGACCCTCCCCCATTCGTGCTCTGTCTCTCTCTGTCTCAAAAATAAATAAATGTTAAAAAAAAATTAAATCCTAAAAGTTGGCTAAAGGGCTCTTTTATATGTGTGAGTACAGATGTCTAAGACAGAGGTGATCTAACTCTAATAAAGGTCTAGGGTAATGAGTAGAAAACAGGGCCCCTACCTTAAAAAAATCATTCTGTCTGCAAAGGAGATGAAATCCTCAAATCTAGTGATCAAGTGGATCTAAGTAAGCTAATCTTTGACATGTGGGTTAAGCTTTTTGCTGAAATTGTTGAACTGCAGTTTATATCTGCAGTGAGGTGGAGAAACAGAATCACACCATATTTTTCTTGGCATACGAAGCACCACTTTTATAGTTTTAGGGTTGTGTGGACCTGACTGACACTATCCAGGACAAGCTTTCCCCACCCTCCACCCACCCAAGCAGGCAAATACAAACTTAGAATAGAACAGAAAGAAGAAAACAACCTGGCTGTCTCGTAAGGGGCAGGTGTGCCACAACAGGCAGCAATGATCTACAACCCCCTGCAACGTCTGCAAAATGCAATCATGTTACTTTAAAGGGGATAATGTGGTGTAATGGGGATAAAGTGAGGCCTACCGGGAGCCATTTTTCTTTTTCAAGACTGCAAGTTGGGGGCAGCAGGACACAAAAGAAAAGTGCTATGGATTCATATCAACTTCTAGTCAGGCACTAAGACAAAGCTTCCGTCACACTATTGTTGCCAGGCCACGGGTGGCAAGCAAATCATGCACGCAGGTGTGCAGAAGCCAAGAACGCTGGTGTGAAGTCAAGAGTGAAAAAAAAGCGACCGAGGGTCAGAGGCACATATTGGGGTGGGTTCAGAGTCTGTCAAGGCAAGCCAGCAGAAACAAAGAACACAAATAGTCTTAAAACCCAGGCAGCAGAAACAGAAGTGAGTTGGCAAGTGTAACGGGGCCCGGTGCGCTGGCTGAAGAGGCAGCCCCGCCTCACCTTCCCATCCTGAGGAAGCCCACCTTCTAGCAGCACGGGCGTCATTTCCCCATGAAGGCATCTACAAATGGGCCAAACAGGCTGTAGGGAAGAAGGCCTAGGATTACGTGATCATCTCCTACGTCACTCCATTTAATCATACAAAACCCAGGTTCCATCACTACACTACAGTTCTGTTCTGCTGCTTCTGATGTCCCATAAAGTTCATTTAAAGAGGACCAGACCCAGCAACGAAATTATCACGTCTTTGCGGATTCTGCTTATTACATGGTGCTACTAGCATACAGTGACTACAAACATATGAATCCCATGAATACATTTCCAAAGTTGTGCTAAAAAAATCTATTAAATATATTTTAAAAATTTTTTTAATGTTTGAGAGAGAGCGAGCAAGCGAGAGCCAGTGAGCAAGCACAAGTGGGGGAGGGACAGACAGAAAAGGAGACACAGAAGGTGAAGCAGGCTCCGGGTTCTAAGCTCTCAGCATAGAGCCCAATGAGGGGCTCAAACCCCGGACCGAAAGATCATGACCAGATGCTTAACTGACTCAGCCACCCAGGCACCTCTATATTTCTTAAAAAGTCAGATCCATAGACAAGACTTGATTCTAAAACAACAAAATCAACACACACATGAAATTGTTAGAATATAAGAGTAAACTCTTCTTAAATGATACAGGACTAAGAGGAAGCTTTAGTTCAAGTGTTGGCTTATTAACAAGCTGTAAAGTTCTAGGTAAAACACTGTTAAAAGCTCCCTAGGGGCGCGTGGGTGGCTCAGTCGGTTAAGCGTCCAACTTTGGCTCAGGTCATGAGATCGTGGTTCGTGGGTTCGAGCCCTGCGTTGGGCACTGTGCTGACAGCTCACAGCCTACAGCCTCTTTAAACTGTCTCCCTCTCTATCTGCCCCTCCCCCACTCGTTCTTTCTCTCTCTCTCTCTCTCTCTCTCAAAAATAAACAAACATTTAAAAAAATTCCCCAGAATGTAATTTTATTTTTGGTAAAATGAGGAGGTTGAATTTTATGGTCTCTAAGCAAAAACTCAGCTCTAAAAATGTTATGCATTAGATTTCTAGTTTAATTTCAATGGACTTTTGATAATCTAAGTATTAATACATGTTATCTGCTATAATTAAAGATATAATTTTTTATATCTGAAGAAAATCTAACATTGCTTAGAGAAAATACAAGGTAAGCATTTTTAGAAGACTCTGCTCCAACGTTTCCGCCAACATACAGTTGAATAATTAAAAAATGCCTTTAATGTAATAGAAATATAAATCAATTCAATATTAAATCTAAATCTAATTTAATTCTGAGAATAATGTGCTCCTCAGAATAATTTAGCAGATAGACCAGTCAAGTAATAGTGTACTGGGGACAATGTTCACATTTCTTACCCCTGGGCCTTTAAATTCTAGAAATGAAAGCTCAGATCTCTAAAATGCCTTGGAAGGCAAGTTAGAGGGGAAGAAGAAAAAAGGGGTCGGGGTGGAGGGGACACCAGACTCAACACTGTTCCAGTTCCCAAGTTACCAAAAAAATAAAATAAAAAGTTGTCTTTGGCCCTTTTGCCTTTTGTGTACACTGGGGGAGGGGGGGGGACCATTAAAAAAACAGTGAAATTTACCATGGCACTATTTTATAGCAGGTATTCTGAATCTTTTATCTTCCGAAACACGTGCACGTGGGTATGTGAACATGCACACACACACAGTGTTATAGTATTTTCTACAGCAGCCCAAGTCTTTGTTCCACATGGAGCAGGTTTGAGATAAAACAAGCTTATGAATTTTTCATAGGAAATCTTAACCAAAAAGATAGGCAAACGACTACTGAAAGCCTGTACGTTTGACGCTTTACCTTAGGGTAAAACAAACAAATAAACCCAAATAAAATAAAATAATAGAACCTTTCGTTAAGCATTAAGAGCATTAAGAAAATTTCTTCTCTCGTGCTAAAGATCTCTAAATCACAATCACGTGCAAATCAAACTAAATTCAAGTGCCACGTCACAAACAACAGGTTTAAATGTTCTCATTTGGGTCTTTAAAAATGACTTCACCACTGTGAAACGTGTGTTTTACAGGAGAAAAGATTCTATACACCTCCTTCCCTTCTCTTTTGGTTTCCTGTTTATGATTTGCTTTAAAAAATGACACAGATCCAATATGCATTATTTTTCAAAAACTAAAAATATTATTCAATATTAAGCTTGCCTGTGTGAGCAATAACTTAAAAGACATTTAGAAACAGAAACATACTCAACTTAGCTGGAGAATTAAATATTTGTAACTGCTTAACTGCTAAGAGGAAATTCAATTTACTGAGTAACTTGAGGAACTTTTATTACTTCAAAGAACACACATGAAAATCTTAAACAACAAATTCCTTCCCTGATACAGTTAAATGCAAATTATCTTTTTTTTCCCTGTCTTCTTACTCCAGAAATCTCCCGCACGCATAGCTGATGCGCCACCTACTGCAAAACCGAGCTGACAGAGCAGGCGGCGCTGCCAGCATTTCCATTCCATCACCAGGCTGGGGCTGAATAAAGGCGTGCTTGTGGGGTAGTGTTTCTTTTTTAAAAATCTCAGAGCCAAGAAGAACAGGCTGAAATAGCATTTTCAAAAATGGAGCGTAAAATAAACAGAAGAGAAAAAGAAAAGGAGTATGAAGGGAAACACAACAGCTTGGAAGACGCTGACCAAGGAAAGAACTGCAAATCCACACTGATGACCCTCAACGTTGGTGGATATTTATACATTACTCAAAAACAAACACTGACCAAGTACCCAGACACTTTCCTTGAAGGTATAGTAAATGGAAAAATCCTCTGCCCGTTTGATGCCGATGGGCATTATTTCATAGACAGGGATGGACTCCTCTTCAGGCATGTCCTGAACTTCCTACGAAATGGAGAACTTCTACTGCCCGAAGGCTTTCGAGAAAATCAACTTCTTGCACAAGAAGCAGAATTCTTTCAGCTCAAGGGACTGGCGGAGGAAGTGAAAGCCAGGTGGGAAAAAGAACAGCTAACACCCAGAGAGACTACTTTCTTGGAAATAACAGATAACCATGATCGCTCACAAGGACTGAGAATTTTCTGTAATGCTCCTGATTTCATATCAAAAATAAAATCTCGCATTGTTCTGGTGTCCAAAAGCAGGCTGGATGGATTTCCAGAGGAGTTTTCAATATCATCAAACATCATTCAATTTAAATACTTCATAAAATCTGAAAATGGCACTCGACTTGTACTAAAGGAAGACAATACCTTTGTCTGTACCCTGGAAACTCTTAAGTTTGAAGCTATAATGATGGCTTTAAAGTGTGGCTTTAGACTGCTGACCAGCCTGGATTGTTCCAAAGGGTCAATTGTTCACAGCGATGCACTTCATTTTATCAAGTAATTACCTGTGTCACGAACAAAGGCAACAAGCATGCAGCCAGCAAGCTTCGGAAAACCACGGCATCAAAGGCATCCCAAATAACGTGTGCCCAGTCAGCTCTGTACTCAGAGCCCTGCTGCTAATCAATTACTGTGAGCTAACGGTATGTAAATTCTATCGCTAAAGATGTCCTTCTCAAGGGTGTTCCTGCTGATCAGACTCTTATACTTAAAATGAAAACAGTGATGTTCTATATATTATAAATAAAGACTGAATGCTTTTGCTATTTGTTTATTTCTCCGTAAACTGTCTTTCAATCAGAATGTCTTTGGTACTTGTACTTGCACAATGAACAAGCATGTACATTATCTATCATTCATTTAAGTAAATGGTAATACAATATTTTAAGGGGCTGTAAGATTTAAAATCCTTTCTACCAATCTACAAAGAAACTGAACTGGTAAAATTAAACATTGAGAGAAAAAGAGATGTGCAGATGTACTAAAACAGAGCTACAGTGAAACCAAATGTAACTGTAAGAAGGTATTAAAGCTACTGACTTAATTTTAACGGCAGGCACTAAAAGCTTATTCATAGTTCCTGTATTTTATACTAGAATTATAGCTGAATTGACATATTGCTGAACATTCCTAGAAAACTGCTTGATGACAATAAAAAACAAATAAAAGCATTATTAGCTTCTTTGTTTGTATTAATAATTATAATAAAAAGTTATATGTGTCACTTTCAAAACAAAGTGTACCACTTGATGATTTCACACATTACCTATTGATGTAGTCAACTGGCAGGCTACAGTAACCCTGGCTGGTCTTCCAAGTGACAAAAATCAGCAAATTCATTTCTTTGCAGGCTGGGTTCCAACACAACCTGCATAACTTAGCCTCAACAGAATATGTGGTATCAAAATAATACAGGAGTTCATTTTCAGAACCACCCTGTCTATTCATTCTTCAAGCTCAAAAATATTAAATGAGCATCACTAGACATTATTCTTATGAAAGAACTTTATTCATTTCAGTACCTATTTTGATGCTAAATCTCAGATTCACTGAATTGTGTTAATTTCTTTAACCTCATGCTGAAGTTATTTTTTTTAATTAAGTTTCATATAAGGCTGTCTCAATGAGATAATGCAGAAACTTAGCTCTAAGTGCTAAGTTAGAGTGCATTTTTCCTCCCAAAGAACAGCTAAATCATTAATATGCCTCTCATTTCCTTTGGCTTCTAAGAACAAATTAGATCTTAAATTTGCTCCTTTAAAATTTAACCATTATTAAACAAATTTAACCATTAAAACAGGTAACTAAATCTTAATTTTAATAAAATTCAACTAAAGTTTCTGAAAACCTTGACTGAGGTTACATAAATTAACATAAATGCCAAAAGTTTGCTTAAACATAAAAACTTGGAATTAGCAGCAAAGCTAATTCATTCTTAGAACTCTGATTTCCAGCTATAAAATCAAAGGTAATGCAAAAGTTGGCTGTACTTATTAAGGGAAATACTTTAAAATCTATCATACAAAAAAGTCCTTTAAAAAATGCACATAAAAAAAAAAAACCTCAAAACTCCATATCAACCACACAATCTTCTTTTATATATAACAAGAAAAAAGATGTTTCTAATAAAACATCAAATTATCTCTTACATACTTTAACATGGCTTAATTAACAGTTAAAGGAACTATGAAAACAGAAAAATACAGTAAAATCTATTTTAGCTGTTACTATAATTGAACTGTTTACATGCATCTCCAGCTTATGAGTTGACTTTTCCTTGGCATTTGGACTTTGGTAATGAAAAAAATGATAGTGATTTAATGTCAAAGCAAGATTTTCTCTAACAAGATTTCATTACAGATAATGAATATAGCCTTGACATATCTTATTACAGGAGATATCACTGAACAAATCTCCTTAGAAGTATTATAAGTTTTTGCATTAATTCACAAAAAGAGAATTTAACTGTTACAACAAATCATTACTGATGGAAACCAGTACTTAAAGAAATCTATTAATCATTTTGATAAATGTCTCTAAAAAAATTGTATCTGGATGCATTTAACTCATCCTCAAACTTTTGATAAACCATAATATTGTAAAACAATTTAATAATCTGGAAGGATATTTGACCAGATTGATTATTCTTGTGTAACTTTTTAGAAGTGTAGCTTTTTAAATTCAGCCAGTTGCACTTGGGTTTATACATCAAGTGCATAAATAATGTGTTGTAGTATCATTTTCAATTTCACCATTTCTTAAAATATTTAGAAATGCCTCCCATTAAAAAAAAACTCAAGAAATCATACAAAATGCCAATCATAAGTCAGGGTGATATCATATTTTTGTTTGCAGTCAATGAAGAATTTCTTCCTCAAATTTTTCACAAAAAAATTCTTGTTTTTCTCACTGCTCCACAGAGTAAGTAACAAAGTGACGCTTTATCTTCTTTTTCAGAAGACAGGTAATAAAAAAAAATAGGTTACTATACTTGCCGCAAGCCAAACATAGATAGTCCCATATTTGGAATTAACCCACACGATGCTTCTAGCACTGTCCTTAAAATATGAAAAATAAAAACACAGCTTATAGTGTACTATACTTCTAAAATGTATATGGCTGTGTGCAGAGCAAATGAAACACTTAATGAGACTTTTCAAATGATGAAAGATGACTACCAACTCAGACTGAAGGTAATGATACTAATGAAACTTGTTATTTTTTAAAGAAAATTAATTACAGTTCAATTCTATTTTAAAGATAATAAAAGATAACCCTTACTGTTTTATTACATGCCTGATACTGCACTATGAACATGCATTATCTTAATTAATCCTCACAATGACGTTGAGGAAGGTACTATCCTTCTTTCACAATCATATAGTTATTAAGAGGTAAAAGAGGATTCAAAACCTGAATCAAAGGCCGGATTCAAAACCGGCCAGGTACATGAACTTCAGAGCTCAGGAACTGTGTGTGCTTTTGCCGGCCACTTACATCTCTAACACTTAAAACCTGGCATACAACAGGCATTCCTGAAGTATGGGCTCAACATAGAATACCAAAATACAGGTTTGCCTCACTTGATAAAAAATCTCACAATGCAGGTTCTTGTAAAATGAGTGAAAAACTGAACTAATGGGAAAGCAAATAAAATTTTTAATGTCATGTTGGGTCATTTAAAGAACTTGAGATGAATCATCTCACAACAATAAAGGATGGCCTAAATTTGTCTATTGACAAATCTGGATCTTCACATATCAGGTTTGTGGAAAAGGAGATTAACTTTTTATGACCTGTACAGTCCACAGAACTGACATATTATGAAGAAAAAATATAGCGCACATGAGCTCTGAAGTCAGACTTGGATTCAAATCCAATTAACCTCCACTAACTTGCCTACATAATGTAAGCAAGATTCTTCACTTCTCTGAACTTCAATATCCTCAGAGCAAAATGGAGATAATGATTAGCTGATAGACCCTTTATAAGGCTTAAATTAAATTACATGTAAAGGGCCTCACCCACTATAGACTTTCAATAAGCACTGGTTATTATCTTATCCAGTGTAAAGATATCTTCATGACACAACCATGAATAACATGCACAAAAATGTACGTTTACAATTATTAGGCTTTCAACTTAGACATAAACAGAATGCAGAACTTTTAACAAATGCAATGCCTAATACTTTGATGAATGCTTTTAAGATACAAGAATATACTTTAAATTGCTACAGGCAAACATAGTTTTCATTGGTATTAGTTTAAAAATACATACGAGTTTCTTGGGACTTTTATATTCTACCTTCATGTACAAAATCTACGAGAACCAAATAATCATTGCAGCTGTTTCATCAGCAGTATAAAACCAGTCAGCAGTAATATATGTGATAACACAACCCCAGAGATACCCCCATCTAATAAATTCTGGTTAAATGTCTTAAACTACAATGATGTCAGTCAAGGTTAAAATTAGAGCATCTGAATCATAATTATCCTTGCTAACAAAGCAGAAGTGTAGTATGGACTATCCCAAAGAGCATGCAACTTAGAAATTATTTGTATTTAGCTTTGAAATATATATGGCTACTTCTGTAGCAGACTGATCTTCCTAATCATATTTTGCTTAAGCTAGTATTTTGCTTCAGTGAACAAGCACCAAGGGAGTGGTGATAAAGGGAGGTGTGCCAGGCAGAGGGAAATATCTAAGATGAAATTTTAAATTTACCTAAAATAATTTATGAAAAGGTGACTATGTTTCTACTTCTTGAACAAAATATACAATAGGGGGTGCCTGGTGGCTCAGTTAGTTTCAGCTCAGGTCATGATCTCATGGTTTGTGAGTTTGAGCCTTGCATAGGGCTCTGCACGGACAGCACACAGCCTGCTTGGGATTCTCTCTCCCCCTCTCTCTCTGCCCCTCCCCTGCACTACCGTGTGTGTGTGTGTGTGTGTGTGTGTGTGTGTCTCAAAGTAAACATTTAAAATAATAAATACAGACAACTATATAATAAATCACTCATCCATATATATTTAAAAAATGCACAAGAGTAAAAGTTTCTATCAAACAAAAATCACTGATATGCACCACATAAGCTACTATAAATGACCTCCATTTAATTAAAATTTTCCAACAATGCAAAAAAAAATGTGCGATGTTAAGGATTTTGTATATAAAATGTGGAAACTCTAGTTTAATTTTAATCACTAATTATTTTTTTTTTTAATTTTTTTTTCAACGTTTTTTATTTATTTTTGGGACAGAGAGAGACAGAGCATGAACGGGGGAGGGGCAGAGAGAGAGGGAGACACAGAATCGGAAACAGGCTCCAGGCTCCGAGCCATCAGCCCAGAGCCTGACGCGGGGCTCGAACTCACAGACCGCGAGATCGTGACCTGGCTGAAGTCGGACGCTCAACCGACTGCGCCACCCAGGCGCCCCTAATCACTAATTATTTTAGAAAAAATACTGAATTGGATATGAAAGAGTGAAATAATAGTAGGTCTTTAAAAAAACTGTTCCCTAGCATAAAATATAACAGTCAACCTGATAGCACAACGAGTTTTTCCAAACCCAAGATTCCAGAGTATTTAGGTACATTTAAAAGCAACATTTAGTAGTTTGGTTTCTTTTCTTTTCTTTTTTTTTTAAAGATCTCATTAACTGTGGAAAATTCCGTTTTGAAGACAGTCTCAACTTTTCAAAAAGTAATTCTGCTTACTATCTTAAGGATGTTTAGACATATATTCTACATCATTAGTGTAAAATTGAACAAGTCTGATTTCTTCTTAATTCCACTCCACTGATTTTGTCTTGTTATAACAGATGTTTATTAACTAATTTTTAAGGTTCTTAAGAATTACTGAACGATATTAACTTTAATCTCAGTGGTTATTTAAATTTAATAACCTTCTGTGACTTAATGAGGTTTTACCAAAAAATGAGACTATTTAGCATTTACTTCAGATAGATCATTTGCTGAATTGTTATTCATTTTTAAAAAAACATTAAAAATAAGTATGAATGCAGATACCCATGATCTCATATCTGTTTTGACTGTTGCATATTTTTTCTATCCATATATATTTTTAAAGAAACCCATGTAGAAAGAAAAAGGAAAGACTATTATATATAGCTACGTGCAGGAATAAATTATTAGTAAACGTTGGGTGATTACTGGAGAGAAACACAAAACAAAAGAATCTAAAAGTCATAGGTGATTAATCGCTAAAACAACAAAATCAAATTATACAACCACAGGCACTTGCACTTATGATACATACACCTTTACTTGTTACAACGCAGCCCAAAAAGAACACATTGGGATTCAGTATGTAAATATACAGCTACCTTGAAAACTGGAAGCAGGCTTTATTAAAATGCCATTTTGTTTGGCAGCTATATTTCCCTCCCCTCTTCTTTCTACCTTATCAAATTTAAATTATTTGGATATAAGGCAGATTATACTTATAAGAGGCAAGAAAATGGGGTACTGTGTCTCTTACTATTTTAGAACAAAAATTTTTTATGTTGTAAAACTCACAAGATAATGAGTTTGTAGAAAACTAACAAAGCTTGATATAAAAATTTGGCAGTTAAGGGGCACCTGGGTAGCTCAGTTGGTTAAGCGTCCAACTTCAGTTCAGGTCATGTTCAGTTCAGGTCATGTTCAGGTCATGACTTCAGTTGCAGTCCATGAGTTAAAGCCCCACATCAGGCTCTGTGCTGACATCTCAGAGCCTGGGGCCTGCTTTGGATTCTGTGTCTCCCTCTCTCTCTGTCCCTTTCTCACGCTTTCTCTCTTTCTCTCTCACAAAAATAAACATTAAAAAAAAATTTTTTTTTTTTTTTTAATTTTGGCAGTTAAGGGGCACGTGGGTGGCTCAGTCGGTTAAGTGTCTGACTTTGGCTCATGGTTTGTGAGTTCAAGCCCCGCGTTGGGTTCTGCGCTGACACCTCGGAGCCTAGAGCCTGCTTCAGATTCTGTGTCTCCCTCTCTCTCTCTCTGCCCCTCCCCTGATCATGCTGTCTCTTTCTGTCTCTCGATAATAAATAAACATTTAAAAAAATTAAAAAAAAATAATTTTGGCAGTTAACACTGACATATTTAGTGACACCATAGGCTATGCATTAAGTAAACTCATTCCCAATCTCACCCTGAGACTTTCCATTTAACTAAAGGATGTAATAAAGTATTTTAAAGTAGAATTACTTTTAATCCCTTTTAACTTTTAAATAATGAGCATGTATCAAACACTGGTCTTTGGGGGTTCAAGACAGTAGAAGAGCAGTTGAGGATTTAAAATTCGAAGTAAAGAATAAACACACAAATAAATAAAATTCCAAGTATAAGGTACAGTTCTAAGTACCTTATGTGCATTGTCTCCTTTAAAACATAATGCAAAGATTGCTGCTTATGTCCCCAATACCCACTCTTTCTTTCTGTTAGTAATCAAGTCCTGATTCAGGATGACAACTGTCCCCAGACAAAGGCTGTATTTTCCAGTGTTCTGTGGCTGCTGCTGGGTGTGTACAAGCTATAAAGTTCTGACCGATGGAATGTAAGCAGAACTCGTAAGCAATGTAAGCAAAAAAAACCTTGTGGATAATGTCTTCTAAAGGGTTACAAAGTCAGGTGAACCTTTAGGCTTGCCCTATTGACCCCATTTTGCTTCCTGGGATACAGACGTGGTGGCTATAAATGCAGAAGTCATTCTGGATCATGCTGAGGATGGAAGCCACGAACTAATGATAGCAGATGGTTGATAATGACCATGGAACCATCATACTAGACCTGGACTTCTTATCTCAGAATTCCTTTACAAAGAAGAAAAATGTGTTTAAATCATTGATATTTCGGGATGTCTGTTAATCCTAACAGATGGATGTGGGTCCAATCCCCATTTTACAAATGAGGAAACAAGACTCAGAGTTAAGCAACTTGCTGCAGGTACACAGCTCCAAAGAAACCTCCAAGTGCCAAGCTCCTAACCACTTACACGATACCACTTTCAGACCTGACACAGAGAACTCAGTGAGAGACTTGAAAATGGGCAAGATAATGTAAGATGGTGAGTACCTCCACTCATCTGAGTAGGCTAACACTTGGCTTCAAATACTGGAAGATGTCGAGGTTAACCAAAAGGGAATCCAGCCAGTCTGGTAAGTTTGCTGTAAGAAAAAACTAGGACAGAGAATCCATTTCTGAGACATGTTGAACCACAACCACATTAAGGAAAAGGGGTGACTGACAGGTCAAAGAGTATGTCTAACCAGGAAAGAAACCTCTGTGAGCCAAGGAGATTTTCCTTATTCAGGTACAGAATAATTATTAAATAATCCAGAAAAATAACTAGCTCCCTGGGAATAACCATCAAACTGATTGCTAAAAATTCTTCTAAGGGAACATCTAAGAAAAAGTAGAATATCTTTACACAACGGAGGGGGGTGGGGGGGAGACAGCATTCATATAAAGTAAACAAAGAGGGACACCAGGGTAGCTCAGTCGGTTGAGTGTCTGACTTCAGCTCAGGTCATGATCTCACTGTTTGTGGGTTCGAGCCCCGCATCGGGCTCTGTGCTGACAGCTCAGAGCCTGGAGCCCGCTTTGGATCTGTGTCTCCCCTCTCTCTGCCCCTCCCCCACTCATGCTCTCTCTCAAAAATAACTAAATGTTAAAAAAAAGTTTTTTAAGTAAACAAACAACTTTACATATTTCTGAGACACAGTCAACTTTAAAAACAAATTTTTTAAAAATTTTTATTCACTTTTGAGAGACAGAGTACGAGTGGGGGAGGGGCAGAGAGAGGGAGACACAAAATCTGAAGCAGGCTCCAGGCTCTGAGCTGTCAGCACAGAGCCCAACGCGGGGCTCAAACTCAACAAACTGTGAGATCATGACCTGAGCCAAAGTCGGACACTCAACCAACTGAGCCACGCAGGCACCCGATATAGTCAACTGTTTGTACTATACCCCCTGCCGTCCACTTTGGGAGTGGAGGAGGAGTAAGGGTGTAGGCCGAAAAGAGCATAATTCTCTTCTGTTTCCCAGTAATATCAAACAATTGAAAAAAATACATAGGATCAAAAAGCATCTTCTTTGCTCCATTTTAGAGTTTTCTGAGAAGAAGAAAACTGGGAAGAAGAAATGTAGTCTGAAAAACTGAACTGGTGGAAGATGGCAGATGGACATGGCCAATTTCTCAGTAAAGCAAGGCATGAATGCAGAAAGAGTTCCTTACGTAAGAAGCTATCTCCAGACAGAGGGGCCTGAGGCTCTAAACCAGCAGGACAGCCAATTGTTTCCTAAGTAGCCAGTATTATTATCTTCAATTTTCCCAATTAATAAGCTTGTGGTAAACTACTCAAATAATTAGACACTTTCCCCAAGAACATGTCAACAGAAGGATCAAGAAAAACAACTGCTGGCTTGTTTTACACTTTAAGTTAAAATACTGGAGCACTGATGCTAATGCTCACATACTTTTTTTTTTTTTCTTAATAATAAGATAAAAAGTGACCCAAAAGACAACAGGTGAGGTTTTTTTGTTGTTGTTGTTCTGATTATACAACTCGAAACAGATGATCTTTTAACAACAACACTCACTCATCCACACATTAGATTTTACATTTACTTCTAAATATGTAGTGTTTTTGTATTACACAGGTTTAAAAGATAAAATATGAAGTTACTGTTGCTTAAAACCTTATTTTACACAGCTGAGAGCCAAATTACTTATAAATCCTTACAAGACTTAAACATGAGAATACACACGGAATTGTCCATTAGAAAGGAAAAGTATTTTGAAAATTGGCAAACTGATAAGCAAAAGATGGCAAAGATGTCACCTAACTAAGACCAATACAGTTAAACAATCCTGAACGTTGCCCTGGAACCCAGGCATCTTTTTAGCTTCTGGTCACTTATAGCTATTAAATGTAATGAAACAGGATGCAGACAGATTGAGAAATGTTCTTATTCTAAAGCACTCAAGGAAGATGCCTGCTAACCTAGTTCCTACCAATCTTTTACAAAATCAAATAGAGAAGAATCGGACCAATGGCACTGCTTGGTCAATCTTTCTGAATTGAACACACACCTAACTAAAGCTGCTAATATCTTCTGCTTGGCTTCACATTAATGATACATTTCTTTTACATTTTAAGTTAAAATGCAATATACTTACCAAAACAATTCACTTTCTTATATCCTTCTTTTATTTCATTATACGAAATTTATTGTCAAATTAGTTTCCATATAACACCCAGTGCTCATCCCAAAAGATGCCCTCTCCAATGCCCATCACCTACCCTCCCCTCCCTCCCACCCCCCATCAACCCTCAGTTTGTTCTCAGTTTTTAAGAGTCTCTTATGCTTTGGCTCTCTCTCCCACTCTAACCTCTTTTTTTTTTTTCCTTCCCCTCCCCCATGGTTTTCTGTTAAGTTTCTCAGGATCCACATAAGAGTGAAAACATATGGTATCTGTCTTTCTCTGTATGGCTTATTTCACTTAGCATCACACTCTCCAGTTCCATCCACGTTGCTACAAAGGGCCATATTTCATTCTTTCTCATTGCCACATAGTACTCCATTGTGTATATAAACCACAATTTCTTTATCCATTCATCAGCTGATGGACATTTAGGCTCTTTCCACAATTTGGCTATTGTTGAGAGTGCTACTATAAACATTGGGGTACAAGTGCCCCTGTATCCCTTGGGTAAATTCCTAGCAGTGCTATTGCTGGGTCATAGGGTAGGTCTATTTTTAATTTTTTGAGGAACCTCCACACTGTTTTCCAGAGTGGCTGCACCAGTTTGCATTCCCACCAACAGTGCAAGAGGGTTCCCGTTTCTCCACATCCTCTCCAGCATCTATAGTCTCCTGATTTGTTCATTTTGGCCACTCTGACTGGCGTGAGGTGATATCTAAGTGTGGTTTTGATTTGTATTTCCCTGATGAGGAGCGATGTTAAGCATCTTTTCATGTGCCTGTTGGCCATCTTAGATCCTTCTTTTAAAAACACGTTTGCAGGGGTGCCTGGGTGGCTCAGTCAGTTAAGCGTCCGACTTTGACTCAGGTCACGATCTCACGGTCCGTGAGTTCGAGCCCCACGTCGGGCTCTGGGCTGATGGCTCAGAGCCTGGAGCCTGCTTCCGATTCTGTGTCTCCCTCTCTCTCTGCCCCTCCCCCGTTCATGCTCTGTCTCTCTCTGTCTCAAAAATAAATAAACGTTAAAAAAAAAAAATTAAAAATAAATAAATAAATAAATAAATAAAAACCCGTTTGCAACAGACGTTTATTTAAAATCGTCTCTGTAGCCTAAGACCCTCACCTTTAAGTCTACTGCTCATCTCTATTCAAAATCCTAGCCCACACAATTACTGGCTCATATTACAAATAAAAAATGATAATAATGGTAAATAATAAATCTAAAAATAAAAAAATAAAGAAGAATGAAAAGTCACTAATGTTTACTAAGCATTAACTTGTGCCAGGCACTTTTCTTATTGTTATATCTAATTTACAAATGGAGAAACTGAAGTTTGGCAAAGTATGCCTAAGGTTTCAGAGCTCCTAACGGGAGACTGAGGAGGGTTTTAACTGAACAGCCAGGTTCCAGAACCCACTCTCAACTAATACAACCTAACATTGTCAATCTCTACTTCTCTTTTCAATCCATTTTGAAAAGTTGGAAAATTGTTTTTCCCCTCCATCTGTGAGAAAGTGTTCATCAAACAACCTTATAATATGAATGTGATTCAGAGGTAAAGTGTTTAACTTACCTGAAAATGTTTTTAAGAAACAGTAGGACAAAATGTTTATATATGTAAGTAATTGATACATCTAAAACTTCTTCAGCTATTCACTCAAAGATTCCCCAAAAACCTCCAAGTTTTTTTCCTCTGATTTCTTATTTTGAAGTAATAATAATGACTTTTCTTAAAACCACTATGAATAAGAAAATAAATTCCAAGCTGCCTTTAGATGAACCGTGTGACCCTTTCCTTTTTGAGGCAGCCAGCAAGAAGGGAGGGAGGTACATAAAGAGAACTGATGTCATATCATTTTAATTTTTTGATGACTATCCATGGCAAGGATCACTGAAGAGACTGACAATCCACCAATACAAAAATGTATTTCTAAAAAAAAGTCATGTTTTCTGCATGTAACTATATCCTTCTAAAGAAAATATTAAGACGTGAAAAATAATTGAATAATTTTATTGAATAAAAATTTGTTCAAGTAGTACATTAAAAAAGTTAATAGGCCTCAATAATACACACATACACAATAACAATTCAATCCACTTCACTACAAACACACAAAACTAAAAAACAAAAAAAAAAAAAACACACAAAAAACCCAACTAAAATGGCCACTTTTCACAGGAAATAAACCATACTGACTAAATTAAATCAGTGTATCATTAAGAGAAAATGTACTGATTAAAAATTAGATTTCAAAAAAATTAGATTTCAACATCAAAGGAAATAAAGAAGCATGGAGAGAAAAGTGTGGTTCAATATGTAGATCAATTCTTCCACATAAGTATTTATTAGCCAGCTTAAAAATAAACATTCATCAATTGCCTAGAAGTTTTTGAGGAATAAAACATATATATATTTCTACATATATAAAATTTTAGCTATACAACTAAAATAGACACATAATCTTGAGTCTAAAATAGAGACAAAAATTCTACAATGAAACTGAAAAAAAAAAAACCTGCGTATTTTGTAAAAGTCACCCATGAACCAGTCTTAAAAATAAAGGGCTCTGGGGCACCTGGGTGGCTCAGGTGGTTAAGTGTCCGACTCTTAGATTTCACCTCAGGTCATGATCCCAGAGTTGTGGGACTGAGACTCACGTTCGGGCTCCACACTGAGCGTGGAGCCTGCTTAGGATTCTGTCTCTCTCTTTTTCTCTCTCAAAATAAATAAATTAACATTAAAAAAATAAAGGGCTCTAATGTAGAAATCTAGACAATATAGAGATAACTGAAAAATAATTCAGGAATAAGATGGCATGATCAGAAAACTAGAAAAAAACATAATGGATTTTACAACTAATACTAAGGTTAAACAGCAGGGGAATTAGCTGTAAAACAGAATGTTAACCTTTAAAGCCTCAATAAAATGAAAATTAACCACTAAATACTGAGAAATTGTGTTTTGAGAAAAATAACTTCCTAATTCTTCATAAAAGAGAATTAACAAGTTTGTCAAAAAGTGGAACCTGGAGTTGAAACAAACAAACACAATGACTCCAATCCCCGAGGTCCTCCCTTCTCAAATCTACAGCCCCACCCTCCAACTATAGAAGCAGCTCTCGGGAACTCTTATTTTTTATGGGAAAGAAGCATTGATTTGACATTCAATAGTTCTTTCCATTCTCTTTCTTCTCTCACTTCAAGTCAGTTAACTATACTTGTTCTTACTCCCTATAATCATGGGCTAAATCAAAGCTCCCACTGAAAACAACTGTAAAAGCTGAATAAAATCTTAAAAGTATCAAAAAGACCACAAGATAATAGGTAATCTCCAAATATAGGGAAAATCAGAATCCATAAGGTTATGGGTCAATCCAGAGAAAAAAATGAAACCTTGTGTTTAGATAATCTCCAAAAGAAAGCAGCAGGAGGAAGGAACAGAAATCAAAACCCAGAGCTGCACAAGGTGGAAAGCCTAACAGGGGTCTCTTACCATAAAAAAATTAAAATTCCAAAGGACCATACCCTCAAGGAGAGGGTAAACAGGATGTGGAAAAATCCATGATGAACCACAACCAGGATGACCCCCAAGTCCTAGTTTCCCAAAGACATTTTCGTTTATGACGCTTGTATTTACTATCAAAAATGCTCCAGGTGGGTGGTATGTTACATGGTCACCCTAACGATGCTCTAGTTTCAATCCTCTGGCTATCCTATCAAAAAAATGTCAAGCCTTAATTAAACACGGTGTAAGTGTGGCTATAGTGGACTGTCTCTGAAGATGACATCAAGTCCTCCATCTCTGAATAAGGAAAATTCTTATAGATTCAACAAGAACCAAATAGGATATCTAGAAACAAAAAATACAATAAGTAAAATTTAAACCTCACTGGATGAGTTTAAACAGCAGACTAGACACAACTGAAGAAAACTTTAGTGAGCTGAAATATAAGAAAAATAAACTTTCCACAACATAGCATGAAAAGAATACAGGTGGAAAAATCAGAAGAGAGATATAAAATGTAGAGCAAAAAGGCTGAGCATATGTTTAAAATATCAGTAGTGCAATCCGTATCTCAGAAGGAGGGGAAAAAAAGAAACGGAACAAAGGCAACATTTAAAGGGATGGTGTCTGAAATTTTTTAACAGAAGAAAACTAGCAATCAGTTGATACAAGAGTCTCAATGAATCTCAGGTACCTTATGTAAAAAGAAATCGGGACTTAGATATATATTAAAACTTTAGAAATTAAATGTAAAGAAAAAAATGTTAAGTAGCCACAGAGAACAAAAAGATTACCTTCAAAGAAGCTGCAGTAAAACTAAGCAGAATTCTCCATGACAAAAACAACTCAAGGCTGTCAACTATCTTTGATGGTTGAGTGAAAGTATCTGCCAACCTATAATTCTATACTCAGCAAAAACACAAGTTACCAGTATCGGGAATGAAAATGAAGGCATTATTACAAATTTATAGACATTTTAAAAGAAAACAAGTGGAAATTTATGTAAATAAATTTGACAATTTAGATAAAATGAAGAAAGTCAAAACTGACCAAAATGACACAAGAAGATACAGGAGATCCCAAAAGTCCTACAAATAAACTGACTTCACGTCAAGAACTGAGAAGGGTTTGACATTTCACCCAAATTACTTGCAAACTAACAAGTTATCCTGCCACAGTTTCATAGATGCTAGCAGGGGGACATTCTTAGGCCAAGGGAAAAGGACTTTATTATTAACCACAAAACAGCATGGTTCTTACTTTTTATCAGTTGCTTTTGCCCCTGCTATCTGCACATTGGCAGCAACCTACAAGAGGCTCAGGTGGATAATATGCACACAGAGGGTCTGTGTCACCGCTGAGGAACCCCAAGCTTAGAAAATCACCGATCTCATGGAGGCTGCCAGCAAACCTAACAAACCTTTGCCCTGTAAGGAGACCCTATTTCTGGATTTGAAGGCTTTTTGTTATACAAACATCCTTAAAAGGATGGCCTAAGACAAGAACGATCACATGATATGTAGAAATGCTATAGAGAATTGCTTCCCAACTCCATAATCAAAAATTTGCCCACAGGAGCACCTGGGTGGTTCAGTCAGTTAAGCATCCAACTTTGGCTCAGGTCATGATCTCACGGCTCATGGGTTTGAGCCCCATGTCGGGCTCTGTGCTGACAGCTCAGAGCCTGGAGCCTGCTTCAGATTCTGTGTCTCCCTCTCTCTGTCCCTCCCGTGCTCATTCTCTCTCTCTCTCAAAAATAAATAAATGTTAAAAAAAAATTTGTTTTTAATTTGCCCACCAAAAAAATTCCATTTCTTAGACAAATTGGTGAATTCCACTAAATATTTAAGGATAAAAAAAAAAAATCTTATAGTCTTACAAAAAATCTTCTTGGTTACAAGAATAAAGAAAGATCACTTTCCTGACTCATTTTATGACGATAGTGTAACCTTGATACCAAAACCTAATAAAAACATTAGGAGAAAGGAAATTTATGGGCCAATTTCATTCATGAATACAAATGTAAAAATAAGGAACAAAAGATAAGCAAACTGAATCTAGCAATATTCAAAAATATAAATCAAAGCCAAGTTAGAATTATTTCAGGAATGAAAGAGCAATTTTAAAAATCAACACAGTTTTCCAAATAAGATAAATTTTATCATTTCATTAGCTCTCAATACAGAAAAAATATTTGATAAAATTCATCATTCATTCATTGACACGCTGAGCAAAACTAGGAAGAAACAGGAATTTCCCTTATCTAATGAAGACTACCTACCCAAAACAACAAACTATCTAGAACCTACAGCAAACATACCTAAAAATGAAATGTTAAATAGACATGACCCCATTACTACCCCCAACTAGTACAATAAGGCAAGAAAAAGAAATAAAAGGTATAATATTTGGAAGGACACAAAACCGAGGTTTTACTCACAGATTTTTATGATTATGTAGATATAAAAATTTTTTAAATCTATAGATAAGCTATTAGAATGAATAAGGCAGTTGAGCAAGGTTGATGAATACAAGGTCAACATTAAAATTCAACTGTATTTCTATATACCAGAAACAAAGTGATGACAATCTTTTTAAAGAGATACATAACACAGTAGTGTCAAAAATAATCAAATATCTAGAAATAATAAAAATATATAAGATATCTATAGAGAAAACTATAAAAATTATCAAGAAAAATTAAAGGCCTCACAAATATTCATATATTGCAAGAGTCATTTTTAAGACATTAATTTTTCTTAAGTTGCTATACAGATTCAATACAATTCCAATAAAAAAAATAAATCAGTCAAGTGTTTATGGAAGATTTCAAGCTGATTTTAAAATTTACATAGTAATGCAGAAGGGCCAAGAATAACTAAGATACTCCTGAAGAACAAGGGGGGAAGGGCCTGGCTCCCCTGGATATCAAGACTTACTATATGATAGGGTAAGAAAGTTGTTCAGTAAAGCACAAAGATAAATGAATCAACTAATGGAACAGATACGGAGTCTAAAAACAGACTCTGCTTCAATAAATAACTTATGGCAAAGGTGACATGGCATAACAGTTGAGAAAATGATATTCTTTTTTTTTTTAAGTTTTATTTATTTATTGGGGGGGGGGGGGGCAGATAGAAAGGGAGAGAGAATCTTCACCAGGCACTGTCAGCACAAAGCCCAACGTAGGGCTCGAACTCACACACTGTGAATTCACGATCTGAGCCGAAATCAAGAGTTGGACAGTCAACCAACTGAGCCACCCAGGCGCCCCAAAAACTCATAGTCTTTTAAAAGGTACACGATATTCCATATGGAGGAAAGATAAAATTTGACCACTATCTCCCACCATAGAGAAAAAAACAATTCCAGGTAAGCTGTAGATCTAAATGTGAAAGACAAGACAGAAAAGCTTCTGGAAAGTGATACAAAAATACCTTCATGATCTTGGATACTGCAATGGGACACAAAAAGCACAAACCATAAAAGACTAATAAAGTGGAATGTACCAAAGATAACAACTTCTGTTCATCAAAAGACACATTTAAGGGAATGAAAAGGGGAGCCACAGAATAAAAGGCACTTGTAACCCATATAACTGAGGGCATATAAAGAACTACAAATGAAAAAACAAAAAGTCAACTCAGTAAAAACTAGGTAAGCAATCTAAACAAGCATTTCATAAAACAGGAAATCCAAATGGACAACAGACATGTGAAAAGGACTCCACTAGAAATCAGGGAAACGTTGGGGTCCCTGGGTGGCTCAGTCACTTAAGTGTCAGACTCTTGATTTCAGCTCATGTATCTCAGGGTTCATGAGCCCAACATACAGCTCTGTGCTAACCTTGGGATTCTCTCTCTCTCTCTCTTTGCCTGTCCCCTATTTGCATTCTCACAAGTGTGCATGATCTCTCAAAATAAATAAACTTAAGAAAAGAAATCAGGGAAATGTCAAATCAACCCACAATGAGAAATTACTACACATTCATTGTAACAGTTAACATTAAAAACAAAAATTAGACAATGCTATTGGAGAAGAGTTGAAACAAAAAGAACTCACGTACATTGCTGACAGGAATATAAACTGGTATGACTCCTTTGAAAAACAGTTTGGGCTTATCAACTAGAAGAAAAAATAAATATACCCTGTGACCAAACAGAGTCCACACTTACGAATATGCCTTTTAAAAATGTATGCACCAGTGCAATTGTACAAAAATATGATAGCACTGATAATGAGCCACAAAGTACAAACACGGCAAATATCCACTAATAGTAAAAATGGATAAACCGCGTTAAATATATACTTTGGGATACAGCATGCATGCGCGCGCACGCACACACACACACACACACACATAACACACACTAAATATATATGTATATATGGAGAGGGAGGGAAAGAGAGAGAGAGGGGGGCTACTGCTATATATATAATGTAGATCAGTCTTAGAAAACAATGTTCAGTGACAAAAGCCAAACTAAAAAAGAGTGCATATTGTAGGATTCCTTTTTAACGATCATAAACAAAGTAAAATATACAGAATAGGGATGAAGACTTAAATGCTAAAATCATGAAAGAAAATCAAACTGATTACCATAAATGTCAATGATAACGGATACCTCTGTGGAGGAAGGAGTGTACTATGATGGAGGAAGGATACCCGGCAGCTTCTGGAGAACTGGTCTTGTTCTATTCCAACTGTTTATGTTAATGTATCTTTTCTGTATGTGTTAGTGTTTGCTTTTTCTAATGTTTGTTAAATTATCTATATTCTTATTTTTAGAAATAGCCACTCAGGAAAACTTTGGCAGTTTCTTATGAAATTTAACACGTAATTACCATACGACCCAGCAAATGCACTCTTGGGCGTTTATCCCAGAGAAATGAAAACTTATGCTTACACAAAAATCTATACACAAATGTTCATAGCAGCTTTATTTGTAGTAGCAAAAAAACTGGAAACAACACAGATGTCCTTCAATGAGTGACTAAATTGTGGTGCATCCATACCATGGAACACCCAGTGAAAGAAAGAAATGAACTACTGAAGCGTGTAAAACCTTGGATGAATCTCCAGGGAATTTAAGTGGGGAAAAAAAAAAGTACTTACATAATTTTTTAAATGATAAAATTATAGAAATGGAATTAGCTATCAGGAAAATACAAATCAAACCCACAATGAGACTATTTCACACTCACTAGGATGGCTGTAATAAAAAGGACAGACTCTATCAAGTGTTGGCGAAGAGATAGAGAAATCAGAACCCTCATACACTGCTAGTGGGAATGAAAAATGGCGCAGTTGCTATGGAAAAGTCTGGCAGTTCTTCAAAAGGTTTAACATAAAGTTACTATATGACCTAGCATTCTACTCCGAGGTATATACTCAAGAGATCCAAAAACATAAGTTCATAAAAAACCTGTACACAAACGCTCTGAAGCAGCATTATTCATAATAGCCCCAAAGTGGAAACAATCCAAATGCCCATCAACTAATGAATGGATAAATAAAATATGGCATATCCATATGATGGAATATTATTCAGCAATAAAAAACTGAAGCATTAATGGTAAATCATGGATGAAACCTGGAAATATTATGCTAAGTGAACAATGCCAGTCACAAAAGACCAAATATGTATTGTATGATTCCATTTATGTGAACTGTCCAGAACAGTTAAATATAGCGAGACAGAAAGTAGGTTAGTGTTTGCCTTGGTTTAGGGGACTGGAGTGAGAATAACAGGTGACTGCTTATATATGGGGTTTCTTTTGGGGGCGATAAAAATGTTCTCAAAAAGACTGTGGTGCTGGGTACATGTCTCTGAATATACTAAAAAACACTGACTTTAAATGGGTAAGTTGTATGGTATATGAATTATACCTCAATAAAGCTGTTATATAAAAAAAGACAATATAATGAAAATACTCCTTTTCATTTTTAAGACAAATAATATTAAGTTTACTTACAGATGAAATAGGAAATTATGAAAAATTCAGAAATATTATGCTTAAGCAGAAAACAGACAGTTTTCCTTTTGGAGCTTTCATTTTATATTATTTTTTTTTAATGGGAGAGAAAAGAGCAATCAATCCATAAAGAGAGAGTAGGATCTAAGAACCATACTAAAGTATGCACAGATGAAGTAATAGACGTGGAATTTGCTTTAAAGGAATCCAGCAGTTGATAAAGAAGGTAGAAAAGGGAGTAAAAGGTATATAGAGATTCATATACTATTCTCTCTACTATGTTTGAAATTTTCCATTAAAGAAATTAAAAGTATAACCTTAAGCACCAAACTTCCAGACAAATAATTATTTAAAATATTAGAAAATCAGTTTTACAAAGATATCTATGGTTCTATAGAAATGGCATAAAAATCAATTTTCTAATAAATCTGATTTTCTGAAGACCTTACACAGCACCAGAGTATCCCTCAAAATAAGGCAGTGCACTTTATAATGGAAATTCTTAACAATTTGTATCAAATATGTACTGTCTGATTAAATCTAAAACAGACTAAGATTTGTTTCTTACTATTTATAAAACATCACTACACTCAGGTAACAATCTGCACCATCAGGGCACCTGGGTGGCTCAGTCAGTTAAGCCGTCCGACTCTCAGTTTCAGCTTGGGTCATGATCTCACGGTTTCATTGGTTCGAGCACCACATCAGGTTGTGCTCTGATGGTGCGGAGCCCACTTGGGATTCTCTCTCTTTCTGTCCCTCCCCTACTAATGCTTTCTCTGTCTCTCTCAAAATAAATAAATAAACTTAAAAAAAAAATCTGCATAGTCAATCAGACAATATACCAACCAAGACGATTAAAAACTGACTCCAAGTAAGGGCTACTGATTAATACAACTGAAAGGAACTGATACAGAATTATAAACACTATTAAAGCTAATTCTTTTCACTTAAGAGTAACCGCATGGAACAATGATCTTAAAATGCAAAAAATCCTCCACAAACGTATTCAAAGCAAATTAAATTTAAATTAAATGACAAATATTTAAGTGCTAAGATATGAGAAGTACTGTGTCTTGTGTGAATAAAAGTAATGGGAGAGAATATGAAACAGTCACTAGTAGCGAATGAGGTACTTGCCTGCTAGAGTGAACAAAGCTAATAGCTGACTTTCAAAAAATACTATACCCAAAAGTGATCAAAACATTCCTCATTCTTCAGTATGAGCAATAAAAGATGAAATAAAAACGTATATAAAATATTTACAGCTGCATGACAATTAACTTCAAAATGAAACTGAGTCTCTTATGAGAACATGGTAGCCTGAAAAAGGATGAGGGCCTGGCAGATTCCAAGGGTTACTGGAAGTAACTCCAAGGGAGTACTTTTCTCCCCTTCTTTTTCCAAACCTTCATTCTAATAGCACTGTCAGTCTTTGAGACGCCCTGTACAGCAGCCCCTACCTCCTAGACTGTGAAGACGCTGCCACCCTTCAACACTCCCCAAGCGTGTTCACCGAGATTGACACACTTTCAAGAGCTACCATTTTCCTTTATCAAAGCAGCAGAAAGCAGTCATCATCACAGCTTGATCCACTCTCCAATGCGTACCTGTATCTAGTGCCATGTCTCCTCGCTCCGTGCCTCAGCCTTTCCACTCTGGCAGTGTTCCAGATCCATCATGCTCTCGGCCTCTGCACGGGCTGCTTCAACACGCAACAGGCATGCTGTGCTTGCTTGTGCATACCCACACTAATACTTCAGGTGTTAACTCAGACGCTAGGTTCTCAGTGAAGCTTCCGTCTCATTCAAGATAATTTGGCTGCTTCCTCTCTTGCTCCCATGGAACTTCTTCCCCCTCCCACCCGATTTTTAGACACTAACTCTTTGAGGATGGGAACTGTATCTTTTCAAAACAGTTGGTTCTCAGGACACGGGGGTAATAACAGTGATCTCATAGAGGGTGGTCAAATTAAATCTGCTCACCCCACATCATGGTACCTATTTTTCCTCCCAGAATTTTTGAGGATCACGTGATAGTTTATTCAGAAAGTATTTCGTAAAGCACTGTGCAAATGATGCTTTTATAGGCTAAACTTATCTTTCAGACAGTAAACCACTGCTTTTTATCTGAAACTATAGTTGAAAAAAACCAAACACCCCACTGGTCTCTACCGTTGAATTTTTTCTTTTAATTTTTTTAAGTTTATTTATTTATTCTGAGAGAGAGAAAGAGTGCAAATGGGGGAGGGACGGAAAGAGAGGGAGAGAGAGGCAGACAGAGGGAGAGAGAGGGAGAGAGAGAATCCCAAGCAGGCTCTGCACTGACAGTGCATAGCCCAAAGCGGGGCTCAAACACAAAACAGCGAGATCATGACCTGAGCCGCAACCAACAGTCAGACACTTAACCGACTGAACCACCCAGGTGCCCCTCTACCACTTAATTTCTTAATTCCCTAACCAAATAAGCTATGAGATTCCATTCCTAAGATGGGTATGGTAACCTTCAGGAATATTAAAATTCTCCATCTGGGAATTTTTTTTTTTTTAATTTCCTCTAACTTCAAATGGATAGGAAAATCTACAGTGTTCCAAAGTGGTTCCTTATAATTTGCTTAAGAAGTACACAATATCAGAATGCTTTGCAACAGTCATTCAGGACCGCCAAATTACTTACAATTATTTCTTTTAGTTTTGTCTATACTCCTAAAGCAAGAACTGCAGAGCCCATTATCATTCTGTCCTGTGTCCAAAGATACATAACTTGTCTTTTTACTCATCTCTTCACTTTTTTGCTATTCTTACCATCGCAGGAAAGACATGGGCATGAAGTAAAGAAACTGGTCTCTGGTTCTATTTCTCAAAATCATTCAAAGTAATCTGTTACCTCAAAAAAAGGAAACTATCTCAAACCCACAAGTTGTCAGGTGTGGGGCAGGTAAGAGAAGCATATGAAACAAGTGAGTATGAAATAAGGAATAATGGCTACCAGTCCAACCATCCTGAGAATGATTGCCCTGCTTAAAATCATCAAAGTTCATTAAAAACAAAACAGAAAGCAAGCAAGTAAAAAAGGCCTACAGATTGGATTCAGTTTCTTACCCCAGCACTATTTTAGGAACTATAACACACATAAACTCTTGTGTTATACTGCTGAATTCATCCCTGAACTCGATAACGCTTAAGCACTTCCTCTACCTTTAAAATTAAACTCAAAGAAAAGAACCATAAGACCCATGTTTTCCAAATTAGAGAACACTACAACTGGGAGAGATCATTTTCAATAGAACAGAGTTTGCCAGCCCCTATTTTACTCTGAATAATGAACCAGTTAGTTTGAATATTTTGTCCTAAAACATCTTTGGTCTAGTACTTAAACTCCACCAACAGTCTATGACTTTTTATTTTCCCAATATACTTTCCTTTTATCTGTGCAGCACAGTCACTATCTTTAGTGTCTGAGTTACCATTATTAGTAAAATGAGTTCTCTTCCGATCAATATCCTACAACACACACACACACACACACACACACACACACACAATCCTCCTATTCGGAAATGGTCTGGGTCAAAAGGCAAGTCTCCTCCACTAATAATGTCAGCAAATTACTATTTAAACAGCACTCCTTCTAATTCTGTAAATTTAGCCAAGATGATTCTACTGGTTGAAGTAGCCATGGATGTACCACTCTCCAATGATATGTAAACCACAGGACAGACACACCTTGTGCTACAGAGTCAATCTCAGGTTCCCAATCAAATATCACATGGTAAGCTTCTAGGGAAATCCAAATCAAATCAGAGATAGTAAGATGTTAACTCTACAGTTTTACTGTACTCTACAGGCAGGGTAGACCCTAATCCAAAATGACTGGTGATCTTCTAAGAAGAAACTTGGTCACAGAACCACACACCGGGGGTGTCTGTGCACAGAGGATCAACCACGTGAAGCAGCAGCAAGATGGTGGCCATCTGCACATTACAGAGAGAGGCCTCAGAAGAAACCATCATGCTGCCACTTTCATTTTACTTTTTTCAAGATTCATTCATTCATTCATTGAGAGAGAGACACAGAGAGAGAGAGAGAGAAAGAATGTGAGCATGAGGAGGTAATGGGCAGAGAGAGAGAGAAACAATCCCAAGCAGGCTCCATGCCCAAGGTCAATCTCACAAACCGTAAGATCAAGACCTGAGCCAAAACCAAGAATCGGATGCTTAACCGACTGAGCCACTCAGGCACCTTGGCACCTTGATGTTAGACTTCTAGGCTCCAGAACAGTGAGAAAATAAATGTGTTCTTTAGGCCACTCAGTCTGTCCTTTTTGTGAGGGCGCCCTAGCAAACTCATACAATGTGATTTAATACCTGTAATTTAATTTTCTGAACCAACTAGGAGATCTGGTTCACAGATTTTTACAAAAACTGTGCTTTCAGGGTGCGTGGATGGCAGTCGGTTGAGTGTCCAACTCTTGATTTTAGCTCAGGTCATGATCCGAGGGTTGTGGGACAGCATGGAGCCTGCTTGGGATTCTCTCTCTCTCCCTCTGCCCCTCTCCCCTGCTCGCAAACACACTCTCTCAAAGAAAAAAGAAAAAGAAAAATGTGTTTTCTTCTTGTGCTTTGCTTTAATAAAAATTTTACTGAAATATAACCTAAATTTTAAAAAAGTACACAAGTCATAAGTTTATAGCTTTGATGAATTTTCACAAAGTGAACACATTCCTATAACCACTGCTCAGATCAAAATATAGAACACTGAAAGCTGTGCTTTGATTCTGAATTCATACATTCATTACAGAATTTGCTATACAATCTCTTACATATCATGAGTGACACTGTTTCCTTTCTAATAGAATTGTTTAACTTTCAAGCATAAGTCTTACTGTGGACATAACCCATCTAGAAATACTGCAGTATTAGAAATACTAAACTTCATAAGGACTAATATGTTAAAAACAAGCAAACCAGAATCATGGTTCTAGCACTGAAGATTTTACTGATTTTTCTTTAATACGAAGAGACTACAGTTATCTCTGTGAGACAGTCTGGTAAACTTACCATTACACAGTTTCCAATTAGTTTTTCTTTCTCCCACTTAACATATTTTAATATTTTTTTTTCTGACAAGACTTAGAAGCAAGTAAAAGCTTTGGTGGAAGGTGAATGTCAGCTGAATCAGTGATGCAGTTAATTTATGTGAATTAATTTTCATGAATTTTATAGTCTTGGAATAAGACAGTTTCTCACAAATGATAGTTTCTTCAGCTAATGAGGTACTGTGTATACATATTTTCCCCTTGCAACTGTCTTCCTGAATAAAGTATATTCAATGGGACAGTTCTATGACTTTGAAGTAGTTATTTCCAAAAGCTGGAAACAGAGAATGTGCGTATCTAAAAGACTAGGGGCTGAAGTCAGAAAAAGAGTCAGAGGTGGTATCCGAGAGCATCTTCTTGAGGTCATAACAACAGTTCACGGAGACACTGGAGACGTCCAAATGAATAGAAGGGTAGGGATGGGAAGGACGTGTTTGTCACACAGCGAGATTGAGTCCCATTGCGGGAACTAATGAAAGCCTAGTGGAGCAGAGTCAGTCATACCGGGTAGGAGCAGAGGTAGGTGAGGAAGACGGTCGGTCAGAATGGGAATAGGCAGCTGACTGAGAGGGCAGCAGAAACAGGCAATGAGTAGGGGAGAGAAAATGTCTGCAAGGACACAGCATGAAAAACAACAATGTGTTCTAAAAGTACATCTCGGCTTCCTCCTTTACATCTTCCTGAACCTCAGTCTTAGGATATTTGGGTCTATTAAAGTATGCTTTATGTGCAGTATCCCTAGGGATCACAGTAGGGTTTAAAGCCATTTGGGCGCACAGACACTCAAAAAGCTGAGGGTCAAAGAACACATCAGTGCCACTTGTACTAGGGAGTTACACTTACACAGTTACAGTTATACAGTAAGTTACACTTATCAGTGTAAGTGGTAAGTTGTGAAGTATGGCACTAAGTAACTTAGTAAAAATTGTAATAGCACGTTCGGTCCATAATTTTTTCAAAGGTGGGGTATATGTCAAGGTCATCTCTATAAAGACACGATTTCCAATTTCTAAATAAAGATAAAGCTACAGTTTATTCTCTCAATCCTGATTTGGATTCTTCCAGAAGCTGACTCTAAGACACGGTTTTAAAGTTCAGGTAACTTATTTGTGAGATGATCCCAAGAAACTTTGAAAGATGGCTGGGGAAAAGAGACAGGAAGAGGAAAGAAATTACTGAAGAGATGAGTCTCGAAAATTGGTACCAACTACGTATCACTGTGGAAAACTTGTTTAATCTTGCTACAGACATTGTAGGACATGTGTCCAGAGTTACCCCACTTGAGGGTTAAGGGAGTTGGGTATTTACCCACCAGTTCCTGTCAGATACTGGCTGAGAGCGGTTCTCAGAGTGAGTGTTAACACCCTAGCATTTCTGACTAGCCCTCCATGAAGGCAGAGTGGCTGGCAGTAGAGAAAACATTCAGGAAGACACACAGATGTTGAGATCTAGAAGTTGGCCGGTGTGCACAGAAATGGCAAGGGAAGAAAGACTGCGGGCAAGCACTGAGCATCATGGTATTTATGCCATAATCCCCAATCCGTGGGACACTGTCCCTAATTTGGGAATGTAAGAAAAATCACCCTTCACCCAGAAGCTGCAGAAAAAGGACTGTGCACTGCTCTAAATCACCAGACATTTTCCTTTGCTAAACAGTATAGGTGTTCCTCTCAAGAAACTGTTGAGCTATGGTGCATGACAAGTGACACAGTAAGGAAAAACCTGCAAGATCCTCACAGTCATTAAGGTTTGGCTCAGTTATGAAAACGAAACCGAAGCTGTAAACAATCCTGCGCGGTGTGCTGTTTTTCTGTATGAGCAGAGAAGGCTACAACTTCTAACCATAAAATATTCTCAAGAAAGACGGACTCTTTTAGAGGGGGAAGGGGGGAAAATGTGAACACTGAATGTGTCCGTAGGGTTTCCCCCCCTTTTTCTTCTGGAAGAGCTAATGGTACAGTGTAAGCAAGAAATTGTGGACCGATACGCATACATAGAGTTCTTAAAAAAATAATAATCACCAGCTACATGTCTTTTCAAACACAGCAGTCTTTTAGAGCATGCTGGCTCTCTATCAGTGTTTCACCTCTGGCCAGGCCACAGCTGTCGAGTTCTAACAGTTGGTAAGAACACAGAGGAAGGAGTTTCTATTTCAGAACTTAAAAACGTTTTACTGAGTTGTTTTGCATTAAAGACACATAAATTCAAGTGACTTTCAAGAGATTTTAAACTTAAATTCAACTTAAAGGAAATAGGTTTCTCTGTTCCTCATCAATCTCTTTTATATTGCAAGAAATATTCTAAATCAAGGTTTATATACAAATTGAATATAATATCCCCATTGTTTATATTGACAGATAGGGATACACTCCCTATCCATATTATATGTAGTAAATTAATGAATATTTTTTTATTCCATTCATCACATAAATTCTTATACCACCTGCTTTTATTGTGTGTATGTGTGTGTATGTGTGTTTAAGCTTATTCATTTACTTTGAGGGAGAGAGAGCGTGAGCAGGGGAAGGGGCAGAGAGACAGGGAAAGAGAGAATCCCAAGCAGGCTCTGCATCATCAGCACAAAGCCTGATGCAGAGCCTGAACTCATGAACCGTGAAATCATGACCTGAGCCGAGATCCAGAGTTGGATGCTTAACCAACTGAGCCACCCAGGCACTCCTATTTTAGTGTTAACCTTTGTTTTAAAAGCCCTCTTTCTTTAGAGTTTGGGCAGACTGAATTCAGATTTCCTTCTTCCTAAATGTATCTGGTTAACTGTATGTAACTTTAACCATATACAATCTGAAAATAACCCAAACACATTCAATAAACACTGCTTAAGTATACCCCCCAGCAACAATGTCGCAAGTTAGACATCAGTACCTCAGTACAACTTAGAATGATTTCTTTTCTGTCATTTCTTTTTATTTTAGTTGACACACAATGTTCTGTCACTTCTTTATCAGCCAAATTCCTTAGACAGTTCTACAGAGAGTGCTTCATGCCTTCACAGTAATATAAATGACTTGATGAATTATATTTTCTCCAGTGGTGCCTTTACAAGTGAACACTGTGAGCTGTGCAGATGCAAATCACTGTGCCTTCAGATAGAACTGAACCATGTATCAGAAGAGGAGAAAAATCAGGAATCATTGGAATTTGAGCATTATAGCTCCCAATGACTAGATCTATAATGATATTGGAATTACTGTTTTTTGGTTTTTTGTTGGTTTTTTTTTTTTTTTTTTTTTTTTTTAGGTATCCTAATAATGTTGTGGTAATTTATTTACAAAAAAAGGAATCCTCATGGAGATACATACTGAAGAATTTTAGGAGAGAATAATATACTGTGTGAGATTTTCTTTAAAATACTCCTGGGGTGCTTGGGTGGCTCAGGCAGTTAAGAGTCCGACTCCAACTCCGACTCAGGTCATGATCTCATGGTTTGTGGGTTTGAGCCCCACATCAGGCTCTGTGCTGACAGCCCAGAGCCTGGAGCCTGCTTCAGGTTCTGTGTCTCCCTCTCTCTCTACCTCTCCCCCGCTCGTGCTCTGACTCTCTCTCTCAAAAATAAATAAACATTGGGGTGCCTGGGTGGCTCAGTTGGTTAAACATCTGACTTTGGCTCAGGTCATGATCTCACGGTTCATGGGTTTGAGCCCCGCATTGGGCTCTGTGCTGTCAGCCCAGAGCCTGCAGTCTGCTTCAGATTCTGAGTCTCCCCCTCTCTCTCTCTGCCTCTCCCCTGCTCGTGCTCTGACTCTCTCTCTCTCTCTCTCAAAAATAAACATTGAAAAAATAAAAATAATAAATAAAATAGTCCTGTGAGGTACAAAGGGCAGTGGCTGTAGTACAGCTGAAACAAGACTGACTATACTATTTCTCTCCTTTTGTATATGCTTAAAATTTTTCCACAATGAAAAGTTAAAGAGAATATGGGGGTGGGGAAGAGAAAAAAAGTTTAGTTTTCTTTCCTGGTAAGTTTTTATCATGAAAAGCCCTATAGATAATTCTTCTCTACTAATACACTAATATATAAGTGAGAAATCTGCCACATTTCAACTTTGTACTGCTTTTTTCTCCTTCCTAAACCTAAACTTTCAAGCTTGAAATTTAAGAATTAAATCAAGCTTGAGGGGCGCCTGGGTGGCTCAGTCGGTTAAGCGGCCGACTTCGGCTCAGGTCATGATCTTGCGGTCCATGAGTTCGAGCCCCACGTCGGGCTCTGTGCTGACAGCTCAGAGCCTGGAGCCTACTTCAGATTCTGTGTCTCCCTCTCTCTGACCCTCCCCTGTTCATGCTCTGTCTCTCCCTGTCTCAAAAATAAATAAACGTTAAAAAAAAAATTTAGGATTAAATCAAGCTTGAATTAGAGTGGATGAGGTAGAAGGTGACAACCCTTTAAATGTAAGAATTTTTTCAGGGGCAATAAAAAGCCATGTTTAAATCACCATGTTTTTTTGCTCTACGATTCTTCATCAGCTAGAACTTACACAAAGAAAAATGTACTTTTGTGGTCATGGTAAATACCCGAAAGGGTTTTAAAGAAGTAATCTGATAAACAGTGGCTAATGAAAAAAATATGGTGCTTAAGAGTAGATATTTTGGGGTTACCTGGGTAGGTCAGTAGGTTAAGCATCCAACTCAATTTTGGCTCAGGTCCTGATCTCCTGATTCCTGAAATCAAGCCCCATCTAGGGCTCTGTGCTGACTGGGTGGACCCTGCTTAGAATTCTCGCTCTCCCTTTCTCTCTGCCCCTCCCCCCATCAGGCTCAGGCACTCTCCCTCTCTCAAAACAATAAAATTTAAAAAAAAAATTTAAGGACAAAATAGAAAATTCTTAAACATCCATATAAAGCTAAAACCTCAAGGGCAGTCTCCTAAAAGCACACAAATTTCTTCTGACACAACAGAAGAAAAACAGCAGGAGGAGCAGCAGGAGGAGGAGGGAAAGCAGAGAACAAAAGCAACTACTGGGAGGTGAACAGGTTTTGGTCACTCCTGCTGGCTCCTTCAAAAAAAAAAAAAAATTATTTCATGACTTCAGTATCATCATTAGCTATATCAAATAGCTTGTCTGCTAAAAATAACAGTTTCTCTTATACGAGACCATGATTTCTTGTCCTCGGCAAGAAATTTTGGGCTCAGTAGTTATTTGTTGCAAGGGGCTGTCCTATGCACAGTAGGATATCTGGTGGCATTCCTGCTCGTTAGATGCCAGTAACAAGTCAACTGTGACCAAACACATCTCTAGAAGCTGCCAAAGTTGTCCCCAGGTAGGAACCACTGCACTAGATAGTTATTAAAGATATATACCTGGAGGTGGCAGGTTAAAAATATATTCATAATCTACAGACGATGATCAGACAGGTTATTTTTGATTCTGCAAGGCAAATCCAATCGGGAATTGAAGAAGGAACTGAGGTTTACAATAGGTAAAACTATCACTGTGATAAAAACCCAAAACAAAAGCAGCGGTATATAGCCTTATAGAACTTTGGGAGGTAAAATTCAGCAGGGCAATGATGGGGCAGGAGTGCAAATGTGTATGAATAAAGTCAACTTAAACCTGTTTATAGAAGTAGCTCTTTTCACAGACAGCATGTTACAAAATGCACCATAAATCCCTAAAAGTGGGTGAAGACATACAGGATTCTTTTTATTATTCTTCATCAGTGTATGTGTGAAATACAAAATAAAAAGTTAAATCTCTTCTATTTCTCCCTTTCTTTTTTTAATGTTACCTTTTAATCAGGAAACTGATCTTGCGGTCACGGTGAAAACCACTAGTATGAGGATTAAGGGCACAAGCTTATAAGCTGCATGATATTAGTCAAGCTGTATCCTATGTAAAGCCCATTTCTCTCATCAATCAAATAAAATAACAATGGTACCTACCTCAGGCTTGCTGCATGAAATAAAGGAAATAATTCATGTAAAGTGCTCACCATAGTCAACAAAATACGTGCTTGGAGATTACCTATTTCTGTTACCTTTCACTGCTTAATGGTAAGAAAGATGTAAATGTTGTAAATATTTATGCCTTAATAAAAACCTCCTTCAATTCTTCCAGACCAAATAGTTACAAGAATATAAAATGACACAAGGCACTTTGCATCACAACCTGTGTAGTCAAGAATATAGTTCAAATGTAGGTTTCAAATTCATTTTGGTAGCCCTTCCTATTCTGTTGTGATGTAGCTTTTTACCAGGGCTGGTTCCCTATAAGTGGGACTAGTGAGGCCGTGGGAGAAGTGGCTGTTACTTTTTTACATGAAAGCCTTTGGTGTCCTATGCATCTTTAAAAATTTTTTTAAATATGTATGTGACTTGCATTTTATTTCTATTGGACAGCACTTTAAAGATTCTACACCCACTGTGGAGCTCAAATTTACAAACCAAAGATCAAGAGTCCCATGCTCTACTGACTGAGCCAGACAGGTGCCCCATGCACGTTTTATAAAATAAAGAATGTGGGGGCGACTGGGTGGCTCAGTCAGTTAACCATCTGACTTCGGCTCAGGTCACGATCTCCCAGTTCGTGGGTTTGAGCCCCCTACTGGGCTCCGTGCTGACAGCTAGGAGCCTGGAGCCTGCTTCAGATTCTGTGTGTGTGTCTCTCTCTCTGCCTCTCCCCAACTCACACTCTGTCTCTCTCTCTCAAAAAAGAAATAAACATTAATTTTTTTAATTAAAAAACAAATAAAATAAAGAATGTAAGGGGTGCCTGGGTGGCTTAGTCGGTTAAGCAGACGACTTCGGCTCAGGTCATAATCTCACAGTTCATGAGTTCGAGCCCCGCGCTGGGCTCTGTGCTGACAGCTCAGAGCCTGGAGCCTGCTTCAAATTCTGTGTCCCCTCTCTCTCTGCCCCCACTCACACTCTGTCTTTCTCTCTCTCTCTCTCAAAAATAATTAAACATAAAAAATAAATAAATAAAATTTAAAAAAAGAAGGTGAAGAGTGCCTGGCTGGCTCAGTTGGTAGTACATGGGATTCTTGATCTCGGGGTCATGAGGTTGAGCCCCCACACTGGATATGGAGCCTACTTAAAAAATAATTAAATAAAAATAAAAATAAAAATAAAATAAATAAAGAGTATGAATTGCTTTTTAAAGTAATAAACCAAATTTAAAGTCTTAAGCTTCTTTTTTTCTGTAAGGAATTACTGTATTAATACTATCAAAGAATACAGTTTTAAGCACTCAAAGTATAAAGCCAACCAAGTAATGTGTCTTCTCTTTCCATAATGAAAGGCTATGTGGCAGAAAAAGAAAAATCAGTTGTAAGGCATTTTCTCCATTTTAAATATTGATATAAGAATGCTCAAAGAACCAGAGACAAAACCATGTCTGTGAGCAACAGTCTTGCATAAGGTTTAAAAAACTAATAGCAATAGAGACTCCTGGGTGGCTCGGTCGGTTGAGCATCTGACTTCTGCTCAGGTCATGATCTCACGGTCCATGAGTTCAAGCCCCATGTCGGGCTCTGTGCTGACAGCTCAGAGCCTAGAGCCTGCTTCAGATTCTGTGTCTCCCTCTCTCTCTGCACCTTCCCTGCTCATACTAAATGGCAATAAAGTTATTTGAAACACCCAAAGAAAATGATTTTTTAAAAAATTAAGATGGTTTTACTTTTTTTGAAAAACACTGGTAGTTTTAAATTAACACTGTTTCAAGACCTAGTTTTAATACTTAAAGTAATATAATATGCACTGTAAAACTGATTTTACTATGTCTGTAAAGAAGCCAGGTTCTTCCTAAGTATACATGAATCAAAACAAAGAACCAACTTTATAACCTGGAAGCTATAGAAAATTAAAAGGAAAAAGGAGAAACATGTTTGTACAGCCTATCAGTACATCCAGGCATAATAAAAACCTTCCAAGTTCTTCTCAGCTGCTTTACCAAAAGGAAATGAGAGGTTTGAGGATAAAAACTGAGCATCACAGAATTTTAGGAAGAGTAAACACAACATACAATAAAGATAAAAACTTGAAGATGCTTTCTAAAGTTAGGTTACTTTAACAAATTCATAGCAATGATTAAAACTGACAAAAACCAACATGCCAATATTCCTAGCATAAATTATACATCAATTCTTCTGAGAAATAATACTATATTACCTAACTCATACTCAAAACACTGACAGTATGCTTATCACAATACAGATATAGAAAACTGCATTACCAAAATAAAAAATGCTTGAGTGGCAAGGCTAACACAAAATTCAAATATTTTCTTTTATCCTCATAGTTTTCACTGATCAATCAGTATTTCTCACCAGAAAACATGGGACTGAGTTTTTAAGTTTCTCATTAATAATTACTTTCGATCACATAATTTTTAAAAAAATTTTTTTTACATTTACTTATTTTTGAGAAACAGAGTGAGACAAAGCGTGAGTGGGGAGGGGCAGAGAGAGGAGGAGACACAGAATCTGAAGCAGACTCCAGGCTCGAGCTGTCAGCACAAAGCCCAGCGTGGGGCTTGAAACCACAAACTGTGAGATCGCGACCTGAGCCGAAGTCGGATGCTCAACCGACTGAGCCAACCAGGTGCCCCTTAATCACATAATTTATGCTAAATTCTAGGAAATTTAAAAAATTCATGTACTAAAGAAACAAAAGAAACAACAAAAAAAGGCTTGTCAAGAAATACTCTACACTAAAAAATCTCTATTCAATCTAAACACTGAACTTCCTAACTGTTAGAAATTCAGATGACACTGCTTAAACCATCTCTAAAGAATTTTGTTTTCTTCATTAATATTGTGAAGAATTTGTCGTAAGCAATTGCAAACTCTCACAATAATATACACTAACTCCAGGACAATGGTTACTTCTGGAAAGGAAGGTAGAATGGGACCAGGAAAAAGAAAATGGAATGTCAACTGTATCTAAAATGTTTTATATCCTGGGGCGCCTGGGTGGCTCAGTTGGTTAAGCGGCTGACTTTGGCTCAGGTCATGATCTCACGGTCTGTGAGTTCGAGCCCCGCATCGGGCTCTGTGCTGACAGCTCAGAGCCTGGAGCCTGTTTCAGATTCTGTGTCTCCCTCTCTCTGACCCTCCCCCATTCATGCTCTGTATCTCTCTGTCTCAAAAATAAATAAACATTAAAAAAAAAAAAATTAAAAAAAAAAAATGTTTTATATCCTTAAAAAATATGGCAAATATCAAGTTATGAAATAGAGATGTTGCACACAAGTTATGCCATTCTCTACACTTTACTACAGGCTTGAAATATTTCATTAAAAAAATAAATCAGCTTTAATGGATTTAACTTGTGATTCCAAACCTTAATGTTATTCTTACAAGTTTTCCTTTTTCTCCTCCTCACCCTCATCCCCAAATTATGAAATCCACACTATATAACAACCATGTATCTATACATAAATACCTGAACATGAAAAGAGTATAAGCATGCCTTTTACTCTCTTTTCCAACCATTGAATAAAGGAACATTTTCTGCTATTAGGTTTAACTTTCCAGAGAGTAGGCCTGACTCAGGCAGTTGGCAGAAATCTCAAAGCTGAACCTCTGCAGTCAGCCACAAACCTTGGTGGCAGCTCGGGAAATATACAAAACACTAAGGTCATACATTTTGGCTTCAGTTTGTTCTTCCTGACAAGTATAAAAGTGCCAGAAACTGATATGATCCCAAATGTTCAGTAGCATGGCCATTACTCAAGAGTAAGGAAAAAATAAGGCTTCCCGACTTCTGCCACCGGGGTCTTTGCACATAACTCACTGGAAGAGTGGAAAGCCTGGTGCACTTGCTAAAGCGGACGACACTTAGAGGTGGCTGCCACACAAACTCTGGTTATCAGGCTCCAGTATCTGGAAGAAATTCTCAAAAATGAATGGAATAAGCCCATCCTTTCAAAGAAACAACCGAGAGTATTTGATACCATTAATAAAATTCAGGGGCACCTGGGTAGCTCAGTCAGTTGAGCGTCCAATCTTGGCTCAGGTCATGATCTCACGGCTCGTGATCTCATGGCTCGTGAGTTCAAGCCCCGTGTCGGGCTCTGTGCTGACAGCTCAGAGCCTGGAGCCTGCTTCGGATTCTGTGCCTCCCTGTGTCTCTGCCCCTCCACACTTGTGCTCTGTCTCTCTCTCAAAAATAAATATTAAAAATGTTTAAAAATTAAAATTCAACCTTTAAAATGAAAATTAGCCCTTGTTAAAAACTTACACCCATCACCATAAACTTGACAGCACTCTAATACCTAAAGATCTTCTGATTAAGACAGTGATGTTAATGAATGCAAAATTTCGATATTGAGTAAGGAAACATGGCAACATGTGGAAGAAGTGCACAACTCAGTGAACCAACATTCTCAAAATGATGCACATGTGATGTTACAAAATCATGCATAGGTAAAAGATCTATTCAAAGTACTGAATAAGGGGCGCCTGGGTGGCTCAGTTGGTTGGGTGTCTGACTTCGGCTCAGGTCATGATCTCGCGGTCCGTGAGTTCGAGCCCCGCGTCAGGCTCTGTGCTGACAGCTCAGAGCCTGGAGCCTGTTTCAGATTCTGTGTCTCCCTCTCTCTCTGACCTTCCCCCATTCATGCTCTGTCTCTCTCTGTCTCAAAAATGAATAAACGTTTAAAAAAAATTTTTTTTTAAATAAAAAAAAAAAAAGTACTGAATAAACCTTGTGGATTTCAATGTAACAGACTATAAAAAGTTTACTGATCCGATTTCAAATTCTATGCTGCAACAAACCTTTAAGAAACTACCACTTAGTAAAATTTTGGTGTAGTATCAAAAGAATATTCACAATTATCTGAAAATGTCATTAATTACTCCTCTGTTTTGTAACTGCATAATTTGTCAGAGGTCAGATTTTCTTCAGATACTTAACCAAAATCAACATACCACTCGAGACTGAATGCAGAAGTGGGCAGGAGTATACAGCTAGTCTTTTAAGCCAGATATTAACGTGATTTACAAAATGCCAAATTTCACCCTATTTTTTTTTTAAAACAAGGCTTTTTCACATATATATGTGATTTATGTTAACACATAATGTATAAAGGAGCTCTAAGACCAAAAAGTTCAAGAACCACTGCACTAAAGTGATATAAAATCATTACAATTATGACAGATAAGGCTAAATAAAACCTCAGAGTCCCATTGCATGGCAATAGGTAATATGCATATGGTGATGATTTAGGCAACACAGTATAAGTCATGTTTAAAAGCAGGGATGAGAAAAAAAAAAATTCAACAAAAAAGAGCTGTAGTTTGAGTGCTAACAACCTCATATACACATATATAAAGCTTAATTCACACCTCTGAAAATTATACAATATCCCATCCTCAACAAATGGGGGAAATGCACCAAGTTAACAGTTTCTCATTAACAGCCAAAACTTCAACTTGAAATAAAAAGATTACCTATATTTGGGCTTCATTTACCATACTTGCGGGACAGTCCATATAAGGCAGATTATAAATCCTACAACATTTCCAACATGACTAGTAATTCTCCATCTTCAAGGAGCATTCCCACAGATATACATTTTACTTCAAATTCAAACACATTCTAAGATAAATATGTTTTAGTATATGTTACCAAACTCAAGCTTAAAATAAGGCAAGCCACCACCAAGTAAATTCTCATAGTTCCAATTATCTCAGCTGCTATATTATCCAGGGAATAGGTCTTATTATAATGTGTACAGTGGTTAACCAAGTGTTACAGCACACAGTGCTGAACTACTCTGATTAGCAAAAAAAAAAAAAAAAAAAGTAAAAGAATCAGCTGTGCCAAAATTAAAATATAACGAGCAAGAAATAAAGTGAGAAACAAAGGAATTTAATATTCAGTTTTGAACCTCAAACGTCTTAAGAAACTCTGAAGAAGAAAGCCCATCCTTTGTCACTAATAAGTCATCTCCCTTAAAAACCATTCTAAAATGTACCTTTCGAGTAGTAATTCTTAAGAGAAAATAAATGATTTTAGCACCTTTGCTCACCCACTATATTGCTCAATCCTAGCCCAGGCACTATGGAGATAAGCATGAGACACAGTATCCTACCCACAAGGTTTAATTCAGGGGCAAAATGAGTAAAACAAACCTTACTATCAAGAAAGAAGAATCAAGCAAGACTAGAGCAGCGAAGGAAGGTGGCTTCAACTAAAAAAGGCAAACAAATCCTTGGTGGGGGGGAGAGGGGGGAAACAAAGGGGAAAAGCAGGGGCAGGTGCCAGGAAGCTACTGTAAAAGGGATTCCAGCAGACTGAACCAGAGAGGGTAGCGAGGATGGGTGAAGTTTTCACAGGACTGCTTCAGGGGACCACACAAACATTTATATGTGATTTTTCCAACAGAAATGACGAAACGAGACACCTGACTAAATGTGTGAGTAAAAGGAGGCTAAGAATTATCATGGCCAAGAGAATAAAAGACTGATGATGTTATCACTGACAGAAATATGAATATCTGGAGAATAAACGAATGGAAAAATCAATATGACTTTTGTAACAAAAAATCCAAGTGGATTATCTGTTCAGACAACTAAAGATGGGTGGCTCAGTCGGTTAAGTCTCCGACTTCTCCTCAGGTCAGGATATCATGGTTTGTGGGTTCGAGCCCAGCACTGAGCTCTGCAATGACAGCTCAGACCCTGGAGCCTGGTTTGGATTATGTCTCCCTCTCTCTCTCTGCCTATCCCCCGCTCATGCTTTGACTCTCAAAAATAAATAAACATTAAAAAAAAAAACTTAAAAAAAAAAAAAAAAAGATGGGATTGGACATCAGATGAGAGCCCAGACCTTTGTCACGGCTACCACCGACAGGTCCAAGTCCTCTGTCATTTTTCCCCTGATTACTGCAGTAGCCTCCAGCTCCCACACTTGCCCTCAGAGTCTCTTCTCTACTTGCTGGCCAGAGTCATTCTTTAAAATGTAAATCAGATCAAATCTCTATTCTGTTCAAAACTATCCAGTGGCTCCCCACTTTTCTCAGAATAAAATCCAAAACCGTTACTGGTTTACAAGCTCCTTTATGACCGGTCACTGCCAACTCCTTCTGCTCCAGCTCACTACTACCACTAGCCCACTACTCTTCCCGTTGGCCCGTCTATTCCACCCTACATTGACCTCCTTGCTACTCCTGGAACATGCTAGGCTTGCTCCCACCTCAGGGCAAATGTGTTGTTGCTTCTGCCTTGAGAACTCCTAGCTGGCTTACTAACACCACATGGCTACGTCTTCTGACGGAGTTCAAGGCTGTGCAAATCCCATCTTCTCAATGGACCCACACTGACCACACTACTTAAATTTGCAAGCCCCACCCTCAACCCAGTACTCCTGACACCACTCTCTGCCTTTTTCTCAGATAATTTACCACCTTCTAGACTAAGATGCAATTTACTCATTAAGTTTATTATTTGTTGCTATTTCCTCTTACTTAAAATGTAAGCACCATAAAGGCTGGGATTTTGCTCACTGAAGTACCCCAACTCTAAATAAAAGAGGTCCTGCCAACAACAGGTACAAATATCAGTTTGCTGAATTAATGAACTGCTGCAGAAGGGTCAAAGGTAATGAAAACTTAGAACACCGAATGCCACCGTGGTTCTATCAGCTCTAATCCTACCCACTTCTTCCAATATTTGCTATCTCCGTAATGATCTCACCATTTATCCAGATGCTCAAGCCAAAAAAGCCTAGAAACCATTCTAGACTTCTCACTCATCCAATTGTCCGAGTCAATTCATCACCAAAAGCTGTCAAAATTACCTCTGTTATCTCTCGAAGAGGATATTCTTTTCCACTCCCACGGCACCAGTTCAAACTTTTTTGTCTGTAAACTAGACTATCAGGTCCACAACTGAGTTTTTTGCTTTGATCCAACAAGGACTATTTAATGGATTTTAATAGATTATGACAAAGTATGACAGGTAGGAGAAAGCAAAGTGAAGAAGAATAGGGTATCTGAAGGCAAGAAAAATGCTTTTTATCTTTATTTCCCTCCTCCTATTCAAGGCACACTTATTCATGTAAGTATTCATATACTTTTAAGGTACAGCTCAAATATTATCTCCATTTTTGAAGTCTTTCCCAGTTCCTTCAATTAAAGTGCATATTCTTTTTCCTTCTTTATACATAGCTCCATGAGAGTACTTTCTGTAACACTTATTTTTTCCACATACCAGTTGCCCAACTGAACAAAAGTCTAGTCTTACTCTAACAGAGCTTAGAATTAAGTATCTATTGAACAGATGAATGAATAGCAACTTTTAGTCTAGGATTTGCAATTATAAAGAATAAAACCTAAGTTCGAACAAACATAGGGGCGTAAATTATAAAAGAAACATAAGTTATTTAATTTCCAACAAATAGTAGATAAAAACACTAAACCAAAGATCCAGGCAGGAAAAAGTGAAGACTGAACACAGGCATTTCTCTCTAGATACCGGTACAGAGATAAGAAGACTAGCTAAAAAAATATTTAATAGAGAAATAGATTTAGAATTTCACAGAGAAATGTCAAGGCAGAAAAAGAGTCAAACCCCAAATGGTCTTAAAAATAAAACATGTTCCCTCAGATAGGAATACTCAACTAGAAACGAACTGTGGTCACAGAACACTCAAGAAATGCAGAATGGTTTAATTAAGAAGACAATGTAAAACATATCAGTCCCCTCTAATTCCATCCTCACAAAAAAACTCTAACATACAAAATTGAATCATTAAAAATAGTGGTTCATTAAAGTTTTTTTTTTCCCCCTCGGTCACTGAGGCAATCCAAAAATACTGAACGGGGCACCTGGGTGACTCAGTCGATTAAGCGTCCGACTTCAGCTCTGGTCATGATGTCGCGGTACACGAGTTCGAGCCCCGTGTCAGGCTCTGTGCTGACAGCTCAGAGCCTGGAGCCTGCTTCAGATTCTGTGTCTTCCTCGCTCTCTGCCCCTCCCCTGTTCATGCTCTTGCACACACACGTGCGCTCTCTCACTCTCTCTCATAAATAAATAAATAAATAAATAAAGCAGTAAAAAAAAAAAAACATAAAAATCTCTATTGGCTGAAGTTCATCAAATGGTATACACACAGAGAGCTAAACTGCAAGCACATGGCTTAAAATAAACTTGAAACCTAAAGTGTTTAAAAACAAGATCTAATATAGGGGCACCTGGCTGGCTCAGTCAGTAGAGTATGCAACACCTGATCCTGGGGTCATGGCTGAGTTCAAGCCACATATTGGGCCCGGAGCTTACTTAAAAAAATATATACATCTATAGATAGCTAGAGCTAAAAAAAAAAAAAAAAAAAAAAATCTAATAATAACAGTTAATAGTCACTGACCATTTATTATGTAGAGTGTTGTTGTGTTTTAAATATATTCCTATTTATACATAAACGTAAATAATTATTATCCCATTTCACAAATAAGGAAAACAAAGCCCAGAAAAGTGCAAGGAGAACCAAGGAACAATGACTTAAACCGAAATGACTGCTATTAATAATAAGAAAAAAGTTTCCTTATAGTCTGCAGCATCTAGCAGCAACTTAGACTTGCATTTGTATTACCACAGCTCTACAAAGCAAGAACATATTGTCCAAACTCCAAAAGAAGGATGACAATCTTGATCCACTTCCATATCCCTGCCAAGATAATCCTTATAATACCATATTCACTTTGGAGTACACTGTAACCAGAAATGTGAACACAAAATGTTCAAAAAGAGAACAATACTAACTAAAGAATTTACGAGATTAAAAATGGAAGATAAAGGGGCGCCTGGGTGGCTCAGTCAGTTAAGTGTCCAACTTCGGCTCAGGTCATGATCTCGCAGTTTGTGAGTTCGAGCCCCGCATAAGGCTCTGTGCTGACAGCTCGGAGCCTGGAGCCTGCTTCGAATTCTGTGTCTCCCTCTCTCTCTGCCCCTCCCCTGCCTGCACACGCTTACTCTCTCTCTCTCTCTCTCTCTCTCTCTCTCTCTCTCAAAAATAAATAAACATTAAAAAAAATTTTTTTAATGGAAGATAAATTTTGAGGATAACAAACCTTATCGTTCTAAATCACTGTCTTTTAAAACTTTCATTTTTTAAAATGTTTTATTTATTTTTGAGAGAGACAGAGACAGAGCACTAGCGGGGTAGGGGGAGAGAGAGAGGGAGACACAGAATCCAAACAGGCTCTAGGCTCTGAGCTGTCAGCACAGAGCCTGCTAAATCACTGTCTTTTATATAAGTAATAAATCACATGTTGAAAAATTAGCAATTTAGTAAAATGTAAAAAAGCTGAAATAGGATACCTTTTTCTACAAAAGTAGTTCAAAATTGTCCTACCTCAAACTTTTTCACGGTTCTGCCTCCTATTTACGATCTTGGTACTATGCCTCTTCTACTCCAGGGCCAACACAAAAGTGGAAAAAACCCACAGGTTCAATAGGTATTATTAAATCCTATCAATCACAAGACAAACACCAGATTCCTTGGATGCACCTGTGCTATGCCCTGCATGGCATACAATAAATATTTGTTGAATGACTGAATCCTCTCCAAGAGAAAATGCAAGTATTTAACACTTTCTACCTCCCATAATACTACACATTATTATAGTATCAATATTATTGTAGCATCAGAATAATGCAATAAAACAAAACTTTTACCCTAACCCACATGCAGAAAAATTATTTTACCCCTGTGTTACATTCTACATTAAAAGTGGGGGAAAATACTAATATTTTTTAGATCAGTTTTTATAGCTACTGGTATTCTAAGACATCACAAAAAATTTATCTGAACATATTCTTTTTTTATAACAATAACATCCTTAACATACTATAATTTCTTATAGCCTTTTTTGTAATGTTTAATGCAGATATGACAAAATCACAAATCATTTTCCTTACACAACCAACAAACTTTTTAAATTAGATACGGGAAATTAGCTCCATTAAAATGAGTTGCCCTGCTACATTAATAGTAATATGCTACATTCAGAGAAGGTTAAAAATCAAGAAACAGTGAAAATAAACATATACATATGCTGCAAAAAATCTCCCTCTCTAATGCACAAAATGAAATACTTGCTCCTGATTTACTGAACTGGTAGAATATCAGAGCAAACAAACAAAATTTACAAACTGTACTTAACACAGAGCTTCTTGAGTGTCAAAACCAAGTAAAAACAGTTCAAATCTCGGTACTAAAAAGGCTCTCTTAGAACTGAAACCTACAAAGGCAAAAATTCAGACTAAAAGATTCCCTAATATTAAGCAGTATTTTTTTAAACACAACTTATAGCTGCTGAATATCAATTTACCAAAACAGGAAAGTATGACCTTATCTTGGCAAAACTCAGAATACTGTTTCTTCAACATCCTAGAAGTCAGCTTGATGCACCAGACTCTTCCATCTGCTTTGTTCTATTTCTTCATGCCCCAAATGGAAATTAAACCCTTCGAGTAACAGCCAAAATTTCATTAATCACAGGAAAGTAGAGAAACAAATAGCATGAAATGAATAATAGAGGTAGACAGAACAACAGGTAAAGCAGCCTTGATAATGACCTTAAAGTGTAATTTGAGACACAGCATCTATATAACAAGTACTGGAATCACATTAAATAATTCTATTCCCACTGACCTGATGAGCTCTCAGTAAAGACTGTTAATGTCTGTCCTCCAACACTTTGTAAGACAAATGGATGTTCTCTAGGGGTGCTGACAGAAGCTGGTTTCCCGCCAATATCGTGAATATTTGCAAGATCCTCATTCAAAGTAAATGACACCTAACAGACACATTAACAAAAGCTTATTACAACAGACTTATGTATTCAAAGTATCTTTCACAGAAATTCTGATTATAAATCAAGTACCTTTTTAAAAATATGAACCTCAATTTCTAGTCATTTTATTCAACATTTTTCTTTTCTTTTATTATTTTTTTAATATATGAAATTTACTGTCAAATTGGTTTCCATACAACACCCAGTGCTCATCCCAACAGGTGCCCTCCTCAATACCCATCACCCACCCTCCCCTCCCTCCCACCCCCCATCAGCCCTCAGTTTTATTCAACATTTTTCTAAAACTTTATCAAAAAATCCTTAATACTTAGTCACAAAAAGGGAATCTATTCCCATTTGTCAGAATAATGGGGCTAATCTACCATTATAAAGATGGGTGACAGCTTTCAAATGTTTTTCTCTGGTTTATGGCTGAAGAAACTCTAGCTCCAAAACAGGAATAAATTTTTTCCCCTAAGGTCTCTGAAGTCAAGGGATTTTATCTTCTTACATTTATATCCTTACAAATGTATATACTTAAATATATAATATAAATAAATATATAGCAAAGGGCCTGGCACATAGAAGGAAAATAGTATTTGCTTAATGAATGAGTATTATAAGAGTATTTAAAAGGTGACTGTACTTAAAGGAAAAAGTGAGCTATTACTAGAAAGCTTAAACATTCCCATAAGCAGGGGATGTATTTCTTTTTTAGGTCTTAATGACTGCTGTAGGAGTACATGGTGCTGTTTTATTTTTGAATACTTTAACAAATACAAATAAATACTTACAAAGGTAATTCAATATTGAGGTTTAGAATAAAAAAGACGTAGTAGACGTTTTTTCACAAGGATTTTTACTACATACCAGCTCTCCCCAAAGGAACCTCACATTTTCTATCAAAGGGATTTATAAACATAAAATACTAATCTCCCAACAACAAAGGAAAGGCCATAAAGCATTTATTAAATACTTCTCTGGTATGTGATAGGTACCACAATTATGTCCTGGACTTAATGGGTCAAAACCTAAAGCCCTGAAAAATCCAGACCAAAGGCCTTTGCCACACTGAAATAATATTCGAGTAATACTGAAGCAAGAATAAGCCTCATAGTACCCAGTGAAGGGATATTTTGGGTCAAAGCAGAAAAATGCTAAGAATGAACAACTAGAAAGGAGTCCATTCATTCACACAAAAGTGACATTTATACCCTTACGCGTTCCTCACCATCAGCCAGTGTTTTGATGTAGTTTTCCAGAATGCAAACACCACCTTCTCTTTGCTATTACTAATACATGGTAAAATAATCTCACGTCTTCAATAAAATATTCATAGAAATAATCTTACCTCAGTCCTTCCTTGATTCCTAAAAGAAAGGAAAGAATTTTATTTAGATCTCATGTTTTCTTCAAATGTATGTTAAGAACTAAAAGAAATAACACTATTTCATATTTACATAAAATATAGCATTTACATAGATCGACTAATATTTACCCTTGGCTCTCCTCAACTAACCTACTTGTAATCATTTGGTAAAAATAAAAACCACATTAATCCCCTGTGTACATAGTATAAATTTATATCACTTAACACTATTGCAACCTGTCCTAATAACAGTTTATCCAAGTAATGATCTTGTTACTGTTACCTTTATTTCTGCATACTATATAATAGTCTAATTTTAAAAACCATGTATTAAATATCTACTCTAAGCAAAGTACTGGATGTAATATCTGTTCCCAGCCAGAAGATATAAAAGCTATATCCATAACTACAAGAGATAAATTTTAATTAATGTTTAAGAGAATCCCAATGTGCCAGGATCAGATAGGAGACCATTTCTTCCATTCTAGGAGTTGAGGAATGGCTTAACAAAAGAGAAAGCCTGAGCTAAGTCTTGAAGGGTACTGGGATTTCAATAGGCTGAGACAGGAAAATAGTATCAGACGTATCAGCTGAGCAAAGCCACAAAGAGTCTGATCATGAAAATGTAGTCACATTTGGCTCAGAGAGTACAAACTAAGGAATAGTGGGAGATGAACTATAAAGGAGAACTGAGGCTAGACCACAGAGTATCTTGAATATCACAGTGCAGAGCATGGACTTTATTCCTTAGGCAATGGAGAGCCACATGTATTGCATGAACAAAAGAATACAGTATAAAATATGCTCCTAGAAACTTGCACCAGAAAATATATATAAAATGGATATGAAGACCAGTTAGAAAACTACTGTTTCTCCATAACACCAGACTGAGTTCCAACCTGCCTTCACTCAGAGGCTCAACCACTCATTCTGTGATGAAGTGTCTACAAACATTAGGCATTGTGCCAAGTGCATGGTATACAGTATGAATACAGGTCTTTGTCCTCAAAGGTCCTAGTTTAATGCAAAATGATTCGATCCATGAACAACATAAACAGGATAATAACTTTATGACAGGTACAACGTGCTGTCAGGAAAATGCAGATGAGAAAGCTAGCAAAAGACAAATTAAATGAGAGATGAGGTCAACAACACGGAGGCATTCCAGGTTAAGAGAGTAATCCAATTAAACACAGAAGTGAGAAGATCTAGCACATTCTTTCTAACATCAGTGAATGGCAGGCTTGAGTCAAGCAGTAGGTAAAGAGCCTCTTGGGCCAGACTAAGGAATCCAGAATCTTAAACAGATTTGTTTACTGCAGGACTCCTCAGAGTCTTTCACATATTAAAATGCAATGTTGACCACCCTTTTGTTGGGAAGCACCTAAAAGAGAAGTGAAAAAATTCTAAGATTTCATGTAAAAATATGCATTTGCAGCTCCTCTCAAAAGACTGGAAGATTTGGCAGCGATAGTGCCCTCACCCACCCCTCAATTCAGTATGACAATAATCCCTTTGACATGCGCAGACAGGCAATGAATTCATCGCAGTCCCTTCCCTATTACTCCTGGACCTGGCTTCTAGGACATTTAATTAAGCTAACCTTTCAGACAGAGGTGCCGCAATCAAAATAAAGGCAAAGATGCAGGGAAAGCACTTGCAGAATGTTTACTGAATTGAATTGAGGTTAATGCAAAAACTCACAAAAAAGTAATGAAGGCTTTAACCAGGCAATGGCAGAATGCAAAGAGGAGGAGTGTGTGGCAGGATATCTGAGCTGTCAGAACTGACAGAAGAAGAAATGATTGGAAGTAGGCAGCAAGGGGAAAAGGACTGATTAAAGATCATGCTGACATTTCCAGTCTGGGGACAGAAAATCACCCAGATGCAATTAGAGAACACAACAGGGGATGACAATTTTATTTTCATATATTTATTTATAACATCATCTTGGCTGGAATGATAAGAGATTGATGAACTCTGGATGAGTTAATTTTCTAGAATAAAAAAGACTTAAGACTTATTTTTTAAAGGATTAGATATTCTTTTGTCTTGGCATATAAATGTATGAAGTATACACGACCTTTTGTCATTCAATATTACCAATAAAATATACCTTTTTCATGATAACCTGTGGTTAAAATTATAAACATCAACTACTGTAAAACACGGTAATATCCTCAGAAATGAACGCAGTGAACATGTAGCCCACCCTTTCACTGAATGAATGCCTCACGATGCTGTGCAGCCAGTCCTTCGTCACTCTGAGTCCACTTCTCAATACCCCGCCACTATTTCTTTACACTCCAATCCAGTTCCTCTGGTCTTTCTAGAAAATTGTCTTTCCTTTTTCTTACACTTTTTAAATACTTCTCAGATTTGACATCAATGGGAGGAGACTTTTCACTAATTACTGACAGCCAATAAAACACCCCCTTTTTGAAGGTTAAAAAAATCAACCAAATAATACCAAGTCTTTAACTGTGCTCCAGGATTTTTTGTTGGTTTTGTTTTAATTCCTATTCATACATTCCCTTCTTGAAAAGTCAGCTCAAAAACCATTAGATGGAGCCAAGGAAGGTGGGTATCTGAAGACTGGGTTGAGAAGAGGCAGCATAACCCAAATGGGATGGAAAGCAAGTGCCTGGGGCTGAGGGGATAGCCTGGGGCGAGGTGTCAGTGCCCAGGAGGGTAAGGAAGGCATCCCTATAGAGGAATGCTTCAACAAGAAGTGTGTCAGAACCTAGCAGGGTCAGGAAATAAAGGGGTGTGTGTTTGGGGGGGGGGGGTGTGCCTGGGTGGCTCAGTGGGTTAAGCGTCTGACTCTTGATTTCCACTCAGGTCATGATCTCACAGTTCGTGAGATGGAGCCCCAAGTCAGGTTCTGTGCTGACAGCGTGGAGCCTGCTTGGGATATTCTCATTCTCCCTCTCTCCCTCTTTCCCCGCCTCCCACCCCTCAAAATAAATAAATAAACATTAAAAAAGAAGAAGAAGAACTAGGACTCCATGGAGAAATGCCTGACTCCAGGCTCTGACAGAAATACGCAAGGTGAGTCCAAAACCATTTTTCTATGACAAAAAGTAAGTGCTCAAAGAATGATGGAGACATGCCAAAAGGCCATGGGGCTGCACTACTGAACTGTACACTTTACAAAGGGGCATGGGAACCGGGCTAGGAGGAGCTTCCGGTGGCTGCATTTTGGACAATTTGAACATGAGAATAAATGATGACAGTAACAAACTGTGACTCACTGACTAAAACTGGAATCCATGAGTTCACACTAACATAGCTAAATTAATAAAGTGGAAAATCTGATGAGAAAGGAATACACAGGGGCACCTGGGTGGCTCAGTTGGTTAGGTGTCCAACTGTGGCTCAGGTCATGATCTTGCAGTCTGTGAGTTCGAGCCCCACATCAGGCCCTGTGCTGACAGCTTGGAGCCTGGAGCCTGGAGCCTGCTTTGGATTCTATTCTCTCTCATTCTCTCTCTCTCTGCCCCTCCCCCACTTGCACTCTGTCTCTCTCCCTCAAAAATAAATAAACATTAAAAAAAAAGACATGGAATATATACATAGTCTCCAAGTACCACCTCACAGAATATTAATTATAAAAGGGAAAAGAGTAAATTTACAGTGAAAAAGCATAGAAGACGCTCCTTAATCAAGTGATCAAAGTTACCACTACCAGTAATGGGACAAAATGAAAACACATAAACCTTGCTAAAATACAGTAAGAACCCAGTTTCACCTGGTATACAACCCCAATCTAATCATGAAGAAACATCAAACTCAAATTACATAAAATAACAGCCTTGTAAACATCAAGCATGTTGACACTTACACAGTATACAAGTCAATCAAAGACTTCCAAATGTTCTAGATTTAAGGAAACTGAGAGAACGGACAACAGAATGTAATTCAACGTTGTGGACTGGATCCTTTTGCTATAAAACAGTCTGGAGATAAGTGGCAAACCCTGAATAAAGTCTAAGGATTAGGCAGTACCATATGATGTTAACCTACTGATTTGGAGGGGTGTGCTGTGATTGTTGTAGGAGAATGTCCTTTTTGTAGTCACCAAAGAACCACAAAAGTTCTTTATACTGTTCTTCTAACTAACTTTTCTGTAGCTTGACATTGTTTTAAAATGAAAATACTGGGGTGCCTGGCTGGCTCAGTCGGTGGAACATACAGGACTCTTGATCTCGGGGTCATGAGTCCAAGACCCACACCGGGCATAGGCCTACTTAAAAATTAAAATAATTTTTTTTTTTAATGAAAAAGTTTTTGGGGGTGGTGGCTCAGTCGGTTAAGCATCCAACTTTGGCTCAGGTCTGATCTCACCGTTTGTGAGTTCAAGCTCCGCGTTGGTGTCTGTGTGGCCGGCCCAGAGCCTGGAGCCTGCTTCAGACTCTGTCTCCCTGTCTCTCTGACCCTCCCGCACTCACACTCTGTGTCCCGCTCTCAAAAATAAATAAACATTAGGGGCGCCTGGGTGGCTTCATCGGTTGAGTGTCCAACTTCAGCTCAGCTCATGATCTCGCGGTCCGTGGGTTCAAGCCCCGCGTCGGGCTCTGTGCTGACAGCTCAGAGCCTGAAGCCTGTTTCAGATTCTGTGTCCCCCTCTCTCTGCCCCTCCCCCCACTTGCACTCTCTCTCTGTCTCAAAAATAAACATTAAAAAAAATTTTAAATAAAAATAAACACTAAAAAATTTTTTTAAAAATAAAAAGTTTTTAAATTAAAAAAAAGTATTAAATAATTTCAAAATGTCCCCAGTTTACTTCATTAATTCCTTGCTACAGAATTTGAGAAAGTTACTAATTTTTCTCTATAACAATGATGAAATGAATATCCTCAATCTCTGCATCACTGACTTATTTCTTTTAGAAGCTAAGTGCCATGAAAATGCTGGGTCAAGAGCATGAATATTTTATTATTAATATTTCTAGCCTTCTCATTATCCCAGTCCCACACTGCTGGATGAGTTCGTCCGTGTCTTTCTATAAGGGCAGCACCAAGAACTGAACTGTTGGCACTGTAGCTAACTGGCAGAGAAAACAGCAGGATTACTATTCTACTTTGTTCTGGGCAGTAATGTGTGTGTGAATACATGTGAGTGTGTCATATATGTATGTGTACACATATATATATGTTGCCAGGCTGGCCTTCAGAAAGTTTGCACCTATTTAAACTCCTATCAACAGTAAGGTTTTCTAAATTTAGTCAATATTATAACAGAAAGATTCTATCTCATTGATTTTTTGTCCACATATTTTTTATTAGTGGGCCCCCATATGACCCTAACTGTTATATGTGTTTAGAAATAAAGCTAGAACTCAAGAGCCTGGAGCCTGCTTCAGATTCTGTCTCCCTCTCTCTTTGCCCCTGCACCACTCACACTCCCTATCTCTCTCTCTCTATCAAAAATAAACATTAAAAAAAAGTTTTTAAATTAAAAAAAAAAAACAAATAAAACTTAACCTAAAGTAAAACCGTAAGCTAACTGAAACGCAGTACACATCACACATCCAAAGGTATAAAAATAATCCAAGTACAATGCTTTAGAAACATTGCATAAACTGCCTAAGAGAAATGGCCCAAATGTCACCAGCTGTTACAACAGGCTGGATTCTCCTGTTTTCAGGTGTAAACGGAACCAATTTGGGGAGAGCTGCACTCCCACCTGCATGTCTTCTCCCCATCCTCTGCCTCTCCCAATTCCTCTACTCCACAGCCCTGTCTCTGCTGGAATGAACAACCGCACCACATAGACCTTCCTAGCTTCTGGCCTAAGGCACTGCAAACTGCTGCTGCTTACCTTTGGGAGATGGGCCGGGGAAGGGAGGTCCATACCCACACATCATACACAACACAGAGTCCGTACTATGCAGTATGTGGCACAACAGTAAGTAAACACTACTGGCTATTTTACATGCATTGAACCCCTGAAGTATTAATACCACAACCTTTTAATAGATGAGGAAACAGAGAGGGTAAGCAACTTACTGAAAGTCACACAGCTAGTAAGTTAACAAGGTCTAGATAAAGCCCAGAGCTGAATGACTCCTGAGTCCATACTCATAGCCACTATGTCACACTGGCTCTTTAAAACCTTGTTTTCATGCTTTACCCAAATATACTTTTTTTTTTTTTTGCCACACAAATCATCCATAAATTGGTTAATCTTCCTCTAAGAATCCATACTTGACTATGTATCTCCTAGCCTTAAAAATATTTGAAGATGGTTTCACCTGGTCTGCCTTAAATCTTCTCTCAACAGCCATAGTACCTTCAAATATTCCTCAAAGGACACTGAGTTTTTTAGTTTTTTCTTTGTCCTTGTCTCACTCTACTAAAGGAACTTATCTGTCCATGTCTCTAAGTACAGCACTAGAACCGAACTTAATATTTGCACCATATGCTAAGTGGCAAAGAGAAGAGTGAGATTATCATCCCACTTCATCCTAAACAACAAACATCTACTAAGGGAGCCTTTTGTTTATAGCCACATAACCCTATGACTCATATCTACTTTAAACCAATTAAAATCCTGATAACCTAGTCACAGGCACTGCAAAGCCATTCCTCATCACCCTACATTTAATAGTGAATTTAGTAACTCAGTATAAGGAATGAAAACTAAGAGAATTAATAGCACAAACAAGACAGACAGCCAGGAGACCTACCATGGAACAAGCTGTTTTTAAGCATTTCTATAGCAATGTTAGTAATTACCATAAAGCTGTTCTCATCATTAAAAGGATTTAGCTCTATAAGACAAGACTGATTATATTTCATGTTAGGTAGATGATCTGCCAGGTCCTTTAGCTAACATAAAAAAATACATGCACACCTGGTAACATTAAAAGCAAAGAGTTTATTGTCAAGACCAGGATACTCAAGAGAGTGAAAGCGGGGACACTATTAGTAACTGCATAGGGAAAACATGTAAACTGGGACTATTCCAGGCAAACCCAGGGGTATGGCCACCCTATACTAGATGCAACTGTGTAAACTGTCTGCTTTAAATTAAGGAATGAATGAACAACCGCACCATGCAGATCTTGAAATTTTCTCCCCAGCAAAGGTTGATAAAACTGCAACATACCCACCATTGCTGATTTAGCATGCTGCCTTTACTTCAGGGATCAAAGAGCTCGCAGAGGTTTCCTGAACCTCAGCTTTTATCCCATTTCCCATACTAGTCCCTTCTTCCCCGCACCCCCCCCCCAAAAATTTACATTCTTCAACCAGGTATTTTCTTCCCACAGAGGTTTTGAGGAACACAATATTCACGGCAGAAAAAGGACAACATTTGAGTTTACAAAACATTTTAACAAACCCTAAGCTGTTTTTGCTCAAAAACACTCTATGGGTTGGTAAGGCATTATTATCCACATTTTACAAACAAAAAAGCTACAGTTTAGATAGCTAAGGCCAAATAATTATCAATAGCCAGTAAGGACTAGAACCCAGGTCTTGAGCTCTAGTATAGTTATTACATAAAACAACATGGTTCACCATTAAAATACATTTTTCCTGTAGTCTGCCTTTCTTCAGTGACATATTGCTGAGATTTAATCTTGATAGTGGCTCCCATTTTCAGGAAAGCCAATTATAAGAAATTCTGAAGTCCACAACCGAAATAGTAGGAAATTATCTGCGTTATAAGGGATTCCATGTTGAAAAAGAAAAAAGATCACCCCAGATTTCAATTAAAAGTATGCAAAGTCTGCATTCCCTTATACTTTCAATAAAAGTATGATAACTCACCAAAAAATGTTGATTTATCTACAATTTTCCAGAAATATGTTAATTTTCTAGTTATATATGCAAATAAATGACAACTATTTCCATACTATCTCACTGGATTCATAAAAAAGGCTTGCAAAACAGGCAACTTCAGGCATAAGGAACCTAAACTCAAAAGATTAAGTGGCCTGTACAATCGCACTGATAGTAAGTGACAGAGCCACAACAGAAACCTACTGGAGTTTTCTTACAATTCAAGGCCTGAATTCAAGCCTCGTTCTGCTATTAAATGTGTAACCATCTCTTGAGAAAATAAGATATTACTTGTCCTTACCTAACTTTAGAACTTTGGATATAAAACCATGCCTGTTTCCAATCAACATCTTGTTAAAACAAAATGAAGGGTTAAAAGATCTGTCAGAACAAAGGTAAGGAAGAAAAAAAAAAAAACTAGAAAGAAAACCCTGGGGTCAAATAACATTTAGAGATTGAGAAGATGAAGAAGCCAGCATTAGACTGAGAAGGAACAGTCCCCTGTGGACAACAATCAGGAGTGGTGTCCCAGAAGTGAAATGAAAAAAAGGGTTGGAGGATAGGAATGATCACTATGTCAAAATTCTGTTGAAGGACAATTAAGAAGGCTGACAGGTGACTCTTAGATTTAGGAAGGTAGATGTGCCAGATGGCAAAAAAGGACTACAAATCCTTCACAGTGACCCCCACCAGGAGGTAGACTGTATTGCTCTCCCCGTGAACCTGGGTTTGGCTATGAGTTGCACCCTGAGGACTCTGGCAAACATGATGCAAACACAGGTTTGCTAAGTGCTTGTGTATTGGGACTTCTCTCTCTTTTGCTCTAGGAGTTTTCACCATCATGTGAATGAGCATATTGCAGATAAAACACACACGGCCACTGTCCCAGCCGAGAGCAAGCCAACCACTAGACACATGCGTGAGGCCATTCTAGCCAGGAAGGCCAGGTCAATCCCAAACAGAAATGCCCCACAGAATTTAAGCAAATAATAAAGTTTTTGTTCTAGGCCACTAAATTTGGGGGTGATTTGTAGTGAAGCAAAAACTAACTAAACAACTAACTAAAAGGAAGGCACTGGAGACCAACTAGAGCTCTTGCAATGGAGTAGTAGGCAGGAAGATCTGATTAGAGTTAAGACTGAATGAACAGAGTGGAATGCAAGGCCTCTGGCTGACACCAGCTGAGCTTTGAAAGAGGCTTCCCTTTCTAACAAGGTCATTTCTCTAATCAGGAAACTAAACCTTTACATTGTTTTCCAGGTGTTCCCTACCCTCTTCCAATACCTCCATAGGCACACACGGTGACACCATGGCAAAGTCTTTCTACTGAAGCACTTACTGGGTACATCTAGTTATGCCCAACCCAAGCATCCATCTTCACAAGATGTGGAGATGGAGGGATGAGGGAACTACATACTCTGCTGCTTCACTGCCAGTAAGTTTTACCAATAAATCTGACTTTATATTTACACCTATCACTAGAGAGGGGTGTGTGTGTGTGTGTGCGTGCACGCACATCTATACACATGCACACAAATACACATGTGCACACACAACTCCTCACAGCGCACCTAACCATCTCTTGACAATCCTTGATGTGCTCATTCTCATTTTCCAGGTAAATTCCCCATCTGAAAAAGAACTGTTATGACTTGTAAAAGCATTTATAAAAATTTCAAAAACCAGCTTTTTAAGATGTCAAAAATAAATAACTTACTTAGCAATCCGCAGTTTCCCAACTTCACCTCTTCCAGGGGCTTTAGCCCATTGCTGGGACAAATATTTAGGAACCTACAAAAATAAATAAAACACTAATAAGACTATGTTTTAGATGCTAACAAACTTCTTAAACATAAAATGATATAATGTTTCTATGTTACTTTCTGCCTATAATAACTGATCATTAAGTATCACACTCTCATACATTTTGCACTATAAGGGATACTAAGAAATCATCTTAATTCTCAAAGAGCTTGAAGTCAGTCAAGCTGGTGACACAAAACTAAAGCTAGCCAAAAAACTTAACAAAACAAAGTGCTAACTTATGTTCCCAAGTAAGTCCTAAAGTTCAGACATGAGAAAGGTTACCAGAAAATGTTTCTCAGAGGGGCATAACACTCTAACATGATATTATTCAGAGATACCACCAAGTTCAAGATGAGTTCAAAAATCAAATTTTATTGTGCTTAAGACTATAACTCTGACCAAAGATAAAGGATCTGCTGAAATAAATGATTAAATATCACGACTAACATTTATATAATACTTACTACTTTCCTGACACTGTTATAAGCATTTTCCATACCTTTACACATTTAATCCTCACATCTCTATAAGGTAGGTACTGTTAATTACCCTCATTTCACAGAGTATGAATCTGGGACACCCAGGGATTATACAAATTAGCCAAGGTTATATAATTAGTAAATGATGGAGTCAGGATTCAAACCCAGGCAGTCTGGGTCCAGCATCTATTTGTAACTAGATATATATTTAACTCCCAGGGACCTGGGTGGCTCAGTTGGTTAAGTGTCTGACTCTTGGTTTCAGCTCAGGTCATGATCTCGAGGTTTGTGAGTTCAAGCCCTGAATCAGGCTTTGCACTCACTGACAGCACAGAACCTGCTTGGGATTCTGTCCCTCCTTCTCTCTGCCCCTCCCCTGCTTGTGCTCACATGCATGCGCTCGCTCTTGCCCTCTCAAAATAAATAAATAAACATAATTTAAAAAAAGGGGGGGGGGTGTGTTAATTCCCAAAAAGGTTAAGAGAATACATGCTGAATCACTACTATTTCTAAAAAAAATTTTTTTTAACATTTATTCATTTTTGAGAGAGCAGGAGTGGGGGAGGGGCGGGGGGTGGGGAGACAGAATCTGAAGCAGGCTCCAGGTTCTGAGCTGTCAGAACAGAGCCCGATGTGGGGCTGGAAGTCACAGACTGCAACATCCTGACCTGAGCCAAAGTTGGACACCTAACCAACTGAGCCACCCAGGTGCCCCCCCCCGTTTTTTCTTTTTTTTTTTAGAATCATTACTATTTCTTCTAAGAGGTAATTTAAACTTTGGAATCAGTACATACCTTCAAGGTTAGCCTGCTGTGAGGAATGAGATACCACATGAAGCATAATACCTCACACAAAGCAAGTACTCAATGAGAGTCAGGTGTCACTGTTATTTCCCCCAGTAATCTTGGAATGATAACATGAACGTCAATGCATAACTGAGTCAGAGCTTCCAAAGCAAGAAAGGAAAAAAAATTCTATTTACCAAGATTTCATTTGCAAAAAGAACCACTTAACTATCAACCAAATTATAGTGTTTTGTTTGGATATACAGTAGGAAAAAATCAGAAACAAAAGGGTCAAAAGAAGATCCTAACGGTACTTCTTCAATTATGAATGCATTCTTTACACCAAAATTTATCGAAGACTAGGCATATTCTTTAATAAAGTCCATAGGAGAAAGTTGGTGTCTTTTCTTCATCATATTCCAAGTTCCTGGTTCAAATGAGCCCTCTACATATATAGATGCCATAAGACCTCCTCCCTGACAGTAATAGTGTCCCTTCCACAATCTGTATTTCAAGCAATCACTCTAATCACTATCTCCTATCTTCCTGGCTCTCTCCTCAGTACTTCAACTCCAACAGTTCTTTCATCCCTTCAAATCACTGACTCTAACATCTAAACACTGTTCCTCAGCTGCCTGTGTCCCGTCTTCGCTCCTTAAAGGACTCACAGCCCATCATTACAATCATTTCCTTGCCCCTATCTCCTCCATCATACTGGCCTGGCAGAAACTTAATCTTCATTAAAGCCAATCTATCTGCTACTTATTTTATTAATTAATTTATTGGTTTTATTTGTGTTACTTCTCCACACTGCACCTGAGCAACTGGAAAAAAACACAGTGATGCCAAATAGTCTCACTTGAAATATATGGCTACTAACATCAAGTCAGCCCTTCAAGATGCTTGGCAATTTAACTCCATCTGCCTAGTCAGTTCACTCTCCCACCGCAGATGAGTCACAGGTTCTCTTCACTCTTAAACCCACAACACCTCTCCCTTCCTTCTCCCTCTGTGCTGATAACCTGACTTCCTCTACCAACTGGGAAAGAGGATCCAGAGCACCTCTAAATCTACCAGGTAGCCAAAGCAGGAGCCGTTTATCCTGACTTCCCCTCTAAAAACAATACATGAACAATGGCCAATCCCTCCACTTGTGCCCTGAATTTCTTCCCCTGTAGTCTGATCAAGGACATCTTTCCTTCAATTCTACCCTCTCTTTCCTCTCTCCTCGAATCATCCCCCCCATCAGAATGATGACGACGACGATGACCGTTGACACTAGAGTGCTTACCGCACGTGGCAGGAACACTCTTAAGATATCCCCCAATGATACTCATTTCCTGACCTTCACACCATTGTGTAATCACCTCTTCTTGGATAAGGGGTCCTGTGACTTGTTTCTAATCAATACAATATAGCAAAGGTGATGGGATGTTACTCCCCTTCCCCTTTGGCTAGGATACCTTTATTCTTTTATTTAATTAATTGTTTCCATTCATTTTTATTTTTTTGGCTACAAAATTTGTTCATGTCTATTTTTTTTTTTTTTTAAGTAGGCTCCACACCAGGTATGGGACCTGAACTCACAACCCTGAGATCAAGAGTCACCCAGTGACTCATCACAACAAGTGCACTTCTTAATCCCCATCACCTCTATCTCCAACTCACCTCCCCTCTGGGTAACCATCAGTTTATTCTCTATAGTTAAGAGTCTGTTTCTTGGTTTATCTCTCCACCCCCCCACCCCCACCATTTGCTCATTTGTTTTGTTTCTTAATTCCACATAGACTGAAATCATAGGGTATTTGTCTTTCTCTGACTGATTTGTTTCACTTAGTATTATACTCTCTAGCTCCATCCATGTCACTCATTGCATATGGCAAAATTTCATTCTTTTTTTAAAACTGAATAATATTGCATTGTATATATAAATACTACATCTTTACCCATTCATCAATCAATAGACACTTGGGTTGCTTCCATATCTTGGCTATTATAAATAATGCTGCCATAACCAAAGGGGTGCGTGTATCCCTCCGAATAAGTGTTTTTGTATTGTTTGAGTAAATACCCAGTAGCATGACTACTGGGTCATAGGGTAGTTCTACCTTTAACTTTTTGAGAAGCCTCCATACTGTTTTGCAAAGTGGCCACTCCCACCAACAGTGCAAGAGGATTCATTTTTCTCTACATGGGATATTACTTCTGTGATTAGGTTACATAAGATGGTGACTTCTGTGTTGCTTCTCTCCTTGTTTTTTTAGTCTGCACACTTTGATGAAGTAAGTTGCCATGCCGGAGAGGCCCAGGTGGCAAAAAACTAAGGAGAGGCTCCAGCCAACAGGCAGGCAGGAAACACAAATGCTCGGACCAATAACCTTGGAGGATCTGAATTCTGCCAACCAGAGAAAAACTTGGAAACAATCTCTCCACAGTTACTACTTCAGATGAGACTCCAGCCCTGGCTGACACCTTGCCTGTAACCTGGGAGAGACTCTGAAGCAGGAGACCCAATTAAGCCCTGCCAAGACTCCTGACCCACAGAGTCATTTTGCAAATGAGGTAACTGAGGCACAGGAAGATGAGCAAATTTGCTAATTTCAAGATCACACATCTATTAAGAGCAGAATCTATAATTCTTTCTATACACTGTCCCATTTTTCTGCCTCTCGTTTCAGCAAAGCGCTTTGAAAGCATTGTCTCTGCTGGCTGACTACAGTTCCCCCCTTGCCATTTTGTTTTACTATAGACAGGCTCTACTCTCTACCACTCCACTGAAACTGATGACCCTACTGACCAAGTATCTCCACACTGCCAAGTCAATGTTTAATCCTCGTCTTTAACGCCACTCAACAATATTTGAGAACTGTTTCCTCCTCCTTCAAACACTTTCTTCACTTGGCTTCAAGTCACCACAATCTCTCTTGATTTTCCTCACACTTCTCTGGCCTCTCCTTTTAGGTCCCGACACATCTAGATTCTCATCTCCCTGGCCTCTCACCTTTAAAAGGCTCTGGTTTCGGTCCTCAGACCACTCCTCTTCTCTACCCACACTCAACTTTATGTAATCTTATCCAGTCTCGTGACTTTAAATACCATCTGTATGACAACTCCCAAATTTAGAGCAAATCCAGGCTCTCCCCCCAAATCCCAACTTACATATCTAACTGCCTACTCAAACTCTCCATCTGAATATTCACTAGACATTTCAAACTTAAAATATCCATACCAGAACTCTAATTTCTCCACCATAAACGTGTTCCTCATGCAGTTTTCCATGTCTCAGCAAAAGCTCCATTCTTCCAGGTACTCAGGCTGAAACTCCGTGGAGTTACTCTGAATAGCTCCTTTTATCTCACATTCCACATCCAACTGAACGACATACCCAGTCAGCAATACCTTCAAATTGTATTAGGACTCCAGCCCCTTCTCACCAATTCCAGGCTTACCATCCTAATGCAAGCCACCATCACTTTTTATATAATCACATTGGCCTCCTATCCGATTTCCTACCTTCCACTCTTGTCCACACCTAGCTTATTCTCAATACAGCAGCCAGAGTCATCATCTTAAAACATTAAGTAAAATGATACTGTTCTGCTCAAAGCCTTTCAATTATTTAATAGACGTGTACATAGTGCCTACTACAAGCCAGGTACTTTTCTAATCACTTTACAAATGTTACTTCACTTAATCCTCAGAACAACTACACAATTACTAGTGAAGCCAGGATTCTAACCTAGGCAGTCTAGCTCCATAATCACCGTGCCACGTTGCCAGCTCTACGGCTACTGGCTCCCCATGTCACTCAGAGTAAAAATCCTATAATGTCTTGCATGTTTCAGGCCTCTGCTAGCCCATGGCCTCATGTCCTTCTACTTTCTCTCACTCGCTTGACTAACCACACGGACCAGCACCTTGTGTCTGCAGGCCTTTGAATTGCTGTTATCTCTGGAAAACTCTTCCCCCAGATATCTGGAGGGCATGCCCCCATAATATCCTTTAGGTCTCTGATCACAGACCACCTTATCAGCGAGGCCCTTTCCCCACCCTATTTAAAACAGCATCCCCAGCTACTTTCTATACATTTTACCTTATTTATTTTTCTTCAGAGCACTTATCACCTGCTATATATGTATTTGTTTACCATCTCTTCTCCCTCCCCATTAGAATGTAATCTACAGAAGGCAGATATTTTGTCTGTTTACTGCTATATCCCTAGCAGCTAGAATAGCCTGGCATTTCGCAGAAGGAGTTATTTTAATAACTGAATATTGAAGAAACATGAGCTAATGTTAATGTAATAAAAATGACAGCAGTTAACAATGGTGGCATTACTGGGATACATCTACGATACAGAATTTAATTTTAATATACCTCACTGCATTCTCAGAGAGAAACTTATTTCAGAGATCTACCTTAGAATAAGGGGAAGGAAGAAAGACACCAATAGTGAAGTACATCATTTTCCAGTTTGCCTCTGTCCCTTATTGCTGGTTCTCTGAAATGCTATTAAGATAAAGAAAAGACAAAAATATTTTAGAGCACAGGAACACCTGAGGGGACCACACTTCTTTACTACATTAACCAGGTCAGAAGAGTCTCTGATCAAACTGCTAAAGATGACAATTTAGGCCACCAAACAAGCAGAAGTTCTAAGTACAATATATATCATACACTAAAACAAATTAAGAATCAAATTCAGGGGTGACTGAGTGGCTCAGGCAGTTGACCATCTGACTCTTGATTTTTGCCCAGGTCATGATCCCAGGGTTACGCTGAGCGTGGTGGAACCTGCTAGAGATACGCTCTTTCTCCCTCTCTCTCCCTCTCTCTTTCTCTCTCTCCCCTTTTGCCTTACTCCATTTGCATCACTCTTTCTCTTAAAGAAATCAAATTCACTACAATACATTGTATCTAATACGAAGCAACTGACAACTTAAAAAAAGAATATGCTTCAGAAGTTAATTGATAAAAATAAGTTTGGAACTCATACTGCATTGTCATCATTATAATAAAATTGTAAATTCCCAGGGAACCCCACCAGCTTATTTAACTCAAAAGGTTGCCAAAATTCTATACCCTTTTGATGAAAAACGAACACAATGAGGATAGTATGTCAATCATATACACATAACTCAAAAGCAAGAACTAATGGAAATGAGCTTCCCAGAAGTTCCAGCCCATCAGCATTAAGTCTGGAAAAAAGGGAGGGAGACGGGGAAGAAAAACTGATATGGTCCCAAGCCTCTAAAAAAACTTTTTTTTTGAAGGGTTGAAGTTTTAAAACATTTTCTTTTATGTTTTAACAAAATTGTATATATTTAAGGTATACAACATGATTATTTGATATACATAGTAAACTGGTTACTAGAGTCAAGCTAATTAACATATCATGTCCTCACATAATTCTTTTATAAGAACACCCGAATTCTACTCTCTTGTACATTTTCCCAAAACACTCTTGTCAACATGTCACGTATGAGATATATGTTGTTTCCACCATCTCCACATTCATTAAAGAAAATTAGATGGAGACAAGATAATAGGCACAAAAGGAAATGTCTTCTCAGATTTCCAAAAACAGCGACAGAAAATGGCTCACTTAAGCAATACTTCCTCAGGGAAATTTCCCTTGACCCTTTAAACTAAGTCAAATTCCTTTATTATCCACACCCACCGAACAGTATTCGGGGCTTCGGTGTCCTTATCTGTCTGTAACTGTTTTCATTAGGACTAATATTTGACTGATGTCTGTCTCCTGCGGTAGACTATAAATCCTAGTTCACAGAGCACGGGCCATGTCTGTTTCTGCTCACCATAAAAGACTCAGAGCCTGGCACAATGGCCAGCAATCAAAGCTTGTGGGATGAATATACCCGCCCACCGGTTCAGTCCTGGCAGGCAGAGTACTAAGGTCAACCATGACTTTGGAGCCAAGGTGCTAAGGTGACATGTATAGACATTACTCCCCTAAGCTTCTCTGCCAACTTTGCTTCAGCAAATGTCCAGTTCCCCAACTACTAGTCTCCAAACCCTGTTTCTCCCAGAATACAAGCAAATTAAGGGCATTGCAATGGAGACATTGCACCCCATTTCCCCATTTAGGACCAAAGGCCTTATCCTCCTAGCTACTGGGAGTGTGGCCACAAGACAGCCCTTAGCTGTTAGCCCTCTTTCACATTGCCTTCACTGAAGAGAGGCCCTTTTGCCAAATTCATGCACTCTTCCTGGGACAAACCACATGCAATGATTGGTCAATACAGGGTATACCTCACCCCAACTCCTGACACCTGGAGGGCTCCCTATGGAATCATCCTCAGCTCTCCTACAGACTGCATTATACCCTGTGCCCAATTCTGTTTAAGTCTTTTTCCTTCCACAGGTGATGATCCCAAGAGCACTCCCTATTAAACCTAATCACTTCGGAATCAGCTTCCCAGGAAATCCAATCTATGACAGGCAGCTTTTACTCCCATGTTTTTTGAAGATCACATAAGGAACTGACAAGACCCAAGGTCACAGATATGAAATCCCCACATCACCTCTATTCCCCAGGGAGATAACTCATAAAAGAGCCCTAAGCTGTAAAAGGGACATTTCCCATCTTAGCATATAAACAGACCTAAATTTGTTTGTGTTTTTAGGTTGATTTATTTCTTTTGAGACAGAGAGTGCACACGCACACGAGTGTGTGTGTGGGGGAGGGGCAGGGAGGAAGGGAGAGAGAGCATCTCAAACTGGCTCCACACACAATCTCACAAACCGCATCATCACCTGAACTGAAATCAAAAGCCAGCTGCTTAACCAACTGAGCCACCCAGGCACCCAACAGATCTCTAAATTTAAATCACTGTACCATGGTTGAGTAAAATAACCTCCTTAAGCTTCAATTTCATCGTCTGAAAAACACACAGTAAGTATCTACTTCCCAGGTTTGCTTTCTATAAAATATTAGGCATATATGAAAGGTAAGTTCCTTTTTCTCCTGCAAGGGTTAGGGGTATCACCCATTCCAGTAGCATCTCTCTCTGGTATACAGCTTTCTCTCTGCCCACTAATGTCCAATGGTTTATCTATCTATGAAAAAAATAGAAGCTGTACTTGCTGGCATTTCAGTTGTTGAATGAAGGACATAATATTCACTGGGGATGATGTCCATCCCTTCTGTCCTGATCCTCTTCTCCAACAAACATGAGTCAAAATGCCTAAAAGAGGAAGACTGTGCTAGAAACACATCTTTTTCCTGGCTAGAAAGCTGTTGCTTAGACCTACTGCAAACTTTCTAAATACCTCCACTTGTTCTTCCCCCAAAAAGAGGTAGCATTTGTTATAACTCAGGTCTCGGTATGATATTCACTACTTATGAAAATCCCACCACTCCTAATAACCTTGCTAGCTTTATCTCCTTTTTTCCCATCATGTATCTTACCCTCCAGCCAACCATAACTAGAGATGATTTTTCCAGAAGTCTAAATATGGAAGCCAAACAACTAGGCTAAAATATTTTTAAACATCCTATAATTTTTAAATCATGATTTGGTGTAAGGTGTGTAACAGTGTTGTGACCAATTGCCAACCTAACTGTAGCACAGACTGGGCAACAGGAACAGGGTAATGCAAACTACAAAGGACTAGCTTCCTGACAAGGTAAAAACTGTGACTTTATGTTTTAGCAGATGACATCTATCATAAAGTTAAATTTAATCGTGTCTATTACCTATCAAAACCTGTTTGGATCATCAGTCTTTGAAGATTTTCAAAACTCCCAGAAATGGCATTTCATGAAGCCAGAACAGTACAGGTACTGGATATTCTGGGACACATTCTACTACATTTGCTTTTTCTGGAACACACTCTAGTTCTCCCCAGCAGTGTTGGGAAGTTTTTCCTAAACTGATCAATTTCATAAGCTCTTCTTAAATGTAAACTTCCCCATGAAGCCTCCCCTGTTCCAGCCAGAAAAACAACTATTTTCCTGCTCAAAACTGTCAGAGATCTTAGGTGTATATACCTTACTGTATTTATCCTGTTTTATGCCTTTCTAGTGATGGAATTAATATGTACAAGATGGCCCATAAACTTTGAGATCCTCTAGAAAGAAATTTACATATCTTGCAACAAATGATCCTCAAAGAACAGAACTCAAAGTATTACTTATAGTGAAAATATTAACATAAAGAGAAAAGACCTGAAATCTTTTAAGTTTATTTATTTTTAGTGAGTGAGAGTGAGTGAGTGAGTGAGTGAGAGAGAGAGAGAGAGAGAGAGAGACAGAGAATGAGTGGGGAAAGGTCAGGGGGGAGAATCCCAAGTAGGCTTTGCCTTGTCAGTGCAGAGCCTGATGACACAGGGCTCAATCCCATGACCGTGAGATCATGACCTAAGCCACAATCAAGAGTTGGATGCTCGGGGGACCTGGGTGGCTCAATCAGTTAAGCAGTTGACTTCAGCTCAGGTCATGATCTCACGGTTCGTGGGTTCGAGCCCTGCAACGGGCTCTATGCTGACAGTCCAGATCCTGGAGCCCATTTTGGATTCTGTCTCTCTCTCTCTCTCTCTCTCTCTGCCCCTCCCCCACTCGCACTCTGTCTCTCAAAAATAAACGTTAAAAAAAAAAAAAACAGTAAAAAAATAAAAAGAGTCAGACACGTAACCAACTGATCCACCCAGGCACCTCAGACCTGAAATTGGTGTGTAATTCTATTCACAAATTCTGACTGGATAAAAACAAAGACATGCTTTCTAATTAATATGTTATATTTTAATATCACACAAGGAAAACTGAAAATGAAACTGACCATTACAATTTGATGTAGTCATATAATTTATTCCTATAATTCAGAGATGAAAATCCAAGTATGCTCAAGTATGGGCATGAAAATCACACTGGATATTAAGGCCGGGGCAAATGAAACAAGTTCAAAATACCTGAGAGCTGTTCAAATCAAACCCCACTGTCTACTGGGTCTCCTTTAATGGAGCAGAAACAAAAGCTGTCAAAGGGGGTGTCTGAGTGGCTCAGTCAGTTAAGCGTCTGACTCCTGATTTCGGCTCAGGTCATGATCTCATGGTTCGTGAGTTCGAGCCCCATTTCTGGCTCCGCACTGGCAGCGTAGAGCCTGGTCAAGATTCTCTGTCTCCCTCTCTCTCTGTCTCTCCCCTGCTTGCTTTCTCTCTCTCTCAAAATAAAAAAATATTTTTTTTTTAAAAAGTTGTCAAAGAAAGAACATGAGTAGACTGTAGAGCAGAAAGCATTTGCTACCAATTCTCATCATCTTTCGGAGATAAATTTGTAAAGGACAAGAACTGGCAAGAAAGTCCTTTCACACCCTGGAAAGACCTATGTGCAAGCCTGTTATTTTCTTTAATATATAAGATTAGAAAAAGAAGATATACTGTATGCCAAGTTGACAGGAAGAAATTGTGATACTGCAAACAATAAGTAATGTAACAACTAACTTTACAAAACAAGAACAGGGATGGCTGGATGGCTTAGTCAGTTGAGCATCCAACTTCGGCTCAGATCATGACTCTGCAGTCTGTGAGTTTGAGCCCGATGTCAGGCTCTGTGCTGACAGCTCAGAGCCTGGAGCCTACTTCAGATTCTGTGTCTCCCTCTCTGTCTCTGCTCCTCCCCAGCTCGTGCTCTTTCTGCCTCTCAAAAATAAATAAACATTAAAAAAAAAAAAAAAAAGTACAAATTGTTGAGTTCTTTTTAAACAGATAAAAGGTATTCAAATACCCATACGTGAGAGAATACTAATGTTTTTTAAATTTCATTTTAGATTATATTCTTTCACATCTTCATTTAGTCAGTCACCATATCCCGACAATTTTTACTGAAAAAGTTTCCCTAACTCCTCAGACTTATCACATACCTATGATGCCGTGATAATTTTTAATTTTTTAATTTTATTTTGAAAGTTTATTCATTCTTGAGAGACAGAGACAGAGCATGAGTGGGGGAGGGGCAGAGAGAGAGAGACACACACATACACAGAATCTGAAGCAGGTTCCAGGCTCTGAGCTGTCAGTACAGAGCCCAACGTGGGGCTCAAACTCACAAACCATGAGATCATGAGCTGAGCCGAAGTTGGACACCTAACCAACTGGGCCACCCAGGCGCCCCATGTGATTTTTTAAAATTTTGACTCTGCTAATCTTCCTCTCAAGCTTCCGCTGCCCCCCTGAATTATCTGCATCTTTGCCTTACTCAAAACCCTCCAAAAGGTTCCTCACTTCCTGTAGACTAAAGTTAAGACATCCCCATTTCACAATAGGATAAGTATATGGTCCCAACTTTCTTTACACAAACCCTCTTGTCTAGGCATAATAATCTCCTTTGTTTTACAGGATACACCATGTTAACATGCATTTTCAGTCTTGCACTTCTGTTCCACTCTCCGTAATATACTATGTTAATGCCTCAGTCCACCCATCCAAATCGTGTAAGGCGAACAATATTCATTGAGCATTTACTGTGCTCCAAGAACTAACGCATCATCTCAAGTTCCACTATTTTTTCAAGCTCTTTCAGTCTGCAAGGGAGATCTCCTCCTTAATGATTCTCCTCCATTGGGCATGCAACAGGAGAAATACAATAGAAGAAATTTACCCCGGCCTTTTAGGTCATACTGATATAGCTGTGAGATCAAATGAGCACCAGAGAGTAAAGCTGGAGTTGAGGAATAAAAACTAAGAGACTGTTCATTCATTCATTACACATCTGTTGAGCAATTCCATGTGCCAAACACAATTCTGGTTGAGACAAGAAAAGATTCCGTTTTCATGGAATGTGACTGTGTGAGTGCACCCTGCACCGGCACTAGAGAGAAGGAGGTAACCAACACCGAACACATGAGTACATAATCACTTTAGGCTGTGACAAGTGCTTTGAAAAATATAGTACAGGTCTGACATGCTACCAACTGATCATAAGGGAGCTATTTTCGAGAGGTGGACAGGAAGCGCCTGGTTTAACTGATGAATACCCAGCCATGTGATAAAAGTTAAAAAAAAATTAAACCAAAGGTCCTACACTTCAAAGACCATCATTATCACATTTTGAACATACATGTGTCTAAAGCTCCCCTAAGAGGCAACACTCTTCAATACGTAAAAGTAAAGCAAAGAAATAAACTTTGGGAGGCGCCTGGGTGACTCACTCGGTTCAGCGCCGGACTCTGGATTTCAGATCAGGTCCTGATCTCACGGTTCCTGAGTTCCAGCCCTGCCACCGGCTCTGCGCTTGACAGCCCCGAGCCTGCTTGGGATTCTTTCTCTCCCACTCTCTCTGCCCCTCCCCTGCTTGCACGCGCGCTCTCGCTCTCTCAAAATAAATAATCTTAAAAAAAAAAAAAAAAAAAAAAAAAAAGGAAAAGGAAAGCACAAATACTGTGCTCACTCGGGCTAATCAAGACTGCTGTTAAAAGAAAAACAAAACACTTATTGACGGCGGTGCTCTAGAAGAACACTCCAATTCAATGGCCTCTGCTTCCGTGAGTTCAGAGCTCTCTCAGCTCTCCTGGGAACTCCAATAAGGGCCATCAACCTAAAAGAACACGTTAAGGGCCAACAGGGACCCGTTCTACTTTCTGGACGAGAAAACTGTACAGAAGCTTTCACTCAACCTCTCTATGCAGACTCGTGACTAAAATCACTTTCACCCAAAAAAGATACAGAAATTCTTCAGTCTGGGGTACAATACACCACTCAAGTCGGAGAACAGCAAGACAGGACCCCATAAAAACGACATGGTGGGAAAAGGAATCCGTACCAGGCAGGTTCGGACTCCAAAGTCGCAAAGACACTGAAAAAGTCCCTCAATTAACTTCCTCGTCTGCAAACTAGCACAACGACTCCTGCCTCCGAAGATGTGTGTGGCTCTAACGAGACGGCTGTAGAGAACTTTAAAAGGCGCACGGAGTGGGACAGTCTCGAGTCATTTAAACTACTTAAACTAGCAGGAGCGCAAGCCGGAGCCGCGCGCACACACCTTGACAAGCCACACTCCGGTGTTCTGTTTGGCGCCGGTCAAATCGAGTTCCCCACGTTCGGCCATGGGTCTGTTGACGGCAGAGGCGAACCGACCAGAGCAGCGGCCCGGGAAGCTGGGGTCCTGCGGCACGAAGGACTGGAGAACCCGGTACGCCGCGGCCAGAGGCTGACTGAAGAAGCCGAGTCCACCCGCCAGGATATTGGGAATCCCCGGAAAGAGAAACACGCCGCTGGGAGGCGGGAACTGCGCCTGCGCACTGCCACCGCCAATACGGCGCGTCGGTGTGGACAAATTTCCTGGTTAGGCACCTTCTTGAGTGGGCGTGGTTATGGTAGCTGGTTGTGTCTGAGTGATGAAGACACAGGGTGGGAGGAGACAAAATGTCCACAATACATTTAAAGACCAGGTCATCATAAGTGAAGAAAGACAGCATCAAAACAGAAAAATGGGGTTCAAAGAGACAAAGGCTGTAAATTTATGTCCAACCCTGGTCAAGGAAAAAGAAACATTTTTGGAGGCCAGGGTCGGAGTAATAAAAAGAATAAGTTAATTAGCACACGTGGGCACTGTGATCGGACTGTGTAGCCTTGGGTATACTGAAAACATTGTTTGTAGACCCGCAAAAAATAAAGTAAGAGTGTCTCAAGTGAGAGGCTACCCTGAGCACTTCCAATTAAACAAGCAGAGAGCAGCCCTTTTAGATTTCAAAACCCCGAGTCTATATAATTAGGTCAATTGCAGTAGACATGTAAGATAAACCTGATTGTTAAATACCCGGCTTAAAGAGTTTCCTCTCTGTCTTCTCGCCTCTAGCATAAAATTCAATCCTCTTTACGAAGACCCTCCTTATTTGATCTCTGCCACTCGATCTATCACACATCCAACCACATGCAACCATCAGACCTCCCAAACAGGTCAGGATCTTCTTCCTCAACTATTTCATAGCCTCGGCACACTGAATGCCCTTTACTCATAAATAGATGCCCTATTCTTCCCTTACCCTCATTCTCACCAGTGTCCTCTGATTGGCAAACTCCTACTTGGGTTTCAAGACTTATGGAAATGTCACTTCCTATGAAACCTTTTATTAACTTCCCCAGAGGAAGTTGGTTTTTCTTCACATCACAGTGTGATGCTTATCACCCTGCACTATGTATACATGTTTACATGCTGCCTTTGCTTTCTAGACTATGAACTCCTCCTAGGTGGAAATAATGTTTTATTCATTTTATATCCACAACAGCTAACACAGTGCCTGACACATTGTCAGATTTCAATAGGCTTTAGCCGAATGAACATTTGCTGAAAGAGAAACAAACAGTAAAACACTGTAAGAATGGCAAGTCATATATTGAATCATGCATCAGAGCCATGTGCACAATTGAGGAAATTCTGTGTCTGTGCAGCACAGAGCCAGGAAAAGTTATCAGGTTTCTGTAATCAGCTGGGAAAACTAATAGGAAAGATGGGAGACCAGGCATGGGTTGAAAAGGAAGGTTACATTCTTGTGTCACAGCTTACAAAAGGGTCTTAAAACATATAAAGGGTCAAGAGATCTGCTTTGAGCTTTGATCTTGATCAAATAGAAGGAATAGATTGAGATATGAGACCATGAGAAAATGGAGCCTGGAGCACCCTAGTAATGGACTTAAAAGGATTAAGACCTTGATCTATGGGTCACAGGAAGACTTAATATGAGTGTGTGTGTGTGTGGATGGGTGCATGTACAGGGAATGAGGGAGAACAAATGGGAAAAGAAGAAATGGCGAGAGAAGAAAAAAAGTGCAAGAATTTGAAATGATTACATAGGGTGGGGCACCTGCCTGGCTCAATCAGCAGGGCATGCAACTCTTGATCTCTGGGTTGTGAGCTCAAGCCCCAGGTTGGGTGTAGAGCTAAACAAACACACAAACAAACAAACGATTACATAGGGAAGGGTAAAAAAACTATTTAGCACCCCATCCCCATACAGTGTTGAACAAGAAATAAACTTTTTTTTCTTTAAGTTTATTTATTTTGAGAGAAAGAAGAAGGGGCAGAGAGAGAGGAAGGGGCAGAGAGAGAGGGAGGAGCAGAGAGAGAGAGAGAGAGAGAGAATCCCAAATAGGCTCCGCACTGTCAGTGCTGAGCCCTATGGGGGGCTCAATCCTACCAGGTGTGAGATCACAACCTGAGCCAAAGTCAAGAGTTGGACACTTAACTGACTGAGCCACTCAGGCATCCCCAAGGATTAAAGTTTCATCTCTCCTTTTCAAACTCCCAGCTTGAAAAGGGATGCTGATGAGCTGTGAGAGAAAAGGAGGACATGGGCTCTGTCATTGCCAGGTGGACTGGGGAGATCACCAGGCACTGAAGCCTCCCCTCCAGCCTGTCCCTGGGATGTTGTTGGAGGCTCTTAGTCTCTTTGCAAGAAAGAAATCAGGACCAGACGAGAAACAGTAGTTGAGCTGTGCAAATGAAGAGTTGATTAGAGAGTCCAGGAGCACCTGCTGGGGCTCAGTTGGCTAAGCATCCGACTCTTGATTTGAGTTCATGGTTCATGAGATCCAGCCCCAAGTCAAGCTCTTTGCTGACGAGGAGCCTGCTTGGCATTCCCTCTCTCTCTCTCTCTCTCTCTCTCTCTCTCTCTCTCTCTCTCTCTCTCTCTCTCTCTCTCTCTCTCTCTCTCTCTCTCTCTGACTACCTCTCCCCCTCTCATGATCTCACTCTGTCTCTCTCTCAAAATAAATAAATAAACTTTAAAAATAAATAAAATGAGAGTCTACTCTCGAGATGTGAGAGCAGGGGAGCTCAAGGGAGAGCTGTGTGCCCTGGGATTTGGGTCCCTATCTTTCATTGACAGTTGTTACCAAGGGGATGGAATATTACCAAGGGCATGGACTTCTTTGGGAGCAGGGTTTCGCACCTTTTCTCCCTTACTTGATTAGGGTCTCTGGTCTTCCTCCTCTCAGGCCTGTCTGGTTTGATTCGGCTTCGTGTGGCTTTGTTTTTGTTTTTGTTTTTGTTTTAATTTTAATGTTTATTTATTTTAGGAAGAGAGAGAGAGAGAGCACACGCGCACAAGAGCGTGCACCAGTGTGGGGAGGGGCAGAGAGAGAGGGAGAGAGAGAGAATCCCAAGCAAGCTCTGTGCTGTCAGCACAGAACAGGACACTGGGCTCAAATTCACAAACCCGTGAGATTGTGACCTGAGCTGAAATCGAGAGTCAGATGCTTAACCAACTCAAGACACCCAGATGCCTGTGGTTTTGTTTTAGAGAGTGCTGTCAGGAAAGGTATCTGATTTTCATGATAACAACCCTGACTCCGCCTTTGCTGGCCTCCAGCCATCCTGTTAGAACCTAACTAACTGCCTCTAACACTGCGAACCAGATTCACAGATTCACTGTGGTGACCAGCAGGGTATTAGATATCACAGTGAGATTTTTCTCCCTCCTGAGGGCCCATTATATACCAGACAGCAATAATTTTGGCCTGATCTAACTTTGTGCTCCTTCCATCATGATCCCACATCCTTAATACCCACTCTCAAACACACATGTGCCCTGGATTTCTACTTGTATAAAACTTAAGTAGTTTGCGGTGTCTGTAAGACGTGAGTAGTTTGCGGTGTCTGTGCGGCTTAGTCGGTTAAGCGGCCAACTTCGGCTCAGATCTTGCAGTCTGTGAGTTCAAGCCCCACGTCGGGCTCTGTGCTGACAGCTCAGAACCTGGAGCCTGCTTCAAATTCTGTGTCTCCCCTCTCTCTGCCCCTCCCCTGCTCATGCTTTGTCTCTCTCTCTCTCTCTCTCTCTCTCTCAAAAATAAAATAAACATTACAAAAAAAACTTAAGTACTTCTTTTGAAGTATAGTGCACTTCCTCCTCAGTCACATTTTGTTCCTCACCCTTGGGGTCTTTTGAAACTTGTGTCTAGTTACAGGTCTGGGAGCAAAGAGAGGTGGTGAGTGGAGGAGAATTAGGATTGTGGAGCAAGACAACTGCCTTACGCAAAGCTATTAGAATTTCTTCCTTAGTTTTCTCAGGGGAGGCTAGGGAATTTAGGGCATTCTACCACTTGAGGTTGGGGGATTGCTTCTACAGGGAGTGGGGGGGAAGGCCAGTTCTACTGACAACGAAGATTCAGCAGAATTTAGGACTTCAACGTTCCCAGCTTCATCAGGGTTTTCCCACACATCCCCATTCCAACACACAGGATTTCATTTTTTCCCAACCAATGCCCTTACTTTAACAGTAAACACCCTTTGAGGCGGGGAGTTCAACCTGTGTTGTAACTGAGTCCCAGAAGGAGCATCTGTGTTTGATTTCTAGCCAGCTTAGCCCAGCAGCTACAGGAGATAAAGGTCTTTAACTTTTTAGCTTTCGGGTTATGTATGCAGTGCTTGAGCTGAGAGAGTTCAAATCCCTGAGCTTGCTTGCCCTTTCCTATCACGACTTTGTCCAGCAACATTAGGAGCAACCAGCCAATCTCTTTATGTTTGCTACTTTTCCAAAAGTCACAGTCGCCCAGATCCTTGCTTCTTATAAGTGGTCAGTTAGGCATAGCCCACGCAGTTATCTTAGGTATCAACATAGCCCAGTGACACAATGGACTATCAGTGCTCTCTTTACTACTGTGAATAGAGTCATTAGCATCTTTAAATCTAATCAGATTAGAGACCCAATTCCGGAAACCCAGAACCAATTCAGAAAATTCATCCCTTACAGGAGTGTTGATTCGAAGGGGCACATGGACTACAACGTTTAGAGCAGCACTATCAACAATAGCCAAATTATGGAAAGAGCCCATAAGTCCATTCACCAATGAATGGATAAAGAAGATTGTGGTATATATACATATGTATATTACTCGGCAATCAAAAAGAATGAAATCTTGCCATTTGCGATAACGTGGATGGAACTAGAGTGAATAATGCTAAGCAAAATAAATCCATCAGAGAAAGATAAATATCATGATATCACTCATATGTGGAATTCAAGGTACAAAACAGATGAACGTAAAGGAAGGGAAGCAAAACTAATATAAGAACAGAGAGGGAGACAAACCATAAGAGACTCTTAAACACAGAGAACAAACTGAGGGTTTCTGGCGGGGTTTGGGGTGGGGGAGGGGCTAAATGGGTGATGGGCATTAAGGAGGGCACTTGTTGGGATGAGCACTGGGTGTTATATGTAAGTGATGAATCCCTAAATTCTATTCCTGAAATCATTATTACACTATATGTTAACTAACTTGGATTTGAATTAAAAAAAAAAAAAAAGAAAGAAAATTCATCCTTAACATACAGTTCCTCTTGAACCACTCTCAATACCAAAATCTGTATTAGTCGAGGTTTTCCAGAGAAACACACAAGCGTGCACACACACATGGTTAAAAAAAAAAAAAATTCAGCTGAGAAAAGTCAGTTGGCTTTACTAAGCAATTCATGAATTCAGCATGAGCAGCATCACATCTAGCAAGTAGAGAAGAGCTCCCAGGAGTTGCACAAAATGGAAGGTTTTTATAGGAAGGAGGGTAGAACAAGGACGTTTTTGGCAAAAGAAAAAAAGAATTGTTCCAGGCAAGTTCACTTCTCCTTAGAGGGAAGTGCAGGAGGTCTTATTAGGTGAAGACCTGATCCTCCTTTGGGGGACAGAGAGGGCCTCTGTGACAGATTGCTGTGGAGGCCACTTTTAGGCAAACAGGCTTGAGCAATGGAATGCGGAAGGAGCCAGAGTGACCACCTGGCTGAATACAGACACGCCCATCAGGCGACCCACCCCAAAAGATCCATAGGCCCTAACTGACCAATGGGCTACTTAAACCAGGCACAGTCACCCAAACAGGGAAAATTCCATTTGGTCGCCAAGCCTCTTCACCTTCCCTCCTTCGCCACCCCCTCCCACTGCCTCCTTGTAGACAGCCTCTCCTCTGCTGTCCTGTCCGCCCTCCCTTCTGGTATATTCTATCTCCTTTGTTGGGTTTCAGGGGAATTCTTGACCTCCCATCCCACTGGTTTCCACCTGATCGATCGTCACCTCACATGTGGGGGCCACCATCCAATTGATCAAGAGACACCATTTAGACACCACAGTTACCTCACTGGTGCCAACCAAAAAATTCCTGACTGATCAGTTAAAACTACATTTCTGAGGGAGGTCGAAACTGCAGTTAGGTTGTGTATTAAACTCTGGTTTGATAACTTGGCCTGGCAAAGTGACTCCATCTCGGGCCTGCAATTTTATTTGAATTATATAAATGCAGAGACAGGGGCACCTGGGTGGCTCAGTCGGTTAATTGTCCGACTTCAGCTCAGGTCATGATCTCGCGGTCCTTGAGTTCGAGCCCCGCGTCGGGCTCTGTGCTGACAGCTTAGAGCCTGGAGCTTGCTTCAGATTCAGTGTCTCCCTCTCTCTCTGCCCACCCCCCACTCATGCTCTGTCTCCCTCTGTCAAAAATAAATAAACATTAAAAAAAAATTTTTTTTTTAATTCAGAGAGAGACAGAGACAGAGACCCACTCTACAGAATCAGCACATGTGATTATGCAGCTGAGAAGTTCTAAGACCTGCAGCTGGCAAGCTGGAAATGAGCAGAGTTGATGGTAAACTTCCAGTCTGAGACCAAAGGCCTGAGAGACAGGAGAACTGATCGTGTAAGTACCAGTCTGCGTCTAATGTCCCAGCTTGAAGACAGGCAGAGAAAGAGAATTCTCCCCTCCTGAACTTTTTTTAATTTAGGCCATCAGTGGATTGGATCAGGCCCACTCACAGGGGAAGGACAATGTATTTTACGTGGTTTACTGATTCAAATGTGAGTCCATTCAATAACATCCTGACAGACACCCCCAGAATAACGTTCGACCAAACATCTGGGCAACCCGAGGCCCAGTCAAGTTGACACATAAAACTGACCATCACAGGGGCGCCTGGTTGTCTCAGTCAGTGGAGTGTGTGACTTTGTTTTTTTAAGTGGGCTTCATGCCCAACGCAGAGCCCAAGGAAGGGCTCAAACTCACAACCCCGAGACCAAGACCTGAGCTGAGTGAGATCAAGAGTCGACGCCTGACCAACTGAGCCGCCCAGGCGCCCGAGCTTGTGACTCTTGATCTTGGGGTTGTGAGCTTGAACCCCACCTGTGTGTAGAGATTACTTAAAAATAAAATCCTAAGGGGCGCCTGGGTGGCTCAGCTGGTTGAGCATCTGACTCGACCTCGGTTCAGGTCATGATTTTGCGGTTGGTGAGATCGAGGCCCTGGGTCCGGCTCTGCACTGACAGCACAGAGCCTGCTTGAGATTCTCTCTCCCTCTCTCTGTGCCCCTCCCCAACTCACAGGCACACACACTCTCCCTCAAGATAAATAAAATAAACTTTAAAAATAAATAAATAAAATAAATCTTTAAAAAAAAACCTGACCATCATAGATACAGGTTCTGTATACAGTGCCCCAAAAGATAACTTTTTTTTTTAAGTTTATTTGTTTGCGAGAGAGAGAGAAAGAGCATACTCTTGAACAGGGTAGGAGCAAAGAGAAAGAAGGAGAGAGAGAATCCCAAGCAGGCTGTACACTAACAGCTCGTTCTCACAAACTGAGATTATGACCTGAACCCAAACCAAGAGTCGGACCCTTAACCGATTAAGCCACCCGGGTACCCTTAACTCCAAAATTCGCTGCTCTCCCAGATGATTGACTCGTCAAGGTCTCATTAAATCTTTTAAGGCACAGATGCAAGCCAAGGAGAGAGGACTCAACTCACTGCTGGTTGAAATTTTTCCAAGAAGTCAGCAGGGAACTCCCCCAGGGCTTGTAATTCAGAACACCACAATTCTATCATGTAGCCACTGGAGTATAAGCAGCATAGTCATTAGAGGAGATGCAATGAGTGGGTTGAGGGAATGAGAATACTAACTGTAGCTGAGTTTTGTAACCAAACTATCCTGAGCCCCTTGATGAGTTAGAGGTAGACACCGTATCAGATGGAGTTTTCACACAAAGTGCTCTATTTGCAACAAATATGGAAATCAAGGAGAGTAACTTTCAAAGCCGTGACTCCCCAAGTGGGGGCGGGGAGGGGTGAGCAGGTTCTTTTTATTTAGGTTCAGGATGAATATTCATTCAGAAAGGGGAGATTTGTAAAGGCAGGCATTAGGTAGTGCAGGCGTACTTCAGCATCCTGTGTTAATGACAATAGAGCTTGTGTTCCCCCTTGGGCGGAGACTTTAACATTTTAATAAAGCAGAGGAAACCCTGGGGCTATGGACTCGTTCTGAGAGCAGGATAAACTGGATGGGGGTCTTGGACTCCTTTTCTCAGACAAGGAATGCGGGGCCTTACTTATTTTTGAAATAGCACTGGGAGTTTTACCAACGATTAGTTGTCATTCGTGTGGTTAGGCTATTTCCTGGCTCTGCAGAGACTGTTCATTTTTTACATTTGTTTTGTTACATTAAAATTCTTAACTACTGAGGTTTTTGCATTTCTTTTTTTTTTATAATTTAACTTTATTCTTTTATTTTTTAAGATTTACATCCAAATTAGTTAGTATATAGTGAAGCAATGATTTCAGGAGTAAATTCCTTAATGACCCTTACCCATTTAGCGCATCTCCCCTCCCACAACCCCTCCCATAACCCTTAGTTTGTTCTCCATATTTATGAGTCTCTTCTGTTTTGTCCCCCTCCCTGTTTTTATATTATTTTTGTTCCCCTTCCCTTATGTTCATCTGTTTTGTCTCTTAAAGTCCTCATATGAGTGGAGTCATATGATTTTTGTCTTTCTCTGACCAATTTCACTTAGCATAATACCCTCCAGTTCCATCCACGTAGTTGCAAATGGCAAGATTTCATTCTTTTTTATTGCCAAGTAATACTCCATTGTATATATATACCACATCTTCCTTATCCATTCATCCATCGAAGGACATTTGGGCTCTTTCCATACTTTGGCTATTGTCGATAGTGCTGCTATAAACATGGGGGTGCATGTGTCCCTTCGAAACAGCATACCTGTATCCCTTGGGTAAATGCCTAGTAGTGCAATTGCTGGGTCGTAGGGTAGCTCTATTTTTAGTTTTTTGAGAAACCTCCATACTGGCTGCACCAGTTTGCATTCCCACCAACAATGAAAAAGAGATCCTCTTTCTCCGCATCCTCGCCAACATCTGTTGTTGCCTGAGTTGTTAATGTTAGCCATTCTGACAGGTGTAAGGTGGCATCTCATTGTGGTTTTGATTTTTATTTCCCTGATGATGAGTGATGTTGATAATTTTTTCATGTATCGGTTGGCCATCTGGATGTCTTCTTTGGAGAAAGGTCTATTCATGTCTTTTGCCCATTTCTTCACTGGATTATTTGGTTTTTGGGTGTTGAGTTTGAGAAGTTCTTTGTACATTTTGGATACTAATCCTTTATGTGATATGTCATTTGCAAATATCTTCTCCCATTCTGTCAGTTGCCTTTTAGTTTTGCTGATTGTTTCCTTGGCTGTGCAGAAGCTTTTTATTTTGATGAGGTCCCAGTCGTTCATTTTTGCTTTTGTTTCCCTTGCCTCCAGAGACATGTTGAGCAAGAAATTGCTGCGGGCAAGATCAAAGAGGTTTTTGCCTGCTTTCTCCTCGAGGATTTTGATGGCTTCCTATCTTACATTGAGGTCTTTCATCCACTTTGAGTTTATTTTTGCATATGGTGTAAGAAAGTGGTCCAGGTTCATTTTTCTGCATGTCGTTGTCCAGTTTTCCCAGCACCACTTGCTGAAGAGACTGTCTTTATTCCATTGGATATTCTTTCCTGCTTTGTCAAAGATTAGTTGCCCATACGTTTGTGCCCATACCATATTGTCTTGATGATTACAGCTTTGTAGTATAGCTTGAAGTCTGGGATTGTGATGCCTCCTGCTTTGGTTTTCTTTTTCAAGATTGCTTTGTCTATTCGGGTCTTTTCTGGTTCCATACAAATTTTAGTATAATTTGTTCTAGCTCTGTGAAGAATGCTGGTGTTACTTTGATAGGGATGCGTTGAATATGTAGATTGCTTTGGGCGAGGTTTTTGCATTTCTTTGTAATTTTGACATCTACTAGAATGTTCTGCAAGAAGCGTGCCAGGGCAAGTAGAGACGGCAGGGAGGGCATAGATAACAGAAACAGTTGGGGACCTAAAATGACTTGTGTCACAAAAGTGATGTCTCCACTTCCTTTTTCTGCGGACCCTAACTCTTTCTGCTTATAAGTCCACTCTCAGATTTTGTCCTTGGCCATCCCACATGGGCCCAGTATCTTTCCAGGCCAGAGAGTCTATTTGTTCATACTCAGAAACATTCTAGCATGGCAAGAACACCACCATAGAGTTCTTCTTAAAAAGCTAGACTTACTATATATCAGTTATTAATATAAAGACTTCATTCAGGGGCACCTAGGTGGCTCAGTCGGTTGAACATCCAACTTTGGCTCAGGTCTTGATCTCATGGTTTGTGAGTTTGAGCCCTGCATTAGGCTCACTGCTGATGGTGTGGAACCTGCTTGGGATCCTCTCCTGCTTTCTCTCTGCCCCTCCTTCTCGAGTGTGTGCGTGTGTGCTCTCTCACTTTCAAAAATAAATAAACATTAAAAACCAAGAAAACATTATTTTAAAAAGCTTTTCACTCAAAATTTACAAATGAATTTTGAAATGTGGCAATTAGATTTCCCGTATGTTAGTGATGTCATAGGTAGATCATTTTGCTTTGGTTTCACACCAAGGCTATAAAACCCCATCTCTAAATTCCCCCGGTGCTTCCCTCTGCCTCATCCGTTTTCTCGCCCACAGCCGTTCACCCCTCCTCCCTGGGAGATTCCTTCCTTCTTTTTTCTGTCATGCACGATCAAAAAGAAACACTCCCTAAAATAGCTTCCATATTGTTAAGCACGGCTTTGGAGTCAAACATATTTTCAAGTCATAACCCTGCTGCATGGTAGCCTACTTCTTTAATCATCTCCACACCTATTTCCTAGCTTATCAAACGGGGTGACTATACCTGCCTCGTAAGGTTCTTACGTGACTAAATGAGAAAACAAATCAAAAGGATTTAACGCTATGATGTGAAAACTATTTGGTAACTGCATTAATTATACTGGGTCAAATAATGGGAAGGAAACACAAAAGATGTATGACAGGCAGTGGTGTGCTGGTGAATGTTTCACAGGTGGCTTCTCCGAACCCCCAGGAAAAGCCCCGGTTGGTTGTGTTTGCCTGATTTGTGGTGTAGAGTCGGATGAGATGCATTGAAGCATGCCATCGTACAGAATTTCACCATATGGATTCATTAGACATAAATAACTTCAAGAGCATACATGATAGCAAAATAGGAAGTGATGAGTTTGGCGTTTTTATTAGGTTGGTGTGTACATTTAATTGTTTAGTGCTCTGGGAAAAGGGGGTAGCTCTGTAAACCCTCAAGGGAGAAGGACCTATTTGTGTCTGTGGAACAGAGAGGATGCCCATGGGCAGGGTTCAATGACTGAATGGGGAGGCAGTGCCGGTGCCATCAGTTGGAGAGGCAATGGGGGGGTAAATGGATGATGCAAGGCCCCGGAGGCCTTTTTTCGATCAAATATAAACTGGCAGAAGTGGGACAGCTGGGGGGCTCAGTCGGTTAAGCGGCTGACTTCAGCCCAGGTCATGATCTCACGGTTTGGGAGTTTGAGCTCCATATCAGGCTCTCTGCTGTCAGTGCAGAGCCTGCTTCAGATCCTCTGCCCCTCCCCTGCTCACTCTCTCTCTCACTCTCTCTCAAAAATAAATAAAAACATTTAAAAATATTTTTAAAAATGAAAAAATAAACTGGCAAGAGATTTTAAAACTTGAGTACAAAATAATCAGATTTGCATATTTTTTTAAGTTTGTTTTTTTTTTTTAGTTTATTTATTTATTTTGATGGCTCAGTCGGTTGAGCTTCCGACTTCGGCTCAGATCATGATCTCACAGTTCATGGGTTCAAGCCCCAGGTAGGTCTTGACACTGACAGCCTGGAGCCTGCTTCCGATTCTCTGTCTCCCTCTCTCTGTCCCTCCTCCACTCATTCTCACTCTCCCTCTCAAAAATAAACATTAAAAAACTTTTTTTAATAAATAAAGTTTATTTTTATTTATTTTTTATTTTTATTTATTTATTTTTTTTTAATTTTTTTTTTCAACGTTTTTTATTTATTTTTGGGACAGAGAGAGACAGAGCATGAACGGGGGAGGGGCAGAGAGAGAGGGAGACACAGAATCGGAAACAGGCTCCAGGCTCCGAGCCATCAGCCCAGAGCCTGATGCGGGGCTCGAACTCACGGACCGCGAGATCGTGACCTGGCTGAAGTCGGACGCTTAACCGACTGCGCCACCCAGGCGCCCCAAATAAAGTTTATTTATTTGAGAGAGTGATAACAGGGCAGAAGCAGACAGAGGGAGAGACAAAGAATCCCAAGCAGGCTCCACATGAGTGCAGAGCCTGATCTGGGTTCAAACTCATGTAGAACTCACGAATTAGTAGATCATGACCTGAGCCAACATCAAGAGTCAGACACTTAACCAACTGAGCCACCCAGGCACCCCAAGTTTATTTTTAAAAATAATCTCTATATTCAACATGGGGCTCCAACTCACAACCCTGAGATTAAGAGTTGCATACTCTTCCAACCGAACCCGCCAGACACTCCTCAGTTTACGTGTTTAAAAACATTCCTCCAGGGGCGCCTGGGGGGCTCAGTAGGCTGGGTGTCCGACTATGGCTCAGGTCATGATCTCACCGTTCTTGGGTTCCAGCCCCGCGTAGGGCTCTGTGCTGACAGCTCAGAGTCTGGAGCCTGCTTTGGATTCTGTGTCTCCCTCTCTCTCTGCCCCTCCCCCGCTCACACTCCTTCTCTGTCTCTCTCAAAAATAAATAAACATTTAAAAAAAAAAAAGATTCCTCTAGTAGATGTGCAAAAAAAAAGGGCGGGGGGCAGAAAGGAAACTAAGATACCAGTTCAGACATTATTGCACTAATGCAAGTGGAAGAGGACAGTGGTTTGGATTAGGAAGGTGGCAGTGGAGACGAAGAGAGGTAAATGAATTGGACACATATAGATAGATTCAAGAGGTAGAGTTGACAGGGCTTTGTGATTCCTCGCTGCGTAGCAGAATAGGACCATCTGACAAGTGATAAGTCAGTACAAGGAAACAAAACACACCTGTCAGCACGCACACAGTATCGTTCCTTCTGGGAGATCAGACAAGGCTCTGGATGTATTTTGCCCGACCAGATGACACAAAGCAGTTGAATTGCTTCTGTTAAGTGTCTTACGTATGATGTAACATATGGCTGCTGTGGCCTACAAGAAGCCCTCATTGTCAGTAAGTCAATTGAATTGTCCGTTAGGGATTACTCTGGAAATAAAGTGTTAAATAAAGCATTGGAAAATTTAATTTGTGGTCGCTGTCATGAAATCCAATTTGTTTTCATATAGAACTTACCAAAACTTTTATATCACATTTTATGTATTAAATAAAATTGTAGCTAAGAAACAGCATGGAAATACTTGGTCAAAGGACCCAGGTAAAAATCACAAATAACAGTAAGTCCTAAAATACCATATTAAACAGATGGATCCTCACTAATGCCCAGATTTCAAAGCCAGAGAAGCCACACGTGCTGAATATCGATGAGGAATCATGTCCACATTCCTGCCGAGAGCAAAATCTAGGGGTTTCCCTATTAATGCATCAGACTTTTACTCCCAGTACACAAACATCATGGGCAGGCTAATTTTCACAGGCAGGGTTAGGTGAAAATGTTAGCTAAACCAAGCACAGTCCCCACACCCACCCATCAGTGGGTAGAGTTGAGAAAAGTTCAGTTTAAGGCTGCTTTCTGTAAGGAGAGCTCTTGCCACAGCTTTGTCAATGCAACCTTCACTTCTGTCTCATATAAACAGCTGAGTTGATAATGGCTCTGTTCCATGGAGGGGCTGGGGGCCAAGGGTGCTTCCATTTTACTATTTCACCATCACTGAAGTGCTCCCCTTTTCTACATGGTGGACCACGATGTCTGCATGTTCCAACCAACAGGAAAAGGGAAAGGGGAAGAAGGTTTATACCTCCTTTTGTCTAGAGCTTAAAAATATTTTTTTTTTCGGAGCAACATTATTCACAATAGCCAAAAGGTGGAAGCAACACACACAAGTGTCCATGGGAGGAAGAAAGGATAAACAAAATGTGGTATACACACACACACACACACACACACACAGCGGAATATTATTCGGCTTTAAAAAAAAAGGAAGGAAATTCTGACACATGCTACAACATGGATGAACCTTGCGGACATTACGTTAAGTGAAATAAACAAGTCACAAAAGGACAAGTATGTGTGATTCCACTTATATGAGGTACCTAGAGTAGTCAACTTCATAAAAACATGGTAGAAAAAAAGGTAAAATGGTGGTTGCCAGCGGTTAAAGGAGGAGGGAATGAGGAATTACTGTTTAATGAGCAAAGAATATCTGATTTGCAAGATGAAAGATTCCTGGAGATGGATGGTGGTGATGGTTGCACAACAATATGCATGTACTTAATGTCACTGAAATATACACTTGAAAATGGTTAAGAGGGTAAATTTTATATTATATGTATTTTACCACAAGTTTTAAAAACACCTAAAATATTAAAAAAAATAAAAAAATTTTATAGTTCCGATTGGGATCCAAGGGTCACACGCATTGTGATTGGTTGAAATATCTTCTAGTTTCCACTTTGTCTCTTTCTCTCTCATTGCTATTAAAAAAAAGGAAAAAAAAAAGGGGGGGGCACCTGGCTGTCTCAGTCAGGAAGAGCATGCGAATCTTGATCTCGGGGTCATGAGTTCAAGCCCCATGCTGGTGTACAGAGTACTAAAAAATAAATAGACTTTAAACAAATTTTTAAAACTAGATTCGTTTTCCTGTATACTTTTCTGCATTCTGTATTTTGCTGATTGTATCCTCAGGGTGTCATTTCTGATGTGCCTCCTTCCCTTTGATTTCCTACAAATTGGTACTTAGAGTTTGAAGTATAATCAGACCTAGGTTCTATGTTGGTGGAGGTGAAGACTATTTCCTTCATATGCACTCTTGTGCACTGTCAGCATGAGATGCGTCATGTCTAGGTTTCTTTCTTTTTGTGATGTTGGCAGCCATTGATGATTGATTATTCGTAGACCCAGCATTTCATTAGGATTACAAAATTGTTATATTCAAATCTTGTCATTTATTCTTTGGAAAAAAATTCCAGCATCATTCCCAAGAGATGAAAGATCAAAACTTGATTCTGGCACAGATCTGAGTGAAGGCCAGTGAGTGAGGTTTTCATCATGTGAAGGCTGTGTAAAAGGCCAATGGGTATTTGGATTAAAAGAATAGATCCTGAGCACTGGAAGAGGGCCTCAGGGAGAGAAGCTTGCAATCCATCTGCAATACTCTGATTCCCAGGCTCACATCCTCTTTGTCTCTCAATCCCAAAGCCATAGTTTTTTGTTGCTGCTGTTTAATTTTTCCCACAACATCCTTTGATCACTTGTCAAGAAGAGCTACATGGCCCATGAAAATTGGAAACCCCAAATTTGCAACCGGCTGATTGCCTCATTGTTTTTATTCCTAGATATAATGGATTTCTACAGAACTTGTCTGTCCAGCATCCAGAAAGAAAGGCACCACCTTTCTTCTGTGATTGCTAAACTAAGAGAATTAAGTGCCCATTTGGGGTGCACACAAGTTCAGCTCTGTGTGGGGATACAGGAGGCTGGGTCGCAAGTCTTTGTTCTGTAACTAGCTGGCCCATGTGGACACATTTCTGTAATTCCTCAGGACTGGCAAACAAACTATACTTGGGAGGACAGAACTGATCAATATGGAATAACTTCTGAGAGGAGACTAGGTAGTGATATTTCTGTTCCATTGCTATCTATTTTTCTGGCTTCAATGCTTAGATTTAACTACAGCTGGGGGAAAAAACCCTTAGCAGTTACTTATCATTGTATATTCTTTTGTTTCTATGTACCTCTCATTAATGAGATAATCAGAATTTGCCTACTGCCTGAATCCAAAGGGTATTATGTAAATCACATTTTAAAATTGATTTTATTATAGTGATCCATTTACAATTCCATTCAGTTTTCAGAAACCTTAAGCAATGAATACTTTGTGGTGAAAGGGATGTTAATTGCTTTCCCTGGGGTCAGACATTCTCTCTGTAAATCGCAAATCCAATAGCCATTAAGAACCCAGAAGAAGAATTGACCATTAGTATTACAAGAGTTATAATTGAGCATTTTTTTATTTAATTCTAAAGCAAATTTGTTTTCGGTAGATTTTTTCTCTTCTTCTGACATCTTCTAAATGAAATAATTACTGCAAATCTTTTGATTCAGCTTATTCATTATGTTGGTTAACTATGTGTCTTCAATTCCAACAAATGTTTCTTCAATGACTAAAACCCTTCTCTCTCTTGTCAGTATAAAGTGTGGGTCACTGATGATTTGCAAAATGCACCTAACAGTCCTGACTTTCTGTATTGGTTGTGGTGGTGGGGTTGGCAGGTGGTGGAGAGACAAATGCTAGGATAAAAATTCCATATCCAGACAGATGTAACCAATATCCTCTTGTGTGAAGCGGCAGACTAGAACAAATGTGTTGCACCTGCTATAGTACTATTTGAATTTAGATGAACTTTCTATGTGTTATTTAAGTTCCACCAGGCAAGAAAAATTAAAACTGTAACTTACATTGAGAGAATCCCTGACTAATCTACTATTCCGGGTGAGTTACTACCTACCTTCTTGGACAACTCCCACTGCTGCCATTGGCTACAACTCTGGGGTGGTTTTAAAATACATCTTCCTCCCTCCCTCCCTCCCTCCCTCCCTCCCTCCCTTCCTTCCTTCCTTCCTTCCTTCCTTCCCTTTCTTTTTCTTTCTTATATTCCAATTCTTTGATATTCCTTCCTACAAAATGTGAAGCCTAGTAGGCTCCTCCTCCATATAGCATATAAGCCACACCCATCGACTCGCTTCAAACAAATAGAATGTGGTGGAAGTGAAGTAGTTCTATGATTTCCATGACTAGGTCATAACAAGAATAGCCTTCCACCTGCTCCTCCCTCTCCCTCTCTCTTTCCCAGTTATTTTATTCAGGCTATTGCAATAGTGGAAACTAAAGCTGAAGATCGGGAGCGTCTCAGCAGGATGGTTTTATCTTAGACTTTCATACGGAGGGGTAACAAGTTACAGATTTACAGTCTGGGTGTGGCTTATTTGCCAGCAGAAGCCTCAGTCAGTTATCCAAAGAGGAAAAGTTTTTTCTGGTGAGCTGCTTACAAAGGAACAAAGCAGTTCTAATTTTACCTAATCAAATATGAGGCAAAGAATAGCAAGTCGAAGGATCATGTTGGAGGGCCTGCCTTGTCGGCAGGTTCAGGAAAAAGGGGAGAGGTATGCGTTTGTCTCGGTCGGCAACCTCATTCCGGGGGGAAGCTAAGCGCCATGTTGACGCTCCAGGAGCCTGGTGAAAGTGTCCAGGATCGACATGCTCCTGTATAAAGAGGCTCAGGTGCAGCGACACCAAGTAGCCAGCAGCCCGAGTGAGCCTCCCTGAGGCGGCTCCTCCCACCTCCGTCAGGCCTGTAGATGGTTTCAGCCTCCTGGTCTTTGCATCCTCCAGCTGCGGCCCCAGATACCAAAAAGCAGAGGCAAACAGCAATAGATAACTAATACAGGCTCCCCCTCTCAACGTGCAGATGCATCGGTGTTGGTAAAAACACCCACAGCCCCGTGCTCCCTTCCGGACCCCTTCTTAACACCCAAAATGCGAATGAGGTCATAGCTGGGAAAATAGGTGTGCCTCTAGTAGTAGGCGCCTAGGGAAACCTAAATCAGCCATGATTTTGTTGAGTATGAAAGAAATGACAACTTCATGAATGGAAGCGATGAAAAACTCTTCACCATGCTTCTTAGCAACTAGAGAAGTCTGTTTATTTCGTTTACAGTCCCCAAAATGCTCATGTGTAGTGCAACCAGGCCAATTATAGCACAATCCAATGTTCACATTGCCAGTCTAAAAAACAAAATAGCTGCTACTGCAGGAAAATTCAGTTGTCCATGTTTTAAGATGGAAAAACCAAGGGGAAGTTTGAAATCTAGGGTTTAGAACCTGGCTAATCAAAGTGGTCCTCCAAAGAACAATGTCACATCACTTAAGAGCTTTGTTAGAAATGCAGAATTTAGGGGCACCTGGCCGGCTCAGTTGGTAGAGCAAGTTTGAGCTCCACACTAGGTGTAGAGATGACTCAGAAATAAAATCTTAAATAAAAAAAAAAACAAAAAAACCCGCAGAATTTAGAGCCCCACCCCAGGCCTACTGAATCAGAATCTGCACTTTCGCATCTCCAGGTGATTCATATGCACATGAAACTCTGAGGATGGGGGTGGGAGTGGGGATGGTTAATTCATACATTCAGTTCTTCAATAAATATTTCTTGAATATGCATTGCACTGGGAATACAACAGTGAATAACTTGCAATTCCCTTCCAGCTCTGGAGCTTTATATTTTTAAAATCTAATTCCTTGACAGGTAGAATTATTTTTCTCTGGCTTCTCTGCTATCATTATGCGATAGTAGTTACAGAATCATTCAAACAGGAAGACAGGTGCCAGAGAGAATGGGGGGGGGGGGATATTCCTTTAAGATCAGAACTTTACTTACCTAAAATGGGAGAATTATGTGCACATACATTAAAACATTCACTGCTGGTGCTGACAACTTGGTACAAATTGCCTGCATACGAATTCCAAGGTTCTCTGACTTGACTTTCAAAATTGCTCCACAAATCCCTGGGAAATTTCACAGTGTTTTGGAAACAGTGAGATTCTGACAGCATGTCAAGCACCCACTATTGTGTCTTCCCACGTTGCATCTGTAACAATAACCCATGGGGCATGCTAGAAAAGGTGACAGAGGTTGTCTAAAATGATATTTGCCACTGGCCATGGAGCTACAAGGATTTTAATCTTTTAAATTCCATTAATAGGAACTTGGGCAGGAGAAAAGAAAATGGGGAAAGTAAATAAAAGAATATATAAAAGGAAAAGAAAATAAGAGGAAAGAGAGAAATATAGTACCATTAGGACTAACCTCCTATTCCTGTTCAGTGGTCCTTGGTGCCTTAGGCTGCCTGCCTTTGGTCTGGCTCCTTCATTTGGCAGCCAGTAAAGAAAAAGCTACAGCTATTATTTTTAAATGTCATTTCCTTTCCCTCAGAGGTCAGATTTCCAAAGCAGCTCCTTTTAAAGGTTGAAGGGAAAAATTGATTTGTAAGACAAGATACTTTGTCAACTTTATAAAATCGCTCTCTCTGGGACTCTTGAAAATACTATTATTCCTTTTATGCATTTGAGAAACAGGGTGCTATTCTGCTGTAACCTCTCTAGTCCTGTAAATTTACATAAACGTGATTAATCAATAGGGCTCGTTTATTTGTTGGTGGAGAAATTTTGGTAAGCTAATTATGCCGTTGTGTATAGTACTTTTAAGTCTTAATGAGTGCCTGATACATATTAATATCAAGAACACATCAATAAATATTTGTTAAATAAATACATGGAATTGAACTCAGAAAGACAACGAAAAATGTAATTTAGACCCCATCTGTCAAGGACTCAGCAGTTGGTTTTATGACCAGTCACCACCTGCTACCTCAACAAGGCTATTTTAATCAATGATAACATTGATTTGTATCCTTTAGCTGCAGTTCGGCTCCAGGATTGCTCAGTATTATGGTCTTTTGGGAGGCAAGTTTGTTAAAAGCAATGCTAGATGAGGCAAACATATAATGGTCAAGTGGTATGTAGCTGGAAAATCCTCCCAAACCAAACATTCACATAATGAGCTCGGTTTGTGAGTTTAGAATTTTAATGAAGAGAAGGCAGTGTTTGAAGCCCTAAAGCCTGTGTGTGTGTGTGTGTGTGTGTGTGTGTGTGTAAGCAATGGCTTCTGAAGCCCACTTAACAAAAGCACATGCTTCAAAGAAGCTAACTGAATGTTTTATGTTCACTACATGCTCATTAGTAACTCTTCTCATTTCTCCCATTTACTTCTTTTCTTACTGATCTTAAGAATGCAATTAAAATCCCAGTGACTTGTGGTTTCTGCTGGAGCGATAAATAGTACCTGACCCCATGTGATCTGCTGCATGAATAAAGATCAGGATTTCATCTTCTAGCAACTCCTGGTTGCTAAGGAGACTACTGGCATCTCTATGTCCTAGGTACCATATTGCTTGGGAAGAATTACAGCAGTTTTGCCTGTTACTTTCCCAGAGAGAAAACCTGAAAACTCATTAAGGCAGCCAACATTTTAAGATTCTACTGGTCTCTTTAATGTTTGGAGTGCCTTTGGCCCTGGAGCGTAACTTGTGAACATGTTGGCATCTAAATGAGTACAGCCTCAGAAATGACAGTGCAGCTTTGTTATAGAAAATACCATGAATAGTTAGGCTGTGGGTACCAAAGTCTCTGACCTGGCCTGTGACAAAGGCCTGTTTTGTTGTTTATTCCTTCTTTTTCCTTGCTTCCTTCCTTCCTTCCTCCCTCTTTTCCTTCCTTCCTTCCTTCCTTCCTTCCTTCCTTCCTTCCTTCTTTTCCTTCTTTTCTGCAGAGCAACTCACCCTGTTAAACGTCAGAGTCGGTAGACCACGCTTATTTTCCAGCCCTGTTTCTAACATCTGACCCTAGGCAAGTCCGCTCTCTGACCCTCAGTTTCCTTATCCTTAAAGCAGAAAAATAGTGATACCTCATAATGTTGTTCACGAGGATTAGAGGAGATCATGAAAACATGTAAATTGCAAAGCAGGGCTAAGTTCATGACCCAGGGGAGGTTCCCCCAGGCCAACTTTAGGAGTTTCACTGACAGCTTGTCTATTAAGGAGCCCTTAGGATCAGTACCTGCAGAAGATCTAGTTGTGAATAGATGCGCTCCAACAACGACTGCAGCCAACCCTCAGATGAATTCCCAGGCTAGCGTGGTGCTCCAGGATCGTCCCAAACGGGGCTGGCATGGCCAGGCCTTCCCCCCCACCCCTTACGGATTGTTTGTGTCCTCCCCAAATTCCTATGTTGAAGCCTAGATCGCTAGCATTGGATGGTATTTGGAGCTGAGGCTTTGGGAGGCAATTAGGTTTAGATGTGGTCACAAGGGTGGGGCCCCATGATGGGATTAGTGTGGCCTTATAAAAAGAAGAAAAGACCACAGCTCTTTCTTTCCCCACTGTGTAAGGACACACGAGAAGGCAGTCATGTACAAGTGAGGATGAGAGCTCTCACCAAGCACCTGTGGTGGCACACTGACCTTGGACTTCGACTTCCAGAACGATGAGAAGATAATCGTCTGTTGTTCAAGCCCCCACAGTCTACGGCATTTGTTGTAACAGTCCAGGCTAAGACACCCTTCGTCAATCAGTTACTGGATCTGGGCTGCCCCAAGAAGGTGCATGACCTTTTTCTACGCAGCTCAGGTAATTCTTGAAGGAACTAATTAGCTTGAGGCTGTCTCTGGTACACATCACAGTGAACAGTACAATCACTATTATTACCTTTCACTCTTCGCTACTGAAAAACCTCCCTCTGTCCAGCTGTTTTCTGTCATGTGAAAAAACAAGCTCATTACTGACCTCACATGTCACTTGTTCACCTCTTCTTGGTTCCACTCCTCTCCCCTTTTGCACAAATCGCTTTAAACAGTGATTGCTACTCACCTTTTCATCTGCAATATATCCGATATCCGGGGTTACAAAACATGTCTATTAGCCAAGATGGCTTTCTGCACCTGTGATTTTCCAAAGGTGGGCACTTTGAGATGATGGGCTCGTTCTTCCTCTCAGGGCAATATATGAGGATCCTAGAACAAATTGCTAATCACATGCATTCCATGTGGAGGTAAGCTCTTATTTTCAAGTCTTAGGGCAACTCACAATTACTCTTTTGCGTTGTAACAAAAACAAATGGATTTAAGTACATGAGAACCATGGTAAAATTTGTAATTTAGAAAGATTTAAAAAAAAATTTTTTAATGTTTATTTTTGAGAGAGAGAGAGAGAGAGAGAGAGAGAGAGAGCATGAGTGGGGGAGGGGCAGAGAGAGGTGACACGCAATCTGAAGCAGGCTCCAGGCTTTGAGCTGTCAGCACAGAGCCCGACATGGGGCTCGAACTCAGGAACCCTGAGATCATGACCCGAGATAAAGTTGGACGCCCAACCAACTGAGCCCCCCAGGCGCCCCAAGACTTTTTTTTTTAGAAAGGTTTATAACACTAGAATATGGACCAGGTGGGGAACACTAGGAGCAGGGAGCTTTACTGAAGGACTAATCATATACTAATCAAACTACAGGTTTCCTATTTCTTCTCCCAAATTCCCACTCCATTAATTTGTACTTTGTAGAATTTTATATACTTGGAATTACATAATATGTACTTTTTCCAGTCTCACTTTTTTCTTTCTTTTTCTTTTTTTGATTTATTTAATTATATATATACTTTCAGGAATAGAATTTAGTGATTCATCCCCTACCTATAACACCCAGTGCTCATCCCAACAAGTGCCCTCCTTAATGTCCATCACCCCGTTAGCCCATCCCGCCACCCAACATCCCTCCAGCAATCCTTAGCTTGTTCTCTGCATTTAAGAGTCTCTTATGATTTATCTCTCTTTCTGTTTTTATACTATTTTTGCTCCCTTTCCCTTATGTTCATCTGTTTTGTATCTTAAATTCCACATATGAGTGAAATCATATGATACTTATCTTTCTCTCATTTATTTAGCTTAGCATAATACACTCTGGTTCCAACCACCTTGTTGCAAATGGCAAGATTTCATTCTTTTTGATCGCTGAGTAATATTCCATTATATATATATATCACATCTTCTTTATCCATTCATCAGTCCATGGACATTCAGGCTCTTTCCATACTTTGGCTATTACCAATAGCACTGCTATAAACATTGGAGTGCAAATGTTTGGAGTACAATCAACATTTTTGTATCCTTTGGATAAATCCCTAGTAGTGCACTTGCTGGGTGGTAGGATAGTTCTATTTTTAACTTTTTGAGGAACCTCCACACTGGTTTCCAGAGTGGCTGCACCAGTTTGCATTCCTACCAGTGGTGCAAGAGGGTTCCCCTTTCTCCACATCCTCGCCAACATCTGTTGTTGCCTGAGTTGTTAATTTTCACCATTCTGACAGGTTTCATCTCACTTCTTTCATCCATGATAATAATTTTGAGATTCATCAAAACTGTTGCATATATTACTAATTTGCCCTGTTATATCTCCAAGTAGGATCCCATTATAATATATGGATACACCACAATTTGTTTATCCATGCACTGATTGATGGACATTTGGGGTATTAAAAATAAAGTGCTAGGAGCGCCTGGGTGTCTCAGTCGGTTGAGCGTCACACTTCGGCTCAGGTCATGATCTCGCAGTTCACGAGTTCTGCCCCCCACCCCCCGTCAGGCTCTGTGCTGACAGCTCAGAGCCTGGAGCCTGCTTCAGATTCTGCGTCTCCCTCTCCCTCTGCCCCTCCCCCGCTTGTGCTCTGTCTCTCCCTCAAAAGTAATAATAATAAAAAAACATTTAAAAAATAAAGTGGTATGAACATTTGTATGCGAGTCTTTGTTTCAAGTAAAAGAGTAACCCTGGTCACTGTCACCACATTGTGGCCAGAATGAAGGCAGTCAGATATTTAGTGCTCCACTCTTTATCACGAATAGATACCTTGGGATTACCAAGTATTTGATTAAAGTCTCCAACATGAAAAACAGACTTAAACAAGTAACTTTTTTTAAAGAGGACAGCAAAGTAAATATGAAATGGTACATATCAAGAGTAAATTCTAACAAAAAATAATAATAGATTCTGGAGAATAGCTGGGATGGAGAATAGGCCAGAAATAAAACATAAGACATGAAAGTGCTTTCTGGCTTTTCAACAACCACATTGGAAACAGAAGAGCATTGCTTTCAACATTCCGTAAGGACATTCTTTTCTTTTCTTTTTGGGGGGACATACTTTGTATTTTATTTTATTTGTTAAAGTTTATTTATTATTTATTTTGTGAGAGAGAGAACCAGTGGGGGAGGGGCAGAAAGAGAGGGTGGACAGAGGATCTGCTGTGCTGACAGCAGAGAGAGCCCAGTGTGGGGCTTGAACCCACGAACTGGGAGATCATGACCTGCGCTGAAGTCAGATGCTTAACTGACTGAGCCACCCAGGCGCCCCTAGGACATGATTTTTAATACAGAGTTCTATTCCCAGCCAAATGATTAATACGACTTCGTGATGAAATAAAACACATTTCAGCCGTATAAAGTCTCAGAAAGGAACCTGCCATGCACCTTTTCTCAGAAAGCTATTAGAGGATATTCTCTAAAATTCTCTAGTAGTACACCAATAAGAAGAAACCCATGAGATAGAAGGGGCCCAACACAGGAGAGAGGGTGTTGAAAATCACACAGTGACAACTCTACATGTGGCTTCAGACTAGTCCGTACGGGAGCAGAAGGTGCAGAGCTGCTAGAAGGAATAATAAGAGAAATACCTGCTCTTGGGGAGCATTGGCTCACTCCATCTTCTCAGTCCCTGAATTTCTTCAAAGTCCTTTGTTCTACACACTTTCCCGGTAGTGCATCCCGAGCCTCGGCTGTAGGGTCACCGCGGCCCACAACAACTCCACAGAGGACCACCGTCTCACAACTTATGTCCTTGCTGCATGCATACTAATGGACATTCGAAAGTGCTAACCTAGGGTGAGGCAAGCAAGGGGCTCAGGGCTCAAAACTGAAGGAGGCACTCTCAAGTGCAAGCTCAGCACCTCACTGCTCCCCAGCATCTAGTTCCCCATGGATAGATGTCTGGCCATCTGCCACTCCCACACCTGTCTCACTGTCTTCTGTCTTTACTGCCACTTTCTCACGTTCCCCTTATAATGGGCTGATGCATAATGGCAGGCAGTAGGATGTGTTTCCTTTAAGAATGTATATAATTTTTTTGTATTTAGTTAAGTTTAGGCCATGGTTTTTGTTTGTTTGCTTTAAGTTCTACTAGAGATTTCTTCACATTTTGTGAGGCTGCATTTTATTTATTTTTCAATATTTATTTACTTATTGTGAAAGAGAAAAAGAGAGAGAGTGGGGGAGTGGAAGAGAGAGAGAGAGAGAGAGAGAGGGAGAGAGAAAATCCCAAGCAGATTCCACACTCAGTGCAGAGCCCAACTCGGGCCCAATCTCATGACCACGAGATCATGACTTGAGCTGATGTCAAGAGTAGGATGCTTAACCGACTGAACCATCCAGGCACCCTTTGCATTTTAATTTTAAAATAGAATATCAACTTTGCCACCTCAAAATTTCACAAGCAAAAAACCTCCAAAATCACATGGAGCATGACAATCACTTATGACCCATGAATAATAAAGAACAGAAAAAGTATGAGGAAGAGAAGAAAGTGGGTGGAGAAAACACATTTTGTTCTCACTAGTCAAATGAACTATACTTTCCACTAAAAAATTTCTACTTCAAATATTTAAGGACAGAATTTTCTCAAGGGATTGTTTGAGCTGAAAGTGCGTACTGAAATATTAGAAACAGAAGAGCATAAATCACTACTACAATCTTAATTCTACTTCTTTTTTTTTTATAATTTATTTTTTTTAATTTTTTTTTAACGTTTTATTTATTTTTGAGACAGGGAGAGACAGAGCATGAACGGGGGAGGGTCAGAGAGAGGGAGACACAGAATCTGAAACAGGCTCCAGGCTCTGAGCTGTCAGCACAGAGCCCGACACGGGGCTCGAACTCACGGACCGTGAGATCGTGACCTGAGCCAAAGTCGGACGCTTAACCGACTGAGCCACCCAGGCGCCCCAATTCTACTTCTAAAAATATGCAGAAAGCATATCCAAACAGTACACAGGACTTCAGTTTGTGAGGCTGCTTTAGGCAAAGTGCATTGTCATGATCTACTGTGCTTCAAGACCAGGAGTTGCAAAGAAGTCTTTACTTGAGTCAATTGTGATTAGAGAAGGACAGCTTCCACTTCAGTGGTAATATCCCATCAGGCAAAGATTACTGGCAAAGGTAGAAAAGATTCTTGCTGCTCTTCCGACTACAGTTGAAAGCAAGTGACGATTTATTTTTTCCCTTCCAAATTTTTATTCAAATTCTAGTTAATTAACACGTAGTGTAACACTGGTTTCAGGAGTAGAATTCAGTGATTCATCACTTCCATACAACACCCAGTGCTCATCCCAACAAGTGCCCTCCTTAGTGCCCATCACCCATTTAGTCCTCCCCCACCCCACCCACCTCCCTCCATCAACCCTCAGTTTGTTCCCTCTGGTTTGCTTCTCTCTCCTTTTTTCCCTTCCCATATGCTCATCTGTTTTGTTTCCTAAATTCCACATGTGAGTGAAATCATATGGTATTTGTCTTTCTCTGACTATTTCACTTGGCCTAATATACCCTAGCTCCATCCACATCATTGCAAATGGCAAGATTTCGTTTTTTTTAATGTTTATTTTTGAGGGAGAGAGAGAGATTGCGAGTAGGGGAGGGGCAGAGAGAGAGGGAGATAGAGGATCCAAAGGGCTGCAGGCTCTGTGCTGACAGCAAACAGCCAGATATGGGGCTCGAACTCATGAACCACAATATTGTGATCTGAGCAGAAGTCGGAGGCTTAACTGACTGAGTCACCCAGATGCCCCAAGATTTCATTCTTTTTGATGGTTAGTAATATCCAATCGTGTATATATATACTACATCTGTATCCGTTCATCAGTGAATGGACACTTGGCCTCTTTCCATAGTTTGGCTATTGTTGAGAAAGCAAGTGATGAATTACTATTTCTAATGTGTGTATGGTGACCATGAGAGGTACCCAGGACCTGAGAATGTTGTTCTGCCCTGTGATAACTCTCAAGAGGGCCACCAAAGTTTATAAAAATAAACATGTTGATAATATTTCAGATTGATTCTTATGTCCAAGAAGTCCATCCTATGCTGGTAATATTTAGCTTTGGTCTTGCCTTTGTCAAAGTATTTATTTTAACATTTGGCCACTAAGCATTCAGCCAGTTTATCTGTTAACTCTGTTAGGTATATATTTTCATACATGTTAACATGGTTTTCCCTCCACTGTCCTGTCCCACTTCCTCTCCTGCCACCAATTTCCCTTTTTGCTTTATAAATGTTTTGGTTTGGGTTAAATTTTTATTTTATTTTATTTTATTTTATTTTATTTTATTTTATTTTATTTATTTTTGAGAGAGAGAGAGGGTGCAAGTGAGCAAGGGGCAGAGAGAATGAGAGAGAGAGAGAGAGAGAGAGAGAGAGAGAGAGAAAGCATGGCTCACCCGACATGGGGCTTGAACTCATGAACTGTGAGATCATGACCTGAGATGAAGTCAGATGCTCAACGACTGAGCCACCCAGCTGGCCTGATTGAATTTTAATTTAGTTCCCGGGTTACAGGATATCAAGACAGTATGTGATTAAACTAGAAGAGGAATAAAAATCCTCTAGAGATAGATGCAGGGGCTCATGTGGCTTTGGGCTTCTAACTGTAGGGAGAAGGAGACAGATTTAGGTTATGCAGGTATTTTGTGGTGTGGAAATTCAAGAATGAGAAGTTTCAGAGGTTAGTTAGGTAGCTTCAGTTGTACTTTCCACACCCATTCCAACCAACTGCTGGTATGGCTGTCTATACCACAAGCCTGGGAAACAAAGAACCATATTCCCAGAATCCTTTGCAGTTAGGATCTAGATACATTTTAGGCTTCCCTAGTCAGATGAACACAAACAAAATGTTGACTTGGAATGAAGACCATGGAGAAAGAGGCAGGCTATGAATCATCTCTTGGCTGGTTTGAATGATAGTGGAGGCAGTATAGTCAGATAGCAGCTGTGCTTGTAGCTTCATGAGTTTGCAGCTTTTATGTATGTATGTATGTATGTATGTATGTATGTATGTATGTATTTATTTAGAGAGGGAGTGAGAGCAGGGGAGGGGCAGAGAGAGAGGGAGAGAAAGAGTCTCAAGCAGGCTCCGTGCTGTCAGCCTGGACCCAACTCAGGGCTCAAACCCACGAAACCATGAGATCATGACCTGAGCTGAAACCGAGTTGGACACTTAACCGACTGAGCCACCAGGCGCCCCTAAGTTGCAGCTTCCTAATGGCCGCAGGAGCAGCAGCCATCTTGGCAGACCAGTTCTTTGGTTAGTGTGGTTTGGTTTGTGGGTCTAGGTTTTGGGTTTTTTGGGTTTGGTTTTGTATTTCCCCTCTCAATAGTTCTGGGAGCTCTTTCTACTCCTCAATAAATCTGTTTGTACTTAAACTAGTTAGAGAGGATTCTATTCTTAACTACTTCAGAAGTTCAATTTTTGTCTTGTAACATCCTAGGCCCTTTACGTACATTACCTAATTTAATCATCACATGGCCAAGAAATAATTACTATTATTTATATCTATTACCAGATGAGAAAGCGACTTTCCAATCTTTTCTGAAGGTAGAGAAGGAAAATTGGGGGTAACGTTTTTAATCACAGAAAGTCACAGTAACGGAACAAAGAATTCTGGTGTATTCTTTACCCAGACCCCCCAGTTGTTAACATTTTACCACATTTGCTTTATCTTTTATCCCTTCCCGTGTCTCTTTCTCTCTCTCTAACCCTTCTCTCCACCCAATTTTTTTTCTCTGATCCATTAAAGAGTAAGTTGCCGACATGATGCCCCTTTGATGTGTATTTTCTAAGAACAAGGACATTACTTACACAATTACAGTACAATGATCAGAGTTGGAAATTTGAAACTGATACTACACTATCCTCTAATCTACAGACTTTGTCTTTTTCCTATTGTTCCAATAATGTTTTGTTTTTTTTTTTTAAGTTTAACTTATTTTGAGAGAGAAAGAGAGAGAGGAAGGAACAAGTGGAGTCAGGGCAGAGAGAGAAGAGGACAGGATCCGAAGCAGGCTCCATGTCGACTGCAGAGAGCCCAATGTGGGGCTCGAACTCACGAACCATGAAACCATGACCTGAGCTGAAGCCGGATGCTTAACCAACTGAGCCACCCAGGCGACCCCCCAATAACGTTTTTTCAATAGTAAACTAAAAATACATTTTTTTCTGGTCTGGATGTAATTCAGACTCAAGTTGCATTTAGTTGTCAAACCAATTTAGTCTCCCTTAACTGGAATAGCTCCTCAGTCTGTCTTTTATCTTCCATAACCTCAACATTTTCGAAGAATACAAGCCAGTTGTTTTTAAAATGTCAATCTAGGGGTGCCTGGGTGGCTCAGTCAGTTAAGCATCTGACTTCAGCTCAGGTCATGATCTCACAGTCCGTGAGTTCGAGCCCCACATCGAGCTCTGTGCTGACAGCTCAGAGCCTGGAGCCTGCTTCAGATTCTGTGTCTCCCTCTCTCTCTGCCCCTCCCCTGCTCATGCTCTGTCTCTTTCTGTCTCAAAAATAAATTTTAAAAAAATCATCAAAAAAATAAAATAAAATGTCAATCTAGATTTATTTGGATGTTTCTTGAGGGAATAGTTTTACATATGTATCCCATATGTTGCAAAGAATTCAAACTGAGAAGTACATAAAAGTTTAGGTAAAATTTGCCTCTTCTCCAACTCCTTAAGCGTAGCAGTTGTTAACATTTAAGTTTTAACTTCAAAATGTTGCTTAAAAATAATTTCTTTGTGGGGTGCCTAGCTGGCTCAGTCAATAGAGCATGTGACTCTTGATCTTGAGGTTGTGAGATCAAACCCAGGTTGGGCCTACAGCTTACTTTAAAAAAAAAAAAAAAAAAAAGGAGGAAAAAATTATTTCTGGGGCACCTGGCTGGCTCAGTTGCTAGAGCTCGTGACTCTTGATCTGAGGGTCATGAGTTCAAGCCCCACTTTGGGTATGGAGCCTTAAAATAAAAAATAAATGAATAAAAATAATTTCTTAATTTCAGTATACGTTGCTAAACGTTTAAGAACATTTTCCTATGTGGCTGAAATAACATCAGCACCTTAAAAATAATAACAATTCCTAGGGGCACCTGGGTGGCGCAGTCGGTTAAGCGTCCGACTTCAGCCAGGTCACGATCTCGCGGTCCGTGAGTTCGAGCCCCGCGTCAGGCTCTGGGCTGATGGCTTGGAGCCTGGAGCCTGTTTCCGATTCTGTGTCTCCCTCTCTCTCTGCCCCTCCCCCGTTCATGCTCTGTCTCTCTCTGTCCCAAAAATAAAAAAAATAAAAAACGTTGAAAACAAAACAAAACAAAAAAATAATAATAACAATTCCTTAACATTATCTAACACCCAGTCCACATTCAGATTCCCCTAATTATTCCAGATATGCCCTTTACAGTTAATTTCTCCATACAAAGATTCAATCTAGAATCAGACATTTGTTACTGCTTGGTATGTCCCATAACTCTCCTTTTATCTTGAGCAGTTGAATAATAAGAATGATAAGAAACAGTGTGCTAAGAAAACACTAGGCTTTAAAATTGTCCTTAGGAGTCTGTTAAGAAGAAATATTGGGGTGCCTGGGTGGCTCAGTCGGTTAAGCGTCTGACTTCAGCTCAGGTCATGATCTCAAGTTTGTGAGTTCAAGCCCCGTGTCGGGCTCTGTGCTGACAGCCTGGAGCCTGCTTCGGATTCTGTGCCTCCCTCTCTCTGTGCCCCTCCCCCGCTCACACTCTGTCTTTCTCTCTCTAAAAAATAAACATTAAAAAAAATTAAAAGAAGAAGAAGAAGAAGAAGAAGAAGAAGAAGAAGAAGAAGAAGAAGAAGAAGAAGATGATGATTTGGTTGAAGTTTCAAGGGTCCAGAAGTCATTCTTATGTCAGCAGTAAGAGCCCTCACCTCTGTAGAGCGGGACAAGTGACTTAAAACCTGGCTGTTCAGGTAAATCACTCTAGCCAAGCTCTACCCAAGCTATACCACCTCTCTGTGCTTTGATTTTCTCTTTAGCAATGCAAGTAAGAAAATACTAGTCTCAGGGGTTTGTAAGAAAAAGCTTATCATTGATCAACTATAAAATATTAAATACACATATGCTTGCCGTAAAAAGTTGTATCTAAAGCGAACAGGAAAACTCAAGTCATAGGAATTAGACAATGAACATTCAACTCACACAAAGGAAGAAAAGTCTGCTGTTGGAAGATGTTTTCTCTTTTGATTTATTTTTCAATGTTTTTCTTTCAGTGCTTTCTTTTTTTATATATCACAGTGGCAGCAGGTGAGAGTTCATTAGACCAGATACATTAATAGGACATAATAAAATAACATTATATTTATAGATCTGAGTGTAGTGGGAGTGGATGTACAGCCTTGACACAGGAGAACAAACACTGAGCGATGTTTCATAAACATTCTTCCATGTCAACAAAATGCTATGGCCATTACTTCTTTTTTTTTTCTTTTTTTAATTTTTTTTTAAATTTTTTTAATATTTGAAATTTACTGTCAAATTGGTTTCCATACAACACCCAGTGCTCATCCCAAAAGGTGCCCTCCTCAATACCCATCACCCACCCTGCCCTCCCTCCCACCCCCCATCAACCCTCAGTTTGTTCTCAGTTTTTAAGAGTCTCTTATGCTTTGGCTCTCTTCCACTCTAAACCTCTTTTTTTTTTTTTCCTTCCCTCCCCCATGGGTTTCTGTTACGTTTCTCAGGATCCACATAAGAGTGAAACCATATGGTATCTGTCTTTCTCTGTATGGTTTATTTCACTTAGCATCACACTCTCCAGTTCCATCCACGTTGCTACAAAACTATGGCCATTACTTCTAAAGGAGAGTGCAGGGGCACCTGGGTGGCTCAGTAGGTTGAGCATCCGACTCTTGATTTTGGCTCAGATCATGATCCTATGGTTCATGACATCAAGCCCTGCATTGGGCTCTGCTCTGAGCATGGAGCCTGCTTGGGATTCTCTCTCTCCCTCCCTCTGCCCCTTTCCTGCTCTCTCTCTCAAATAAAAAAAATTTTTTTTTTTAATTATTAAAGAAGAGTTAAGTTTGTTTGGGGGTTTATTATATGACTTTATTATTTCCTATTATCTCACATGTGCTGGGCCTAGGGAAAGGAATCTTTACTCCTTTGGTTTTAAGCATGTTAAAAAGCCTAAAAATGAGACATATGGATGTGTGTACTGGGTTGAATAGTGTCTTCTAAATCAGATTCACACAGAACCTCAGAATGTGACCTTATTTGGAAATAAGGTCTTTGCAGACATAATTAGTTAAATCAAAGTGAAGTCATCTGGATTATGGTGATTATGGATTGTGGTAATCTAATGACTGATGTCCTTATAAGAAAATGGAAGTTTAGACACAGACCCACCAGGAGAACACCATGTGATGATGGGGGTAGAGATTGTAGTGATGTGTCTTCAAGCCAAGAACTATAAGAAGCTGGGAGGAGGCAAGGAAGAATCTTCCCTTAAAGCCTCCAGGGAAAGCATGCCCTGCTGACACATTGATGTTGGTCTTCTGGCCTCCAGAACTGTGAGAGAATAAACGTCTGTTGTTTTAAGCATCCAAGTGTGTGGTAATTTGCTACACGGCCCCAGGATACTACCACGACATTGCAGTCTCATGTGCAACTGAGCTTTGGGAAGCTGATTCATTCTAACCAAAATTCACAAACTGTTTTATAAACTCAGATTTCAGTTTATTCATCTACAATAAGAAATGTCTGGCAGGATAACAGGTCTTCTCTCAGGGAGCACCAACATGGTGTGTAGGCCTAAATTATGAATCAGGCAGGAGGAGAAACTAATATATATTTTTTTTATTTTATTTATTTATTTATTTATTTATTTATTTATTTATTTATTTGAGACAGAGAGAGACAGAGCATGAACAGGAGAAGGACAGAGAGAAGGTGAGACACAGTATCAGAAGCAGGCTCCAGGCTCTGAGCCGTCAGCCCAGAGCCCGACGCGGGGCTCGAACTCACGGACCACGAGATCGTGACCTGAGCTGAAGCCGGACGCTCAACCGACTGAGCCACCCAGGCACCCCAAGGAGAAACTAATATTGATAGAGCGTCAGATGTGTTTTAGGTACCATACGTGTCACAAATATAAAATCGCAATTGTGATCAGGGCTTTGCAGAGAGAGGTACTGTGGCACATAAGCCAGAGAATTGAGGACATCAAGGAGCTCAAGGAAGATGAATCTCAGGAAAGGATCTGAAGGAATGATAGGAATTAACAAAGAGAAGGGAAGATGGCAGGTACAAAGGCCTTCCATAGTCAAGGAACTGAAAGAAGGCTCATGCACACTGGGGTGGGGGTGGGGGGTTGTACCGGTTGAGGCAGGAGAGTGAGAGGTGACACATGCAAGGGCTCTTAGATGGTGTTCAGGTTTGTGTCTTTCTCCTAAGGCAACAGGGGAGGGCGGTGGTTAAGTTTTCCTATACAAAGAGATGGCAAAATTAGACTTGTAGTTGGGGAAAGATCACTGTGGCTGCAATGAAGGTACAAATTGGAAGGAAGGGATTTGATACCCGAAGAGGGTCCAGGGATTAGGAATGAACACATCACACCTCTGCAGACACTCTATGAGACCCCACGAGAGCCACCAAGAAGCCAGGCCCCTTGACCCTCGTGCCAGGAGGTCCCTCCCCATAGACCCAGACTTCCCCTTGGAGAGAAGTAGGGCTGAGCATTTGCCTGAGTTATCCAAGCAGAGAAAGAGTAACTAAAGAGTAACTAAAGGTATCACTGGATTGGGTTACAATTGTGGTTTTGGACCGAATTTTTACCCTTGCTACCCCAAATGATGAGAGCTCATCAGATCAGATCTATAATGGGATATAATAATATAACACTCTATTTATACACCTGAGTGTAGTGAAGGTGAATTCACAAGCCTGATGAGTGAAGAAAAACCAAACGCTCCACAATGTACCTTAAACATCCTTTCGGGTCAGAATATACCCACCTAAGGCATTCTTTGTAACAGCTGCTGCCCTCTTTGTATGTGTACTGTCATTCGTCCCTTTTTTCTTTCTTTCTTTCTTTCTTTCTTTCTTTCTTTCTTTCTTTCTTTTTTATTGAAGTATGGCTGACACATAATGTTGCATTCGTTTCAGGTGTACAACATGATGATGTGACAACTCTGTACATTACGTGATGCTCACCAGTATAGCTACCGTCCGTCACGTACAATGCTATTACAATACCACTGACTATCTTCCCCGTGCTGTATATTTAACTATTTCCTTATTTAATATTTGGTAAACAATCTCTCCCAGGTATTTTGCTATTACACCAGCATCTTGAACATGGGCCCAAGTACACTTCGGAGAGATTTTTCTGTGGCAGTCTTAGGAGGAGGATTTCTAGGTCTAAGAGAAAGCATATTCAAACACTGATAGATCCTGGCAAACTCCCTAAAAGAGAGACAGGCAGCCCGTCTCTTAAGCACACTGATTTCTTTCTGAGTAGGATATTCACGCTTTGACACACGTTATCTAGTTTTTGTTGGTTATTTTTCTGATTATAAAATTGACATGTTTTGGGAGATGGAGAAAATGTCTTTCACTTGACCTATTAAGGAAGGCACTGTGGGTGTTTGATTCATGTACATGGATGGCTGCTTCTGGTGAGGGGCGATTATCGTCTGGCATGATGTTCAGGTGAGTAACTCCCCAGAGAGGATGGGCTTCTGGCTTCGCTGAGCCCATGTTTCAGAATAAGCCCTGACACGGACCGGAACCTTCTGCATTACAGAGGGGAGAGCTACAAGTTGGCGGTGGGATGGGGAGCCCGACAGGAAGACTCAGAAGCCAGTGACGACAAGCCTGGGATGGGGAAGGACAGGGAGCTAAATGCCAGACGCAGTGCAAGTAGAAAGGGATTTTGGAAACGAATGTACCATTTCCTAGAGTTCACAAAATTCCCCTCTCTTTGTTTTAATTGTGCCTCAGAATATGTGTTTAACCTCTTATTAGAGATGCTGTGAGTCAATTAGTTCTGGCCTTTCTCCCAGGAAGGCGGCTGCACAGCTCCCGTGAGTTGTTTCAACACAGTGAAGAGAAACCAGGGAAGCCCGTTTCTGACGGCCAGAGCGGGAGAAGGTGAGGGGAGGCTGCCGCGGAGGGATGACGAAGCACAGCCGAAGGCTTGCTCTAGGTGCTGTTTTAGGTAACAGATCTAAATCCGTTTTTACTCTCACTTCAAGACCCAGGTGAGCAAGTGAAAGGGGTGAGGGGTGACTTGTCCCTGAAGGGTTTCGGTGTCGTGCTGAAGAGCAGGCCAAGGACGGCTGGGTGTCACCAGGCAGTGAAACAAGAGCGACAGGAGAAACACCAGGCAGAGGGTGACAGCCGCGAGCTGAGGGCAGGGAGGGCCTGACTCTACCCGGGCTGCCCAGGGGAGCCTCCACAGACAGCACAGCACCTGAACTAAGTCTGAAGGGCGAAGAGTAGATCTCCACAAAGCCCAGAGTGTGGACAGGTGTATCTGTCCTAGGCTGAAGTAACAAGTGACCTGAAGCCGGGTGGCTTACAACGACAGATATGTATTCTCTCACAGTTCTGGAGGCCAGAAGACCTCAAGGCGTTGGCACACCACCTGGAGGTTCTGGGGAGACTCCATTCCTTGCTTCTTCCTCCTTCCGATGACTGCCGGCTCCCTTGGCCTGTGCCACACCATCCCAACCTCTGCTTTCACTTTCACGCGGCCCTCTCCTCTTTTGTGGCTTTTAAGGACACAAGTCTTCGGATTTAGGCCCCACCTGGATGACACAGCATGATCTCACCTCAAGATACTTAAATCAATTATAGTGGCAAAGATTTTTTTTTTAAGTTTATCTTGTGAGAGACAGTGCAGGTGGGGGAGGGGTAGAGAGCGAAGGAGAATCCCCAAGCAGTCCCCACAAGGTCAGCACAGAGCCCCGTGTGGGGCTCGAACTCAGGAAACTGTGAGATCATGACCTGCCAAAATCAAGACTTTGATGCTTAACCCACTGAGCCACCTAGGTGCCCCTATCTTTCTCTTTTTCATGTTTATTTACTTTGGAGAGAGCAAGAGAGAGACAGAGCATGAGCATGAGCATGAGCAGGGGAGGGGCAGAGAGAGAGGAAGACAGAATCCTAAGCAGGCTTCAGGCTCTGAGCTCCGAGCTGTCAGCACAGAGCCTGATGAAGGAATCGAAGTCACGAGCAGTGAGATCTTGACCTGAGCCAAAATTGGGCGCTTAACCAACTAAGCCACCCAGGCGCCCCTGAACTTCCTAGCATGCAAAGACGGGGGAGGGGCAGAAAGAAGGAGACAGAGATTCCAAAGCTGGCTCCTTGCTGACAGCAAAGAGAGAGCCTGATGCAGGGCTCGAACTCACAAACTGTGAGATCATGACCTAAGCCGAAGTCAGAGGCTTAACTGACTGAACAACCCAGGCACCCGAGTCCCTTGTCTTTTCAAATAGGATAGCATTCATAGATTCTAGGGGTTAGGGTGTGAGCATATCTTTTTGGAGATTTACCATTTAACCCATTCAGAGGGTCTCTGGGAGAAACCAAACTTCTTCTTCTTTCTTCTTTTTAATGTTTTTATTTATTTTTGAGAAAGAGAGAGAGAGAGAGAGAGAGAGAGAGAGAGAGAGAATGAGCAGGGGAGGGGCACAGAGAGGGAGACACAGAATCTGAAATAGGCTCCAGGCTCTGAGTGGTCAGCACAGAGCCCGATGTGGGGCTCGAACTCACGAATCGTGAGACCATGACCTGAGCCAAAGTCAGACGTTCAACCGACTGAGCCACCCAGGTGCCCCTGGGAGAGAGCAAACTTCTTAACGGAAGGCCTTTGATAATGGTGTCCCCACCATCTTTCAAAGGTGGAATTAATTGCTTTCATTTCCACAAATGAAAGGTTTTCCAGGCCTCCATGCTTTTGTATATGCAGCTCCCCCTTTCAGTTTTAATCAAGTTGGATGGTGGAAGGAAATCAGTAGGGTGGAGCGGTGGTTGGAAATAGGTTTAGTGGATACGACAAACAGGCTCTCTGGCTCCAAATGTTTGTATTTCATCAATAAAAGCTTCTTTTGGACTATCCAGCTCTGTTCGGGAAGCCCCTTTACCATTCTGTCTGGCTTTATGTAAGTAGCAGTTAGGAGGTTTATTTGTGTGGAATGTAAAAATTTCCTCTCTGAAATTTGATTTCATGTTTACTCATGAGTAGCAGCTGCTTGCAAAAGTTGTTCACCTTTGAGTAAATTATAAATTTGCCTCTGAGCACATAAATATCCTAAAGGTTTATTTTGTTTTGTGTCTCAGGAGAAGGAAGTGGGACAGAATGAGCTGGATATTCATAAGGTTGCAGATAATTTGTTTTGAATGCTCTCCGTAGACTGAGGCACAGTGGCTAAGGAGGAGGAATGCTTGAATTTCAATGGGAATTGTCAACATGAAGTGAATAACAAAGGTGCCAGCCACAAGATCAATGCCTTCCCATCTTCCTTTTATTGTCTCATTGTGATTAAAGCCTAAAGTGGATTATGAAAATATACAAACAAACATCTTCCACCTTGGATTTATGCCTGGCGTGCTGTGAGGTTCCACAAGGCGGGATATGATTGCCTATGCATTATGCAGATTTTACTATAGTGGAGAGACTTTATAATACGCTGTTTCCATGTGGTAAAAATGTGAAGTCTGGCGACACAAAGACAGATGAAAGGGTACTGCTTGTTAAAGATCACAAGTAGACTAGGAAAAATTAAGAGGCAGGGAAGAAAATAAGCCATGGTGGCCCTGACACAGAGAAGGTATTGAATATCTGGTGCACAGTCAGAGGGAGAGGGCAAAGGAGTGAATGGGAAGCAGATGAAAAGAGAAGCCTAATATGTTGCTGTTTTCTAACAAGTTTTACGTTTGTTTAATCTCTAACACCCAACAGGGGGCTCAAGTTCACAACCCCAAGGTCAAGGGTCGCATGTTCTTTTAACTGAGCCAGCCACGTACTGCACAAATTCTTCACTTGTATAAAACACTGTATATCATTGCTGTCTGAACTAACCCCATAGCTTCTCCCAGGGATTCCCCGGATTCTTGTCCTCTGTGGTTTGGACATCACTGTTCACACTCCGTTCCCACTAGAGCAAGGGGAACAGCTTACTAGGCCTCTGAGAGGGAGGAGGCAGTGCAGAAAACATCCCTCACCAGCTTCCCATTCTCCGCCCCTGGAGAATGCTGGAACAAAAAGAACCCACACGTGCCAAGGTCTGGGCATGGACTGGGGCCAAAACCTCTGGGTAGGAGTAAACTGATCTTTGCTCTCCCTCAGTGCACAGAACCCCTGACGTGGCCCACACTGGCCTCTGGAGTCTGTTGGGCTGACGGATGCCCAGGGAATCCTTCTATGGCAAGGACGGGAAGTGTCCTGGCCCCGTGGGCCTCTGTCTCCACCTCATGGCCTGCTCTAGCCAGGTGAATAGAAGCAGAGAGGTTGGCCCTGCTGGTGTCAGGGCTCTGGCCAGAGACAGGGTGTCAGGACTGAGGTTTCAGAGAGTGTTTTGCTGCATAAAGGGTAAGGACTCAGACAGGCTTCAGTCTGGAGCCTCATCCTGCAATTTCACGTCTTTGAACGAAGGCAAATCATTTGCTGCCTCTGAATTGAATGTCTTTCTCCATAAGGTAAAGGTGATACTACCTAATAACCCAGAGTTATTGTGAAGACAAACAGGATGCCTGCCTGCCTTCCTTCTTTCACACACTCACTCAACCAATATTTTGGAGTGCAAGATTTGGGCAAAATTCTAAGATAACCTCCAATGACCCATACCCTTGTGTAATCTTTCCCTCTGAAGGTGGGCAGGATCTGTGACTATGATGAATGTTACTCCTGTGCTGAAGTTGTGTATTGTGGCAAAGTTGAAAGGATTTTGCAAATCTGTTGATTTTGAGTTAAGCAAAAAGGAAATTATCCTGGGTGGATCTGAATCAGATGAAAGCCCTGAAAGTGTCAGCAACAGTCTCTTGCTGGCTTGGAAGCAGGTCATTAGGAGTTCTAGAACTGCAAGGAAATGAATTCGGCCAACAACCATAGAAGGTCCGAAGAGAACCTGGAGCCTCAAATGAGACCCCATCTCATGGCGGTGCCACTGTGGTTGCAGCCTTGTGAAAGCCTCGGCAGAGGAGCCAGCTATGCCACGCCAAGACTCCTGATCCGTGGAAACTGTGAGATAATAAATGTGCATTATTTTAAGCTATTATATTCCAGGTAATATGTTATGCAGCATCATGCTGAGTGCTGGGGATGCAATGGTTCACAAGGCAAGCACAACCCTGCCCTGCTAGGAACACAAACAAGGAAATAAGACGACTAACTATTATCTGATGAACGAATAAAGGAGTAGTACGTTTGAGTTAAGTACTTTGAATTAAGTGCTCGAGTTAAGTGCTTCTGCCACTCCATCACGAGCAGGATTCTTCAACTGCAGGTCTGCTGCCATGATGCCTGCTGGGAAGGGGAAACAGAGAATGTGGGAAGGAGGAGGACATGAGTGGGGGAGGGGAAGGGGGGAATCCCTTCCAGGTAGGGAGGGAAGGGAAAACAAAAGTCCATTTGCTTCTAAGAGGAAAGGCAGAGGAAGAAGAAAGAGGGGATGATGTACCATGGGTTTGTCTTCCCTCACCTTCCTCCCCCAAGTTGGGAGAGGAGGGAGGTTTTAAATAACCAGAAAGTTTGGGGGGTGGGGTGCCTGGGTGGCTCAGTTGGCTAGGCAACCGGCTTCGGCTCAGGTCATGATTTCACAGTTTGTGGGTTCGAGCCCCGCGTCGGGCTCTGTACTGACAGCTTGGAGCCTGGAGCCTGCTTCGAATTCTGTGTCTCCCCCTCTCTGTGCCCCTCCCCTGCTCACGCTCTATGTCTCTCTGTCTCTCAATAATAAATAAACATTAAAAAAAAAAAGAAGAAGAAAATCTGGGGGGAGATTTTAGAGTAAGGGGACATTGCTCCTTTTTTCTATGGGTAAATACTGGGAAATTTTCAAGTGTCTTTAGAAGAATGCGAAATCCAGCCCCTACCCAGCTGAGGCAGGAAACTGTGGATCTAGGTGGAGGGAGGATCAGAGACAGCATCCCCATCCCTCCTCCCCCACTCCTCCTCAGCCCTGCTGTCTGTAATCTTATCCACAGCCAGCTCATTTGGTCCCACTTTCTTCTTCTGAGGCACAAGACAAAAGAAACCCTCAGGATATTTATGTGTTCAGAAGCGAACTTATGATTTACTCAATAAGTGAAGAACTTGTGAGCCGCTGCTAGTCATGAGTAAGCATGGAATCAGATTTCCGAGAATGTTTCACCCTTCACACAGTGGGAGAACAATGAAAGAGATGGTTTTAAGCCAGAAGAGACTAGGGTACTTTTAATTAGCAAGATCAAGTGTTATCCCTCAGGAGGGTGATGGTGGCTTGAACCCAAGAAGAGACCACCATTAGCAAATAAAGACAGCTTTCTTATTGTTGTTGTTCTTATTATTCTTGTAGCATCTGGATGTATCGAGAGTATAATTGGCCCCATTAAAAGCAACACCCTGGAGTGGAGATTTTTCGGGTTCAGTTTTGTTTCCCAGGGAGACATGTGGCAGTGTCTAGAGACATTTTTGGTTGTCATAACTTGAGGGGGGGTGCTACTGGCATCTAGCGGATAGAGGCCATCCCTGCAGCCAACCACCCTATGATGTTTAAAGACAGCCCCCGACAATAAAAACTATTCGGCCCAATTGTCAGTTGTGCTGCTGTTGAGAAATGTTTCCTTGGGGAAGCCAATGTTGCTAAAGGGAGGTGCACCAGCCCACATGAGGGTGAAAGGGAGGAGCAGGGAAGAAAGAGTGCGGCCTGAGTGAAGGCCTGTGGGGCACAGCCAGTGGGGGATCTGAACAGGGTGAAGCCTAGAGCAGGAGGTGGCTCAGAGACAGGGGGCAGCTGCAGAGGTGAGCCCGCTCAGGAAGAATCTTTAAGCCATGTACAGACTCTGGACTTCATTTCAAGGTCCTGAGGGGGAGAGATTGGAGGGTTTTAGGCAAGGCTGCGGCAGCAGAGTTTTGCCCCTTACAGCTTACAAAGGAATTGCAACTTCTCAGCGGATCTTCACAATAACTCAGTGAGGAGGGAAGGAGGGCTGTTATTATTTCTATTTGTAAAATACATCTGCATGTCTTGACTGTCTTCACTACGCAGGGGCCATAAGCTGCCCTCCTGCCTACGACGGGAGGAAATATGGGAACCAGGAAAGAGAAATAAGAGGTGCATTCCCGGCTTCACACGCAGAAGTGGCAAAACGGCATAGAGGGGTCTTAATTGCCCTAATTTGTCCGCCAACCACCAATGTGGTGGCTTTGCTCTGGTTATTTTCCCTTTGATGAACCTTGGCTACGCATCAGCTACTTAGAATCACACAATTAAATCAAGTTCTGCTTCGGCAACCGGCTGCACATAAATTGTGATATTAGTTGAAATAAGAATAAACTATAAGAAGAGTTCATACCTACAATGGGCAGTATTATCCCTATGGGAGCGTGATCAACCAGTCAAAAGTCAATGGGCTGTGAAACCTTACTGAAACCAGATGTTAGTTAAACACGGAAGTGTGGGAAGATGAGCAGCAGAGAGAGAACAGCTTGCCTTCATAAATGGATTAGGATGAAATACTGGCATTCAGAGAGAAGTACAGCACAGTTAGAAAGAACATCTCATTTGCAGTATGGCTCGTTCATATTGATGTGGAGAACAAAGATAAAAAGAATTAAACGTCCTTACAACTTACAGCCCTTTGACAAGTTCTGAGACAGGCAGAGTGATCTTCTGGGAACTCAACCGCCTTCATGTTAAGACTTTGCTAAAGCCAAAAGGCAAACTTAGCTTAAGATTAGCCCAACCTCCAGGATCGTGTAAATCTCCTTTAACATATAAAAATTCCTTTGGAAACTTCCTTTATATCTCTACTCCCCAAGATACAGTTGAGCAATCATCCCCCAAGTATATGGCTCCCTGATATACACCTGAAGGGTCTCTTGACTCAGGTTTTACTAGACAGTAGTAAGTGACCTTTTCCTAACAATAATAGCTAACCCCCTCAAGGTCCTGGAAACCTTACTTTCAAATTCCTCAGAGACTTACGCTATCCCTAACCCCCTCCCAACTTGGAAGTACATAACCAGCCACTCCTCACAACCCCAGTGCAGCTCTTTCTGTCCAAGGGTCGTGTCCCCGTGCTTTAATAAAACCACCCTTTTGCACCAAAGATGCCTCAAGAATTATTTCTTTACTGTTCACGCCAAACCCCAACATTTTCACATTAATATCACTCACTTTCAGAGCATCTCCTACTCATAGTCCATAAATCGGCTGCCTGGAATTCACAATACGCTGACTTCCTGGGGGATACAATGAACCTTCTCCATGGGATCTTTATTTATAATGTCCTCCAACCACGCTGAGGGTGAAGGTGCAGTGTTGTGCCTTCTGTTCTGCAGGTGGTGAGGAGGAGGATTCTGTGAATAAACTGCATATTTACTGGCCGAGGTCAGCGACTGCTTAACAAATTCTCTGGTTTATCCTGGAGATACTTGCAAATACATATACATTAAATTGAAAACCAGAATAAATTCAAGAAATAATTTCCATCAGCAACCATGATTGTTTTCAGTAGTTTAGCATTAGTAACAACGCTAAGGCTTCACCCTCTGCATTTATTTTTCTAAGCTGTAGATGACACATGACATCATGTGTTCTAGAACCTTCAGTGGCTCCCTCTGTTTTCAAGATAAAATTCAAAGGTCTGGCATACAAAGCTTTTCACAATCTAATACCACCTACTCTGCCCACTTTTATTCCCCCATTTGGGATCTTGATATGGAAGACATGTAACAGCCACAACAGGGGCCTGCCAGTCCATATGACTTATGCCCATGTTAATGCCTCCTTACTTCTAACAATGTTGTTTCTACCATTGAGACTGCTCTCCCTACACTCTACCTGGCAAATTTTTCTGGATCACTTTAAATAACAAATTGGATGGGGCTGTAGAAAAAATGACTCTGCTTGGAAACCCAGGTTTTGGGAGTCAGAGTGTCCTTGTCCTTTGACCTGTACGTGAATGTTAGTTTGATTCTAACATTGGTCATTTGCAAGTAGATACCTGCCCAGCTCACAAAGATTCCCCTCTTTTGGGAACTGCCACCTTGATCCACCTGTCTCAGGCGTAAAAGGGGGAAGCAAGCCTACATAAGAGAGTTTCTTTACAAATACGGTCGGGAGGCCATAAACTAAGAAGAATTTATGCCCACCCTCATCGGAGGAACCATAAATGTTGTGCCAGCTGCAAGCCCTCGGCCTGGACTTAACTCCTCCTCACCAGGACACCTGAATTGTTAGCATTCTTCACTCTGAAAGGAGCCAAGAGGATTCGACAAATTTCAATCCCTCGTTTGAATGTTAACTCAGTCAATCCCAGGTCACATATTTTCCGTCTGTGTTCTGCATAGAGGGCCTAAATGAGAACTGCACTTATGAACTTTTGCCTTTATAACCCTGCCCCTCTCTGTCCTCCTCAGAAAAAGAGTCAGGTTCCTACCTACATCTTTGTCTCCAGAGTTGCAATCCTAACCGCCTAACTAAAAGGCTATCTGATTCAGGGTGCCTGGGTGGCTCAGCTGGTTGAGCATTTGACCTTGGCTCAAGCCATGATCTCACGGCTCAGTTGGTGAGTTTGAGCTCACTGCTGTCAGCACAGAACCTGCTTCTTATCCTCTGGCCCTTCTCTCTCTGTGCCCCCTCCACTCAAGCTCTCTCTCTCTCAAAAACAAAATTTTTTTAAATGCCCGTTTGATTAAATTTTCAGTGAATTTTTTTCTTGGTGGACACAAGAATGGACCTCTGGCAGCTGTATTTGTATCACAGGATCCACAGATTTTAGAGCTAGTGTTTGACACCCTGTAAAATTCTCTTTTCTGGAAAATTTTAATTGGGACCCAGGAAGAATTAGGTCATACTCATTATGTGTCTGGAACTGCAACTTGTAAGTTTAACAACTGTGAGGCAGCCATTTTCACCGTGAACCTGCAGAGGTTGCAGAGGAATGAAGTCCACGGAGAGAGAAGCGTGTAACAAATCCACATGGAGAAGCAGAGGTGACAGATGGAGAAAGACACCTGGAGGCTTGGCTGACCTTAATTTCAGTTCCTTTCTTTTCTTTTTTTTAAAGTTTATTTACTTACTTTGAGCGGGGGGAAGAGGGACAGAGAAAGAGGGAGAGAGAGAATCCCAAGCAGACTCTGCACTGTCAGCACAGAGCCCGATGAGAGGCTCGAACTCACAAACCATAAGATTTGTGACCTGAGCCAAAGTCAAGAGTCGGACACTCAACCAACTGAGCCACTCAGGCGCCCCTGTTTCACTCAATTCTAATGCTCTGGTTGGTGCAATTATTTCTGCCTTTTGGGTTGAGGTGCGTGGGGCCGGTCTTTTGGCCTCCATGAGAGCCTTTAGGAATACGACAGCATATCTTGCCTTTCCTAGTCCATTATCCACAACACCGCTGCTGTCTAGAAGTCAGATTTCCTCTGCAGTGGACAGAGGTTCACTCTGGAGATCTTTGTAGCCAGAGTGAATCTGATCAAGTACTTCCTGATTGGGGGGTAGGGTGGCAGCTGTATCTGGGAGTATCTATCTGTCAGCATGGCCTGAGATTGTAACCTTTTGTTTTGGGATAGTTCCTAGGTTAAAAAAAAAAACCCTGGAAACATGGTCCAAACAGGCACAGGCTGACTTCTAGGGGATTTTTTGTTTGTTTGTTCCGCTTCTTTTATCAAGAGGCACGTGGCTGCCACAGCTCCTCTTGGCCACCATGTCCAATGGTTCAGAAAAAGAAGCTACCATTCTCTTTAAGGGCCCCAGCATTTGGGTTAAAACCCCTACAGCTATTCCTTGCCTTTCATGTACAGACAAATCAAACAGCTTGTCAAAATCAGGGAATGCTAAGGCTGGAGCTTCATAAATAGGGCTTTACTTGCCTAGCTTCAGTTTGCAGGGCTTCAGGAAAAAAGGGGGGGGGGGACAGTTTTAGTCCAAGTCTTGACTTGATTCCAAGTCAAGAGAATGAAAGAAAACTGGAAACCTTAGTTTGGAGAGCCATAGTCAGATATTCAAGGAAACCAGAATTCAGGATCCAGGTTTATAGGCAAACAAAAAACACTAAGACAATCAGAATTAAATCTAACATCCACAAAGATATATTATTGGAACATAATTTTTCTCTAAAATCACCCTCATTTCCATCAAAGATAGCCAAAACGAGTATTAATGTGTTTGGAAAACAAGTCCAGTTTTAACAAACTTGGCCCAATAATTTTTTAAATTTTATTTATTCATTTTCAGAGAGAGCGTGCATGCACATGAGCGGGGAAGGGGCAGATAGAGGGAATGAGAGAGAATCCCAAGCAGCCTCTGCACTGCCAGCACAGAGCCAGATGCGGAACTTGAACTGTGAGATCATGACCTGAGCCAAAATCAAGAGTCTGCCGCTTAACCACTTAAATGCTTCACGGATTAAGCCACCCAGGCGCCCCCAGGGTGGATTTAAACAGGGAACAACAACAAACAGAACAACAACAAACAAACCAAACAACCAAGTGGGAGAGTGATTTCTTCAATCTCCCAGATCCTAGATCAGTCTGTTAGATCACTCCCATTTCGCCAGGCTGGAGCATCCAACCCTCCGAATGGCTGGGTCATGTGATCCTTTGTCACTTGGGGATGTCTAGACTCAACACTGGACCCTAATCAGTGTTCAATCTCCCAGAGTGTTTACCAGAAAGGCCCTGTTTACCCAGTGTATTCTGTTATGCTGTCTTGCCCAGACTTTGTGAGAGAGCTTTAGTTTTACTTCTAAGATCTCTGCCACGGACCTGGCATAATTTATCCCAACAGAAATGCTTCGGGTAAATATAATCAGAGTTTCAAATGAGATCTGGATTTCAAATGAGGACAGAATGGCACGCCAGTGGTCACAAGCACCAAAAAAGGGTGAATCTCCTCCAAGGAATCTGCCCCTGGTCCTGACAGCTTGAACCGTTTAGCCCAAGCAAGCTTCCGCTGCCTGCTGCTCCGTCCGTCGGAACCCAGGGAACTGGAGGGCAGAACCTCAGGACAGCTGTCCCATCTGGGTCACCAAATTTGTAACCGAACCAACAGGCGTTTACGCCTTGGTGAGTCACAGAAACTGCACCAAGTGAGTTGTCGCACAAGGAAAACCTTATTTGGAAGCTTGGACTCATTTGCTGCAAATAAAGTTTCCCTTAAGGGACAACTGACATGGTGCAGTTTCTATGACTCACCAAGGAGCCAACACGCGTTGGTTTGGTTACAGTTGTGACTACTTTTCTCTTTCATCTTCAACCCTTCGACCTCCAATTGCTTACCTCCAAGCCACAGCTGAATAGCAGGCCATTGTGTGATTACTGCACAAGTGATTTATCTCTTTTCCTATGGATAGAGGCGTAAGTTGCTTCCTTTTTTTTCTTTCTTGTTTCAATATTTCACAAAAAAACCACAAAGAATATTATATATATCTACAACTGCATATAAGTAACGATCCTTAGGGTGTATTTCTTGGGAGTGGAATTGCGGAGCTGGAAGTTACCCACTACACATGTTCAACTTTACAAGACAATATGAAATCGTTTTCTAAAGTCATTGTGTTAGAGTAGGCAGTTAGTCAGGTTCTAACACGATACCTGGAGGCCAGCACGAGGAAGTCATGGCCAGCTATCGGGAAGGTCAGAGGCGGGTCCTGACAGCTCTCCCCAAGAAGCCGGATCTACCCAGGCAGAACTAAGATGGCAGGTGCCACGACAAGCAACCTCTGACCAAATTAGGAGGAAAAAGCTTGAAACGCTGCTTGCCGCCCAAGTAATATGTATTCCGCCCGCTAGTTAACAACTGTCAATAAAAGATAGAAACATCCCCACCTTGCGTGCAGCTCGCTCATGCTCTTCCGCCCGCTTGCGCGCCTGCGCACCTGCGCATGCTCGCTAGGTCTCCCTCGGTCCTTCCCGCTCCCCGCCTCCCTCTCTAGTTCGCCGGCTCTCATATCTCGAGAGTGTGCTTTTTTGCTTTAATGAACTTGCCTGCTTGTGTCACTCATGTGCTGTGCTGCGTGTTTGTCCTTGAATCGGTTCCCTTGACCAAAAATCGTCCGCGAGTCCTTTGGCTCTGTCTGGCTAGAGGCCCCAGGGCCCAGGATCTCCCCAGTTCACCTGACAACAATTGTACAAGTTTATATGCGCACTGTCATTAATAGCCAAAAAATAACTAATATTTACAAAGCATTATGATATGCCAGGTAGTCACTCACTGATAGTTTAATGTTGCCCTGTTTTTGCCTTCTTAGGATAAATACTTGGTGATGATGATTCTTATTTGTAATATACTGGTGGGTTCAGATAGTTAATAGTCTCTTTAGATTTTTGCATTCATACTCAGAAGTGAAAAGGCTCATAATTTCTTTTTCTTGTCCTGACACTGTTTGGGTTTGAAGTCAAAGAAACACCAGCTTCAAGAAATGAGGTTATCCCTCTAATTCTGTTTTCTGGCATGATTTGTATAGTTGTTTTCTGTTCCTTGAGAATTGTCAAAACTCAATAGTAAAATCATTAGGAGCGGGGCCTTTTTGTTGGGGGCAAGGTTGAGGATGTCCTTAATAATCATGTCAATTTCTTTATTAGTAGTCTCTGTGTTTCTTTTCCTTCTTGTATCCATTTTGGCATTTTATGTTTTGTTGTTGTTTTTTTTTTTCCAGAATGTATCTCTTTTATCCAGGTTGCCAATACTCATTTTATTTTTTTATTACTTTAAACTCTATTATTGTTTTCTAGTCTGTAATTGTTTCTTGTCTGATGTTTTCTTCATCAGTTTTTCCAGTTATTTATTTATTTTTTTAAACTTTTATTTATTTTTGAGACAGAAAGAGACAGCATGAATGGGGGAGGGTCAGAGAGAGAGGGAGACACAGAATCTGAAACAGGCCCCAGGAAGGCTCTGAGCTGTCAGCACAGAGCCTGACATGGGGCTCGAACTCACGAACCGCGAGTTCATGACCTGAGCCGAAGTTGGACGCCCAACCGACTGAGCCACCCAGGTGCCCCTCCAGTTATTTTTTAAAAAACAGCTTTTAGCTTCATTGATATTCCCTACTGTGTGATTCGTTGATCTTCTCTGCTTAATTTCTGCTTTTATTTTTATTGATTTCTTCTGGTTTCCTTGGGTATGACCTGTTGCTTGTTTTCTGATTTCTTCAGCTATTTGTTTATAGTATTTTGGTTTTTGCTTGTTGGGTTGTTTTCTTATTTTTTGCTTGGAATAATCTTCCCTCAGTTCCACAAAGCCAGTCCTCCTCTTCCAATGGCTCCTGCCCACACCCTTGACACTTGTAGCTTCTCCAAACCCTCTCCATTCCTCTCCCTGCTTTATTTTTATTTTCCTCTATAGCATTAATAATAGCTATAGCTATAATAAATGTAGCATATTTATTACCATCAAACATATTCTTTATTTTTTATTGCCTATTTCCCTGCATTATCATGTGAGTTCTTTTAGTTTTAGTTAATTTATAGAATTGTTCAATCATCATCATATCTAGAACATGTTATTCTTTATTATCTGTTATTTTTCTGCCCATTTTTAAAATTGGATTTTTTTTTTTTTTTTTACTGTTGAGTTGTATCACTTTCTTACATGAATTAGATCTTTATCTTCTCCCCACATAAGACAAGTATAAGTATATCCTCATTGATCTCTGGTTGGTTTCTGGCCAACCCTGCTTCCCTTTCTCAACATGCTAGGAATCATCTTGGTTTAGCTCTAGATTTTAATCACAGGAAGAAAGAAAAGAGCCCTCCTGCAGTCTGCCCCCAGCACCAGATCACAATCCCTTTCTCTCTCTCTGAAAGAGATGAGGAAAAGAGCTCTCTTCCATAGCCTTTGTAATGTCCAGATTCATACACTTCTTTTGTAGCATTTTTACCATCAAACATTCTATGTATTTTACTTATTATTTCTCTCTCCCTGTTAGAACGTAAGCCTTTGATTTATTTTTTATTTTTTTAAAGTTTATTTATTTATTTTGAGAAAGAGGGGTCGGGGAAGGGCAGAGAGAAAGGGAGAGGGAATCCCAAGCAGGCTCCTCCGTTGTCAGTGCAGAGCCCCACGTGGGACTTGATCCCTCAAACTATGAGATCATTACCTGAGCTGAAATCAAGAGTTGGACTCTTAATCGACTGAACCACCCAGGCACCCCTAGAACATAAGCCTTTTAAATTTTAGCAAATATATGAAATTGTTCAGTCATTGTCATAACCCAGTTGTATTAGGGCAGGGCCAGAGGAGGAGAGGGAGCCAGCAGCCTTTGCTAGTTTGCTAATTTCAAAGTTCCATCTTTTTGCTTAGGACAGCTTGAGTTGGCTCTCATTATTTGTAGACACAGAGTTCTAAAATAACATGTTTACAATTGAATATGAGAATTAAGCTGTGTATTTTAACAGGGTAAACTATGTTTAAAAAAAATCCTCTTTAGGAATATGTAAAACACCATGGAAATGCAATAAGCAAAATCCGTAATGTGGGAAACACTTTAGGATAAATTGTCCAATATTTTCAAAAGATAAATTGCATGGAGAAGTAAGCAGAGGGAGAGGGAATTTCTATATTAAAAAGATGCTTAAGCGGTGCCTGGATGGCTCAGTCGGTGGAGCATGTGAGTTTTGGTCTCAGGGTAGTGGGTTTGAGCCTCACATTGGGTGTAGAGGTTACTTAAAAATAAAATCTTAAAAAATAATAATAATAAATAAAAATACAGGTATTTTTTATACCATAAAATGGTGGCTCAGTCGGCTAAGCACCCGACTTCAGCTTGAGTCATGATCTAGTGTTCATGAGTTCAAGCCCTGCATCAGGCTCTCTGCTGCCTGCTTTGGAGCCTCTGTTTCCCTCTCTCTGCCCCTCCCCCACCCGTGAGTGTGTGCTCTCTCTCACTCTTTCTCTCTCAAAAATGAATAAGCATTTATAGAATGTTTTTAAAATCTTTATTCACTTTTGAGACCGAGAGAGAGAGAGAGCGAGAGAGAGCGAGCGTGAAGAGGGAGGGGCAGAGAGAGAGGGAGACACAGAATCAGAAGCAGGCTCCAGGCTCTGAGCTGTCAGCACAGAGCCCGACGCGGGGCTCGAACTCACAAACCACGAGATCATGACCTGAGCTGAAGTCGGTCGCTCAACCAACTGAGCCACCCAGGCACCCCACAAATAAACATTAAAAAAAAAAATGAGATAGTCATATTTCAAAACAAATAAATGCAGATTTTTAAAAAGTTTACAATTTTTTATGAATCAAATGAGGAAATTCAAACATTCATCTGATATTTGGTGAAGTTAAGAACTTACTAATTTTAAAATATATATAGTAATAACATTTGGTTATGTTTATTTTATTATTTTATTTTATTTTATTTTATTTTATTTTAGAGAGAGATAGAGCATGAGCAGGGTAGAGGGTCAGAGGGAGAGAGAGAGAAAGAATATTAAGCAGACTCCATGCTCAGTGAGGAGCTCCATGCGAGGCTCAATCCCACAACCCTGGGATCATGACCTGAGCGGAAATCCAGCATCAACGCTCAACGGACTGAGCCACCCAGGCGCCCCCATGTGGTTATGTTTTTAAAAAGAGAATTATCTTTTAGAAACAGACACTAAAACATTTCAGACAAAATACGATGTCCCTGATACGCTTCAAATAATCAGGGTAGGGGAGTCGATGACAGCATAAATGAAGGAAGAATGGTCATGAATTGATAATTGTTGAATCGGGGTGATGAGAAGGGTCATTATACTACTCCCTATACTTTTGTATATATTTAAAATTTTCTACAGTAAGAACTTTTTAAAAGTTCTTCTTTATAATTACTGACCTGGAGATCTAAAAAAATAAGTGAGAAAAGAAAACTACAAAAGCCATTATGTAAAGATTATGCTAATTACTGTCATGGTCTAGTAGGGGAGATAAGAAAGTAAACATGCAATTATGATACAATGCAATTAAGCTCTATCATAGAAGTATCGCAGGGTAGTATATGTGTAGGCCAGGGTCACTCAACCTAGTCTGGAGTATCGGGGAAAGAGAAAGATGTGGAGAATAGCACTCTGCCCAGAGTGGACATGAATTATAGCTCTATTTGGCTTTGATGATGACCGAGACCCAAGTGTATGTCCACCTGCTGCTACTCCTGGCCTCTGTTTTAATCATTCTCTCTATGTCCTCTGAGACATCTATTTATTTGAAAACATAGTCTCAGTCTGTACCCCCGGCACCTTCTTGCCTTACCAGAAACCTGACTCTTCCTGGAGATGTGGCCTCCCTGTGGACCTTCCAGGTAGAGGCCATTTGACTTCCCACAGCTGGTCCTTGTGGCTGAGGGCAGGCAGGGCATTGACTTTTCCTTCTGAATACCGTCCCACCCCATGCCACCTCCTGTTCCTCTTTCTCCTCTTATGTCCTCAACCTCTTCTCTCCATTGGTCTTTTATTATCCAACTATGTTCAAGTTTCTGCATCCTAGGGGCGCCTGGCTGGCTCAGTTGGCAGAGCATGTAACTCTTGATCTCTGTGTTGTGTGTTCAAGCCCCACGTTGGGTGTGGAGCCCACTTAAAGTGAAAAGAAAGTAAGAAAGAAAAAAGAAAGGAAGAAAAGAAGGAAGGAAGGAAGGAAGGAAGGAAGGAAGGAAGAAAAAAAGGAAGAAAGAAAGGAAGAAAGAAAGAATGTTAGTTTCTGCAACCTGGTCATAGAACCAAAAAAAAGAAAGAACTATGCCCAACGTGAAGCTTGAACTCACAACCCTGAGATCAAGGGTTGCATGGTCTTCCAACAAAGGTAGCCAAGTGCCCCATAATGCCTTTCTTTCTTTCTTTCTTTCTTTCTTTCTTTCTTTCTTTCTTTCTTTCTTTCTCTTTCTTTCTTCTTTCTTTCTTTCTTTCTTTCTTTCTTTCTTTCTTTCTTTCTTTTTCTTTCTTTCTTTCTTTCTTTCTTTCTTTCTTTCTTTCTTTCTTTCTTTCTCTCTCTTTCTTGAGTGCAAGCTGGGGAGTGGCAGAGGAACAGGGAGAGAGAGAATCTCAAGCACCAACATGCGGCTGTATCTCACAACCAGGAGATAATGACCTGAGCTGAAATCAAGAGTTGGAAGCTTAACTGATCGAACCACCCAAGCGCTCTCATTTCCGATTCGAGTAATTTGAATCTCTATTCTTTTCCCTTGGCCACTCTAGCTAAAGATTTGTCAATTATGTTGATGTTTTCAAAGAACCAATTTTTTAGTTCATTGCTTTTCTCTATTGTTTTTCTATTGTCTACTTAATTAGTTTCTGTTCTAATTCTGATCATTTCCTTTCTCTGCTTGTTTTGGGTTTAATTTGCCCTTCTTTTCCCAATGTCATGAGGTGAAAGCCTAGCTTATTAGGTTTCTTCTTTCTAAAAGGTGTTTAAAGCTATTAATTTCCCTTGCAACAAATATGCAAGCTCAAATTTGTTTTCATTTTCATTTATCTCTAAGTATGTTCTAATCTCTTTGTGATTTCCTCTTACTGAAAGTAATGCAGCAATTTCCAAATGCAAAGGACACATTAGGTGCACTCAGTGTAGCACTAGACATAGTAATTACTCCCTCTTTAAAATTCTCTCTTCCAAAGTTAAGAAAAAAATGTTAACTGCTTTTCCTCTGTTTATTCTTATTCAGATACTTTCATGGACTCCTCTTCTTCCACTAACCCACTAAATGTTAATGTTCTTTGTTATTCCTCAGCAGGACAAAAATAGACCCAAGAATCAGAATGGTACTGAATATGTCCACCTCGCTCCAGTCTATTGTACTTTCTATGGGTTTAGACAAATGTATAATGATATATATCTATTGTTATAGTATCATACAGTGCAGAGTATTTATTTGCTTTTTTTTATTTTGAGAGAGAGAGAGAGAGAGAGAGAGAGAGAGAGAGCACAAGTGGGGGAGAGAGGCAGAGGGAGAGCGAGAATCTTAAGAAGGTTCTATGCTCAGCAAGGAGCCCAAAACGGGGCTCGATTTCATGACCCTGGGATCATGACCTGAGCCGAAATCAAGAGTCACATGCTCAACTGACTGAGCACCTGGGCGTCCCAGAGAGCAGAGTATTTTTATTGCTCTAATCATCCTCTCTGCTTTGTATATTCATCAATTCCCACTCTTAACTCTGGCAGCCACTGATCTTTTTATTGTCTCCACAATATTGCCTTTTCCAGAATATCATATAGTTGGGATCATACAGTATGTAGCCTCTTCGGATCGGCTTCCTCCACCCAGTAATATATATTTAAGTTTCCTCCATGTCCTTTCATGGCTTGATAGCTCATTTATTTTTAGTGCTGGCCAGTATTCCAGTATCTGGATGGACCCCAGTTTATTTGCCCAGTCACCTTACTGAAGGACACCTTGCTTCTCAGTTTCAGCAATACAAATAGAGTTGCTAAAAACATCCATGTACAGGTTTTTGTGTAGACATTCTCGATTCTTTTGTGTAGATACCAAGAGGTGCAATCGCTGGATTTGCCTTTTGGGAAAAATATGTTTTGTTTTGTAAGAAACAGTCAAACTGTCTTCCAAAGTGGCTGTACCATTTTGCATTTCCGCCAGCAACGAAGGAGAGCTCTTGTTGCTCCAAATCCTTGCCAATGTTCGGTTTTATCCATGTTCCAGATTTTGGCCATTCTCATAGGTATGTATGTTCCATTTACTTTTCACAATATCCCTAGATGTTACGTAATTTATGGAATATCAAACAACTTGTAAGAAGTGGAGTCATGATTTAAATCTGGTCACTTAAATTTCCCAACTGAGCTCTTTACTATGCAATATTACAGTCTCTTCCAGAATCTTCCACATTATCTGCATATATAAAAATACCTTGGGGCGCCTGGGTGGCTCAGTCGGTTAAGCGTCCGACTTCAGCTCAGGTCACGATCTCACGGTTCGTGGGTTCGAGCCCCGCGTCAGGCTCTGGGCTGATGGCTCAGAGCCTGGAGCCTGCTTCCGATTCTGTGTCTCCCTCTCTCTCTGCCCCTCCCCCATTCATGCTCTGTCTCTCTCTGTCTCAAAAATAAATAAACATTTAAAAAAAAAAATACCTTGACGTGGAGACAGATGTAGCTCCACATGCAATCCAGCAGCATGTCTGACATGAAAGCTTTCTGGTATTATTATTATTCCCTTTTCATGCATATAGTAGTTTTCTATTGCTATGTAACAAATTACCACAAACCTAGCAACTTAAAACAACCTTCATTTATGAGCTCACAGTTCTATACTTTTTCAAGAGAATATTTATTTTATTTATTTTTATTACTAAAATTTTTTTTAATGTTTATTTTTTGAGAGAGAGAGAGAGCAAGCTGGGGAGGGGCAGAGAGAGAGGGAGGGAGAAAGAAATCACAAGCAGACTCCATGCTTTCAGTGTAGAGACGAACGTGGGCTTAAACTCACCAACAGTGAGATCATGACTTGAGCTGAAGTCGGAGGCTTAACCGACTGAGCCACTCAGGTGCCCCTAAAAAGAATATTTATTAGGTTAAATTACTGTTTGCTAGAACTTCCCCTGATATGGTCCACAGAACACTCATCTTGAAAGACAGTCTGTGAAATAAGGGTTCTACAATTTGACTTGTTGGAGAAACCTCATATTCATTTCCCCTCTGAAGTACTATATTCATAATGTTGTGTAAAAGTTATAGAGTCTGTGAAATCCTGCAGTATAGAAACCTGCTTAACGTTAACTTGTTATTTATCAAGTTTATTTGGCCACACAACCATTCTGGGAGGAAACATATATTATCATCTAGGAGAACAATTTCTGGGGAGTTTACTTTAAAAAACACAGATATAGGGGCGCGTGGGTGGCTCAGTTGGCTAAGCGTCTGACTTTGGCTCAAGTCATGATCTCACGGTTTGTGGGTTCGAGCCCCATGTTGGGCTCTGTGCTGACAGCTCAGAGCCTGGAGCCTGCTTCGGATTCTGTGTCTCCCTCTCTCTCTGCCTCTTCCCCGCTCATGCTCTGTGTCTCCCTCTCAAAAATAAATAAACATTAAAAACAATTTTTTTAACACACACATATATATATATATATATATATATATATATATATATATATATAGACAACTTACTCATTTTTCCAGCAAACACAGGGTGGCCACTTAGCAGCAGGTGCTGTGCTGGGCACTCATAGGAAGAGTCAGAACCACGGTTTCTTCACAACTTCATACTTGCTGTGGAGCCAGAGAATAAACAAATCATCATCAAACATTATTAAAAACTGAGATAAGTACTATCAAGAAGTGTAGGGAACATGTGAGAATATCATTTAGACTGGGAAAGGGTCTTTAGATCGGGAAAGGGCAGGCTTCTTTGACAAAGTGACATTTCAGCTGAAGTCTGAAAGATGAGGGGAAGCCAATCAGGTATTGAGTAGGGAGAAGTATTCTAGACCAGGAGGGTGGCGTGTGTAAATGCCTCCCAGGGTCCAGATAATACTGGGTGGGTGGGTGGATATTGACAATATTGAGTAATTTCGGGAGAAGGAGGGGCGCCTGGGTGGCTCAGTGGGTTAAGCATCCGACTTTGGCTCAGGTCATGATCTCACGGTTCATGAGTTTAGGCTCCACATTGGGCTCTCTGCTGTCAGCACAGAGCCCACTTCAATTAAAAAAATTTTTTTTCAACATTTATTTATTTTTGAGACAGAGAGAGACAGAGCATGAATGGGGGAGGGTCAGAGAGAGGGACACACAGAATCTGAAACAGGCTCCAGGTTCTGAGCTGTCAGCATAGAGCCCGACGCGGGGCTCAAACTCACGGACCACAAGATCATGACCTGAGCCGAAGTCGGCCGCTTAACCGACTGAGCCACCCAGGCGCCCCATCACAGAGCCCACTTCAGATCCTCCTTCCCCCTCTCTCTGCCCCGCTGGTGTGCTCTCCCTCTCTCTCTCAAAAGAAATAAACATTTAAAAACAATTTTGGGAGAAAGATCACGAATCTTCAGTTTGGGACATGATTACCTTGAGATGTTGTGACATAAAAAGAAATACACATTTGGTCTCTCCTCCCAGTTCCTGGCACAGAGCTTCTAAAACCCTTGTAGCTTCCTGAGTCATAGGGTGAGAGGAGGTTATTCACAATAACACTTAGAGGACGGGGGCTGATTGCCAGAGGGTTGGAACTTTCAAAGCTCCCCGTACACCCCCGAAAAAAAAAAGAATGAATCAATCACGCCAATGCAATGAGGCCTCCACAAAAAACCCTGAACAACAGGATTCGGAGAGCTTCTGGGCTGGTGAGTAAGTACATGGAGATACTGAGAGGCTGGCATGCCCAGAGAGGGCCCCGAACCTCTGCCCCCATACATTCCTCCCCCACACCATGTCCTATGCATCTCGTCCCTTTGGCTGTTCCTGGGTTGTATCCCTCCATACCAAGCCAGTAACAGCGAACAGTGAAATGTCTCTCTGAGTTCCGCAAACCATTCTGGCCGGTCATCAAACCTGAGAAGAGGGTCAGGAGAATCCCTCAGTCAGAAGTACAGGTAGCAGCCTAGAACTTTTGTTTGGTGTCTGAGGAGGGAGAGTCTTGTGGGGCAGCCCTTAACCTGTGGCATCGGAGGCTCACTCTGGATAGAGAGTGTCAGATCTGAATTGAGTTGTAGGACACTTAGCTGGTATCCATAGAGAATTAGGAAAGTTCTGGGTGTGGAGAAAACCCCACGCATTTGGTGTCAGAATCCTGAGTGTAGAAATGTTGTTTCCTTTTAATTAAAAAAAAATTTTTTTTAACATTTATTTATTTTTGAAAGAGAGAGAGAGAGACCGAGGGCGAGCAGGGAAGGGGCAGAGAAAGACAGTGACACAGAATCCAAAGTGGGCTCCAGGCTCTGAGCTGTCGGCACAGAGCCTGACACGGGGTTGGAACTCACCGACCACGAGAGAATGACCTGAGCCGAAGTTGGACGCTCAACTGACTGAGCCCCCCAGGTGCCCCTTTTCTTCCTCTTTAGATGCCCGTGAGATATTTAAGGGAGATGTAATAGATAATTGGTTATGAGTTTGGAGCTAGAAAATAGATTTAGACTAAATAGTTAAATTATAATTTGCTTATATTTCAGTAGAAATTGACTAAAATTAAAGTAACTGGAAAAAAAGAATCACTGGTGGGTATATGAGAAATTCGTCACCAGATTTTGTGCCTATTCTAACTAGGGGAAAGATATCTGAGTGGGCCTTTAATTTAGTCTTATGAAAAGTCTAAAAAAGAACAAAGCTTTAGCCTGGCGATGATTAACGCTCTTAAAGCCCCCAGGAGTCCCAGCTGGCCACCATAGTAGCTGTTCCCAAATCCAAAGAGGAAAAGTGTTTGTGTCTGCTTAAAAATGGAGTAATTAATGATGTGGGGAAAAATAGTTTTCTTTTATTTGCTTCTCAACATGATGGTTCTCTGATAAGGGATAGAGTGTTAGGATTGAATATGAAGATTGCTAGAAAAAACACATATGAGCTGATAATGCCTGTGCTGTATGAAGAATGCTCAGATGTTCAGAAGATAAGCTGCAAAGATCACTAAGATAGTATCTTAAAATGTCTAGAGAATTCTCAATATAAAGCTCCTAAAGGGGCGCCTGGGTGGCTCAGTCGGTTGGGCGTTCGACTTTGGCTCAGGTCATGATCTCACAGACCGTGAGTTCAGGCCCCGCGTTGGGCTCTGTGCTGACAGCTCAGAGCCTGGAGCCTGCTTCGGATTCTGTGTCTCCCTCTCTCTCTGCCCCTCCCCTGCTCATGCTCTGTCTCTCTCTGTCTCAAAAACAAATAAAAATGTTAAAAAAAAATTTAAAGCTCCTAGAAAATGACTATGTCCACATGGAGTTTCGGATGCCTCAGCAATACTAATAAGAATTAGGGGGCGCTTTGGTGGCTCAGTGGGTTAAGTATACGACTTCAGTTCAGGTCATGATCTTGCAGTTCGTGGGTTCGAGCCCTGCATCAGGCTCTGTGCTGCCAGCTCAGAGCCTGGAGCCTGCTTTGGATTCTGTGTCTCCCTCTCTCTCTCTGCCCCTCCCCTGCACATTCTCTCTCACTCTCTCTCTCTCTCTCTCTCTCTCTCTCAAAAATAAACATTAAAAATAAAAAAGAATGGGGAAAATAGGGTTATGGCAAGGGGGAGTGCTGGACAAGTTTCCCTGGTAATAAAGCAAAGGTGGGGCCTGCTTTTTGAGGAAGAGGACACGGGAATATTGTGGGCCAGAAGCACTGAAGGTAAGACGCCACTTCCTGGCCCATAGCCTTGGTCAAGTTGCTTCATGTTCATCCTTGAGATCTTAGCTCAAATTTAAGGGAGCCCACCCTGCTCATCTGCTGCCCCCCCCCCCCCCGCTCCCATATGAGGTCCCTGTCCTAGAATCTCATTGGATATGAGTTTGGAGCTAGAAAATAGCCCTTCTCCGACAGCATGTAACAGCACCGTAATTATACCATTCACTGTGCAGAGATCCTAGTCCACAGCTTAGGTGAGCAAGAAATGTAATTTAATTTATACATTCAACCATGGTGGTAGAAATATAATTTCAGTCAATTTGGGGTTGCAAAGGGTTCTATAGAGATGTAGGATTAAGTTTCTCTTTAAAAAAGTTTTTTTAAACGTTTATTTATTTTTGAGAGACAGAGCATGAGTGGGGGAGGAACAGAATCTGAAGAGAGAGACAGAATCCGAAGCAGGCTCCAGGCTCTGAGCTGTCAGCACAGAGCCCGACATGAGGCTCAAACCCACAAACCGTGAGATCATGACCTGAGCCGAAGTCGGACGCCTAACCGACCGAGCCACCCAGGCCCCCCAGGAGTAAGTTTCTGTAATTGAAGGGAGAAAAGGAGGAAAAGAAGTTATTAGAGGGTGACCATTTTGTCTTACTGTTATCTGTCCATGAAGCTGACTGTTAAGATACCTAGAGTCCTATCTGGTTCTATTTCCTTAAGTACCTAGGTTCTTGGGCAACAGCAGCCAGAGAAACCCTTGGAAAAGCTTTCTGCCCTGCCACACCTCCTCTGGGACAATGAACACAGTTTCACTATTTTATTTCTTTTATTATTATTTCTTTTAATGTTTATTCATTTTTGAGAGATGGAGAGAGACAGAGTGACAGCAGGGGAGGGGCAGAGAGAGAGGGAGACACAGAATCCTTAGCAGGCTCCAGGCTCTGAGCCGTCAGCACAGAGCTGACGTGGGGCTCAAACTCATGAACTGTGAGATCATGACCTGAGCCAAAACGAAGAGTTGGACACTTAACTGACTGAGCCACCCAAGTGCCCCCTGGTTAATATTTTTAAAATAGTATTAACACACACACACACACACACACACACACACACATATTTACTCCGTCTGGGAATGAGTAGTGAAAGTTATGTGGGAGAAATAATTTTCCAGTCTTTACCAGTCTAGTGAGAAGCTTAAGCTTCTTAGAAAGGAAAGGAAAGGAAAGGAAAGGAAAGGAAAGGAAAGGAAAGGGGAAAGGAAAGGGAAAGAAGGAAAGGAAAGGAAAGGAAAGGAAAGGAAAGGGGAAAGGAAAAGAAAAGAAAGGGGAAAGGAAAGGAAAGGAAAGAGAGGAAAGGAAAGTTTAAAAAGAGAAGACAAGAAAAGAAAGTTTAAAAGTATCCAAAGGTGGAAGCAACACAGGTGTCCACTACTGAACAGATAAACACAATATGGTCTGTACAGAGAATAAGATTTGTTTAGCCTTAAAAAAAACGGCAATTCTGTCACATGCTACAACCTAGATGAACCTTGACAGGATTATAATAAGTGAAGTAAGCCAGTCACAAAAAGACACACTGTATGATGCACTTACATGAGTGCGCTCAAATTCATAGAGACAAAAAGCAGGATGGTGGTTGCCAAGGGCTGGGGAGGAGGGGATGGGGTTAGTAGTTAATGGGTACAGAGTTACAGTTTTGCAAGATGAAAAGAGTTACTTGGAGCTGGAAGTTGCTGACGGTTGCACAGCCATGTGGATGTACCTAATGCCACTGAACTGTATACTTAAAAATGTTTAAATCTGTATTCATTGGATACAGGCAACTTTAATAAGAGACACAATATAGTGGCTTAAATAATTTTTATGTTATGTATATTTTATCAGAATAAAAATATTATTCAGGGGCGCCTGGCTGGCTCAATGGGAAGAGCATGTGACCCTTGATCTTGGGGTTGTGAGTTCAAGCCCCACATTGGGTGCAGAGATTACTTAAATGAATAAATAAAAACTTAAAAAATATTATGCAAACACATGTGTAATTAGTTGTTAAACATCTTTCTCTTCAGCTAGAAGATAAGCTCTGTAAGAGTGGGATCTTGTCCCAGTAGGATCTTATTCACTGGTATGTGCCCATGATTTAGCACAGTGCCTAGCATGTAGCAGTAACTTCACAAATACTTGTCAAAGGCATTAATAGTCCTGGGAGTGGGATTTGGGGGGCAGGTTATGCCTTAGGAAAGCAATACCCCATATAACGAATTACCTAAGAAACATTGGCAGATTATTGCGTAGTTTGCTACCGATAATATTTAGTTGTCATAGTACTTGGGCATTTGTGAACACGTATCTTGATTAAATATAGAAAGAGAGGAAAAATGAGTATCACGTTACATACCTAGAGCCACATTCTTTTTTTTTTTATGCTTATTTATTTATTTTGAGAGAGAGAGAAAGGGGGGGGCGGGGGGCAGAGAGAGAGGGAGAGAGGGAATCCCAAGCAGGCTTCACATTTAGGGTGGAGTCTGATTCAAGCCTTTGACCTGAGCCAAAATCAAGAGTCAGATGCTCAACCAACCAACTGAGCCAAAATCAAGAGTCAGATGCTCAACCAACCAACTGAGCCAAAATCAAGAGTCAGATGTTCAACCAACCAACTGAGCCAAAATCAAGAGTCAGATGCCCAGCCAACCAACTGAGCCACCCAGGCGGCCCATACCTATAGCTACATTCTTAATCACTCTGTCCCTTGCAGAGGAGGGATTCTCCCTTTTGAGCCTTTTAATATGCTGATGAATTTTAGAAATAATACTTATTGTATTTTCGTAGTTTAGCACAAATAGTTTACATTTTAGCCTATTAGATTTGACCTAAAATAAACACGTCAGCCTTTTAGTTACAGAAAATAAAAGAAAGGAAGGATATAACAGGCAAGTGGGGAAAGAGACCTGTAGGGAGGGGAGGGGAAAAAAAGACGGCTCTAGGGAAGCGAGCAATTGCAACTGAAAACAATAGTCATTAAAATTAAAAATTCATATATCTTTTGAAAGCCTATACCTGGGAATATCCCAGAGGCAAAACCACTGGTTCATGAAGACACATGTACATGGATGCTATTGCAGCATTCCTTGCTGTGACAAAAAGCTGGAAACAAAGCCCGTGACTGAATAATTTATAGTATACAACACCATCGGTTATTATCCAGGCATTAACAAGGCTGAATTAAATCTAAATCAACGGACTTGGAGAGATTTCCATGAAGTGTCGTTGAGTGAGAAGAGAACGGTGCAGAAAAGTGTCTATAACGTCCACACATATATTCCACTTTTGCAAGGAAAAAAAAAAGAGTTAAAAAGCCCTTCAAGTCTCTATTTCCAATTTTGTGAGCATGGAGGAAAATATGAGAGCACGCATAGTTGTCGGGTGAGTTGTTGTGGGACTGTCTGGTGTCGGAGGGGAGGAAGAAGAAGAGACAGGAAGGAGGAAACAAAGTAGAGATGATAAAAACACATACGATTTGCATGTACATAAAGTTACGTGTGGCGTAGAAAAAAAATTAAGTTCAAAATTATGCAGTGAAAGCTAACTAGTCTCCTCCCTGGGTAAGGGTTCTTCACCTCTGAGGCCATCAACTCATGTTAATGGCAGAGGGACAAGACAGCCTTAGGCAATATTGACCCATAAGAGACATGAAGACTCTTGGTCGTGGCTGCCTTTCCCGCCTCTCCTAACTGGAGGAATGGCCTGCTGCCTGGCATGTGGGGAGCCAAATTGCTTATCTATAGTCTTTTAAAGTACCATCTTTTGGGGCGCCTGGGTGGCTCAGTCGGTTAAACGTCTGACTTCGGCTCAGGTCATGATCTCGCGGTCCATGAGTTCAAGCCCCGCGTCGGGCTCTGTGCTGACAGCTCAGAGCCTGGAGCCTGCTTCGGATTCTGTGTCTCCCTCTCTCTCTGCCCCTCCCCTGCTCATGCCCTGTCTCTCTCTGTCTCAAAAATAAATAAAAACATTAAAAAAAAATACAGTACCATCTTTTATTCACTTTGGGATCTAATATAAATTCAGGAAATGAGAACCACCTCTGTCAAAGTGTTCCACTATGTGATCTGTGATATATAACATAAGGTGTATGATAGATGATTATAAGGTATATGGGTGGTGTGGAAAAACACCATGTTGTTGTGGTGCCTGGGTGGCTCAGTCCGTTGAGCAGACTTTGGCTCGGGTCACGATCTCACAGTTTGTGAGTTTGAGCCCCGCATTGGGCTCACTGCTGTCAGCGGGGGGCCTGCTTTGGATCCTCTGTCCCCCTTTCTCTACGCCCCTCCCTGCTCATGCGTGTGTGCTCTCTCTCTTTCAAAACTAAATAAACATTTAAAGAAAAAACCAAAAGACATCATATTGTGGTGGTTCAGGTTTTGGTCTCTGGGGTCAAGTGGCCCTGGGTTCAACTCTGCATTTGCTGGTTATAGCTAGCTGCTTTAATAAGAGACACAAAACAGTGACTTAAATAAGAAAATAGTTTAACTTCTCAAGTAATAATCCTGACCGTCAGTCGAGGGCTGGTCTGTTGGCTCTTGGTGATGGAGACTCAAGTTCTTTTCATCCCTTTATCCCTGCAAAGGTGAAGACCATTCACCTACTTGCCTTCCAGCCTGTGAGAGAGAGAAAAAGGAAAGGGGAGACTTCACTCGAAGGTGAACTTTTCCTACTGGCTTAGACGCTAGTCACATGGCCACAACTAGCTGCAAGGGAGGCTGGGAAAAATGGTCTGGGGCTGGTATATGAGCAGCTAAAACTGTCATTGCTGAGGAAGACAAGGAGATAAGACACTACCCCCCAACTCTCAGAACTATATCCTAATAAACTGTGATACAATGGTAGAGCAAACTGGGAAACTATAAAGAGGAGTCCTGATCCGGTCTGAGGGGTCAGAAAATTGACTTTTTCCCGAGGCAGAGGTCTAAGGGATTCACTAGAAGAAGCAAGGAAGAAGGTTCTAGGAGGAGGGAACAACGTGCAAAAAACTCCGAAATAGAGGAATCGCAAAAAGGTTTAATTTGAGCAAATACATAAATCAGTTCTCTTCCCAAGGACCCAGGCTGGCTAGTAAAATATATTGTAACATGTGCATCAGCCCTCAGATACACCATTTATTTTTGGGGGGCTTGGAACTATCCCACTGTGGTTCAGCTGGCAGCCCAGAGAAAGCTGACATCGGTTTGGGAAGGTCTAATTTTTTCTTTACGCGAGACCCAAGTGAATGAGCTTTGCGTGTGTTGCTGTAGAAGAATTTGACAAAGTTGTGCTCCTTATTTGCGTTATTTATGATTTTAGGTAACGTTACAAAATCGTCCCGTAATTTTCTATAATATATGGAAATGGAAATGCGGTGGCTTTGAAAATCATTTGCCTTTTCACAGCAAAGGAACAAATTGACAGTTGGGTAATGGATCCACCTTGCCACGTGGGAGGTGAGAGCTGCAGTAATCATTGAGTCACAAGACTCATTTCCATACACAGCACACGAAGACCAGTTTCATTGCTTTATTGTTTCACCTCCTATTAAAGCCCTGTTAAATGCGAGTCAGCGTCCACTTGAGGTCCTAGAATTTGAGAGAGCCCATCTTGCCACACTGCTTACTCTACCGTTTCTTATTGCAACAGGGTGATTGTTTTTAGAATATTGTGCTTCTCTCCTTTGCTTTCCCAAGGACATAATTTTCCCCTTAGTTGGTTCTAGGCATGTATCTGATTCCCCTTAGTTGGTTCTAGGCATGTATCATGATCTAGGCATGAAGGAGATGAAAATCTGTTATGGTGCAAAGAGAAAGGCTGGGTAATTTCCATTTTTTGGCATTTAAAACCAGGATTAGGCAGTCAGGCCTGTCTTGAATATGGATTTTGCATGTTAACATCTTTAGCGTACCTAGGAACCAGGCCCTGGTATAGTGTAGAAAAGTGTAGCGTCATATAGAAAAGAACCCCAAGGAGGGTTGCTAGATAAAATGCAGGTTGCCCTGTTAAATTTCAGGCAAACGATGAAAAGTTTGTTTTTTTTTTTTAATTTTTTTTTAACGTTTTATTTATTTTTGAGACAGAGACAGAACATGAACGGGGGAGGGGCAGAGAGAGAGGGAGACACAGAATCGGAAGCAGGCTCCAGGCTCTGAGCCATCAGCCCAGAGCCCGACGCGGGGCTCGAACTCACGGACAGTGAGATCGTGACCTGAGCTGAAGTCGGCCGCTTAACCGACTGAGCCACCCAGGCGCCCCGAAAAGTTTTTACACATAAATGTGTTCCAAATACTGTACGGGACATACTGACACTAAAAAATTATTTGTTTATCTGAAATCCAAATTTAACTGGGCATCTTGTATTTTTATTTGCTAAGCCTGGCAAGCCTAATTTCCAGGACAGAGAGGCAAATAATATCATAAAGTAGGAAAATAAGATGTGAGGGGAGTCTATACCATGATAGTCATACTGACTGTACAAACTTTGAAGCCCTTTTCTCTATTTGACCAGAGACCACACCCGCTATGGAATCAGAAAATATCAGACATAGGGTGCCTGGGTGACTCAGTTGGTTAAGCCTCTGACTTCAGCTCAGGTCATGATCTCACGATTTGTGGGTTCAAGTGCTGCACTGGGCTCTCTGCTGTCAGAGAGCAGAGGCCCGCTTCGGATCCTCTGTCCCCCTCTGTCTCTGCCCCTCCCCTGCTTGTGCTCTCTCTGTGTCTCTCCAAAATAAATAAATAAACTTTAAAAAAAGAAACGAGACTATCACAGATACTTGCTTTCCTAGCTTCCCTTAAATATAAGTGAGGCATGTGCCAGTCAGATATATACATGTACCTTGACATTGATTAGGAAGCTGGTACTTGGAAGAAGCAGGTGTTCTGGTGTTGGGTGATGACAGGGACCTTGGCTGCATACGGTGTCCAGTGTTGTCAGTGGAGGAACCTGCGGGGTCCAGTGTCCATAGCAACAGCAGTGTTTCTAAAGCCTTGTTGTGAGCGTCGTTCCCCACTGCAGAGCCTCGGCGCCTGGTTCTGGCTCTCCCAGGGATCCTGCCGGCTCTCCAGTGCCTTCTGATGAGTCCCTTTGCCCCCTCACTCTGCCAGAGTTGGTTCTGTGCCTTGCACCTAAAAACTATGAGCGATAAATGAAAGAAAAGTCTTCCCAGGCATGAGAAATTATGGAGAGGAGAACAAGAGGAGCGGGAGATAGGAGAGGAGGGTGGGCGGGAATGGGTTTGGACAGGAGATGGAATGTAGGTAAGCTGCGGGGGCCGGAGGCCTTCGAGGGTGCTCCTGTGCCAGTCTGCGCTGGTGGAGCTGTCCTGGTGGTTCACGGCCCATTCTGACTGCCTGATCCGGCTAGTAAACACCAGTGTCCATTTGGATTGTGCGGTGCTTATGCTTTACTGGTTTTTAAAATGTTGTGGTTCGGGGGCACCTGCATGGCTCAGTCGGTTAAGCATCCGACTTTGGCTCAGGTCATGATCTCACCGTTCCTGGTAAAGCCTGCTTGGGGATTCTGTGTCTCCCTCTCTCTCTCTCTCTCTCTCGCCCCCTCCCCCATTTGTGCTTTGTGTGTGTCTCTCTCTCAAAAATAAATAAACATTAAATTTTTAAAAAATATTTTGGGGTTTTATTTGCAGGGTTTTTTTTTATTGTGGTAAAAAAAAAACCCACATAACATAAAATAAATGAAACTCTGTATCTATTAAAGAAAACTCCCCTTTTCCTCCTTCCTCCAGCCCCTTTCTGTTTCTGTGACTCTGACTGCTCTAGAGAGCACGTGTAAGTAGAAACCTAGAGTATTTGTCCTTTTGCATTTGTCTTACTTAGCACGATACCCTAAATGTTTATTCATTTTGCAGCACCTGACAGGATCTTCTTCCTTTTAAAGGCTGAATAACATGCCATGGTATGTACATACCACATTTTCCTCATTCATTCATCGATCCATGGACACTTGGGTCCCTTCCACATCTTGGCTGTAGTGAAAAACGCTATGAACATGAGGGTGCAGATATCTCTTCAAGGGCTTTGAAACATTTTGAGTTGCAGGGCGCCTGTGTGGCTCAGTCAGTTGAGCGTCCGACTCTTGGTTTTGGCTCAGGTCATGATCTCGTGGTTCGTGGGATCGAGCCCCGCATCCGGCTCTGTGTTGACATCTCTCCTTGGGATTCTCTCTCTTCCTCTCTCTCTGCCCCTCTCCTGCTCATGCTCTCTCTCTCTCTCAAAATAAGTAAATAAACATTTAAGAAATGTAAATATTTTGAATTGCTCCTGGGTGCAACTATTCATCTTGCTTAAGGAGAGGGGATCTCTGAGGGTTAATGGCCAGAGATGTCCTTGATTCCAGTGTGGCACAGGTGAAATGTAGAGTTTAGCTGAGGAGCTCAAGATGTGGTGAGGAGGTTGTTCTACAGCGAAGACCTGTGTAGGGAAGAGCACCCAAGCCAGACTTGATTGGAAATCCCAGACCTCTGAGTGTGGGGGGCTCGGAGTCGAGAGTGCTGCTGGCTGGCTGGGTCTGGCTAAGTTAGACCAGAGTAACCATGGACTTTCAGCCTCAAATGTTAGCATGGCAGGCAGCACCCAAGGTGAAAGAGGTGCTATCATAGCTTCTTAAGACCCCAACTCTTGGGGCGCCTGGGTGGCTCAGTCAGTTGAGCGTCCGACTTCAGCTCAGGTCATGACCTTGCAGTTTGTGGGTTCAAGCCCCGCGTCAGGCTCTGTGCTGACAGCTCAGAGCTTGGAGCCTGCTTCGGATTCTGTGTCTCCTTCTCTCTCTGCCCCTCCCTCACTTGTGTTCTATCTCTCTCTGTCTCTCAAAAATAAATCAATGTATCAAAAAATTAAAAAAAAAAAGACCCCAACTCTTTTTGGACATCATGGGGTTGTAAAAACCATAGCCCTCAGCGCTCTGTTGGATAGAGAAGCGGAGGGCAAGGTGAGCTACTGAGAGACACATGTTACCTACATGGATGGTGAAATTATTGTATTAGCTACTTAGTTACTTCTGTTCTTGGCAAAGGTGTGGGTAGGGCAGAGAAGGAAGGCTAGATCAGTGAGAGATTAAATTCAAAATTGCTTTTCCTTCTGCATACCCAAGAAATTTGTGTTGGCTTCTTTGTGACCCTGCTGTATTTCCCTGCTTTGCAACCAATGTTGTGTTCTCCAGCCACACAGGACTACACGCTACCCCTCCACTCGGGCCCCGGAGGAGGAGCCCCTGGAGTTCAGAGCAAGTTGCTCAGCTGTTGCTGTGCGCGTCCTGGAGAAAATCAATGGTTTCCAAGGCGCCACAGCTGCGAACTCTATGTGCTTCTTCTGTTCATTCTGTTCTCTCGCTGTGGAACTCTCCCTTCCCCACTTGAAAAAACTCATTAGCCCCTTAAGAGCCATACCAAATGCCACGCCTGAGAAATTTATTTCCGGTCTATGCCCCATCCTGTGTTCTCTCTCTCTCTCTAGGAAGAAGCAATCACACCATTTCCCCCCTGCCTTTTGCGTTTGATGGCTGGATGTCTGTCTGCCTCACCAGGCCAGGCACTGAGGGCAGCAAGCACATGGTTTTGTTGTTATGCCCCAGCTCCTGACATGGAACCTGGCGGAGCTGGGCCCTAACAAGTGTTAGCCGAACACTGGAATGAGCTCCCTCCTTTGTCTTTCCCTGTTTGACCACCCCGATCTCACATGTAAACGGTCTTTAATTAGATTTATCTTTGATCTAAATACCGGGGTTTATTCTTACCCACTTATGATAGCATTTAGTGAAACAACTTGCACATAATAGGCGCTCGTGTGGTGGTTGATTTGACTGGATGTCTTGGTTTCATGCCTTTGTTCACAGAATGTCAGAATTTGAAGAGACCCTAGAAATCACCGAGTACAACTCGCCACCTGGTGTGTGAATTGGGGATGTCTCTGTGCCACTGGGTTAGGTCATACACATGGGTGTCTGTACTAATGCATCCCTGTGGCGCTAGTCTGCTGCATGGTCAACTCTTTTTGTTCAGTTATTGACAGCATTTGGCAGGTGCTTTCTCATGTTGATGGTGGTGATAAACAAATTGAGAAAGCAGTTCTAGAAAGAAGGGGTGGAATGCGCCAAGCAAGGAAGTGTGCGTGAAATGCCTGGGGCCATTACTACATTTGGAGTTCAGCATTGTAGCCACAGAACTAGAAAGGCAGAGGTTAGGGGCGTAGACAGACAACCGATGAGCCTGGAGAGAGGCAGGGTCGCGAAGGGCCTCCCTTGTTAGGCATAAGGAATTCGCTTTCATTACGTTGTCATTGAGGATTCTTGAGGAACTTTGAGCAATGGATTGATATTAGAAAGACCTTGCTGATATCATTATACTTGAGGCATAAGGTAGGGAGGTGACTTTAATATGGCGGCGAAGGATGGGGACCCGGCCCAAGGCAATGGTGGAGGGGATGAGACGAGGAACAGAAAGAAGAGATATTTAAGATATACATGTAAGAGGTGCTGGTGAGATGCGTGAGAGGCGAGGACTGGAGGACGACTTCCGGTTTGGGGATGGCCTCCTGGGTGGATGGCAGTGGGCCGTCGACCATGAGGAGCCTGAGGATCCTCTAGGTCACAATGATCCATCTTCATTTTCATTAACTGCTCTGAGATTCAGAAAAAGTTATGGCTAAATATACAGACATGACATGGACAGTCCCCAGAGAGAGGTGACAGAGGTTAAAGACCTCCAGATGTAAGGAATATAACAAGGGATGAACAGGATCAGCACCTTAACAAGGTGCTTTATTCTAGAAGTTTGAGGGGCCACTGGGAGAGCAGTTTCAGTAGAGCGTTGAGTCAGGAAGCCTAGACGAGGTAGAAACTTTCCAGGAGCTTGGCTGTATAAGGAGAGGATGACAAGCAGAGAGAGACACATTTTCTTTTTTTGTTAATAAGATAAGAGAGCCTTGGACTGACCCACCCACTGAGAGGCAAGCGCCAGATGAGAGGAAGGATTGGGGGTCAGGAAAAGGGGAATAATCAGGGGAGCAAGGAACTTGAGGCGGGGCGGGTGGACGATTAGAGGAAGGCTGATCCTTTCCTCAGAAACATTGAGGAAGGCTGTCGGGACAGGTGCTGAGGAAGATGTGGGTAGTGTGGCGAGTGCAGGGGTTGAACAGGAGACATCTGAGGTCTGCGCCCATGGACTCTATCCCCAGTGAGCCAGGGCCTGACACAGTCACTGGAGAGAGGGCAGCTACCACATAATGGTGGAGAGGGCAGACTCCGGAGGCACGGCTGGAGTTCACGTTCTCTTCCTGCCGTTCGCTAGCTTATGACCCTGAGAAACAAACGCCCAAACACCATGTGCCTCAGTTTCCTCATCTGCCTAACGGATAGGACAAGAATGCGCAATGGATTGCTGTGAGAATCAAATGGGTTACAATATGCGAAGGGCTTGGAACAGGTGTACAACAGGCGGCGTGTAACAGCTGTTGTTACTGCTGTCATTGTCACCATCGCTATCTGCTGAGCCAAAAGGTCTCTGGTGCACGGTTGGAGGTTGTAAAGATGTGGACCGGCTGTTGAGTAAAATAGGGACCGAAGAACGTGAAAGTTTAAAAGTTTGCTGAGAAAAAAAAAAAAAAAAAAAAAAAAAAGTTTGCTGAGTGATACTGGGGGATGCAGCTAAGACCAGGAGATAAGACTGTTAGCCTGTGTGACCTTGTCCCCAAACAACCTAAAGGGACAGGCTTTGTTTTCTGTTCCTAGAGAGGACACTTGAGGTTTAGAGAATTCCAGTGATTTGCCTAGGGTCACACACCGGTAAGCTGGCAGGAACAAGTGATTTGACTCCAGCTCTGTCTTTTTTTTTTTTTTTTTTTTTAATTTATTTTTGGGACAGCGAGAGACAGAGCATGAACGGGGGAGGGTCAGAGAGAGAGGGAGACACAGAATCGGACACAGGCTCCAGGCTCCGAGCCATCAGCCCAGAGCCCGACGCGGGGCTCGAACTCACGGACCGCGAGATCGTGACCTGGCTGAAGTCGGACGCTTAACCGACTGCGCCACCCAGGCGCCCCACCAGCTCTGTCTTTTAACCACAATGGGGTACAAAGCACACCACGAAGCAGCTCACAAACCAAACTGTCACCAGGCTCTAGAAGCTGTGGTTGCCAGGCAGCGATGGGGTTATCCGTGGTACAGGGCAAGAACAAAAGACATAGGACAGACAGAAGGATCTGGCTTTGTGAAGCACTTCTGTGACAATGGCTAGTGGAAGTTTCCTCCAAGTGACAAAAGGCTAGTTCACATCTCACTGGAAACACAATGCTTGTTTGTTTGTTTATTTATTTATGGGGGAGGGCAAGTGGGGAAGGGGCAGAGGGGGGGGGGACAGAGGATCGGTCAGAAGTGGGGTCCGTGCTGACAGCAGACAGCCCAACGCAGGGCTCAAACTCACGAACTGTGAGGTCATGACCTGAGCCGAGGTCAGACACTTAACCGACTGGGCCACCCAGGCGCCCAATGTTCATTTATTTTTGAGAGAGAGAAAGCGAGCAAGGGACAGAGAGGATAGGAAGTGCGCTCAGCGCTGAAAGCAGAGAGCCTGATGCGGGGCTCAAACCCACGAACCTTGAGATCATGACCTGAGCTGAACTCTGGTGCTTAACTGACTGAGCCACCCAGCCTTCCCACAAAGCCAAATTCTGATGCATTGTGGTAAAGAAGGCTTTTGATAAATAGACCCTTTATTCAAGGACTTGGCTCAGCATTAAAGCTGATGGAACAGACAGAGTATATTATCTGGGATACGTATATGGTGGCATCCAGCAGAGTGCCCAGCACACCATGGTGATTAGCATGTGTTTGCTGAATGAATGTCTGATTAAGTGATGGCTCTGGAGGTGTGGTAAGAGGGCGGAGAAGACATTTGGAGGATCCTTTAGAAATTAGTCTAACAGAGGCTTTTTCTCGAACATTTTAAAGTATTGGCACTACCTAAAAATTGCTTAAAATATCTGTAAAATTGTCACCTAAACAATTGAAATCACTCGACCATATTAACTATCCTTCTAACAGCCAAGCCCCACCAGCTTCTAGATGGTAATGGCCCAGCTGGTTTAAATGGGTCTCCATGGTTACAGGCATGCTCTGGTTTCCATGGTTACATTTCCCAGTCCCTTGCAGGAGTTAGATATATGCGAAATTTCAAAGGATTTTTTTTTTTCCTCTCTCGCCAGCCTACACAGAAATCTAGGGTCCGAAGGTCTGAGATGAAAGTTTCAGTGACCTCTTGGGAAGGAAAGGGGGAAATGGTAATAATATTTGGGACAGTTGCAATCTATCATTGAACGAGGAAGAAAGGATTCAATGGGGACCTATTGTGGCAGTAGAAAGATATCCCTATATTATGAGCCTGAGCATTTTGCTTAATTAGTGGAGGAGGAAAACTGGGGTAAGGGAACAATACGCTCTTGTCTGGATCTGGCTCCCTGGGGGCAGAGGGGATGTTGGCCAGAGGTGGAGGGGGAATTCTTCCACATTAGAGTCCCTTTAGAGTGACCAATTCATCTCTCTGCCATGACAGCGCTGTAGCCTTCTTGTGTTGATTTCCCCCAAGCTCCTCATTTCGAATCATCTCTTTTGGACCATTTTGGCTCAACCAGGCAGGCATCTGTTACAAGGCACCAGTCCAGGTCAAGACACTGTCATTGGAGCTGGCTTTTCTTGACAGAGGGAGCCCAGGTGGAATTCTAGTGCCTCCTTGTGGCATCTCTAACATTTCTAGCTCTATCTTATCCTGTAGGAACGGCTCCCCCCACCCCCGCCACCCCCCAATGTTTTCCTGTTAGTATCTCGGAAGGAAAAATTGTCTTTCTCCCTGGATTCACGTATCCATCCTTCTCTCCTTCCTTCTCACAAAGTTACAGGGTATCCATTACGTTTTGGCTAGGCCCTAGAAATAGTACTAAGAAAGAAGAGGATATTGCCTTCACAGAGTTCACCATGCGGTGTGGGGAAGGGGCAAAACAGGTGAATAGCTCCCGGTAATAAAAAAGCAAATGGGGGGCGCCTGGGTGGCTCAGTCGGTTAAGCGTCCGACTTCAACTCAGGTCACGATCTCGCGGTCCGTGAGTTCGAGCCCCGCGTCGGGCTCTGGGCTGATGGCTCAGAGCCTGGAGGCTGCTTCCGATTCTGTGTCTCCCTCTCTCTCTGCCCCTCCCCCGTTCATGCTCTGTCTCTCTCTGTCTCAAAAATAAATAAACGTTAAAAAAAAAAAAAAAAGCAAATGGGACCATGACAGAGGGAGGGACCCACCAGCTGGGGAAGCCGGGGAAGCTGTGAAACTGGAGTGCCTTTTTGAGCTGGGTGTTCAAAGAACCGGTCCCTCAAAGATGAAGGATGAAATAAAGACAATATTCCATTAAGCAGGGGATTCTGTCTTCAAAATAAACTGGAGTACAAAATGTAGTAACACCCACCTTTATCTGGGCTCATATGCTTGCTACTCTGTGGTCAGAAGCAGGTACAAAGACAGTGCTGGTGGGAAAACCTGAGAAGGTGCCAGTATTAGAGTCAATCCAGCACAGCACCATTGGCTGAGTTATGGGCACCCAAAACACAGATGGTAGGCACCTCTTGGAAGGACCAGGTTGTTCCCTGGGCAGAAGGTGGGGTGTGTGAGTGAGCAGAGATGCACAAAAAGAGGCTGGGAGGGAGGCACAGACATACCCCCACCTGCAGCAGAGGCTTCGTGAGCTAGTCCGAAGACAGGGCACTTGAGTCTGAAGGCTATGGAGTCATTGAAAGACTTTAAGTAGGGGAGAAACATAATCCAATTTATGAATTACAAAGGTTGTTCTAATGCTGTTGTGTTCATAACTAAGTTCAAGAATGACTCCTGGGGTCTGGATCGGGAGACTTCATTGATGGTGGTGCCTGTTCACAGAAAGAGGGAATCTAGGGGTCCCTGGGTGGCTCAGTCAGTTAAGTGTCCAACTCTTCATTTCCACTCAGGTCATGATCTCACAGTTTGTGAATTCGAGCCCCGCATCAGACTCTATGCTGACAGTGAGGAGCCTGCTTGGGGTTCCCTCTCTCCCTTCCTTCTGCTCTCTCTCTCTCTCTTTCAAAAAAAAAAGAGGGAATCTAGGAGAGGTCGGAGCATGGAAGCTACACCTACTGGTCTCTTGTGTATTCTCCCCGAGATATTCTTTGCTTCTATGAGCATATTTCAATTTAAAGCCAATAATGAATTCTATTTGGTCATGTAGGGCCTAGGAGCATCACATGGGTATGTCCAGCAAGCAGGGGATTTTGAATTAAAGAAAGCAGTCTGCCTGGAGATTTAGCTTTGAGGGTCATGGGTATCTAGACAAAAAGCAAAATCATAGGAGAATAAGCAGAATGGGAAGAGAGGACAACTATGAGGAACAACTGTATTTAAGGGGGAAGTAGACAAAAAGACACCTGTGAAGGCCTGTAGTGGACATATGGGACTGACTGTTCAACATTCGTCCTTCTTCTACAACTGCCCCCCCCCCCCCGCCATGTTTATTGAAGAAGCTGCCATGTTATTTTGAATTGACATCCTCAAACCAATCCAGCCTAGTGAGCACCTAACACAGATTAGAACAGAAGTGTCTCCTCCATTCCGGCTACAGCTCATTGATCCAGGGGTGGGCTGCTGACCCAAGCCAAGCCTGAGTCCTCCCTAGAAATTATTATTTTTTAGGAGATAAAACATTTTTAAATTTCAGGGGCTCCTGGGTGGCTCAGTCAGTTGAGCCACCGACTTCCGCTCAGGTCATAATCTCGCGGTTCGTGAGTTCGAGACTTGCGTCCGGCTCGCTGCTGTCAGTGCGGCGCTCACTTGGGATCCCCGTCCCCCTCTCTCTCTCTGCCCCTCCCCTGCTCATGCTCTCTTTGTGTCAAAAATAAGTAAACATTAAAAAAAAATTTTTCTTTTAATTTCAATACCCAGCTCTAGCATTCATATACCCTGGCCTGGGGACAGGGTGGGGAGTACTCAGTTTTCCCTGTCCCCAAGGAGAGGGTAGATAGCTGAGTCACCTTTCACCCCCCCCCCCCCCCCCCCCCCCCAGTAAAGACCATCAGAAGGCCCAGATCCTGAGCTTTCAATATCAGGATCCAAATATGAGGGCTCACTCTCCCTCGAAGCTCAAACAACCTTCAACCAGGAAGGCAAGCCTTCTCCTTTGTCTCCTGTCCACCCTTAAGACACAAAGACCTTCTGTCTGGCTAAGCAGGCAGGTCTGTTGGTGAACCCCAGGAGAATACAATCATCTTTCCAAATGTAGCAAGCATACTAGGTCTCCGACGCCCCATCTTGGAGCACACTTGGGGTCAGTTTCTGGAGGTGTTGATGCACGGGGGGCACTGAGGTTTTGCACAGCTCAAAGCCTCTCAAGAGGTGGACCTGGGAAGCTTATATGGAGGAGATGCTGCCTGAGATGCTCACCTGCCAGCAGGCAATTTCTGCAGCACGGTCCCGCAGGCCATCTCCCTTCGTGTGACATCTGTGGGTCACGGGAGAGGAGGCGGTTGACGTGAGTCACAGCCGCGGCCTAGAGCATGGCACCAGCTGTGATGAACTGCTCCAGTAGCCAGGGCCTGGAGTGGAGATGGGGGAGAGCCAGTTTGTCCTCCCTGGCAATTTGCGTGCTGAAATGAAAGAAGGAGGCAGTGTTCTTGGTGTGGCTAGAGCTGTGAGATGTCCAATTCAAAACTGTTAATGGCCACGCTCTTTTCCACATGGAGAAGATCAGCCTGTGGGGCCTGAGGTTGACGACACAGGAACTCATAGGGAAGCAGACTTAGAAAAGAAAGAGTCCGCAGGGCTGGAGACGCTGATTGCAGGCACCCTCACCCTTCCTGAGCTCTGTGTTTACTTCTGAATGATGGGGAGTTTCTCCCACAAACGCCTCTTAATTTGAATTGGGCTTCTGACCTTTGCTGCATCCTAATACTATAGAGTGACTTAGATGAAGCATAACCAGTAGGAGACAAAGCTAGGGAATAGGGTCACAGAAGTAAAAGGATATGGGTTTCTGGGGCACCTGGGTGGTTCAGTCGGTTAAGCGTCTATGGCTCAGGTCATGATCTCAGTTTGTGGGTTTGAGCCCCGCATCTGGCTCTGTGATGACAGCTCAGAGCCTGGAGCCTGCTTCGGGTTCTGTGTCTCCCTCTCTCTCTGCTCCTTCCCTGCTCATGCTCTGTTATGCTCTCAAAAATAAACATTAAAAAAAATTTTTTTTTTTAAATTTTAATGTTCATTTATTTATTTAGAGAGCAAGCAGAGGAGGGGCAGAGAGTGAGGGAGAGAGAGAATCTCAAGCACTGACGGTGCAGAGCCCTATTTGGGGATCAATCTCAGGAACCATGAGATCATGACCTGAGCGGAAATCAAGAGTCAGACACTTAACCGACCGTGTCCCTCTGTTGTATGTAATTTTTATGAATATTCACAAGTTGTCAAAAAGGCCACATCACTTTACATCCTTCTAGCAATGTGGAGAACACATTTCCTACCACTCTTGCCAACGGGGTATTTTAATATTTTTTACTTTTGCGAATCTATTAATTGAAAAGCGACTTCTTACCGTAGTTTTAATTTGCATTTCTTTTTTATGAGCAAGGTTGAGTTTCTCTTCATATATTTAAGCTTAAACTATTTTATTTCTATGAATTGTGTTCATATTTGTTGCCCATTTATCTGTTGGCTTGCTGATTTTTTGTTGTTGTTGAATTACTTTTTTTTGAGAGAGAGGGTGCAAGTGAGCAAGGGGCAGAGAGAGATATGGAGAGAGAGAGAATCCCATGAGGGGCAGAGAGGGAGAGAGAGAAGTGGGGCTCGAACTCACGAACCATGAGATCATGACCGAGCTGAAGTCCAATGCTTAACTGACTGAGCCACCCAGGTGCCCCATTGTTGAGTTTCTTATCGACTTCTGTCCGTTATTCAAATGCTAAGGAAATTATGCTTTTGTCTATGATGTGAGTTGCAAATATTCATGTCTTTTGACTGCTTTCTATACAGAATTTTTTTTTTTAATATTGTTCAATTTATCAACGCTTTATTTTAAGGCTTCTGGGTGTTAACTTATTTTTTGGCAATCCAATTCTGAGATTATAAAAGTAAATTCTCTCACATTTTCTCCCAGTACTTTTATGGTTTCATTTTTTTGACATCATAAAATATGTGATCTGTCTGGAATTTGTTTTGATCTACAGTGAGAGACAGAGATCTAACCCAATTCTCCCCCTACATGTCTACCCAGGAGTCTCAACATCGCTTACTGAGTAATCTATTTTCCTTCTCACTGACTTGAAATGCCTTCTTTGTATTTGTGTCTGTTTCAGAACTTTCTATGACAGATGAGCTTTAACCCCATTCCCAACCCATTGTGCAACCAAGAAAGCTTCATTGTTACTGTTTTATTTTTAAAAACGGGAGAGCCTTGAGAATGTTTGTCTGTGGAGGGGAAGAGCAGGTGGCAAAGGAAAGTACAGAGGAGGCACCAACGGGGCCATGAAGGGCAAAGAAGTTGGGACCGTTATGACAGATCCAAACAGCTCAGTGGTATGCCCACCTCCGACAGGGGAGTGTGTGCTCTGGATTCTCAAAGGGTTTTTGCATAGTGTGAGGTCTCCTCCCTTTTAGCTTCGTGTAGCCCTCCCTCCCAGTTTGTCAGCCTCTTCTTGGCCACCCCGTCGGGAATCTGTGTCCGTTGACCAAGTGTTCTCTCATGGACCTTCCTTGCACTTCTCGGAGGCCCAGAGCGCAGCCTGGACCAATGTTACTGCCCATCTCGCTTTCTGCTCCTCTCTGTTTAGGTACCTCTCACTTGCCCCTCGGTGTTCGTTCCAAACCTCCCAGGCTCTGGCCCCTTCCTCCCAGCCAACGGCCTGTCTCATCTGGGTAGACGGCAGGTTCTCACCCGGAGTCCACGGTAGGGATTCAAGAGGCTGGTTCACAGAAGTTCTGTGTCAAAATCTGTGAGAAGTGAAATATCCACAGTGTTCATCAGATTCCCAACACCCCAAAAGGTCAGAAAACTTCTCCCTCAGCAAATCGAGTTTGCTAGGTATAATCTCCTTGAGCTTTTTAACTTTTACCTAAAAACTTATATATATATATCCATAACCACCCTCATTTCCCTTTCTCTGCTTTGGAGGACATGGGGTTCCTCTTCCTGTTTCTTCAAAGCCAGTCCCATACATCACCCTTTCACTCCAGCCTTTCTGCCGGATTATTTTCTCTGAGTTACTCTCCCCTCCCCTCCCCTCCACGCCTCCTGCCTTTCACACTGGCCTCTCTCGCTCCTAGGCCCTCACAGGACAGCAGCAACACCACACTCCGGCACCCTGGTGCCCCCTCCCTTGCTCTCAGCAGGCCGGGGGCCTCTCCTCTGTGGTCTCGCAGTATCCCGTGCACTTCTGTCCCGTGCCCCCCACCCTGCACTATTACAGCTGTGCTGTCTCTCCTGTGAGACTGTGAAATTGAGGACCACATCTTACTTTATATCTCTAGACCAATGTCTCACACACCATGGGAAGCTCGATCAATATTTGTAGTCAGGAGTTAATCGATTCAGTTCTTCTCTAGACCCTCTTCTCTCCTGTCTTTTCTTGAGGCCTAGAAATTAGAACAAGAAACCGTTTTCTGGGTAGGCACACGGCGGGTTTGTCCAAATGTAGCACCTCTTTGTTTTTTTCTTGTATTTCTTTTCTCTCTTACGTCATGCAGTACTCCATGAGCTTTAAAAAAAAAAAAAATGTGTTCTTTTGGCTACAGCTACACCGTGCGTCGGTCTAAATGACTCCTGAACCCTCTTCTGCTTTGTAACGGGGAATTCAAAGCTCATACTCTAATAAAGTATAATTTGTATTATTAACACCTAAATTGATGTGATTACTGCCCCCATCGAAGTGCAACTGCTCGGGAGGCAGTACAAATACAGCTCATTGAGAAATAGTTATCTACGTAAGAAAAAGAAAACCCAGGCCAGAAGTCCGAAATCAAGGTGTCAGCAGGGCCACGCTTCCTCTGAAGTCTCCAGGGGAGAATTGTTCCTCGCCCCTTACAACTTCTGGTGGCTTGTACAGTTCCTTGGCGTGTGGAGGGTATCACTTCCGCTAATAAGGATACCTGTCGTTGGACGGAACCCACCCTAAATCCAGGATGATCTCATCTTGAGATCCCGAGTTTAATTACATCTGCCAAGACCCTTATTCCAAACCAGTCACATTCTGATGCTCCGGGTAGATGTGACTTTTGGGGGCCGCGATGCAGCCACTACCCCTGGCACTTCTCCAGACCCAGACCTCCAGTGCTCAGGAGAGGAATGTGAGACTCTCCCATCTCCCTTCTTGACTCCACCTCGTTTTATGATTTGGGGGTTTGTGGCCCCAACTTTGGTTAACCCCTCTCACAAGCTGCCCCAGACACTGAACACCTTCTATCCAAGATACATGATTAATTAGCAATGTCAGGCAAGCTTCCTTGTTATTGATTGGGTTGAAGCTGGCAGTTCGTCACATTTTTTCATTTTTTTTTCTCATCTTGTTTGTAAATAGAAAAGGCTAAATGAATCATTTTGAATTGTATTGTGTATTGAATTGTATTATCCAGAGGATTCGATGGAAGCCAGTAAGTAGGAGACACGCAGAGCTGTCTTACTGGGCGGAACCTTACCTGTCTCAGGCATCTCTAAAGCACTTCATTGCATGGACGCGCCCTCCCCACGCTTCCCCCAACACAGACTCATAACCCTGAGACCTGGACTAGAAGATAACTGATGAAAAGGAGATTCACAATGGCCAGACACTAATACTGATAACCTGGGGAGAACTGACAGGTAGGTGGCGATATCCCATTTTGGCAGACCACTGGTTTTCTCATTAGAAAATTGGTGGGAATGAAAACAGATGAGGGCTAAAGCAAGCATCAGATGTTTCTGCCGTTGTAGCGTGTAGCCTTGTTTCCAGCTACAGCACCTTCATTCTCTTTTAGGGAACTGCCCTCCCAACTTTGAAGTCTGTGTGGTTGGGGAGGGTTTAGCTCCACAAGAGGGGGTGCGAACCAGCCTGGGTCATCGGGTGTTGTGTCTCCTGACCATATGATCGATTCAGGGATGAACAAATGACCACAGCTTGTCCTTGCAGCCAGTTGGCATCAGTCCTTGGGCTTTGGCTGGATTTAGTAAGTTTTCTTCTCATTGGGTTGTTAAGATGGTAGGATGTCATGTTAGAGGTGCCACTATCCACATCTGTCATCAACTGGGAAGCCCACCTAATGATGAAGTCCACACAAAGGGAAGCTGGCTGAGGGATAGGGACAGAATCCTGATGGCATAGCTTAGGCATTCAGATCCAGTTGTCTCTAAAGCCAGGGCTACCCTCTGGACTTTGTATTACACGAAGGGATAAATTATCCTTTTTTGCTTAAGCCAGTTTGAATTAGGCTTCTCTCACTTGTTGCCAAGAGTCCTGGTAAATATAGGACTATTCTGAGATCGTAAGAAGTAAGCAGATCTGTCTCCAAAAGTTGTCTGAGTGGGCTTATTATCCAGGGGTCTACAGTGATAACCATCATTTATTGCTGGATTTTGTGCTGTTTCTATGTATCATCTTCTGTAATCCTCGTAACACCCTGTGAGGTATTATTGGTTTCATCTTAAGACCAATTACTGCTGAGACAGCTTAAGGAACTTTCTCAAGTCTATACAGCCAGTGGCAGGGCCAGGATTGGATTCCAGGCTGCTGTTTCCAATGTTTATGCTCTTAATTAGCATAACTTGTTAGTGAGGGCATTTGTGCCCAGTGATAAAAGGAGCACATTTGTTTTTCTCTTAGCACATGGACGGTATGAAGATAAAACTTTACAACTAAATACCTTATCTTATGGCCTGTTTGTCCAACCTGACCTCATCCTAAAGAAACCAAATGGAAGGGCTGGACAGGAAAAAAGGTGGTTATCAGAGAGACTTGGAAATGAGTTTTGAAGTTCTTTTTAATATTTTAGCATAAGTTCTTGAAAATTTTGTCTTAAAAAAATTTTTTTTTAATGTTTATTTACTTTTGAGAGGAAGACATAGAATGCGAGGAGAGGGGCAGAGAGAGAGAGAGGGAGACACAGAATCTGAAGCAGGCTCCAGACCCTGAACTGTCAGCACAGAGCCTCAAACTCATGAGCGGTGAGATCATGACCTGGGCTGAAGTTGGATGCCCAACCAACTGAGCTACCCAGGCTCCCCACCATGCCTTTTAAGTTTATTTATTCATCTTTTGAGAGAGAGAAGGAAAGAGAGAGAGCCAGGGCGAGCATGAGCAGGGGAGGGGTAGAGAGGGAGGGAAAGAAATCCCAAGCAGGCTCCTCGCTGTCAGCGCAGAGCCCAATGTGGGGCTTGAACTTGAACTCTCCAATGACCGTGAGATCATGACCTGAGCCAAAACCAAGAGTCTGAGGCTTAACCGACTAAGCAACCCACGCGGCCCCCTGACCTCAGGTGATTTTGATGGTGGCCCAAGGATTACAAATTAAGAAATAGATGGATTTACTGTATTCTTGTCCCTAAATGAAAATGTTTTTCCATGTCCTGGAACTCTAAAGATTAATTACTCAATTGGTATCTGTTGCATTCCTCTGGTGCTATTGAGCTCTTTAAAAGAATGTACATAATCCTTAATAATTAGGCCTAGGAGAAGGAAATGAATAATAATTTATAACACATTTTGACAAAAGAGAAAAACCCAGATCTGCTTCAAATAATTACAGTTTCGGTGACAGGTATGGGCACAAGTTCAATGCACTGATTTTCTGCTGATGACCATTATTAATGGAGTACATACAGTCTTCAGAACAAGGGCCTAAAGGGTGAACTCAGGCATGTTTGGGAAATTCTAGAAGGCCAGGCGGGCAGATTTTTGGTATTAGAATCCATCTAGGTAACTCCTCTCTGGTGTTTATGACTTGGCTAAAGTATATTCTCCTCTGGGAGGCTTCCTTCGATCTACTGAAACTGGGTTAGATGCCCTTATGTGGGATTCCTAGCACCGGTAGCAAGGACCAACCCTAAGCCCCCATAGTTCTTACATACCACCCACACTGGTGCGGTTCTTCAAACACCTCAGAATCAACACTTCAAGGCCTTTGCCTGTGCGGTCAGTCACTTTTCACACTGTTAGCACCTTTTCCTTTCTTTCCTTTTTTTAAAGTTTACTTATCTTGAGAGAGTGTGAGTGGGGGAGGGGCAGAGAGAGAGGAGAAGAGAGAGAATCCTAAGCAGGTGCCATGCTCTCAGTGCGGAGCCTGACTCGGGGCTCAATCTCATGAACTGTGAGATCAGGACTTGAGTCGGTCACTGAACCAACTGAGCCAGCCGGGTGCCCCAAACCTTTTTCATTTTTTAGGTTTCAGCTTAAATGATATCTCAGAGAGACTTTCCTTATTGCTTTCCCTAAAGAAGCATATGTAATACAAAATTAGGACTTGCAAAAAGGGGGGATAATGCCCCACTCCAAATTATAAAAGAATACATGCTTTTGCAAAGCATTTGGAAAGGAGAGAAAGAAAAAACAATCTGCTAATAAAACACTCCTGAAAACACCACCAACTGTTATAGAACCTTACAACATGCAGAACAATGGAATCTTGGTTACAACCCAGGATGACCCCTCTCGTGCCACGGTGCTCTGAAAAGCATTTCCAATTTGTCTTAAATTTCTAAGGAATATTACTATTTGTAGTTATGTTGGGATAAGGAAAACCTGGTAAGTGAGCCATCTTCCTAAAATGTTCTGGTTGGCCAGAGTAGATTTCTGTGAAATAGTCTCTTTACTAATATTGCCTGCTCCAGATGAATTAATAATATTTAAGCAAAACAAAAATTGGGGCACCTGGGTGGCTCCGTCAGTTGAGCAACCAACTTCAACTCAGGTCATGATCTTGTGTTCGTGAGTTCGAGCCCCACATCGGGGCTCCCTGCTGTCAATGTGGAGCCTGCTTCGGATCCTCTGTCTTCCTCTCTCTGCCTTCCCCTGCGCGTGCTCTCTCTCAAAAATAAAAGAAACATTAAAACAAAACAAAACAAAAATAAAAGACCACAACTCCTGAGATATAGATGAAACTTTATTTGTACATAAAAAATTATACATCAGGAATTCTTTTCTAAAAAGTCTTTTATTGTAAAGCTCAAAATGAAAAGATTCAAAGAGGCAGTGTATAGCTCTTTGATTTTGTACATAATACAGTCACAGTTAAACAATTTTTTAAGCCACAAAAACATACACCTGTCCTATAATAGGAAATACATGACCTCTAACTGCATACTTAAATCTCATGATGCCATTCAAGGCCAAAGTAAAATTACTATCATGATAGAGGAGATTTGGCATTGATGTTAGCACAGGCACTATCTCTGACCACTTCTCTCTATGTTAATTCTTCTTCTCAGATACATTAACAGCAAATTGTTTTCTAACAATACTTAGTACTATGGAAGAAGTGAAAGAGACATGACAAGGACTCTTGTAAATAGTTAGAAAACTATCTCCCAAGATCACACATTTCTGAGTAATAATATTAACATTATCCACCCTATGTAAGAAATATAAAGCGTCATAATGTTTGGGGACCAAATAATTTATAGAATAAGTATTAATCTATTCTGGAGCATGTAAGCCTCAGTACCAGGTAAATCTCAACCTCACTTCTAAAACAAGTCGTTAATTCATAGAACCATTAAAATTTCAAGAGATAAATTAAATGTCAAATGGTTGCTACATCCAAACACGATTAAAAACTCTTAGTAAGACCATGGCTTTTTTTTTTTTTTTTTTTTTTTTTTTTGTGGTCACTAGTGGAAGCAACTAAATCTATCTGAGATGACAATTTATACAGGCAGACAAAAATCATATAATTTCAGATACACTGAACTTAGACATCACCTTCAACAATAAAGAAAGTTGGAGTATCTGCTTCACCTTTTGAACTTAGTATTGCTTTTTTCTTCTCCATCTTTTTTAAAGTTTATTTATTTATTTTCAGAGAGCTTGTGAGAGAAGAGAGAGGAGAGAGCGAGAGAAGCGAGCATGTGTACATGCGTGTGAAGGCAGGGGAGAGGCAGAGAGAGAGAGAGAGAGGATCCCAAACAGGCTCTGTGCTGTCAGCACAGAGCCCAACTCAGGGCTCAATCTCATGAACCCGTGAGATCATGACCTGAGCCAAAGTCAAGAGTCAGACGTTTAACCAACTGAGCCACCCAAGCGCCCCTCTTCATTTTTAAGTTTCAAAAGACGTCATGGTTCTATAAAACTTGACCAAGAAATGTAGGTAATTAAAAAGTTCTTACTAGAAGATGTCAACAATGCCAATTTCCCTCCAGATGGATGGAGACTTGATTTAATTAGGCTTTTTACCATTTTGGAAGGGGGAGGGGCTGACATGAGCACCTTTGTATCCTGTGTAAATAGCAACTTTGTTCTTTTATTATCAGTGTTGTTATATTGGGCTTAATCTCTCAGAGGGACAAAAAACCCTCTGGTCTGGCCTTATGTTTTATTAAAATTGTCCTCAGGTGGCATGAAAGAGCATTACATCTAAAGCAGCAGTAAGCTGGCAACTTATGGAAGGCATTATGCAGAAAGAAAAGGTTTTTCTTCCTTTTGCTAAGGACAAAGACACTTCAAGGGTGAGAGAAAAAAATAGCAAATATGCAATACAGAAACATCCTATCCCTTTAAGACGAATAAAGCAAGGAAAAATAAGTAACCAATGGTGACATTTTTACTTTAAAAAATACCAAGTTTGCCTAAGACATAATGTTAGAAATTTATTTAAGGATGAGGAACTGGAAAACATTTCTTCATTTCACCAAGGAAAAAAATATAACCAAATTAAATGAGAGCAATGGATGCTTTTACACAAAGTTTTGTGTTCAGAACGCATTACCCACTAAAAATGACATCTTTAGTTCAATTTTGCTTAGACAAGAAGCTTTTTCGATTTCCTTAGGAGAATAATTCATCTTTTTTTTTTTTTTTTAAGTTTATTTATCTTTGAGAGAGAGTGAGAGCACGCGTGTGTGACCAGGGAAGGAGCAGAGAGAGAGGGAGAGAGAGAATCCCAAGCAGGCTCTGCACCGTCAGCACAGAGCCCAAATGTGGGGCTCAATCTCATGAACTGTGAGATCATGACCTGAGCCAAAGCCCAACGCTTAACTGATTGAGCCACGCAGGCACCCCTAATTCATCTATTTAATAGCAACACTCCTCGAGTAGGCTATAATATCTTACACTGGTATTATAAGAGAGTAAAGAAGACTGATTTGTGCCATAATCTGAACAGTTCACTCAATTTTCATAACGCCTAAAAAAACCCTAGGAATCAGAATTTTTTCCATTAAAACCCCACACTTCCCAGCTAGTCTCTGGTTTGTGTTCTTTTTCCCCACAGAAAACAAAACTCCTTATACTTCATCAAAACTAGGACACAGAACTAGTGAACAATTAGAATTACTCTGTAAGAAAACATAATTTAGAGGACTTGGGTTTAGGCCTTAACTACTTAGAATGCTCTATTTGACATTTTAAGAAACAGTACCTAAAGCATTACAAACTAATATACTCTCATTAGAGTAGTTATGATTAGAGTTTCCATTTATATTTTTGTATTCAGGGCTAATTTTGATTTTTTAAAAAAAAATTCATGATTGATATAAAAGATCAGTCCCCAATAAATTAGCTAAAATCTGTTAAATACAAATGGGTTAAGTTAGATCATCTCAAAGCAAAGTTCAAAGACTTAGAAAGCTTTGATTGAGACCCATAGAGACCAAGTCCTAGGCTTCACACTGTTAATGGTTAATGGCATATTTTGTCCCTCAGATTGCCTCCCCTAGAAATACTTATTAAAGTTGGAAAAATCGAAATAGTTTTTCCTTAGCACATGAGATAATGCAGAGGTCCCTCTTTCTGACTTAAAAACCAACCAACCAACCAACCAATGAAAAAACAAAAACCCAAACAACAAACAAAAAGCCCCGTTTGCCCAAACAAGCAAAATGTTAACAGGACAAAACCTCCAAACCCTCTATTTGTAAATGTGCGTTCACTGGCTGAAGTTTAGAGGGAAAACCCAAATAACTTCCAATTCATGGATTTACTGCAAGGACCTGACACACTTACTCCAGGGCAGGTTAATAGTATCTCACGAGGAAGTCTAAGCTCTTGTGGAGATTTAGCAGATAGTCCTGACCAGACCTTAGAGGGTACTTAAGAGACATCACACAAATTAGGAGATGGGGGGAAATCCTCAAAATAATTACTTGAAGAAAAGCCCACACTTCATCAGAAGCCAAAAGCACATGAAATTCTATTCCACGTAAGAAATACTGACTTTAGGTTTCCACGTGACTTTAAAGGACAAGGTAAAGGACAGCACAAGGTAAGTTTGTATG